>NC_140989.1:121044121-121644121 GCF_052327205.1 Somniosus microcephalus
CTGCACTGGTGTCGGCCTACATTTTTTTTTTGCTCTAGTGCTTGGAGTGGGACTTGAACCCACAACTTTGTGACTCAGATGAGAGTGCTACCCACTGAGCCACAGCTGACAGAGTAGGTCGGAGGACCTCCAGGTTGGTCTGCCCCTGGATCTGGTGAAAGTCACCATCCACGGGTCCAGGATGCATAAAAGTGATGGGGGATGGAGGTCCACAGAATGCTTGCCCTTTTTCTGAGGAGCCCTATGTGCCCGGGTGATGCTGGAGCAAGATCACGCAGTGTTCACAAGTTCGGTTCAAGCATTTGACAACCGATGGGCACTGCTGGACATACCGTTTTTTGTTGACTATCAAAATAAAATAACATTCTAAACTCGCATGCACTTTTAGTTGAGAGTCCGTTCTTTTAATGCTGCCTTCCTTGTAACTGGGTACTTGTCAGAAATTGTTTATTTTGTGACACATGCCACTTATTGGTTCAAACAAAATAGAGCAAAGGCTTAATGGACATGGATTTCCTAAGGTTTCTGTTCCCAGTCTACTGGGAATTGTGGAATGTTTCCCACAATTTCTAATCTTTTGAGCCTAGTTGAACTCATAATGATTTATAACAGCGGGTAGCCTTCTCGTTTTCATTAGTGAAGCTGTAGTCTTGTAAATGGAAAGCATAAAAATGGGTATCTACATTGCATCAATCACCTGAAATTGAAGCTACATTACAAACCAGTTACTAAAATGTTATTTCCATTTCCCATATTGAAGCTAACAATCTCTAGAGATTAACATTGCATACTGTGTTCCTGCATTCAGTACGTAATCTGATAACTGCTGAGGGGCTTCCAGGCCAATCCTATCCAAAACTTTCAAATTCTCACCTATATCTTTAAAATTGCTATTGTTAGAATCATACAGCACAGAAGGAGGCCATTGAGCTACCCAATTAGTCCCACTCCCCTGTTCGTTCTTTGTAGCCCTACAAGTTTTCCCTTTTCATGCCCTTTTGAAAGTTACTATTGAATCTGCTGCTATCATTTTTCAGGCAGTGTATTCCAGATCATCATAACTCGGTGTTTATTTAAAAAAAACCTCCCCTTCCATCTGGTTGTTTTAAATGTGTCCCCTGCTTACTGACCATCCTGCCAGTGGAAACAGATACCTCTGTTAAATTGCCTTAACTGTAAAGTCTGTGAGTTGTTTAGTTAATTAATACACAGACTACCAGAGTAACTTAAAACAGGACTTTACTATTCGAAGGTCAGGGCGAATCTGCCAAATAAATCCTGACACAGCACTTATATACCGGTGTGGTCACAGTCGGTATTACAGTATACAGAAGCCAACAAAGTAGTGCCACACCTAAAATAGTTCTCTTAAAGGTGAACGGTTACATACAATGGTTTTCTTAAAGGTAGACGGATACATACACTACAATCCTCCCTTTTTAGCTTACAACATACTTCGTCCCCCATTAAACATAACATATATTCAACTTCATGTAAAACAATTCACAGGTATAAACTATGCGGGAAACAGTTTACAGATTCAGTCTCTGCGGGAACAGTTCACAGATTCAGTCTCTGGTCTTGACTCGGTCCGAACAACATCTCTGTGGTGTAGCCGGTTCACATTGCTAGCGTGACTCATCCAATAGTCTTTCCCTTGACTTAACAGCTTGAACTTCCGTCCTGCTGAACCAGCAGTGCTGACTTTTACAAACAGCTGGACTGCCTTGGTAATTTTTCCTACTTGCCAACTGATTTGGCTCCCTTCGTAGGGCCCACGTACATGATCTGGTAGAAGTGATAATGATTTAGATGGTTATCACCTTCTGCTTCGTCTTTTTCTTTTCTGCTTCTTGGAGACTCTCGGGGCTCCCTTATCAGCTGCCAGCTGTAGCGCCACCATCTCCCTATGTTCCTTAGACTTTAAGTGCTTCATCCTGATTTCTGCACTTTGGGAGTTTTCATCACAAGCTGGGCAGACCAAGTCCTCGTAATATTCCGTGTCACTCAACAGGTCATGGTAATATTCGGTGTCATCCTGAACTAGTCTAGCGAGAGGGCCTGCTACTTCTTCCTTACCCAACTGGACGTTAGCCGACTGTTGTTCCCTCCCTAGACCTCTTTCCTGAAGAGACTTCTTCATGCGTTCATATTCATCCCGCTCTTCCTGGGTTTCCTGCAAATCCTTCACTAATGACCTCATTTGTGATTTCAATACTTCCCCTTCCATCGGGGATTGATTGATCGGGCTATTCAATCCTTCTACTGGAGCAGCTTTTTCAACATTCTGTTGTTCACATAGACGTGATTCAGCGTACTTTTGGCATCCCAGTAAAATCTGTGTTGCAACCTCAGCTATTTCCATAACTTTTGAGAGCTCCGAACTCCTTCCCTTTGAAGATTGAAGCTCGTGTTCAGATTGTTCCCATTGCAGAGTCTTGTCCCTCAGCATATGAAGGAGTTGGCTGACCGTTAACTTTTCCACGGGAACACTGTGGATCAGAGTCTTCTCCATTTCATCCACCTTTTCCTCCAATGCTTTCACCTTCTTTTCCTCTTGTACTTTGGCTTTCAGCGCTCGGAGAAGTTGCGCCTTGATGCTCTCTAGCTCATGTTCAGGGGCCATTCTTACAGTCTCTGTGTTTCTTACAGTTTCCTTTTCTTCCACTGAAAGGATTCCCAGTTGAATCTGTTCTTCAAGTTGTTGAACCTCGGTCATTGCCGCCTCATATTTGTCTTGGGTTTCCTTCAATATTTTTGAGTTCTTGGACATCTTGTCTTTCATGTTCTGCCATGTTTTTCGCCTCTAATTTCTCATCTATGGATGGAACTTCTACCGATGAGTCTGTCTTGGCCTTGAGCTCATCAAGAATTTCCTGCAGCCTTTGGACTTCTTGCTCATGTTCAACCTTTAGTTGCTCATATGCTTCTACTGAAACTAGCTTTTCGGAGGTTGCCGAGTTAATCCCCTCCAGGATTGTAGCCTGGGCCTGTTCATACTGTTCCTTCAACTTCTCAAACTCTGCTTGTAAGGAGTCGTAGAGAAGAACGGGAATAAAATCCTGGCTTCCTGAAGATTCCTCTTCATTTGCTCCTTCCTGCAAATATTCTAACTCCTGAACAGCATAAGGGAGATGTGATCGGTAATTGGTCACAATGGCTCTATGGTCGCTCTCTGCTTGAGCTAGCTGCTTCTGTTGTCTTTCCAGATTCTCCCATTTGGTGTCATAGAACTTTTTCATTGTTTTCATCTCTTGTTCGAGACGGTAACTCACTTGTTCTACTTGCTGTCGTAATTTGAAATAAAGTTGAGTCCGAGCTCGGTGTTCGTCAGTCATGGATATGTCCGTAAACTGAACAGACTCAGAATTCTCTGTCAAACTATGTTGTCATTGTTCGGTGGAGTTCTGTTCTGAAACTTTGTTCTTCTTCTCTGGAGCATAAGCCTTTATGCATGCCTTCGTTCTTCCAACCTTAGTCGGCAAGTCCATTTTAGCCTTGTCTTTCATATTTGGGTTGGTCTTATCGTCATCCGTTTCAGAATCTGAGCTGATTGTCTGCACCGAGTCCTCACTCGTTATGGCTTTTAGATAGTGCCATTCCATGTCTATTTTCTTGATCCACTCCCGTCCCAGAAGTGGTGGTCCTCCCTCCGGTAGTACGTATAAGTTCATTCTTGGGTGTTCTTTACCCCCATCTCTCACCTTGACTCTTATCTTCCCCATGGGGTATACTTTATGCCCCGTGTATGTCTGCAATACGAACTTGGTATCTCTTAAGGGTATATGTGAGAATAGCCGGTGGTAATCCCTTCGATTTATGACTGATAGAGCTGATCCAGTGTCCAACTCCATTTTCACTTGGACTCCAGCTATTTTTAGCATGACCCAGATAGTTTGTAGGTCAGCTTCCTTACTCACATTGTGAATTCTCAGACTGCCCAGCTCCTGACCGTTTGGGTCTGAGTCCGAATTCTGTTCGTCTGAACTCTTCTCAGCCACCTTGTGTACCTTGTTGTACTTTTCCTGTGATGGCTTCCTTTGGTTGTTGGCCTTCTTCCCTGACCGGCATACCTTAGCTATGTGACCCAGTTTGCCACATTTCCTACATTCCTGGTTCTTAAACCAGCATTGGTTCTGGTCGTGTGTTGTCTTCCCACAACGATAGCATTTTGTTGTACTCGAGGTAATTTGATCCACACTGAGTGCCGCTGCATTTCCGCAGTTCCCTTCGCTGCGGCTTTGTGCGATGCTGCAATAAGGACAGCCCTGTCAAGTGTAAGGTCGTTCTCTTCGAGTAGTCGCTTTTGCGTCCCTTCCTTTGACAACCCGCACACGAACTTGTCTCGCAATGCCTCTGTCAGATTCCCTCCAAACTGGCAGTGTTTCGCTAGTCTACGCAGTTCGACCAAGTATTCTGCGTTGCTTTCGTCTTTCCTTTGCGTTCTCGCATAGAATTTGAATCGTTCCGCCAACATCAACGGTGTGGGGTTCAAGTGATCCTTCAGAACAGTCACAATATCATCGAAAGTCTGATCCGCCGGTTTAGCTGGTGCTAGTAGATGCTTCAAGAGCCCGTATGTCTTCGCGCCCATCGAGTTTAGCAAGGTTATAGCTTTGTCATCTTCTATTTTATTGGCCTCACAATAGATCTCAATGCGTTCCACATACGTGGCCCAGTCTTCTACCTCGGAATTAAAATCGTTGATGTTACCACGCTTCGGCATCTTCCTCTCTTCCTGATAACACCACGAATTATTTCTTTAAATTTTCTTTTTTTTTCCAAGATGGCGGTTCCCGCGAAAATGGCGGTTTCCCGCGCTTATCTTCTCTCCCCGCCCACTTCAATGGCGGTTTCCCGCTTCTGTCTTCTTCCCCGCCTAATGGCGGCTTCCCGCGTTTCTTCCCCTGGCGGGAGGGGTACACTTTCCCCACGCCGATGGATTGGAGGGTAGCTAACGTTACCCCACTATTCAAAAAGGGGGGTAGGGAAAAAGCAGGTAATTACAGACCTGTAAGCCTTACATCAGTTGTGGGCAAAATGCTGGAGTCCATCATTAAGGATGAAATAGCGGAGCACTTAGCAAATGGGGACAGGATAGGACAGAGTCAACATGGATTTACAAAGGGTAAATCGTGCTTGACTAATCTATTGGAATTTTTTGAGGGAGTAACTGGTAGAATAGATGGGGGAGAGCCAGTAGATGTGGTGTACCTGGACTTCCAAAAGGCCTTCGATAAGGTCCCACATAAAAGATTAGCATGGAAAATTGAGGCTCATGGGATAAAGGGGAAAGTTTTGGCGTGGATAGGGAACTGGCTGTCAGATAGAAAACAGAGAGTTGGAATAAACGGCTCATTTTCTGAATGGCAGGCAGTAACAAGTGGGGTACCACAGGGATCTGTCCTGGGCCCCCAGCTGTTCACAATTTACATTAATGACCTGGATCAGGGAGTCGGATGCAGCATTTCCAAATTTGCAGACGACACTAAACTAGGAGGTGGGGTGGGCTCAGAGGAAGAGACCAGGAAGCTCCAGAGCGATTTGGACAGACTGGGCGATTGGGCGGATAAATGGCAGATGCACTATAATGTGGACAAGTGCGAAGTTATCCACCTTGGGTGCAGGAACGGGAGGGCAAATTATTATTTAAATGGCAATAGATTGGGAGAGGGGGAAGTACAGAGAGACCTGGGTGTTCTTGTACACCAGTCACTGAAGGCGAGCATGCAGGTGCAACAGGCGGTCAAGAAGGCAAACGGTATGCTGGCCTTCATAGCAAAAGGGTTAGAATACAGGAACAGGGATACCTTGCTGCAGCTGTACAGGGCACTGGTGAGACCACACCTCGAGTACTGTGTACAGTTTTGGTCGCCTCATCTGAGGAAGGATGTTCTTGCCATGGAGGGGGTGCAGCGGCGATTCACCAGGCTGATACCAGGAATGGCGGGAATGACCTATGAGGAGAGACTATGTAGTTTAGGGATGTACACACTGGAGTTTAGAAGATTGAGAGGGGACCTCATAGAAGTGTATAAAATTCTGACAGGTCTAGACAGACTGGATGCAGAAGGAATGTTTCCCTTGGCGGGTGAGAACAGAACTAGAGGACATAATTTAAGGATAAGGGCTAAACCATTTAGGACAGAGATGAGGGGGAATTTCTTCACTCAGAGAGTGGTGAACCTGTGGAACTCATTGCCACAGAGGGCAGTGTATGCCAGCTCATTAAATATATTTAAGAGGGAATTAGATATATTTCTACGGGCAAAAGGGGTTAAGGGTTACGGAGAGAAGGCGGGGACGGGATACTGAATTAAAGGATCAGCCATGATCTCATTAAATGGCGGAGCAGGCACGAAGGGCCGAATGGCCTACTCCTGCTCCTATCTTCTATGTATCTATGTATCTATGTATATATAATTCCCCCCAGTCTCTGTTCCTGTACCTCCTTTCATAAGAACATAAAAAATAGGAGCAGGAGTAAGATCATGGCTGATCTACCTCGACTCCACTTTCCTGCCCTATCCCCATATCCCATACAAAAGGTAAATCATGCTTGATTAATCTACTGGAATTTTTTGAGGATGTAACTGGTAAAATAGATGAGGGAGAACCAGTGGATGTGGTGTATTTGGACTTTCAAAAGGCTTTCGATAAGGTCCCGCATAAGAGATTAGCGTGTAAAGTTAAGGCACATGGGCTTGGGGGCAAGGTATTGACTTGGATAGAGAACTGGTTGGCCGACAGAAAGCAAAGGGTTGGAATAAACGGGTCTTTTTCCGAGTGGCAGGCAGTGACTAGTGGGGTACCACAGGGATCGGTCCTTGGACCCCAGCTATTCACAATATAAATGATCTAGACAAGGGAACTAGATGTAATATCTCCAAGTTTGCAGACGACACAAAGTTAGGTGGGCGTGTGTGCTGTGAGGAGGATGCCGAGAAACTCCAGGATGATTTGGACAGGTTGGGTGATTGGGCAGAAGCATGGTAGATGCAATATAACGTGGATAAATGCGAGGTTATCCACTGGTGGCAAAAACAGGAAGGCAGATTATTATCTGAATGGCAATAGATTGGGAGAAGGGGAAGTGCAACGAGATCTGGGTGTCCTTGTGCACCAGTCGCTTAAGGTAAGCATGCAGGTGCAGCAGACGGTTAAGAAGGCAAATGGCATGTTGGCCTTCGTAGCGAGAGGGTTTGAGTACAGGAACAAGGCTGTCTTGCTGCAGTTGTACAGGGCCTTGGTGAGACCACACCTTGAGTATTGTGTGCAGTTTTGGTTGCCTTATCTGAGGAAGGATGTTCTTGCCATGGAAGGAGTTCAGTGAAGATTCACCAGGCTGATACCTGGAATGGCAGGAATGACGTATGAGGAGAGATTGGGTCAATTGGGCTTATACTCGCTGGAGTTTAGAAGAATGAGGGGATCTCATTGAAACTTATAATATTCTGACAGGACTGGACAGACTAGATGCAGGAAGGATGTTCCCGATGGTCGGAGAGTCCTGAACCAGGGGTCACAGTCTAAGGATAAGGGGTAAGCCATTTAGGACAGAAATGAGGAGGAATTTCTTCACCCAGAGAGTGGTGAACCTGTGGAATTCTCTACCACAGAAGGCAGCAGAGGCCAATTCATTAAATATATTCAAGAAGGAGTTGGATATATTTCTTAAGGCTAAAGGGATCAAGGGATATGGGGAGAAAGCAGGGACAGGGTACTGAATTTGGATGATCAGCCATGATCGCATTGAATGGCAGAGCAGGCTCGAGGGGCCGAATGGCCTACTCCTGCTCCTGTCTTCTATGTTTCTATCCCGTGATTCCCTTAATATCCAAAAATTTATCGATCCCAGTCTTGAATATACCCAACGACTTGAGCCTCCACTGCCCTCTGCGGTTGAGAATTCCAAAGATTCACCACCCTCTGAATAAATTTCTCCTCATCTCAGTCCTAAATTCTGAGACTGTGACCCTTGGTTCGAGACTCCCCAGCCAGGGGAAACATCCTTCCTGCATCTAGCCTGTCAAGCCCTGTAAGAATTTTGTATGTTTCATTGAGATCACCCCTCATTCTTCTAAACTCTAGTGAATATAGGCCTAGTCTACTCAATTTCTCCTCATAGGACAATCCCCCCATCCCAGGAACCAGTCTGGTGAACCTTCGTTGCACTCCCTCTAAGGCAAGTATATCATTCCTTGGGCAAGGAGACCAAATCTGTACACAATACTCCAGGTGTGGTCTCACCAGGGCCCTATATAATTGCAGTAAGACGTCTTTACTCTTATACTCAAATTCTCTTGTAATAAAGGCCAACAAACCATTTGTTTTCCTAATTGCTTGCTGTACCCGCATGTTAACTTTCAGTGATTTGTGTACAAGGATACCTGGGTCCCTCTGAATACCAACGTTTCCCAATCTCTCACCATTTAAAAAAATACTCTGCTTTTCTATTTTTCCTACTAAAGTGGATAACTTCACATTTCTACACATATTCCATTTGCCATGTTCTTGCCCACTCACTTAGCTTGTCTATATCCCCTTGAAGCCTCTTTGCATCCTCCTCACAACTTGCATTCCCAACTACAGTAGTTTTGTATCATCAGCAAACTTGGATATATTATATTTAGTCCCCTCATCCAAATCATTGATGTAGATTGTGAATAGCTGAGGCCCAAGCACTGATCCTTGCGGTACCCCACTAGTTACAGCCTGCCAACCTAAAAATGACCCGTTTATTCCTACTCTCTGTTTTCTGTCCGTTAACCAATCCTCAATCCATGCTAATATATTATCCCCAATCCCATGAGCCCTAATTTTGTTTAATAACCTCTTGTTTGGCACCTTATCGAGTGCCTTCTGAAAATCCAAATACACCACATCCACTGATTCCCCCTTATCTATTTTGCTAGTTACCACCTCAAAAAAAACTCTCAAGGATTCGTGAAACACGATTTGCCTTTCATAAATCCGTGTTAACTCTGCCCAATCCTATTATTAATTTCTAAGTGCCCTGTTACCGTGTCCTTAATAATAGATTCTAGCATTTTCCCTATTACTGATGTCAGGCTAACTGGTCTGTAGTGTACCCTGTTTTCTCTCTTCCCTCCTTAAATAGTGAGGTTACATTTGCTACCTTCCAATCCACGGGAACCATTCTAGAATATATGGAATTTTGGAAAATGACAACGGATGCATCCACTATCTCTACAGCCACCCTTTTCAAAACCCTAGGATGTAGGCCATCAGGTCCAGGGGATTTATTGGCTTTCAGTCCCATTCATTTCTCCAGTACTATTTTTTTTTTACTAATACTTTTAGTTCCTCATTCTTGTTAGACCCTTTGTCTTCACGGAAATAGTGGAGAACCGTCACAAAGTATTTGTTTAATTTCTCCGCCATTTCCTTATTACCCATTATAATTTCTCCTGTCTCAGCCTGTAAGGGACCCACATTTACTTTCGCTAATCTTTTTCTTTTTTACATGCCTATAAAAGCTTTTACAATCTGTTTTTATGTCTCTTGCTAGTTTACTCTCATTCTATTTTCCCTTTATCAATTTCTTGGTCCTCCTTTGCTGAATTCTAAAATCCTTCCATTCCTTAGGCTTATTACTCTCTTTGGCAACATTATAAATCTTTTCCTTTTGATCTAATATTATCTTTAACTTCTTTTGTTGGCCACGGTTGGACCACTTTTCCTGTGGGGTTTTTGCCATAAAGGATTGTATATTTGTTGTAAATTATGTATTAATTCTTTAAATGCTAGCCATTGCTTCTCTACCGTCATACCTTTTAATGTAGTTTCCTAATCCAGCTTAGCCAACTTGCCCCTGATACCTACATAGTTTGCTTTGTTTAGATTTAAGACCCTAGTTTCGGATTTAACTAAATCACTTTCAAACTCAATATAAAATTCTGTCATATTATGGTCACTCTTCCATAAAGGCCCCTTTACTACAAGGTTGTTAATTAACCTTTTCTCATTGCACAGTACTAGATCTAAAATAGCCTGTTCCCTAGTTGGTTCCTCAACATACTAATCTAGAAAACTATCTTGCATGCATTCCATGAATTCATCCTCCACACTATTACTGCAAATTTGGTTCCCCCAGTCTATATGTAGATTAAAGTCCCTCATGATTACTGTATTACCCTTGTTACATGTGCCTGCAATTTCCTGATTTATACTCTGCCCTACAACTACTGTTTGGGGGCCTATAACCAACTCCCACCAATGTTTTCTGCCCCTTGCTGTTTCTTGGCTCCACTCAAACTGATGCTACTACTTGATTTTCGGAGCTAAGATTCTTTCTCTCTACTGTCTTTATCCCATCCTTAATTATCAGGGCTACCCCCATCTCCTTTTCCATTTTGCCTGTCTTTTCTAAAAGTTAAGTATCCTGGAATATTTAATTCCCAACCTTGGCCACTTTGCAACCACGTCTCTGTAATGGCTATTAGATCAAACCTATTAATTTCTATATGCGCTATTAATTCATCTATTTTGTTGTGAATGCTTCGTGCATTCAGATATAGTGCCTTTAGCTTTGACTTATTTCTATGTCACCTTAGTCACTGATGCCTTATTACCTTTGTTACTCTCTCTGCCCTCCTGACCGACTCTGCTTATTTTCACCCAAAACTCTACTCTGCTCTAGAGCCTTGACATTTCTCTCGCTGCTTCTAAATTTACTCTTTCCTGAATCCTCCCACCCCCAGATTGTACCATTTAGATTATATTGCCTCTCGTTCTTCCTTCCAAAATGCATCATTAAATTTCATCTGCCAGGTGTCTGCCCATTTCACCAGTCTATCCCCCTGAAGTCTGTTACTATTCTCCTCACTGTTTGACATTTGAGTTACTTTGAAAATGTATACCCTAGTCCAGATCATTAATATATATCCGAGCAGAAACCAGTTACCAAAATGCTATTTCCATTTTCCATATTGGACCTAACAACATCTAGAGATTAACATTGCATACTGTATTTCTGCATCTGGTCCTAATACTGACCCCTGCGACATCACTATACTTTCCTCCCGTGTGGAAAAACAGACATTCACCAATACTGTCTGCTGTCTGTCCCTTTGCCAATTTCGTATCCATGCAGATACTGCCTCTTTTTAATCCCACGGGTTTCAATTTTGCTTGCAAGTAGTACTTTATCAAACGTCTTTTGAAAGTGCAGATACACAACATCAACCGGATCAACCCTCTCCATTACTTCAAGGAACTCAAATCAAGTTTGTCAGACCAGATTAGGCAATGTGTATGGACTGAGAAAATTCTGTGCTTTGTGAAAGGGATGCATTAACATCAGAGATACGAGTCTGTATTGTTCAAGATTATCATTGGAGTAGCACCAAATGATTTAATAGTGCTTAAGTCACAACTTCATTTTGCTACCACAAACTCAAGGTGCCTCAATACTCTTATTAACCCATATCTTTGCTGCTTAAATGGAAAGAGAGCAACCGTTTCCTGAAACATACATAGGACAATGAAAAGCTCTGTTCATTGCCTGTGTTCCCAGCAGCCAACAGATTGGGATGTCTGTCCAGTTGCTTCTAGCTGCAACGTGTTCTTTAAATGCCCTGCCTTAGGCCACTGAAGTTTTTTCTAATGATCAGGATGTTGGCTATTGAGAGATTAGAACATCTCTTGTGTTGAGAGCTGCAAATTGTAGATAGGTCAAGGTTATGAATTGAGGCAAGTCTTTTAAGTTCGCATTGAAAGTATTTTATACGTTTGTTCAGCTGTTAAATCATTAACCATCTGGGTCCATCTTTTTTACTAGAGGAATATGAAGCGACAGCAAAGTTCATGAGTCAGTGGATAAATGCACCACATGGTAGGGGATAAACTTGGCTGGTTAATGATTTGGAAACTACATGAACACCATCAGTTGGACTGTCTTATTTACATGATGAAGGTCATCTGAGCTTCCTCCAGTGGTATAATGGGTAAAGTTACTGTGCTATGCATACAAGGAAGGCCCCAGGTTTGATCCATTTTCTTTGTTAGTTGATCTCCACTGAGGTTTGGGGTGTTGCAGTTGGCTTTAGTGTACCTGGGCTAGGGAAGGAGAAAGTTGGTCAGAGTTGCCATTCCAGATTTCTTAACCAGTGACCCCAATTAGTGCATTTGTGTGAAAGTCAGGTAAACACTGAATTAGTCTGGGCAGTGGTGCATGCCCTCTCCCCCTGAGTTTAAAAAGCATGCTGACATTTCCTGTCTAGTCACATGTGAAGGAACAGTCACTTATGCAAGCTACCAAAGAGTTGCTGACACCTTTAGAATTGCACCCCACAATAAATTATCTTCATTGGAGGGGTAAAACATGGCTACCACAGCTCTGGAATTGTAAAATGCAACCATAATCTGTTCCAACTACCTGATGGAGTTCTTTTGAGGAAGTGACAGTTTTGGGGAAATGAAGTGGGTGAGAAATGCATTGTAGGGGATATACATGGACTTTTGGAAAGCCCCTTTATGGAATTGGGGGAGGAAAGCAAATTGGTTTCAAAACTGTTTAGAAGGCAAGAAATAGTTAATGGCTGTTTCTCTGGTTGAAAGTGGGTAGCAATGTGCTGCAGTGTTCTCTCTACTGCTTTTAACTATTTGCTTTGTAGTGTACGTACTTCAGTCTCTCGTGGCTAACGGCTGAATTGAATGCATGTGGATGTTGAGTAGGACAATGACCTGTTAATATTTCAAGGTATAACTTAAGTTTGTAAAGAATTAGCCAGAATACTGAGAATGTTTGCTTCATAGTTCCAAATACTGTAGACAGTATTCATGATAGAATCCAGGCTGACTTTTCTGGCAGAGGTTTTTTTAAAAAAAAAAGCGAGGAATCTGCTCAGAAACTAACTATCCTCAGTCAATTTATGTGATAAAGAAGTTAAACATAAATAGTTTCTGGCATAGTTATCAAATAGGTGAATAAAAAGTAACCAGAATCAATGCAAGAGGATAGTCCCAGTACATAGAACATAGGAATGACAGCAGTCAAGCCTGTTCTGCCATTCAGTCAAATCATGGCTGGTCTGTAGGTCAATTCCCTTTGCCAGCCTTTGATCCCTATCCCTTGATACCCTTGCCTAATAAAAAACTGTCCATCTCAGTCTTCAAAATTTCAGTTGACCCAGCATCCACAGACTTTTGGGGTAGTGAATTCCAGATTTTCACTATGCTTCACAAAAAAAAATGCTTCCTGATTGCACTCTTGAATGGCCTACCTCTGTGCCCCCTTGTTCTGGATTCCTGTACCAGAGGCAATAGCTTCTCTGTATCTACTCTGTTGAATTGTTTTATCATTCAAAACACCTCAGTTGGATTACCCCTCAACCTCCTAAACTCGAGGGAATACAAACCAAGTTTATGCAGCCTATCCTGATAATTTAACCCTTTAAGCCCTGGTATAATTATGGTGAATCTGCATTGTACCCTCTACAAGGCCAGTATATCCTTAGAGGTTCGGTGCCCAAAACTGAACACCATACTCCAGACGGGGTCTGACCAAGACCCTGTATAATTGAAGCATACATTGTTGGCCTTTTTGTACCTATGCACTAGCTTTAGAGGTTGTGTACCTGGACACTCGCCCCCCCTTTGCTCCTCCGCAATTTCTAGTCTCTCGCCATTAAGAAAGTATTCTTATTTGCATTTCTTGGATCCAAACTGGATAATGTCACATTTCCCAACAGTGATCTCCATTTACCACAGTTTTACCCACTCACTTAATCTATGTCCCTTTGTAACTTCTTGATCCCATCTACACAAATTACTGTGCCTTGTAACCTGGTGTCTGTCATCTGCAAACTTGGATATGCTACTCTACATTCCTTTTTCCAAGTTATTGAAGTATATGGTGAAAAGCTGAGACCCCAGTACAGATTTGTGGGTATTGGGAATTCCACTTGTCATATTCCACCAATCAAGAGTACACTCTCTTTATCCCTACTCTCTGTCTCCTACCTCCCAACCAATTACTAGCCCATGCCACAAGGTTGCCTCCAATTCCGAATGCTTTTATTTTTAGTAATCTTTTGTGTGAAACCTTATCAAATGCCTTCTGGAAGTCCATCTAGACAACAGACACTCCCCTGTCCACCATGTTAGTGACCTGCCCAAATAATTCAACTAGATTAGTCAAACATGACCTACCCTTCACAAATTCATGCTGACTCTCTTTGATCAGCTCATACTTGTTTGCACTCAGTCACACTGTCTGATACTACAACAACTTGCATTTGTATAGCGCCTTTAACATAGTAAGATGTCCCAAGGCGCTTAACAGGAGCATTATCAAACAAAGATTGACACCAAGCCACATAAGGAGGTATTAGGACAGAGTTTGGTCAAAGAGGTAGATTTTAAGGAACGTCTTAAATTTGGAGTGAGAGGCGGGGAAGTTTAGGGAGTGAATTTCACAGTTTAGGGCCTAGGCAGCTGAAAGCACGGCTGCCAGTGGTGGAAAGGCTAAAATAGGGGATACGCAAGAGGCCAGAATTGGAGGAGTGCAGAGATCTTGTAGGGCTGGAGGAGATTTGAGAGACGGGGAAGGGCAAGGCCATGGAGCGATTTGAAAACAAGGATGAGAATTTTAAAATTGCGGCATTGATGGACTGGGAGCCAGTGTAGGTCAGTGAGCACGGGTGGTAGATGAATAGGACTTGGTGCGAGTTAGGATATGGGCAGCAGAGTTTTGGATGAGCTCAAGTTTGTGGAGGGTGGAAGATGGGAGGCTGGCCAGGACAGCGTTGCAATTGATTCCAGTAACTTCCCCATAACTGATGTTAAACTGACAGGCCTGTAATTTCCTGGTTTCGCGCACCCGCCCCCCCCCCCCCCCCGTTTTAAAAGGAGTAACATTTGTAATTTTCCAATCCAACGGCACAAATCTACGCAGCTTCAGGAAAATTATGACTAACTCGCCTGCCATTTCTCTACCTGTTAATTTTAATACTCTAAGGTGGAAACCATCAGGTCCTGTAGATTTGTCTATCTTAAGTTCTCCATTACCATTTTTTTAACTTGTATTAAATCCAATTAATTCCCCCCCACCTTATTTTTGAGTTCCTTTGTACCACTGGTATTTTGTCCTCTTCCTTGAAAATAGATGCAAAGTACAGTATTCATTTAATAAGTCTGTCATTTCCTTCTTGTCTATTATAGTATCACTTGCATCTGTCTTTAATGGGCCCACATTCCCATACCCCCCTCAACATATTTATGAAAACTTTTGCTATTGCCTTCAGTATCTTTTTTGCAAGTTTTTGTTCATACTCCCTTTTTGCACCTCTCATTGCTTTTTTTTGGTTTCATGACATTGTTTATGGGATACAATTAGGGAACAGACTATTTTAGATCTTGTATTGTATAATGAGACAGGGTTAATTAGTAATCTCATAGTAAAGGATCCTCTGGGGAAGAGTGATCATATGATAAAATTTCACATTGAATTTGAGAGTGAAATAGATCAGTTGGAAACAAGAGTCTTAAACTTAAAGCCAATTACATGGGTAAGAGGGGTGAGTTGGCTAAGGTAGATTGGGAAATTAAATTACAAGGTATGACAGTAGATAAGCAGTGGCAAACCTTTAAAGAAGCATTCCAAAATTCTCAATGAATGTACATTCCATTGAGAAATAAAAAGTCCAAGAAAAGTGGTCTATCCATGGCTAACTGAAGAATTTATGGATAGTATTAGATTAAATAAGGCTTATAATGTTGCAAAGAATAGTAGTAAGCCTGAAGATTGGGAGAGTTTTGGAAACCAGCAAAGGATGACCAAAAAATTGGTAAGGGAGAAAATGGAGTATGAGAGTAAACTGGCAAGAAATATAAAACAGATTGCAAGAGCTTCTACAAGTATGTAAAAAGGAAGAGTAGCAAAAGTAAGCGTTGGTCCCTTAGAGGCTGAGACAGGAGAAATTATAATGGGGAATAAGGACATGGCAGAGACTTTCATCAAATATTTTGTATTTGTCTTCACAGAAGACAAAGCACACCGACAATAGTGGGGAACCAAGGGGCTAATGAGAGTGAGGAACTTAAATACTTTTTCTCTACAGATATTAATTATTTTAAGAAACTAATGGGACTAAAAGTGGACAAATCCTCTGGACCTGATGGCCCACATCCTCAGGTTCTGAAAGAGTTGACTGCAGAGATAGTGGATGCATTGGTTGTGATCTTTCAAAATTCCCTAAATTCTAGAATGGTCCCAGCAGATTGGAAGGTAGCAAATGTAACCCTGCTATTTTAAGAAAGGAGAGAGAGAGAAAACAGAACTACAGGCCAGTTAGCCTGACATCAGCATAGATAACCAGCAATAAATTACACATACTTTAAACTGGATCCAAGATAATAAAGTTTTCCAAATCTTAACTCTCAATTGTTTAACTGAGACATGGATGTTTCTTGGCTCCATGGAGTCGCACATCTCAGTCCAGAATAGGGGAAAGCTAGCAGCACTTTCAACTATGGCCTCCTTCTGTGCTGCATGATTCTAAGTTAGAGATTTAACAATTTATAAGCAAGTACAGAAGCAGGGAAAAAGGAGGGTGGTACTGTTAAAGTAAATAAACGAAAGATGGGTTCAGAGGAAATTTAAATGGTTACAGCAGAACCATTACCAGCTTCTGCTGTCCAAGAAAGTGGGACCGCTAGTTATGATCTGAAATTGTTCAACTCATTGAGGCTGGAAGGCTGTAAAGTGCCTAACTGAAAGTTGAGAAGCTGCTCCATAATATATGTTCGTGGTCTGTTACTACAGCTTTTCCATAAGAAATAGGAGCAGGAGTAGGCCATTCGGCCCTTCGAGCCTGCTCTGCCATTCAATGAGATCATGGCTGATCTTCTGCCTCAACTCCATTCACCGGCCCTATCGCCATATCCCTTGCTGCCCTTACTAGTCAGAAATCTATCGACTTCTGTTTTGAATATACCCAATGACTGAGCCTCCACAGCCCTCTAGGGTAGAGAATTCCAAAGATTCATCACCCTCTGTGTGAAGAAATTTCTTCTCATCTCAGTCCTGAATGGCTTACCCTTTATCTTGAGGCTGTGGCCCCTGGTTCTAGACTCCCCAGCCTAGGGAAACATTCTCCCAGCAACCACCCTATCAAGCCCTGTAATAATTTTGTATGCTTCAATGAGATCCCCTCTCATTCTTCTGAATTCAAGAGAATACAGACCTAGTTTACTCAATCTCTTATACGACAGTGCCGCCATCCCAGGAATCAATCTTGTGAACCTTCGTTGCACTCCCTCTATGGCAAGTATATCCTTCCTTAGGTAAGGAGACCAAAATTGTACACAGTATTCCAAGTGTGGTCTCACTAAGGCCCTATATAATTGGAGTAAGACTTCTTTACTCCTGTATTCAAATTCTCTTGTAATGAAGGCCAGCATACCATTTGCCTTCCTAATGGCTTGCTGCACCTGCACATTCACTTTGTGACTCATGTACAAGGACACCCAGGTCCCTTTGAGCATCTGCATTCCCCAATCTTTCACCGTTTAGGAAATGCTCTGCTTTTCTGTTTTTTCTACCAAAATGGATAACTTCACATTTATCCACATTATATTCCATCTGCCATGTTCTCGCCCATACACTGAGCCTGTCGAGAGCCCCTTGAAGCCTCTTCCCATCCTCTTCACAACTGCCACCTAGCTTTGTATCATCAGCAAATTTGGAAATGTTACATTTAGTCCCCTCATCCAAATCATTGATATAGATTGTGAATAGCTGGGGCCCAAGCACCGATCCCTGCGGTACCCCACTAGTCACAGCCTGCCATCCTAAAAAAGACCCGTTTATCCCTACTCTTTGAGAATTGGTTAACAGACAGAAAACAATCTATGCTAGTATATTACCCCCAATTCCATGTGCCCTAATTTTGTTCACCAACCTCTTGTGTAGGACCTTTATCAAAGGCCTTCTGAAAATCCAAATACACCACATCTACCGGTTCCCCTTTGTCTACTCCACTAGTTACATCCTCAAAGAACTCCAATAGGTTTGTCAAACAGGATTTCCCTTTCATAAATCCATGTTGACTCTGCCCAATCTTACTATTAGTTTCTAAGTGCCCAGTTATTGCATCTTTTATAATAGATTCCAGCATTTTCCCAACTACTGATATGAGGCTATCAGGTCTGTAGTTCCCTGTTTTCTCTCTCCCTCCTTTCTTAAATAGCGGGGTTACATTTGCTATCCTCCAATCTGCAGGAACCATTCCAGAATCTATAGAATTTTGGAAGATGACAACCAATGCGTCCACTATCCCACCTCTTTCAAAAACCTAGGATGTAGGTCATCCGGTCCTTGGGATTTATCGACTTTTAGCCCCATTAATTTTGCTAATACTATTTTTTTTACAAGTAATTTCTTTAAGTTCCTCATTCTCGCCACACCCTTGGTTTTCTCGTATTTCTGGGAGGTTTTTTGTGTCTTCCTCCGTGAAGACAGAAACAAAGTATTTATTTAATTTCTCTGCCATTTCCTCATTCCCCATTATAAATTCTCCCGTCTCTGACTATAAAGGACCTACATTTACCTTCGCCAGTCTTTTCCTTTTCACATACCTATAGAAGCTTTTACAATCCGTTTTTATATTTTTCGCTAGTTTGTGCTCATATGGCAGATGCAATATAACGTGGATAAATGTGAGGTGGTCCATTTTGGTGGCAAAAACAGGAAGGCAGATTATTATCTAAATGGCAATAGATTTGGGAGAAGGGGAAGTGCAACGAGACCTGGGTGTCCTTGTGCACCAGTCGCTGAAGGTAAGCATGCAAGTGCAGCAGGCGGTTAAGAAGGCAAATGGTATGTTGGCCTTCGTAGCGAGAGGGTTTGAGTACAGGATCAAGGATGTCTTGCTGTAGTTGTACAGGGCCTTGGTGAGATCACATCTTGAGTATTGTGTGCAGTTTTGGTCGCCGTATCTGAGGAAGGATGTTCTTGCCATGGAAGGCGTTCAGCGAAGATTCACCAGGCTGATACCTGGGATGGCAGGAATGACATATGAGGAGCGATTGGCTCGATTGGGCTTGTACTCGCTGGAGTTTAGAAGAATGAGGGGTGATCTCATTGAAACTTATAAAATTCTAACAGGACTGGACAGACTAGATGCAGGAAGGATGTTCCCAATGGTCGGGGAGTCCAGAACCAGGTGACAGTCTAAGGATAAAGGGTAGGCCATTTAGGACAGAAATGAGGAATTTCTTCACCCAGAGAGTGGTGAACTTGTGGAATTCTCCACCACAGAAGGCAGTAGAGGCCAATTCATTAAATATATTCAAGAAGGAGTTGGATATATTTCTTAAGGCTAAAGGGATCAAGGGGTATGGGGAGAAAGCAGGGACAGGGTACTGAATTTGGACGATCAGCCATGATCGCATTGAATGGCGGAGCAGGCTCGAGGGGCCGAATGGCCTACTCCTGCTCCAATCTATGTTTCTATTCCATTTTCCCTTCCTTTCAATTTCTTGGTTGCTCTTTGCTGATTTCTAAAAAGATCCCAATCCTCAGGCTGACTGCTTTTTCTGGCAACTTTATAAGCTTCCTCTTTTGAGTTAATACTAGCTTTAATTTCTTTTGTTAGCCATGGTTGGATCACTTTTCCTTTTGGGGTTTTATGCCCTAGAGGAATATATGTTTGTTGCAAATTATGCATTATTTCCTTGACTATTAGCCATTGTTTGTCCACCTTCATACCTTTTAGTGTAGTCTCCCAATCTACCATGGCCAACTTGTCCCTCATACCCTTGTAGTTTCCTCTGTTTAGATTGAAGACCTTAGTTTCAGATTGGACTACATCACTCTCAAACTTGATGTAAAATTCAATTGTATTATGGTCACTTGTCCCTAAAGGCCCCTTTACCACAAGATTATTGATTAGCCCTTTCTCATTACACAGTACCAGATCCAGAATAGCCTGTTCCCTGGTTGGTTCCTCAACATACTGATCCAGGAAACCATCTCACATACATTCCAGTAATTCGTCCTCCACACCATTAGTGGTACAGGAAACTTTTTTTTAATCCGGCACCGACGTGGTGCCGGTTCATCAAGAATTCCGGATAACCGAAAGCTATAGTAAAAGATACGGAGAGCTGAGAGCTCCATATAAAGCAACAAACCCTGTTGCTTAGCAACAGGTTCAGAACAATGGCCACAAGTTCCAAGTGTCTCTGTAGCTTCGCAACAGCTGCAGCCACACCCTTGCACAGCAACAGATCGAGGAAGGCAAGTACAATATGAAGTAAAACTTACCTGAACCTACTCCTGAATTTTGCCGGTTAACCGAGATTTCCGGTTATTTAGGTGCCGGTAAATCGAAAGTTTCCTGTAATTTGATTTGCCCAGTCAATATGCAGATTAAAGTCCCCCATGATTACCGTATTGCCCTTGTTACATGCACTTCTAATTTCTTGATTGATCCACTACTGTTTGGTGGCCTATACACAACTCCCACCAATGTTTTCTGCCCTTTGCGGTTTCTTAGCTCTACCCAAACTGATTCCAGTTCTACATCACGATCTGCCGAGCCAAGATCTTTTATCTCTGCCGTACCGATCTTATCCCTTATTAACAGTGCTACGCCACCTCCTTTTCTCTTTTGTCTGTCCTTCCTAAATGTTGAGTATCCTGGAACATTCAGTTCCCAGCTTTGGTTACCCTGCAACCATGTCTCTGTAATGGCAATTACATCATACCCATTTACTTCTATTTGTGCCATTTATTCATCCACCTTGTTGCGAATGCTACGTGCATTTAGATAAACTGCCTTCAACTTTGCCTGTTTAATATTTTTCTGCACTTTGACCCTCTTTACTGTTGGCCTTTGTTTCTGCTCCCTACTAGTTTTGCTGACTACTTTTCTAACTTGCACTTCCAGCTTTGTTTTTCTCCATTCTGGGCCCACAGTTAGGTTCCCAGCCCCCTGACAAACTAGTTTAAATCCTTCCCAGCAGCACTAGCAAACCCCCCCTGCAAGGATATTGGTCCCGGTTCTGCCGAGGTGCAATCCATCCAGCTTGTACAGGTCCCACCTTCTCCAGAATTGGTCCTAATGCCTCAGGAAACCCTCCCTCCTACACCATCTCTCCAGTAACGCATTCATCTGGTCTATTCTCTTATTGCAGTAGACTGGGCCTATACTCCAGAGTTTAGAAGAATGAGGTGTGATCTTTTTGAAACATACAAGATTCTGAGGTGGGATTGACATGGTAGATGCTGAGAGGTTCTTTCCCCGGCTGGAGAGTTTAGAACTAGGGGGCGTAGTCTCAGGATAAGGGGTAGGCCATTTAGGACTGAGATGAGAAATTTCTTCACTCGGAGGGTTGTGAATCTTGGGAATTCTCTACCTCAAAGGGCTGTGGCTGCTGAATTGAGTATATGAAAGGCTGAGATAAATAGATTTTTGGACTTATGGGAAATCAAGGGATATGGAGATTGGACGGGAAAGTGGAATTGAGGTTGATGATCAGTCATGATCTTATTGAACGACAGAGCAGGCTCGCTGGGTCGTATGGCCTCCTCCTAATTCTTACTCTTTTTTATAGTTCTTCCAGTCTGCTGGATTTCAACCTTTCCTTGCATTTGTGTAATTTTTAGCTTGATATTGTCTCTTGCCACATTTGTTGACCATGGTTGCTTAACTGCACAAGTGGAGCTTTTGCATTTGTGGGTTATGGTACCGGTTTTGTATTTTACCAAAAACCTCCGTGTTTATCTGTAGGTTAACCCATTAATAGCTCAGCCCAGTGCACTGCGGTCAATTTATTTCTTACTAGCTGGGGAGCCCCGCGTTGCGAGGGCAATTTTGGGGCGCTTGGTCTCCCCCTCCCCTCCCCGGTCTCCCCCTCCCCCTGCCTAGCGCCTGAGGTCCGGTGCCGTTGCGATAGCGGCCGTGCGGGGCCTAGCGCTTAAGGCGCGGTCGGGTTCTGAGGCCGGGACGGACCGGAGCTGAGGTCCCCCGCGTATCGCGCGGCTGATGGACGGCCGCTGCGGGCGGGCGGCGCATACGCGGTCAGTGCGGGCGGCGCGGCGGCCGTTAGCGAGCGGGAAACTTCGGGCGGCCCGCCCGCGCTCCGTCCGCGACGCCGTGAAACCTGAGAGGGGGAAGTAAGAGAGACAGAGGAGAAGGAGAGAGAGGGAAATTTTTTAGCTTCAGGCCCCGAGTCCCCCCTGCGCGAGGGTGAGGAGGGGGGGGGGGGGGGGTTGCTAAACACAATATAAAACTCAAATAAATTGTTAATTAATTCCCTAACACATAATTCAAATATTTACCTTACTTCCTTAACACACTGAAAGTGTGGGTAAAAAATCGTGAAAAATCAAGATGGCGGCCACTCGCCTCGGTTCAGAAGGATAAGGCCCACCCACACATGCACCGATTGGTCGACCGGTCAGGTCACCGAAGCGTAGGATTGGTCAATCGTCGAGTCACTCGACACAACTGTAGGAAGGAACCCGCCGTCCGATTGGTCGACCTCGACGTCACACGGTCGCTAATGAGATGCTAATGAGCGGAAGGCTGAACGTTTTTCGGATACCGCGGGCGGGATTTTTGTGCGGCCGAAACGTAAATACGCCGATGACCGGTCCGGAATCGCAAGCTTTCTTTTGAGGCGACGCGCGCGTTGGTACGCTCTAACTTTCAAACGTATAGAGAACACAGACAGACAGACATCGGGACAGACAGAAGAGCTCTTTTTATATATATATACTAGCTGGGGAGCCCCGCGTTGCGAGGGCAATTTTGGGGCGCGAGGGCAATTTTGGGGCGTTTGGTCTCCCTGCCCCTGTGTGTCCCCCCTCTCCCTGTCATGTCCTCTCCCTGTCCTATCCCTCCCTTCCCCTCCCTTCCCCGCTCCCCCACTCCCCTCTGTCCCTCTCTCCGGCCCCTCCCCCTGCCTAGCGCCTGAGGTCCGGTGCCATTGCTGAGGTCCCCCGCGTATCGCGCGGCTGATGGACGGCCGCTGCGGGCGGGCGGGCAGCGCGAGTGCGGGCGGCGCATGCGCGGTCAGTGCGAGCGGCCCGCGGGAGCCGGCAAGGCCGTTAGCGAGCGGGAAACTTCGGGCGGCGCGCCCGCGCTCCGTCCGCGACACCTGAGAGGGGGAAGTAGAGAGAGAAGGAGAGAGAGGGAAGGGGAGAGAGGGAAGAGGAGAAGGAGAGAGAGGGAAGAGGAGAAGGAGAGAGAGAGAGAGGGAAGAAAGAGAGAGAGAGGAGAAATTTTTTCAGCTTCAGGCCCCCGAGTCCCCCCTGCGCGAGGGTGAGGAGGGTGGGGGGGGGGGTTGCTAAACACAATATAAAACTCAAATAAATTGTTAATTAATTGCCTAACACATAATTGAAATATTTACCTTAGTTCCCTAACACACAGAAAGTGTGGAGGAAAAAATCGTGGAAAGTCAAGATGGCGGCCACTCACCTCGGTTCAGAAGGATAAGGCCCGCCCACACACGCACCGATTGGTCGACCGGTCAGGTCACCGAAGCGTAGGATTGGTCAATCGTCTGGTCAATCGTCGAGTCACTCGACACTCAACTGTAGGAAGACCTCGACGTCACACGGTCGCTAATGAGATGCTAATGAGCGGAATGCTGAACGTTTTTGGGATACCGCGGGCGGGATTTTTGTCCGGCCGAAACGTAAATACGCCGATGACCGGTCCGGAATCGCAAGCTTTCTTTTGAGGCGACGCGCGCGTCGGTACGCTCTGTAACTTTCAAACGTATAGAGAACGGATGGACAGACAGACAGACATCGGGACAGACAGACAGAAGAGCTCTTTTATTTATATATATATATATATATATATATATATATATATATATATATATAGTTAGATAGATACCTTCGAAGTTTGCCTTACTTAAATTTGAAGACTTGGTTTATGATTTTTGCTTCTCCCCCCTCAAACCGAACATCAAATTCAATCATATTATGGTCACTATATGCAAGATGTTCCCTTACAGTCCGATTGTTAACCAATTCTAATTCATTACTCATTACTGAGTCTAGTGTGGCCTTATCCAATGAGAAACATTGTTCCAGAAGACTGTCCCAAATACATTCTAAACATTAATTGCCTTTATTACTTGAGCTATTCTGCTTCTCCCAGTCTGGGAAAATTAAAATCTCTTGTTATAAACATGTTTATTTTTGCTACATGCTTCCCTGATATCTCTACAGACCTGACCGCAGTAGTATAAATAGACAGCTCCCACTAGAGTCATGTATCCTTTACAGCTCCTTAGTTTTACCCATACTGTTTCAATTGCCTGTTCACCCTTACTGATGTCCTTGTGTATTTATCAATATCACTGCTCCCCCTGCACCCCCCCACCCCCATTTCCCAATTTCCCTGTCCTTTCTGAAGGTCTTATCGCCTAGAATATTTAGCTCCCAATTTGTACCCAGATCTCTCTCATTGCTACTACATCATATCCTTTAAGCTGTATTTGTACATCTAACTCATTTATTATGCTGCATTCATGTACAGGAAACTTTGGTTTATCCGGAGGTTGTATGTCCGGAAACCTCGATCTAACGGCAGAAATCAGCAGCTGTTTTGGTTAGGTTTTTTTTCTTCTAGCATTTTTTTAAGTCGGGCTCTGGAAAGCGTTTCTGTAGCTTAGCAACAGCTTCAGAGACGCTTCCAAGCTGGGCCGAGTGTTTACAAGCTGTTGCTAAGCAACAGTGTTTGTTGTCAGATACGGAGATGAAAACCTCCGTATCCTTCAACATTAGCGCTGGTCTATCCGGAAGTTTTGATAGATCGGCAGCAGCTCGGTGCCGGATATCGCGAAGTTTCCTGTAATAATTTGCTTTCATTTCTTACTCTTCTTTCATTCCTGATCATAGTCAGCTATAACCAATGAAGCAACATTTGTTCAAATTAACACTCCTCTTTCCTATAATAAAAACAGAAAATGTTGGAACTACTTAGATCAGGCCGCATGTATGGAGAGAGAAACAGAGTTAACGTTTCCTATGTTTTGACACTGCTCATGAGGTTTTCCAAACCCACACTTTTTTCTTTGAATCTTCTGTGTATGGCCTCAGCTTCTGTATTTAGTTCCAGATGTGACTGAATCTTTTTCTCTTTCCCATACAAATTACCAAGCCAACTACACTTGAGACAGCCTCACCAGGTGCTACTGAGGTGAGTAATAATTATCAACTGGCACTCACTAAAGCCAAATAACACTTGTTCTAATGATTCCAGTTGTTCAACTCAATATCTCTTGTTCACAGTCCCTGGTTATACCCTGCAAGGAGAACCCATCTGTCTGTCAGTTTGTGGGTTTTAATCCCTTTTCAAAGTTCACTATTTTTAGGTCTTTTTGTTTAGGTGTTCACATCCAACAGAGAACCTGCAATTGTATATCATTTTATGAAGTCTTCAGGATGTTTTGTAGGCAAACATAGCAGCCAATTTGTACCCAAAGTCCCACAAACAGCAAATGAGATGAGTCTGTTACTGGTAGTGTTGGTTGAGGGAAGAATGTTGGCCAGGAGAACTCCCTACCCCTCTTCAAATAGTGCCATAGGATCTTTCATCCTGAACCGCCAGATGAGGCTTTGGTTTAATAACTCATGCACAAGATGGCGGGGTGATTTTCGACTGCTCCTTCAGGTGCTAGAGAGCCTCTGAGGTGGCCAAGATGGGGGTCTTGAGCTGAAACGCAGGTTTAGCCCGTATTTGGCACAAGATGCCATCTTGATGAAGTTGAAGCTTGCGCTAGAAACGACCACCTGGAGGATTGTTGAGGGGCCATTGCCACTTAAGTTGCCTGCTGCACTCATTTTAAGAGGCTGCACGGCATTTTGGTGGCTTGCACTTAACCTAATACCCTTTCCTAACAGCGACCAGTTGATTGGGCGTAAACAACTCGTTGCAGGATTTTGCGCACTACTTAAAGGTACCTTTTACTGTTCAGTTGCTGCTGGAGGTTTGAAGAGTATTTTCTGGGACACTTTTTGTCAAGACTTCACCAACATTCTTAACGAGATTTATTCTGGAAATTCTCTCAGGACTTCACCTATAAAAGTGAGTGCTGTGCTACTCTACATTATTGGACCCCTTAAAGGAGTCATCAGGACAAAGGGAGTGCTTGGTCAAAGACATCTTGCTTGGGGTTTGTTGTGGAGTATTTTAAACCAACACTCGACACAAGGTTTTAGATCGATAGTCAAGTTGTCTTTATTGCACCGGTGGGGAAGCAGTCTGCTCTGTCTTAGCTAGACCTTTCCAAATTGTTACAGAAAACACTACATTTTTACACATCACAATAAGCATGGCCACCTCATGTTAAATTCATTCCTGCCACCTGATTGGATCTTGGCCTGCATGCACCTTCACGGATTGGTTACGAATCTTAATATAAACATGTATAAGCTGCCTCCTCAATCAATCACTCAAATTGCTAAATGCTAATTAAAAGATACCTTGGAATGTAACCTAGGTAATAAAGTTCTTATGGGCAGTTGAAATGCTGGACATCCTGTCTCCATTTAATTGTTTTATATCTCTCAAGATCAGCTATCTTTGACCGCATCTTTATGGATGTGGTCTTTCATGATAGTCCTTACACTATTCAATGAAACTGCCAGCGATGTCAGTTTAACTCTTTCTCCACTGCAATCCCCCCTTTTGGTACTTGGTCCTGTTAAGTCCGTGAATGATTGAGACACGGACCAGCAGGAGTGAAAACAAACAAGTCTTTACTGGTGGAAGTCAATAGTGAAACTAACAAACAGAGGCTCTCTAGCGCCTTTTATACAGGGGTGGTCACTGCCGGTACTGCAGTCTGAGACCAGTTATTCTCTTAAAGGTACATACACAACAGGTCCTTGCCCAAGTTAAACCACATGTATAAGCTTAGGGAGACTCCTTTCATAGTTCCGTTCTTCCTGATGGCATAGGTATCAATTGGATAGTATTGGAGGTAAGTCTCACTCCTTACTATTCCTATGTTTATTACCTGGTACTGTGGGTATGGAGTCATGTCTAGTCCCACCATTGGTATCCGGAGTACCATGCCTATCATTGCTGTCACTTCTGCTTTACATTTTTGTGTCGCTGGATATACTCTGGTCATCCCTTTGAGGATGCAAGCACTCGGAGGGCACGGATTCTGGCTCATGCCATAGAGCTGTGTGCTGTTAATCCAGTCTGGTACCTCTCCTCGCTGTATCTGTGCCAGATTATGTTTTAACTGTCCGGTGATCCATTGGCCATAGGCATGACACAAGCTTCTCCCTACCCTGTCTTTTGCCGGTTCCACATCTCTATGGTTTAGTTTGTTGATAATGCTAGCATGGCCCTCTATAACCTTGATTCCCTCGAGTAATTTCCTTATCGTATGTGCTCCTAACTCTGACCCTTGTCGAACCAAACCAGTTTCCTTCTCTAAAATCTGTTGTAATACCCTTTTGTAGTCGTTCCACACTACTTTGGACTTCTTGTATATCTAGGGCATTAATGAATGATGTCCCCGTGTTTATTCCCGTGAGTATATCGATTCCTAAGCTCCTCTTAATCCTTTGGTGGAATGCAGCATGTCCCCTAAAATTAGTAGCCCCTGTCACATCAGCAGCTTGATTAATTACATTCTTTATCATATATGCATACAATTCTCTAGTTTTAGTAAACCTTTCATAATATCCTGGCCATTGTAACATAGTTAAGTTTATTAACACCGGTACAATTTCGTGTCTCGTTACCATACAATTGTTCTCCCTCGGTAAATAATACTAGTCCATTCATAGGTCCAGGTTTCATATCTGGACATTGTAGCATCCTCGGTTCGCTTGTCTCTTCTTTCTGTGTATTGGGAGCCGTGGATGAGACTCCGAATGTGATTGTTCCATTAAAACATTGTGCTTCTTCATCATGTACTTGTCGTGTAATGTGGGATGTCTCTTCGCTTATTTCGTGTCCCAGCAGTAATCCCACCTTCATGGTGAAGTTTCCCTGTAAATTAAGCAGAAGCCTGGTCGTCACCAGAGGTTAGTTTATCTCCGGTGTTTATTCCATTGTTCCTGTGGGATTTAAGATCAGATGGGTTATTGCTGTATTGTTTTAATTGTGTCCAATGTTTCCATCTACCCTTTCCCCTCATCATATCTATACATGCATATGCATCACTGGTCATGATAACCTCAAATGGCCCAGTCCATCTAGGTGGGAATCCCGATCTCTCTGGCAATATTTTAACAAATACCTGCTCGCCCACCTTGGGTAGGGGCTCCGAGGCCCCCTGCTTGGTGTATTTTTATCTCTGATGTCTTGTTCTTTAATTTCTTGTTTGAGCTCCTTCAATTGATTATCCAATGTTTGTATGTATTTCTTAATGGACTTGCTTAAGGCTGTTTTCAGGGTTCTGTTCATTCACTCTACCATGCCTGAGCTTTGCGGATGATGGGGGATATGGAACTTCTGTCTTACTCCTAGTAGCTTACAAGCTTCTTTCATTACCTTTCCTGTAAAGTGGGTACCTTGATCTGAATCTATTTGCAACGGGACCCACCATCTTGGTATCATGTATGCAAATATTCGGGCCACAGTCTGAGCACTACAGTCTCTGGTAGGGAATGCTTCCACCCACCTTGTAAACTGGTCTATTATCTCAAAACAGTATTTCTTCCCTCTACTGTTAGACTTTACTGGACCCCTACTCAACTGGAGGTTTTCCCAGGGGCCTTTGGGTCGTGGCTGGTGGGCCATTCTAACCTTTATGGGCCTACCTGGGTTGTGTTGTCCACAGATGATGCAGTATCTTGCCACATCTTGTTTTGTTCCATTCCACTCCGCCACCAATCTATACTTAGCCTACCTATCATGCCATTCTGCCCCCCCCCCCCCCCCCCCAATGGTCTGGCTCATGGTACATTTTCAACAAATTCTCCTGGATACAGTGAGGGGCTACCACCCTGTGATCCTTTTTCCATATTCCATCTCTACCTCTGGCTGCACCTCTCTTTGTCCACTGCTCCTGCTCCTCCATTTCGGTCTCCTCTTGGATTCTTTTAATGTTCACTTCCTCTGCTGTTATTCTACCTGCTGCTATTGGTGTAGGCATCTCTGTGTCTGCTGCTGCTCTTGCTGCCTGATCAGCTAACATATTTCCTTTTTGTTGCTCGCTCACTATCTTATGGTGTGCCTTTATTTTAATCACTGTTACCTCCTCATGCTGTGTGTCCTCCTCCGGAGGTTACATGTCCTCTCCTATTCCACGCTATCATAATCATGTACTACCCCAAACGCATATCTACTATCTGTGTGTGTGTGTGTGTGTATATATTTACTCATTTTCCTTTTGCCAATTTCAATGCTTCCGTGAGAGCCACTAGTTCTGCTACTTGAGCTGAGGTTCCTCCTTCAAGCCCTCCCTTTGCGACTGTTTTTCCGTTCTCGGATACTACTGCCCAACCTGTGTGGGGCTCCCCATTTATATATCGGCGAGATCCGTCAACATAAAAGGTGTTTTCAGGATTTTCAAGGGGCGATGCTGATACGGTTCCTCTGACCACTACTTCGATTACTAACTGACAATCGTGTGCCTCACCCTCTGATAGAGTCAACCCCGCAGAGGGAATGCTATGTTCCCTTATAATCTGGACTAATCTGTCCTTGGGTATCAATACTGTTTCCCAAGCCGCCCTCCTTCTGTCTGATAAGCCTTCATTTTGCCTGTGTTTAGCAGGTCCACACTTTTGCTTGTGTAATATCAGCTGTCCTGACATAGTGACGGGCTCGCATATCCGCACCGCCCATGCGGCGCAGTCGAGGGCCGCCACACATCTCGCCATTCCTTTAGCCACGGGGGTTTGTTAGGTGGAGTAATAGGCAATTGGCCTCATATCTGCCCCGTATTCTTGGGTGACTACAGCATTATAGAAGTTCCTGTCTATACTATAATATATATGGAATGGTTTGACTATATTTGGCAATCCTAGTGTAGGTGCAGACGTCAGGGCTGCTTTAAATTTTGCATAAGCCTCGTCCTGCTCCGATACCCATTCTATCTTATCCGTGGCGGGCCTCCCCCCTTTTTAACTAATCGTTGAATCGGCTCTGATTTCCCTGCAAAGTCTGATATAAAATTCCTGCAGTAGTTCAATAGTCCCAACACTTTCCTCACTCCCCGGACGGTCACTGGCCTTGGCATGTCTTTTATGGCTGCCTTTCGTTCCTGCGGGAGTGCCTTATACCCCTGGCTAATTTCGTGTCCTAGATACTTTACTTTGGACAGTCCAACCTGTGACTTTTTGGGGTTCAGTTTAAAGCCAGCTTTCTTAAGTGCCTGGAGGGTGGCTAGTACTGCTCCCATGTGTCCTTTGGCATCCTCTGATGCAATCATTACGTCATCGACATAATTGGAGTAGGGCGCTCTGGTACTGTGATAGGTCTAACTTGTCTAAGGCTTGACTCAGTACACGGTGGAATATATTTGGACTATTGTGGAACCCCTGTGGGACTCTGGTCCATGTATACTGTCTATCCCTGACAGTAAAGGCGAATTTCCCTTGTGATTCCTCTGCCAATGGTATGGACCAGAACCCGTTCGCTATATCCAAGACTGTAAATATCTTAAAGTCTGGTTTCAGACCATTAAATATCTTATTCAATGCGGTCTACACAAATTTACACCAACCAGAATTCCACTGTGGCCACAATAAAAGTCTGGTTTTAATAGGTTAATTAACCTGATAACTCCAATCCAATCCAGATCAAATTTTTTTTTTACCTAACCAGTTTCACTTGAAAAAGAAAGAAACCATAGCTTCATTTTCTTCCAGGCACAATGGCAACTGTGACTTCAAGGCTGAAGCTTATCTTTTGTAAAACAATTAACAAACTTAAAACAACACACGCTTGTCCATCATTCAAGACAAGTCTTCAAAGGGTTAAACAGCTTTTAGCTCTCTGTACAAGAGTGGATGGAGCTACACAAACACAACAGACATTTTCTTTTCAAAGACAGAAAACTGCCACACTTTTAACACTTTCACACAAACTGAGATTCCAGCATTCCTGATTCCTTTCACTCAGCAAATCCTGGATTTTACTTGTTTTGGACAGAAACTGATATCATCTGTGTCGATAAAACTTTAAATTTTTTCCCTATTCACTTTCTTAAATTACTGGTACTCTGGTACAATTTTGGCACCCGTTTTTGGTCCAAATTCGAGTACGTCTACTCAACTCATATGAGTGAGCCACTAAAATGATGGCCTTTTCTTCCTTTTAATTTTGTTTCTTTAGCCCACCATTCTCTTTGCTTGGCCGGTGGGTCGTTCGATTGCCAATCGTTTTTAACCATTTTGTCAATTAATCTTTTATTTTTGTCTGCTAAATAGCGTGTCAAAGACCCCACCGGTCCCCACTCGAGTTTTTCACTTCCCATGGTTAATTGTTGTCAGCGGTACGTCCCTTACTTTACTCTCGTAGAGTGAGACCGTACTTGCAACAATTTTGTTCTGGCGAATTATCAGAGGTATGCTTAGCACTACTTGCAACTTCGAATTGTCAGAAGTATGCTTTAGACTTTTTCTCCAAAGTTAATGCACTACTTGCAAAAATTTTGTTCGGGTAATTTGTTGTCGGAGGTATGCTTACTACTTGCAACTCATACCATGCCTATACTTCCGTGCGTTTCATCCTAACCCCAAGACCGCTTGACTTGTCGATTCAAACCTTTTAGTTCTTTGATTCCAAAGGGGCGGTGGACACGAGACAGTGTTGCCTTGCCCTAACTGTACGTGGTATTTAAAAGTACTCACATTTTTGGCTCAGCTTCACTCGCCTGTGCCTTCCGTCCTTGTGGACCCTGTTCGTGACACCAATTGTTGTGGAGTATTTTAAACCAACACTCGACACAAGGTTTTAGATTGCTGCAGTCCGTGTGGTGAAGGTACTTCCCACAGTGCTATTAGGGATAGAATTCCAGGATTTTGATCCAGTGACAATGAAGGAATGGCATCCATGGTAATGCCACTGAATGTCGATGGGGGGGGTGGTTAGATGCTCTTTTTTGTTGGAGATAGTCATTGTCTGGCACTTGAGTGACAAGTAACCATTCGTGTCGCACAAGTAACCCAAGCCTGAATGATGTTCAGGTCTTGCTGCATGTGGGCACGGACTGCTTCATTATCTGAGGAGTTAGCAATGGAACTAAAGTCTCTGCAATCATCAGCAAACATCCCCACTTCTGACCTTATGATGGAGGGAAGGTCATTGATGAAGCAGCTGAAGATGGTTGGGCCTAGGACACTGCCCTGAGGAACTCCTGCAGCGATGTCCAGGGGCCAAGATGATTGGCCTCCAACAACCACAACCATCTTCCTTTGTGCTAGTTATGACTCCAGCCAGTGGAGTGCTTTCCTCCTGATCTCCATTGGCTTTAATTTTACTAGGATTCCTTGGTGCCACGCTCTGTCAAATGCTGCCTTGATGTCAAGGGCAATCACTCTCGCCTCCCCTCTGAAATTCAGCTCTTTTATCCATGTTTGGACCAAGGCTGCAATGAGGTCTGGAGCCGAGTGGTCCTGGCAGAACCTAAACTGATCATTGATGAGCACGTTATTGGTGAGTAAGTGCCGCTTCATAGCAAAGTCGGCGAGACCTTCCATCACATTGCTGATGATTGACAGTAGGCTGATGGGGCAGTAATTGGCCGGATTGGATTTATCCTGCTTTTTGTGGACAGGACATACCTGGGCAGTTTTTCACAGTCAGGTAGATGCCAGTGTTGTAGCTGTACTGGAACAGCTTGGCTAGAGGCGTGGCTAGTTCTGGAGCACAAATCTTAGTACTACAGCCAGGATGTTGTCGGGGCCCATAGCCTTTGCTGTATCCAGTGTGTTCAGCTGTTTCTTGATATCACGTGGAGTGAATCGAATTGGCTGAAGACTGGCTTCTGTGATGGTGGGGACCTCAGGAGGAGGCAGAGATCGATCATCCACTCTACACTTCTGGCTGAAGATGGTTGCAAACGCTTCAGCCTTGTCTTTTGCACTGGTATGCTGGGCTCTGCCATCATTGAGGATAGGAGTGTTCATGGAACCTCCTCCTCCTCCTGTTAACTGTTTAATTGTCCGCCACCATTCATGACTGGATGTGGCAGGACTGCAGAGCTTTGATCTGATCTGTTGGTTGTGGGATTGCTTAGCTCTGTCTATAGCTTCTGCTGCCATTGTTTAGCATGCATGTAGTCCTGTGTTGTCGTTTGACCAGGTTGGTCCCCTGGCTTGATGGACATTGTAGTCCCCTACCCAGAGTACATACTGTGCCCTTGATACCCTCCGTGCTTCTTCCAAATGGCGTTCAACATGGAGTACTGATTCATCAGCTGAGGGAGGGTGGTAGGTGGTAATCAGCAGGAGGTTTCATTACCCATGTTTGACTTGATGCCATAAGACTTCATGGGTTCCGGAATCAATGTTAGACTCCCAGGGCCACTCCCTACTGACTGTATACCACTGTGCTGGTGGGATAAGACCTACCTAGGGATAGTGATGGAGGAGTCTGGGACGTTGGTTGAAAGGTAGGATTCTGAGAGTATAACTGTCAGGCTGTTGCTTGACTAGTCTGTGGGACAGCTCTCCTACTTTTGGCACAAGTCCCCAGATGTTAGTGAGGATGACTGGGCTGGGTGTGCCTTTGCTATGTCCAAATCTGGTGCCTAGGTGATGTGTAATGTTTCCTTTTTTTTTACATACTGGAGGTACTGCTGCAGCAACAGTATTTCTGGTGTGCATACCTTCACAGTTTAATTTTAATTTGCATAAATACTTGATCTCACTTCATTCGTAGTTAGCCTGACATCAGTAGGGAAAATAATAGCAAAATACTGCAGCTGCTGGAAATCCGAAATAACAGAAAATGCTGGAAATACACAGCAGGCCAGGCAGCATCCGTGGAGAGAGAAACAGTGATGAAGGGTCCCAGACCTGAAACGTTAACTCTGTTTCTCTCTCCACGGATGCTGCCTGGCCTGAGTATTTCCAGCATTTTCTGTTATCAGTGGGGAAAATGCTGGAATCTATTATTGGGGACGTAGTAACAGGGCACTTGGAAAATCAACGATTAGACAGAGTCAACACTATTTTAGGAAAGCGAAATTGTGTTTGACAAATCTATTCGAGTTTTTTGAGGTTGTAACTAGCAGGGTAGATAAGGGAGAACCAGTGGAGATAAGGGAGAACCAGTGGATGTAGTATATTTGGATGTTCAGAAGGCATTCGATAAGGTGCCACATAGGTTATTATACAAGGTTAGAGCTCGTGGGATTGGGAATAATATATTAACATGGATTGAGGATTGGTTAACGGACAGAAAAGAGAGTAGGAATAAATGGGTCATTTTCGGGATGGCAGGATGTAACTGGTGGAGTGCCGCAAGGATCAGTGCTTGGGTCTCAGCTATTTACAATCTGTCAATGGCTTGGATGAGGGAACCAAGTGTGATGTATCCAAGTATGCTCATGCTACAAAGCTAGAAGGGAAAATAAGCTGTGAGGAGGAGGCAGAGAGACTGCAAAGGGATCTTGACTGGTTAAGTGATTGGGCAAGAAGTGGCAGATGGAGTATAATGTGCAGAAGTGTGAAATTATCCACTGGTAGGAAGAATGGGAAAGCAAAACATTTTTTCAATGCTCAGACTAGTAAATGTTAGTATGCAGAGGGATTTGTACACGAATCACAAAGTTAACATGCAGGTACAGCAAGCAATTAGGAAGGCAAATGGCATGTTGGCCTTTATTGCAAGGGGGTTGGAGTACAAGAATAAGGAAGTCTTGCTACAATTATATAGGGCTTTGGTGAGACCACACCTGGAGTACTGTGCACAGTTTTGGTCTCCGTACCTAAGGAAGGATATACTTGCCTCGGAAGTGGTGCAACAAAGGCTCACTAGATTGATTCCTGGGGTGAGAGGGCTGTTCTATGAGGAGAGATTGAGTAGAATGAGCCTATATTCTCTGGAGTTTAGAAGAATGAGGTGTGATTTCATTAGAACATATAAGATTCTGAAATGGCTTGACAGGGTAGATGCTGAGAGGTTATTTCCCCTGGCTGGAGAGTCTAGAACTAGGGGTCAGTCCCCAGATAAACGGTCAGCCACTTTGGACTGAGGAGAAATTTCTTCAGTGAGGGTTGTGAATCTTGGAAATTCTCTACCCCAGAGAGCTGTGGATGCTCAGTCAATGAGTATATTCAAGACTGAGATCAATAGATTTTTGGACACTAATGGAATCAAAGGATATGGGGATAGGGCGGGAAGTTTTAGTTGATGTAAAAGTTCACACATGATGTTATTGAATAACTGAGCAGACTTGAGGTGCCATATGTCCTGCTTCTATTTCTTAAGTTCGTAGAAGGAAGCTAATCTTCGTATTTAAAGTTGAGCTGCGGTATAAATTAATAAAATTGATCAATTTATTTTCATGTGGCAGTGCTTCAACTTGATTGTCTGATTGCTCAAATAGTTGCTCAAATAGTAACGTTGAAATACCACTATCAACAAAATCTCCAATTTTTGTCAAATGAGCCTTGTTTAATCAAAGTATACATTTATTGTTTGAACATTTATTTGAAGTTGTGGCTGGAGCAATATGGTTGAATACAGAATGTTTTTCAACTGATGAAACCGATCCCATATTACATCTTCTGTAATGTGGGCTAATATCACTTAAATTATTTCTTGGACTAAACAGCCCAGAAGGGGGCTATTCGGCCTGTCGTGCCTGGGCCTGCTCTTTGAAAGAGCTGCTCAATTTAGTCCCACACCCCAGCTTTTTCCCCATAACCCTGCGAATTAGTTATTTTCAAATGCATGTCCAATTGCCTTTAGAAAGCTCCCATATAATCTGATTCCACCACCCTTTTCAGGTAGTGCGTTCCAGATCATCATAATCCTCAGAATTTATCCTAATTTCCTCTTTTTTGCCAGTTACAGAGAGACTTGTATTTATATAGTGCCTTTCACAACCTCCGGACGTCCCAAAGTGCTTTACAGCCAATTAAGTACTTTTGAAGTGTAGTCACTATTGCGATGTAGGAAATGCAGCAGCCAATTTGTGCACAGCAAGCTCCCATAAATAGCAATGTAATTATAGAATAGTAAAGCACTGAAGGAGGCCCTTCAGCCCATCGAGTCTGCGCTGGCTCTTTTGAAGAGCAATCCAGATAACAACCAGATAATCTGATTTTTAGTGATGTTGATTATAAATATTTTAAATTTATAACCTCCTGGTTATCGATCCACTTGCCACTAGGAATCATGGCAGCATAGGGAATGGTAGTGTAGTGGTAATGTCACTGGGCTAGTAATCCAGAGGCCTGGACTATTGATCCAGAGATTTGAGTTCAAATCCCAACACGGCAGCTGGGGAATTTAAATTCAGTTAATTAAATCTGCAATAAAAAGCTAGCATCAGTAATGGTAATAATGAAACTATCGGATTGTTGTAAAAACCCATCTGGTTCACTAATACCCTTTAGGGAAGGAAATCTGCTGTAAATATATTCAAGAAAGAGTTGGATATATTTCTTAAGGCTAAAGGGATATGGGGAGAAGGCAGGGACAGGGTACTGAATTTGGATGATCAGCCATGATCTCATTGAATGGTGGAGCAGGCTCGAGGGGCCGAATGGCCTACTCCTGCTCCTATCTTCTATGTTTCTAATTACACTTGGATGTACGTCTTCCATATTCCCCCTTGAGAAATCTGTGTTGGAAGATAACAAATAGCTCTGAATAGGTTAAATCCAAGCATTGGAAGGGCAAAGTCTTAAGTCCAATTTTTGTCACCACGCCTCGACATTCAAGATCCATCCATGTCTGCTGATGAGTTAAATTCTGAACACTACTGGAGCTCCCACTGCACTTTTCCAGAAAAGGTTGCTCTGTAATGCTTTGAAGTCACTTTTATGTCAAAGAACCACTCTTGGTAATTTTGCACCATTAACACACACAGTCCTCTGCTTAACAGAAAAAACAGAAAATTCATTGTGGCTTTTCTTGCGAGCCCAATGGGTTAATTTGACAATTCCCGAATCCCTTCTGTCACTGTAAGGAAGCATCCACTCAAATTAAGAAACTTAAAATGTAATATTGCCCAAAATGTTTACATTCAGCAATGCAAAAGTCATTTTTTTGTGAATTAAAAAAGTTGCTCTTGATACAAGAAGCAAAAAAAAAGCGCACAGATGTTTGTTGAAAGAGTTAACATTTTAAAAGAAGGCAAACCCAGACATTATCACTCGATGTCAGCTTGTCACACAGCTTCTACATGCAAAGGGTGGTACAAGTTTGGAACTCTTCTGCAAATGGCAATTGATGCTAGGTCAATTGTTAATTTTAAATCCGGGATTGATAGATTTTTGTTAACCAAAGGTATTACGGGATATGGGGCAATGGCGGGCATATGGAGTTGGGTCACAGATCAGTCATGTCTCATTGAATGGCGGAACAGGCACATGGGACTAAATGGCGTGTTCCTGTCTTCGTCACTTTGCAACTTTCTGCTCCCATCTACGCTATTTACTGTGCACTTTGCATAGCGTCGTCAACGAACTTTGCTCCTGTACAGTTCATAGCTTCTCACCATTTAGAAATTACTCTCATCTATCTATTTTTTGCCTCCCTTCTCCTTTGCTGACAGATACCACCATTTTCTTTCAATATACCTCCGATCAGCAATCATGTGGAATGGGACACAAGCCTATATGATCCTCACTGCATGGCCCCACCTTATTACTTCCAACAGGAACAAAAGCAATACTTCTGTGACCAACCTATATTTAATGTTCTCCATTTGATCATGTGAATGCAAGAAAAAAAATTCTGAAAATGATGCCCTATTTTTCAACTCCAAACTCTCCATACCAGTGCAAATATTTATTTTTAATACCCCAGAAAGCACGGCTTCGAGGTTTTGGGAAGGAGTTCCAGAGCTTGGGGCCTTGGCAGCTGAAGGCACGGCCGCCAATGACAGAGCGATTAAAATCAGGGATGCTTAAGAGGCCAGAATTGGAGGAGAGCAGATATCTTGGAGGGTAGTAGGGCTGGATGAGATTAGAGATGGGGAAGGGTGAGGCCATGGAGGGATTTGAAAACACGGATGAGAATTTTTAAAGTCGAGGCGTTGCTTAACCAGGAGCCAATGTGGGTCAGCGAGCACCGTGGTGATGGGTGAAAGGGACTTGGTGCGAGTTTGGACACGGGCAGCAGAGTTTTGGATCACCTCAAGCTTACAGAGAGTAGCACGTGGGAGGTCGGCCAGGAGTGCATTGGAATAGTTAAGTTGAGAGGTAACAAAAGCATGGGTGAGGGTTTCAGCAGCAGGTGAGGCAGGAGTGGAGTTGGGCAATGTTATGGAGATGGAAATGGGCAGTCTTCGTGATGGCACAGATATGTGGTCAGAAGCTCTTCTCTGGGTCAAATCTGACACCAAGGTTGTGAACAGTATGGTAAAGCCTCAAACAGTTGCCAGGGAGAGGAATGAAGTTGGTGGCTAGGGAACTGAATTTGTGGCAGGGACCGAAGCCAATGGGTGCAAGCCTCCAACCTGCACTTACCTAGTGCGCCGGCTGTCCTGCTGCGGGCTCGCGTGGGATTCCGATCCTGGGTCTGCTCCAACTGCCGGCGCGCAGTGCTTGCATATCCCAGGGGCGCAGTTAGTTCGATGCGTCCCCTGGGATCACGTGGGCCATGGAGAGCCAATGGTAGTAAGGAATGCTTAATTCATAAAATTGACAGGAAGAGCTGTCAAAACTATAAATACTATAAGCCCCAAAACATCACTAAAACGTCCAATTAAAAAATCACATTTTTAAAATAACTATAAATTACATAAAGCTATTTTAAACTAATTTAAATTTTTGAAAAAATTAATTACATTTTCTAACGGGGCTAAAAATAAACTTACCTTTCTTTAAAGTATTTAAAAATAATAAACCTGTGGGGAAAAAATGTTTTAATTTTAATTAATTCACCACTTACCTTGGTAAAAGCAGGCCTTGTGCCTGCTTTTTACATGTGTAACTCCTGGAGACTTGCCCTCCCGGAGAAACCTGGAAAAAAAACGTAAGTTCCATGCGCACGCGCTGCCTCTCTGGCGCACGCGTTTGACCTCTGAACCTCTTTAAGGGAACGGAAGTTCCGGTTTCCTGCGCATGCACGAAACCGGCACTTCCGTTGGGCCTACGGGTGAGTACCCCGTGCGTACTCACCTCTGGAGACCCGAATTTCAGGGCCAATGGCTTCGGTCTTCCCAATAATTAGTTGGAGGAAATTTCTGCTCATCCAGTACTGGGTGTTGGACAAGCAGTCTGACAATTTGTTGACAATGGAGGGGTTGAGAGAGGTGGTGAGAGCTGGGTGTCATAAGCGTACGTGTGGAAACTGGCGCTCTGTTCTTGGATGATGTTGCCGAGGGGCTGCATGTAGATGAGAAATAGGAGGGGGGCTGAAGATAGATCCTTGGGGGACACCAGAGGTAATGGTTTAAGATTGGGAAGAGAAGCCATTGCAGGTGATTGTCTGGCTATGACTGGATAAATAAGAATGGAACAAGGCGAGTGCAGTCCCACTCAGCTAGATGATGGTGGAGAGGAGGATGGTGTGGTCAACCATGTCAAAGGCTGCAGACAGGTCGAGAAGGACGAGGAGGGATAGTTTACCTTTGTCGGTAACATAGGATGTCATATGTGACGGAGAGCCATTTTGGTATCGTGGCAAGGGCAGAAACCTGATTGGAAGGATTGAAACATGGGGTTCCAGGAAAGAATTGCATGGATTTGGGAGGTGACAACATTCAAGGAGTTTGTAGAGGAAAGGGAGGTTGGAGATGGGGCGGTAGTTTGCAAGGGCGGAGTGGTCAAGGGTTTTTTGAGGAGCGTGGTGATGAAGGCAGATTTGAAGGAGAGGGGGACAGTACCTGAGGAGAGAGAACCGTTAACTATCAATTAACATCGGAGCCAGGAAGGGACGTTGGTTGGTTGGTTTAGTGGGAATAGGGTCATTGAGTACAGGAAGCAGAAACCAGGCCTTTGACACTCATGCTTGTAGTGACCACTTTTTTTTGCTTATTAGTTTTGCCCTCCTCCTGTAAAACAACTCTACACTATAAATTTGTCAACTTGGATAAGCAGGAGCTGTCTCGTAAGTCCGTCCTTGTGATTTTGAAATCTTCAGCACATTTTTTTTCTATCAATTAAGTTGGTCCATTCTAGCCCAAGGCTTGTGGTGGTCAAAATGTGGAAGTGGTCGTACTGTTAACCATATTTTTCACAAGTCTCTCCTGAAATATTTTCATGATCTTTACACTAAACATCCACCGGCACTATTTGAAGATGAGCAGGGGCATTCTGAGGGGTGACCTAAGAGGTCTTAAATTATGAAGGAGTTTGATAGGGTGGTAGAGATGTTTCCACTTATGGGGGAGTCTAAAACTAGGGGATCATAAATATGAGAGTCACTAATAAATCAAATAAGGAATTCAGGAGAAACTTCTGTACCCAGAGAGTGGTTAGAATGTGGAACTTGCTACAACATGGAGTGGTTGAGGCGAATAGCATTGATGCATTTAAGGGGAAGCTAGATAAGAACATGAAGGGAAAAGGAATAGAAGGATACACTGATAGGGTTAGTTGAAGTAAAGTAGGAGGAGGCTCGTGTGGAGCATACACCGGCATAGACCAGTTGGGACAAATAGCCTGTGTCTGTGCTATACTTCTATGTAATAGTATTTAATTGCCATTTGTGGGAGCTTGCTGTGCGTAAGTTTGCTGCCACGTGTCCTACAATACAAGTTGTATCCGTGTGTTAATGGAGACACAGAATGCAGGAGCTGGTTTAACAGGTGTTTACTGAACAAAGTCTGGAGATGAACTAAACGATACAAGACACTATACAGGCTTATATAGCCCGAGTGGCCATTACCGGCATTACAGTACACAGGGGCTCTTAAAGGCACATACACCACAATTCCTCCCCTTTTAGACAACCAGTACATAACATTTTAAGTAATCATTAAATAACATGTTTACAAGAACAATAATCTACACATTTGCTGCAGTTAATCAATTATAAGTCAGTCTCTCTGGAGGCTTCCTGACTCGGTCCGACGCCTCGGTGGTGTAGTAGGTTCTTTTGGCAAGGTCGATTCGGCTTGAATGCCAGTGTCGGGTTCATCTGGTTCCAGTATCACCGGATTGGAGGTAGATACTATGGGTATCTCTGCTTCATCATTAGGCGTATAGAGTTGTGGTGTAGGTTGTCCCTTTTCGGATGACTATGATCTGGTCAGCATGGCGCCTTATTATGCTTTCTCCAATGTCCACGGTATACATCAGCGGTCCTAGTCGTGTGCAAATAGTTCCAGGCTGCCATTTCTCGGTACGGTAGTCCCGGGCCAAAACTTGTTGACCTATCTGGAAGATTCTAGTTGGCCTTTCATTCATGCCTTGAAATTGCCGGTTCTCTACGTCTCTTCTGATGTTTGGCTTGATCAAATCCAGCTGGCATCTTAGCCTTCTATTGAAAAACATCATGGCGGGAGTTTGGTTTGTAACCACATGTGTTGCATTCCTGTATGCAAACAAGACGTTATCTACCTTATGCTGTAGTTTTATGTCTTCATTACCCATGGCCTTTATGGCCTTCTTGAAGGTCTGGACAAACCTTTCAGCCAATCCATTGGTGGCGGGATGGTATGGGGCGGACGTGTAGTGTTTTTTAAGAACTTCCTGAACTCTTCGGACACAAATTGCGGTCCATTATCAGAACAGATCTGTTCAGGCAGCCCATTCCTGGCAAATATGGTCCTTAATACTGTGATGGTTTTTTCCGTGGTGGTGGAGGACATCTTTATTACCTCCGGCCACTTGGAGTGTGCATCAACCGCGATTAAGAACATTGAGTCCATAAATGGACCAGCAAAGTCGATGTGTACCCTTTGCCATGGAGATGAGGGCCACTCCCATGGATGTAGAGGGGCTTGTGGTGGGGCGTTTTGGACCTTCTGGCATCCTAGACAGCCCTTGGTCATTTCTTCGATGTCTCCATCGATACCTGGCCACCACACAAACGCTCTGGCTAGGTTCTTCATTTTCACTCCACCCAGATGCCCCTCGTGAAGCTCCTTTAGCACTTTATCCTGGAGTTTGGGTGGAATCACCACTCTGGATCCACACATCAAGGTTCCTCGGCACACTGACAGCTGTTCTCCTCTTTGCGAGAATGCTGGCAACAGTGGTTCGCCATGTGCTGGCCATCCCTTCACCGTTAAATCGTAGACTCGTGAGAGAGTCGGGTCATTTCTCGTTTCCTTTTCAATGGTAGAATTTGTTACTGGTAGACATTCCACTATGGTTGAGTGGAACATCTCCACTGGGTCCACTGTAGGTGCCTCTTCTACCGTTGGCAACGGTAGACGCGATAAACCATCAGCATTTCCATGCTGTTTTGATCCTTTGTATTCTATGTCATATTGGTGTGCCCCTAGGAAAAGGGACCACCTCTAGTCTTTGCGCTGTCATAATGGGAACGCCCTTTTTAGGGTTGAATATGGAGACGAGGGGTTTATGGTCAGTCAACAAGGTAAATTTTTGTCCGTGTAGGTAATGGTTGAATTTCTTCACTCCCCACACCAGGCTGAGTGCTTCCCTGTCGATCTGGGCATAGCTACGCTCAGCTATCGGCCGCTCCGAGCCATCAGGGAATCTATGTGATAATACCGCTCCTACGTCGTAAGGGGATGCATCGCACGCCAGTCTGATTGGCAGTGATGGGTTGTAATGAGCCAAAACTTCCTTGGACGTGATCAAGCCTTTGCATTTATGGAAGGCACGTTTACAGTCTTCGCTCCATTTCCAATTTACTCCCGTTTGTAGCAGTTCGTTAAGAGGGTGCAGAACAGTTGACAAGTTCGGTAAAAATTTATGATAGTAATTTATCAATCCCAGGAATGACCTTAATTGTGAGACATTTTCAGGTGCTGGGGCTTTTATGACCGCTTCAATTTTTTCAGGTGACTTATGCAACCCTTCTTCGTTAATTATGTGGCCACAATATGATATTTGTTTGTGGAAAAATTCGCACTTGGGGCGATTTGCTCGTAGGACCTGCTCTCTCAGCCTAGTGAGCACCTGCTCCAAATTGGCAAGGTGCTCGTTGTCGTTTTCTCCTGTTACAAGGATGTCGTCTAGGTAGCATTGAGTCCCCGGAATCCCTTGCAGGACTTGCTCCATAGCTCTTTGCCAGATAGCTGGAGTTGATGCTACTCCAAAAACCAGTCGATTGTACTGGTACAGGCCTTTGTGTGTGTTTATCGTGAGATACTTTTTAGAGGCCTCCTCAACCTCCATCTGTAGATATGCTTGTGCCAAGTCAATTTTGGTGAAACGTTTCCCTCCGGATAGTGAGGCGAAAATATCTTCTATCCTCGGAAGAGGATACTGTACCGTGTGAAGAACCGGGTTTACAGTCACCTTGAAGTCCCCACAGATGCGAATTTTTCTCTGTTCTTCAGCTTTATTATTCAACGTTTTCTTCATGACCGGGACGATGGGTGTTGCCCACTCACTCCAATCTATCTTGGATAACACGCCTGCCTTTTCCAAATTCTCCAGCTCTGCCTCGATTGCTGCACGAATTGCGTATGGCACCGGCCTTGCCTTAAAAAAAAAAAAACTTGGGAATTGCCGCATCTTCCACTTTTATTGAGGCAGTGTCGCCTTTCAAGGTTCCTAGTTCCTGTTGAAACACTTCTTTGGCGTTGGCCAAGATGTCTTTTAATCGTTCAGGTATGATGTCGTCATCATTTTTTTTCTTACTGGTCACCGTCAGTGCCTGAATGGAGTGCCAGTCTAAACGTATCTTCCTGATCCATTCACGTCCCAACAGCGGTGGACCACCATCTTGCAGAACGTATAAATACAACTTCTGTATTTCCTTGCCGTTGTATACAACAGGCACCCTTATTTTCCCTCTGGGGTATACTTTCTGCCCCATATATGTTTTCAAGATAATGGATGTGTCTTTCAAAGGTATATGCGGAAATAGCCGCTCGTAATCCCGTCGACTTATGACGGTCAGAGCTGATCCTGTATCTAGCTCCATTTTAACTGGGGACCCCGCTATCGTGAGGGTAACCCAAATGGTCTGGTAATCTTCTTTGACAATTACATTGTGTAATTTGAGACAGCTTAGTCTCTTGTTTCCGGAGTCGCTATCGCTCTTCTGGTCTTCGGAGCTACTGTCCGTCATTTGTACCTTTCTGTACTTTTCCTTATTGACCTTTTTTCTGTCAGTGGATTTTTTGTTTCCAGATCGGCATACACGTGCAATGTGTCCCATCTTTCCGCATTGCCTGCATGCTTTGTCCTTGAACCAGCAGTCCCTCTGGTCATGGGTGGATCTGCCGCAGCGATAACATCTCTCGAAACCCCGTGTCATTTCATGGGTGCCGAAGTCCTGTGGCTTTTGCTGTATCTCTGCAGCTCCTCTTGCTGCTGCTTCGTATGATACAGCTACACTGAAAGCTTTGTCCAGTGTTAAATCTTACTCAGAACGTAGCCTTTTCTGTGTTCCTTCACTTAGGAGACCGCAGACGAATTTGTCTCGAAGAGATTCTGCCAGTCCTACCCCGAATTGGCAGTGCTTTGACAGCTTTCTTAATTCGGTGAGGTAATCAGCGTTACTTTCATTCTTGTGCTGATTCCTCCTGAAGAAATTGAATCGTTCTGCTATCAGCAGCGGTGTTGGGTTTAAGTGCTCCTGTAGGGTATCAACAATCTCTTTAAAATTCTTGTCCATCGGTTTGGCTGGAGTGATTAAGTTTCGTAACAGCCCGGATGTCCTTGCGCCCATTAGATTTAGAAGTACCGATGCCTTTTTATCATCCTCTATTTCATTCGCTGTGCAATATACCTCCACTCTTTCCACATATGTGGTCCAATCCTCTACATCACTATCGAAAGCAGTAATATTGCCAGTCTTAGGCATCCTGAAAAAAAAATGGCGCCTCCCGCGCTTTCCCGCCGCTGCTGACAACGCTGTTCTCCGCGATTTTTATTTATACAGATATTTTTAATAGTTGGAGACTCATTCCCGCCGGACTCTCTGGGACTTTACCCTCCCTCTGCTTGGTCCGAACGCTGACCTGCTTTGCAGCGCTGGCCGTCTCCCGAGTGCTCCACCCTCCGTCTCTGTTTGCCTCCGCCTTCGCTGCTCGGCCCCGCTGCAGAGCCAGCCGATCGAGCCCCAGCCCACCGCCCAGGAAGGATTATTGCAGTACCTGCCACCAGCCCGGCTAGCTGGTGAAACCAGAGTTTTTTCTTTTTTTTTTTTCTTCGTCCTTCGTCTGAGGAATCGATCTCCTTGAGGTGCTGCCGAATTGCAGGTAAGTCCGTTTCCATTTCGTCGCCACTGTTGTATCTGTGTGTTAATGGAGACACGGAATGCAGGAGCTGGTTTAACAGGTGTTTACTGAACAAAGTCTGGAGGTGAACTAAAAGATACAAGACACTATACAGGCTTATATAGCCCGAGTGGCCACTACCGGCATTACAGTACACAGGGGCTCTTAAAGGCACATACACCACACAAGTGATTAGCCTTCAAAAGTACTTCATTGGCTGTAAAGTGCTTTGGAACATCCTGAGGTTGTAAAAGGCGCTGTATAAATGCAAGTCTTTTTCTTTCACATAGGCTTCTGTAAAGTGAAATTCTCCATCAAACACTTGTTAAAATATCAAGAGTAACCTGAAACCCAAGAGCACTTGTATTACCAGTCATAATGACGTCCTAGCTCAGTTTCTTTACATGGCCTGCCTCTCTGTCATGGTCAGTTTATTTTTTGGGGGGATCCAGTTTGTTTTTTATTGATCAGATGCTGGATAGCCATGTTAATTCAAATTTCTTAATGCTTCACCCTTTATTGATAATTGTAAAGCTATTACCAGCAGCAAAGTGGAAAAGTATATTGAAAGGTTTATTGTTTTAAGTTGTGATCTATGAAGGCTACAACTGGGATAAACTAATGTTTCTTGGTGCCCAGCTGTTATGTATATTTGAAATAAAAACAGAAAATGCTGGAAATACTCAGCAGGTCAGGCAGCATCTGTGGAGAGAGAGAAAGAGAGTTAAAGTTTCAGGTCGATGATCATTCGTCAGAATGAAGGGTCATTGACCTGAAACGTTAACTCTCTTTCTCTCTCCACAGATGCTGTCTGACCAGCAAAGTATTTCCAGCATTTTCTGTGTTTATTTCAGATTTCCAGCATCCACAGTAGTTTGCTTTTGTGTTATGTATATTTGTTGTGTTCAAGAAAAAATGGAATGTTACAGCACAGAAAACTGATCATTTGTGGCCCATCAACTCAGTGTTGGTGTTTTTCTCCATGAGCCACTCAGTCTTATTTCACTCTCCTGCTCTCTCCATACTTTTTTGTTTTAATATCCCTCATTTTTCAACCAGCTATATGACTCCTTTTTTTAAATAATTAATGGACTCTGCTTCAACAATTGTTTGTGGTAGAGAATTCCACATAATAGCCACCATCTGTAATTGTAACTATCTTTGGTAAAGCTTATTTTTGGGACAGATCCAAAGCAGGTAGGTTTTTCTCTACCTGCTTCTTTGGATCAGCTGTCCCTGCCCACCTTGCAAGATCGCTGCTAACTTCAGTGAGCATGTAAGTTTTCATAACGGCTGATATGAATTCAAAACTTTTTAAATGAGTGTTCAATCAAGTCTGGATTCATTCTGAAAAATTTTATATTTTTAGACAAATTAATATTTCTTGCTCGTTAATCAAACAGTGCAGCTGTAACATAATTAAGTGCACATAGAGTTAGAGCTAAGGCACTCTTCTCAGTCACCACTAGGGTTGCAAAATTCCGGGAATTTTTAAGAGGAAACTTTCCATGGGAATTTTGAGTTTTTTTGCACACTAATGGTTTTTGTCTGACCCTTATTATCTTTGTCATCAAAATAGACATACTGTTCCATACAAATAAAAACAGGCTTTCAAAACTTTATTTGGGTTATAATTTTGAACTTTATTGAACTCCCACAAAAAAGACGTAATATGAGGGTAGGCCTCCTCCACTTGAGCCCAAGCAGCCTTCATATTCGCAGCATTGTCAGTAACTACTGCAAAGACCTTTTGTGATCCAAGATCGTTGATGACTGCTTTCAGTTCATCAGCAATGTATGTGCCTGTGTCTCTGTTGTCCTTCGTGTCTGTGCTCTTGAACACTGGGAGAGGAGTGGAGACGATGTAGTTTATGATGCCCTCCCCTCGTACATTTGACCACCCATCTGAGATAACTGCAATACAGTCTTCCATCTCTATCGTTTCTTTGAGCTTTCCTTGGACTCTGTTATACTCAGCCTCCAGCAAATAAGTAGACAAAGCATGTCTGGTGGGAGGACAGTATGCAGGGCGAATAACATTGAAAAATCTCTTCCAGTACACATTGGCTGTGAGCATGAGGGGTGAGCCTGTCGCATATACAGCTCAAGCAAGGCACTCATCTGCATTCTTCTGGCTATGGTTATCCATTGCATCAAATAACCTTCCAAGTGGGCCAGGAGTCGCTGCTGATAAGGAGCCTGATGCTGAATGTGAACCATCATCTTGAATGGAAGCAGAGGAACTCTGGGCTGACTGCTGTGAGCTTTGAGTGAAGTTGTTGCATTTGGATAAATTCTGCTGCATCTTTGTGGCATTCTTTACATATGGCTTTGTACAGTGTTTGCACATGTACAGTCTTTCCATCTTTAATGCCTGGGGTAAAATGCTTCCACACATCCGACAGTAAACGTGGCATTGCTCTATGCAGAGAAATAAAGGGCATTTGTCTCTGTGTCAAACTGCGGTCGATTAGCACGATTGCAACAGGGTAAGTAAATTTTTCCTGATGCTCCATGTGATGGAAGCATGACCTCTGAACGCACGACACTACATCACCAACATGAGCTAATCGCTCGTCCACTCATCCAACCAATCAGGACACAATTGTTCAGTCACACACAAAATTTGTAATTATTAAAACAAGCCAAGTAAGAAGATAACCATATATTGATTAGGAAATTCCTTAATAATTAAGATTCCATCTCTTAGTAATTTTAAGAGAGGACCTGTGTGGGGGGGGGGAGAAAAATACAAAAAAAAAAACAATACAGGAAACTTTGTGCTATCCGGAGGTGAGCTATCTGGCAATCTGGAGCCACCGGCAAAAATCAGCAGCCGTTTTTTATTCTTTTTGGTTTTTTTTTTGCTTTGTTTGAACAGTCAAGCTGTGCAAGGTCTGTAGCTATAGCAACAGCTTCATATACAGAACTTGCAGGCCACACCCGAGTGTTTAGAAGCTGTTGTTAAGCAACAGTGTTTGTTGTGAAATACGGAGATAAGAATCTCCGTATCTCTCAACATTAACTCTGGCGAGTACGGCAGTTTTGAGGCGACGGCAGCAGCTCGGTCCCGTGGGTGCTGGATAGCGCAAAGTTTCCTGTATTATGCTAGTGTAAAGTCCGCGCCTCAATAATACACGGACTGCGGGAGAACAGTTAAACAGGTATTTTACTGAACAGAGGGTAACGTCAGACTGAAATACAGAAGCCTGCTATGGCTTTATATACAAGGGTGGTCACTGCCGGTACTGCAGTATAGAATCAGTTCTTCTCTTAAAGGCACATACACAACAATTCCTCCCCTTTTTTAGATAAACAGTACATAACATTCATTTAACAACTAAATAATAACTAATTACAATTACAATTTTCTCTGTACTATATACATCAACTGAAATAATCATTTATAAGTTCAGTCTTTGAGGAGGCTTCCTGATCCTGACTGGATAGCGCCTTTCTCGGGTATCCTGTTCTTGCGGCGGAGTTGATTCTGGCTTGTCAGCTTCCAATACCACTGCTTCTGAGGTAGACGCAATCTGTACTTCAGGTTGATTACCAGGTGCATCTGCTCGTGGTATGGGTTTGGCTTGTTCCTGTGACTCTAGAATCTGGTCAGCATGGCGTCTCACGATGCTCTCTCCAACGTCCACTGTGTACATTAGTGGTCCCTGCTGTGTGCATATCGTTCCTGGCTGCCATTTTTCTGTTCGGTAGTCGCGGGCCAAGACTGGTTGCCCTATCTTGAAGCTCCTGGTTGGCTTCTCATTTATGTGCTGGAATTGCTTATCCTCAACATCTCGTCTTATGTTTGGTTTGAGGAAATCCAGGTGACATCTTAGCCTTCGGTTGAAGAACATTATGGCTGGAGCTTGGTTGGTGACTGCATGTGTCACATTCCGGTAAGCAAACAAGAAATTATCCACCTTGTGTTGTAGTGGTATGTCGTCATTATCATTGCCTTTATGGCCTTTTTAAAGGTCTGAACAAACCTCTCAGCCAATCCATTTGTGGCTGGATGATATGGGGCAGATGTGTAATGCTTCACCCCATTATTCCTCAGAAACCTCCGGAAATCCTCTGACACAAACTGTGGCCCATTGTCGGAGCAAATCTGTTCTGGCAAGCTATTCCTGGCGAAGATGGTCCGTAGGACTGCAATAGTTTTCTCCGTGGTGGTGGAGGACATTTTGATGACCTCTGGCCATTTCGAATGGGCGTCCACAGCGATTAGGAACATTGAGTCCATAAATGGACCAGCAAAATCAATGTGTACCCGTTGCCATGGAGATGAGGGCCACTCCCATGGATGTAGCGGGGCCTGTGGTGGAGCGTTTTGGACCTTCTGGCATCCTGTGCATCTCTTGGTCATATCCTCGATTTCTTTACCGATTCCCGGCCACCACACAAACGCCCTGGCTAGGCTCTTCATTTTTACCCCTCCCAGATGACCCTCATGAAGCTCATTGAGCACTCTATCTCTCAACTTGGGTGGAATTACCACTCGGGATCCACACATCAAGGTTCCTCGGCACACTGACAGCTGTTCTCCCCTTGGCGAGAATGCTGGCAACAGTGAGTCGCCATGTGCTGGCCATCCCTTCACCGTCAAATCATAGACCCGAGAGTGTGTCGGGTCATTTCGGGTTTCCTTCTCAATACTTGCGTTTGTAACAGGCAAACATTCGACTATGGTCGCATGGAATATCTCCACAGGGTCCACTGCAGGTGCTTCCACTACCGTAGGCGCGACAGCCCATCGGCGTTTCCATGCTGTTTCGTACCCTTGTACTCTGTCGTACTGATGTGCCCCTAGAAAAAGTGACCATCTTTGCAGCCGTTGCGCCGTCATCACCGGAACGCCCTTCTTTGGGTTAAAAATGGAGACCAGGGGCTGATGATCAGCCAGTAGGGTGAATTTCTGCCCGTGCAGATAGTGATTGAACTTCTTCACCCCCCACACCAGGCTGAGGGCCTCCCTGTCAATCTGGGCGTAGTTACGCTTGGCTGAGGTTAACGAGTGCGACGCAAAGGCTATTGGCCTCTCTGAGCCGTCAGGGAATTTGTGTGACAGCACCGCTCCGATGCCGTAGGGAGACGCATCACATGCTAACCGAATCGGTAGTGTTGGACTGTAGTGGGCTAATACTTCTTTTGAAGTGATTAGGCATTTACATTTCTGAAAGGCACGCTTACACTCATCACTCCATTTCAATGTTACTCCAGTTTGCAGTAGGGCGTTCAGTGGGTGCAGAATTGTAGATAAATTCGGCAAGAACTTATGGTAGTAGTTCACCAACTCGAGGAACGACCTCAGTTGCGACACATTTTCCGGTGCTGGAGCCTTGACTACAGCCTCGATCTTGTCCGGCGACTTATGCAACCCTTCCTCATCAATCATATGGCCACAATAGGAGATTTGTCTCCTGAAGAACTCGCATTTGGGGCGGTTGGCTCGTAGCCCATATTCCTGTAGTCTCGTGAGCACCTGCTCCAGGTTGGCAAGGTGTTCACTGTCATTTTCGCCCGTAACCAGGATGTCGTCCAAATAACACTGGGTCCCCGGGATCCCTTGCAGGACTTGTTCCATCGCCCTCTGCCAAATAGCCAGGGCTGATGCTACCCCGAATACCAGTCGATTGTACTGGTAAAGGCCTTTGTGAGTGTTTATCGTGAGGTATTTCCTAGACTCTTCTTCCACCTCCATTTGAAGATACGCTTGGGCCAGATCAATCTTTGTAAAGCGTTTCCCTCCCGATAGTGAGGCGAAAATATCTTCTATCTGTGGAAGTGGATATTGTACTGTGTGCAGGACTGGGTTCACAGTTACCTTGAAGTCCCCACAGATGTGAACCTTCTTCGGTTCCCCAGGCGTGCTGCTCAATGATTTCTTCATTACAGGAACGATGGGTGTGGCCCACTCGCTCCAGTCCACCTTGGACAGCACACCCGAACGCTCCAGACTCTCCAGCTCTGCTTCAACGGCTGGGCGGATCACGTCTGGCCTTAAAAAATTTTTGGGTTTGTGTTATCTTCGATTTTTATCGTTGCCATTACTCCTTTTAGAGTCCCAAGTCCTTGTTGGAACACCTCTTTCGCGTCAGTTAGAATTTTTGACAGTCGTCCAGGTGTGACGTCATCATCCTTTTTATCAGTCACTGTTAGCGCCTGAATGGAATGCCAATCCAATTGTATTTTTCGGATCCAGTCACGTCCCAATAATGGTGGTCCTCCATCTGGTAGTATATATAGATACAGTTTCTGTGTTTCCTTGCCGTTGTATTCAACTGGCACCCTTATTTTTCCTCTGGGGTAGACTTTTTGCCCTGTGTATGTCTTCAATACAATGGACGTGTCCTTCAGGGTATGTGTGAGAATAACCGCTCATAGTCTCGTCGATTCATGACAGTTAGGGCTGATCCTGTGTCCAATTCCATCTTTACTGGGGACCCTGCTAGCATGAGGGTGACCCAAATGGTTCGGTGATCCTCCTTTGCGATCACGTTGTGTCACTTTAGACAACTTAGTCTCCTGCTCCCGGAGTCCTTATCACTCTCCTGATCTTCCGAACTACTGTCTGTCAATTTCTTTACTTTCTTGTACTTTTCCTTAGTAGTTCTTGTAGTGTTGGTTTTCTTTCCCGACCTGCAGACTCTTGCTATGTGTCCCATTTTCCCACATTGCCTGCATACTTTGTCCTTAACCCAGCAGTCCTTCTGATCATGAGTTGTTCTGCCGCAGCGATAGCACTTTTCTGCTCCATACGCCATTTCATTAGCGCTGTATTCCTGTGGTTTCTGTTGTATTTCTGCAGCTCCCCGTGCTGCTGCTTCGTAGGATACTGCCACGCTGAAAGCCTGTTCTAGCGTCAGGTCCTTTTCCGAAAGTAGTCGTTTCTGGGTTCCTTCACTCTGGAGCCCGCAGACAAACTTATCCCGTAAGGTGTCTGCCAGTCCTGCTCCGAACTGGCAGTGCTTCGATAACTTGCGTAGTTCCGTAAGATAGTCAGCATTGTTCTCATCTTTGTGCTGGTTTCTTTTATGGAACTTGAATCTTTCTGCTATCAGCAGCGGTGTAGGGTTTAGGTGTTCCTGTAAGATATTAACAATCTCTTCAAAACTTTTCTCCATTGGTTTAGCTGGGGTAATTAAATTCCGCAATAGGCCGTACATTCTCGCGCCCATTAAATTTAATAATACCGACGCCTTCTTTCCATTGGCCACCTCATTGGCATTGCAGTATACTTCAATTCTTTCCACATACGTGGTCCAGTCTTCTACCTCGTTGTCGAAAGCAGTGATACTGCCACTCTTCGGCATCTTGGGTGATTTAAAATGGCGCCTCCTGCGCTTTTTCTTCTTCCCCAATGGAATAAAATGGCGCCTCCCGCGCTTTTCCTTCCCCAATGGAACAAAATGGCGCCTCCCGTGCTTTTCCTTCTTTCACTTGCTGCCACGCTGCTCCTAGCGTTCTACAGGGTAATGGCGGCGACCCGCGGCTTCGGCGTGTCTCACTTTTCCTTCCCCTCGTTTATTTCCCCTCCGCTGCCCGGTTCTTGAGCACCGACCGCGCCCTGTGCGCTCCACCCTCTCTTTTTCCTCCCGGCGACGCTGTGCGGCCCCTTTTGCAGAGCCGCTTGATCGAGCTCGAGCCCGCCGCAGTCCGGAAGGGTCAGCGCACTACCTGCTACCAGCACAATTTGCTGGAACACCTTGACTGGGGAGCCAAGCTCAGCTCGCCACAGCCTCTCCCGCAATTCTCCGAACACCGATGGATCCTTGGGCGGTTGCCCGCGGTCGACGCCCGTTGCTCTGACTTCGACATCCAAGAAACTTCTTCTCAGGGAAAGATCCCCGTGAGGTGATGCAGTACTGCAGGTGAGTTCGAACTTGCTCGTCGCCACTGTAAAGTCCGCGCCTCAATCATAAGAACATAAGAACATAAAAGCAGGAGTAGGCCAATCGGCCCCTCGAGCCTGCGCCGCCATTCAATAAGATCATGGCTGATCTGATCCTAACCGCCAATCTACTATCACAGAACCATCTCCTGAATCTAACAGAATTAGACACATGAAATAGGAGCAGGATCAGGCTACACGGCCACTGGGCCCGCTCCGCTACCCACAGGGCAATGACCGATCCGAACCTAGACTCCTGTTCAAATTCCTGCCCGCTCCCCGTAACCCTTAATTCCCTTTACTTCTCGGAAACTGTCTCTTTCTGTTTTAAATTTATGTAATGATGTAGCTTCTACAGCTTTTTGGGGCAGCATATTCCATGGACCTACCACCCTCTGAGTGAAGTAGTTCCTCCTCATCTCAGTTTTGAAAGAGCAGCCCCTAGTTCTAGTTTCACCCATCATCGGGAACATCCTCCCCGCATCCACCCGATCCAACCCCTTCACAATCTTATATGTTTCAATAAGATCGCCCCTCATTCTTCTGAACTCCAATGAGTAGAGTCCCAATCTACTCAACCTCTCCTCATATGTCCATCCCCTCATCCCCGGGATTAACCGAGTGAACCTTCTTTGTACTGACTCGAGAGCAAGTATGTCTTTTCTTAAGTATGGACACCAAAACTGTATGCAGTATTCCAAGTGCGGTCTCACCAATACCTTGTACAACTGAAGCAATACCTCCCTATTTTTATATTCTATCCCCCTAGCAATGAAAGCCAACATTCCATTGGCCTTCTTAATCACTTGCTGCACCTGCATACTAACCTTTTGAGTTTCGTGCACCAGGACCCCCAGATCCCTTTGTACTTCAGTACTTTCCAGTTTCTTGCCATTAAGATAATAACTTGCTCTACGATTTTTCCTGCCAAAGTGCATAACCTCACACTTTCCAGTATTGTATTCCATCTGCCAAATCTCTGCCCACTTACTTAGCCTGTCTATGTCCCCTTGCAGGTTTTTTATGTCCTCCTCACTCACTACTTTCCCTCCCATCTTAGTATCATCTGCAAACTTTGATATGTTACACTCGGTCCCCTCCTCCAAATCGTTAATATAGATTGTAAAGAGTTGGGGACCCAGCACTGACCCCTGCGGAACACCACTAGTTACTGATTGCCAGTCTGAGAATGAACCATTTATCCCAACTCTCTGCCTTCTGTTAGATAGCCAATCCTCTATCCATGCCAGAATATTACCCCCAATCTCGTGATTTTTTATCTTAAGCAATAATCTTTTGTGTGGCACCTTATCAAATGCCTTTTGGAAGCCTAAATATACTACGTCCACTGGTTCCCCTTTATCCACCCTATATGTTACTTCCTCAAAGAACTCCAGCAAATTTGTCAAACATGACTTCCCCTTCATAAAACCATGCTGACTTTGTCCTATTAAATTATGATTATCCAAATGTCCTGTTACTGTCTCCTTAATAATGGACTCCAAAATTTTACCTACCACAGATGTTAGGCTAACCGGTCTATAGTTTCCAGGCTTCTGTCTACTGCCCTTTTTAAATAAGGGTGTTACATTAGCAGTTTTCCAGTCTGCCGGGACCTTTGCTGAGTCCAGGGAGTTTTGGAAAATTATTACCAATGCATCCACAATCCCTACCGCCACTTCCCTCAAGACCCTAGGATGTAAGCCATCAGGTCCAGGTGATTTATCCGCCTTGAGTCCCATTATTTTACCGAGTACCACTTCCTTAGTGATTTTGATCGTGTTTAGCTCCTCCCCCCCCCCCCCCCCCCCCCCCCCCCTTAGCCCCCTGTTTGTCCAGTGTTGGGATATTTTTAGTGTCTTCTACTGTAAAGACTGATACAAAATATTCATTCAGTGTTTTTGCCATCTCCATATTTCCCACCATTAGTTTCCCGGTCTCATCCTCTAAGGGACCAACATTTACTTTAGCCACCCTTTTTCTTTTTATATAACTATAAAAACTCTTACTCTCTTTTTATATTTTTTGCTAATTTCATAATCTATCTTCCCTTTCTTAATCAATCTTTTTGTTATTTTTTGCTGTCTTTTAAAGTTTTCCCAATCCTCTATCCTCCCACTAGATTTGGCTACCTTATATGCCCTTGTTTTTAGTCGAATACTATCCTTAATTTCTTTACTTAGCCATGGATGGCTGTCTTTTCTTTTACACCCTTTTCTCAGTGGAATATATATTTTTTGGAAGTTGTAAAATAACTCCTTAAATGTACACCACTGATCATGTATCGTCTTACCCTTTAATCTATTTTCCCAATCCACTTTACTCAATTCTGCGCTCATACCTTCATAGTCTCCTTTATTCAAGCTTAGCACGCTTGTTTGAGATCCAACCTTCTCACCCTCTAATTGAATATGGAATTCAACCATGTTATGGTCACTCATTCCAAGGGGATCCTTTACTAGGACATTTTTAATTAATCCTGTCTCGTTACACAGGACCAGATCCAAGGTTGCTTGCCCCCTGGTCGGTTCAGTTACATACTGCTCAAGAAACCCATCCCTAATACACTCAATGAACTCATCCTCAAGGCAGCCCTGCCCAATTTGATTTGTCCAATTAATATGATAGTTAAAATCCCCCATAATTATAGATGTTCCCTTATTACAAGCCTCAACTATTTCCTGATTGATACTCTGTCCAACAGAGTTGTAACTGTTTGGAGGCCTATAGACTATGCCCACTGGTGCTTTTTTCCCCTTATTATTCCTTATCTCCACCCAAATTGTTTCATTATCCTGATATTTTGACCCAATACATGGACTGTGGGAGAACAATTAAACAGGTATTTTACTGAACAGAGGGTAACGTCAGACGGAAATACAGAAGCCTGCTATGGCTTTATATACAGGGGTGGTCACTGCCGGTACTGAAGTATAGAATCAGTTCTTCTCTTAAAGGCACATACACAACAGCTAGCATGTGCTTTTTTGGGCAAAATTCCCAAGCTAAATTTCCCGGAAACTTTCCACCCCTTTGCAACCCGAGTCACCACTATTTACCTCCTGGAAATCTGGAGTTTGGTGTATCCGGAGGTGAAAAAGTGATGGCTGCTGCAAGTGAACAGAATTTTGACAGTCTCGACCCACAGCCTCAGCCAAAAAAAATTCTGTAGACGTTGCAACAATAGTTTGCAGTTCCAAATGCATTGTTTTCTTAGAAGGTGGAGCTAAATATTGTGCTCATTATTTCCACCTTTTCCAAATGATATCTTGGATTCTTCCACTAGATGCAAAGTACCTCCACTAGATGCGAAGTAAAGTGTATTCTGTTTTTGACCTACGTGAGCACAAATTGTTTAATGAAAGTGATCTCTTGCATAAGACCCTTCATTTTGTTCAAAGTTCCACATACATACTTTAAAATGATATTGGTAGTACAGCTTCAAAAATATATCAACTCAAGTTTTTTTGGGCGTTTTGTGTGTGTAGTGTGGAACTTGCTCTGTACTATTATAGTATGACTTACTGAGTGTGTTCATTGGGGGAATAATAAGAATGCTCATTTATAGGGTATATCTTTGATATCACATGGATGTTTCTGACATTTAACAAGGGAGAAAAAGGTATTGAAAAATTAAGTATTAAAAGTATTAACTTTTTTGAGTGCTTGGAAATGGGTGTATTTTTAATTTGACTGGCTAATTTAGCTTTTGTTTTTCGTGCAGATGTGCTTCCAACATTTCTCCAGTTTTGCGTTGTTTAGCCTCCAGACAAAAGCACACGCTGCCTGATCTGCCTTATGACTATGGTGCATTAGAGCCACATATCAGTGCGGAAATAATGCAACTGCACCATAGCAAGCATCATGCTACCTACGTTAACAACTTAAATGTCACAGAGGAGAAGTATGCTGAGTCCTTGGCCAAGGGTAAGTGGACACAAGATTTGTGATGCAGCTAATAATGTAGCTGACCTGGGAAGAATGTGCAGGCAGATTTTTAAAAAAAGACTGAATATAATATATTAATCAGCTGATTTCTTTAAAAAAAAAAAAAAATCCAAATTGATGGCTAGAGATTAATAATTGACTTTATAATATTAGCCAGTTCCAAATTGCGTGAAACTAAAGTAGCCAGTGAGGAATTTTGTATTGTTACCGATTACCAGTATCTATTAAATTTTGACCTAAAATCCTTGTGGATTGTGTTGTATGCTATGTTAGTTTCAGTTAGTATTTATATCTGTACCATTTTGATGGCGACTATAGCCATTTGATGCAGAATACCTCGATCTTGTGAGCTCTGGTTTGGGCAGCAGACTTCTCGGCTGCTTGTTTTGCTCAATTTTCTTTGTTGCTACATATCGTAGCCTAGATGTAAACTGGCAGCTTTTCAATTGTCTCCCTCACCTCTGCATTGCGGGAATTTACAATTCAATTCCAGTTGAAGACTTGGCTCGCAGTCTTCCCTTCCCCACATAATTTCAGCAATGAAGTTGAGACCCTCTTCATAACTTAAAACCCTAAATCCGAAAATCATTTACCTCTAAATGCATCAATCTGAAAATAGGTTTTCAAAATTGTACACTATATATTCTATGGCATTCTTAACAGTGAATAAACACCATTGACCACCTCCCTTTCCCCTTGAGCATGTTGTTGCCTCCCAAATCTGAATCTGTGCCCATCTTTCCCGCAACTCCATGATTGAATCCCTCTAATCAGGTTTCCGCCCCGCCACAGTACCGAAACCGCTCTCCTCAAAGTCACCAATTAGATCTTTTGTGACTGACGAAAGTAAACTATCCCTCCTCGTCCTTCTCGACTTGTCTGCAGCCTTTGACACAGTTGACCACCCCATCCTCCTCCAACGCCTCTTCAGCTGGGTGAAACTGCACTTGTCTGGTTCCATTCTTATCTATCTAATCGTAGCCAGGGAATCACCTGCAACGGCTTCTCTTCCCGCTCTTGCATCATTACTTCTGGTGTCCCCCAAGGATCTATCCTTGGCACCTTCCTATTTTTCATCTACATGCTGGCCCTTGGCGATATCATCGAAAACACAGCGACCATTTCCACATGTACGCTGACAACACTCATGCAACATTCGATGGAATCTGGAACAGTACCCATGGATTGGAGGGTAGCTAATGTTACCCCACTATTCAAAAAAGGTGGTAGAGAGAAAACGGGGAATTACAGACCGGTAAGCCTGACATCGGTAGTGGGGAAAATGCTAGAGTCCATTATAAAAGATGTAATAGCAGAGCACTTGGAAAGCAGTGACCGGATCGGACAAAGTCAACATGGATTTACAAAAGGTAAATCGTGCTTGACTAATCTACTGGAATTTTTTGAGGATGTAACTGGTAAAATAGATAAGGGAGAACCAGTGGATGTGGTGTATTTGGACTTTCAGAAGGCTTTCGATAAGGTCCCGCATAAGAGATTAGCGTGTAAAGTTAAGGCACATGGGATTGGGGGCAAGGTACTGACTTGGATAGAGAACTGGTTGGCAGACAGAAAGCAAAGAGTTGGAATAAATGTTTTTTTTTCCGAATGGCAGGCAGTGACTAGTGGGGTACCGCAGGGATCGGTCCTTGGACCCCAGCTATTCACAATATATATTAATGATGATCTAGACGAGGGAACTAGATGTAATATCTCCAAGTTTGCAGATGACACAAAGCTGGGTGGGCGTGTGTGCTGTGAGGAGGATGCCGAGAAACTCCAGTATGATTTGGACAGGTTGGGTGATTGGGCAGAAGCATGGCAGATGCAATATAACGTGGATAAATGCGAGGTTATCCACTTTGGTGTCAAAAACAGGAAGGCAGATTATTACCTGAATGGCAATAGATTGGGAGAAGTGGAAGTGCAACGAGACCTGGGTGTTCTTGTGCACCAGTCGCTGAAGGTAAGCATGCAGGTGCAGCAGGCGGTTAAGAAGGCAAATGGTATGTTGGCCTTCGTAGCGAGAGGGTTTGAGTACAGGAACAAGGATGTCTTGCTGCAGTTGTACAGGGCCTTGGTGAGACCACATCTGGAGTATTGTGTGCAGTTTTGGTCGCCTTATCTGAGGAAGGATGTTCTTGCCATGGAAGGAGCTCAGCGAAGATTCACCAGGCTGATACCTGGGATGGCAGGAATGACGTATGAGGAGAGATTGGGTCGATTGGGCTTAAACTGGCTGGTGTTTAGAATAATGAGAGGGTATCTCATTGAAACTTAAAATTCTGACAGACTAGATGCAGGAAGGATGTTCCCGATGGTCGGGGAGTCCAGAACCAGGGGTCACAGTCTAAGGATAAGGGGTAAGCCATTTAGGACTGAAATGAGGAGGAATTTCTTCACCCAGAGAGTGGTGAACCTGTGGAATTCGCTAATGAATTGGCCTCTACTGCCTTCTGTGGTAAATATATTCAAGAAGGAGTTGGATATATTTCTTAAGGTTAAAGGGATTAAGGGATATGGGGAGAAAGCAGGGACAGGGTACTGAATTTGGATGATCAGCCATGATCTCATTGAATGGCGGAGCAGGCTCGAGGGGCCGAATGGCCTACTCCTGCTACCTTCTATGTTTCTATGACACCTAGCTCTGCATCACCACCACTTCTCTCGACCCCGCCACGGTCTCAATTGTCAGACTGCTTGTCTGACATCCAGTTCTGGATCAGCAGAAATTTTCTCCAATTAAATATTGGGAAGACCGAAGCCGTTGTCTTCGGTCCCCGTCACAAACTCGGTTCCCTAGCTACTGACTCCATCCCTTTCCCTAACATCTGTCTGAGGCTGAACCAGACTGTTCACAACTTTGGTGTCATATTTGACCCTGAAATTAGCTTCTGACCACATATCCGCAGCGTAACTAAGACCGCCTGTTTCCACCTCCGTAACATCGCCCATCTCCACCCCTGCCTCAGCTCATATGCTGAAACCCTCATCCATGTCTTTGTTACCTCTAGACTTGACTATTCCAATGCACTCCTGGCTGATCTCCCATGTTCTACTCTACGTAAACTTTAGGTGATCCAAAACTCGGCTGTCCGTGTCCTAAATCGCACCAAGTCCTGTTCATCACCCCTGTGCTCGCTGACCTAAATTGGCTCCCGGTTGAGCAACACCTCGATTTTAAAATTCTCATCCTTGTTTTCAAATCCCTCCATGGCCTCGCCCCTCTCTATCTCTGTAATCTCCTCCAGCCCCACAACTCCGAGATATCTGTGCTCCTCTAATTCTGCCCACTTGAGCATCCCTGATTATAATCACTCAACCATTGGCGGCCGTGGCTTCTGTTGCCTTGGCCCTAAGCTCTGGCATTCCCTGCCTAAACCTCTCCGCTTCTCTACCTCTTTCCTCCTTTAAGACCGTCCTTAAAACCGACCTCTTTGACCAAGCTTTTGGTCATCTGCCCTAATTTCTTATGCGGCTCAGTGTCAATTTTTTGTCTTATAACACTCCTGTGAAGCGCCTTGGGATGTTTTACTACATTAAAGGTGCTATATAAATACCGGTTGTCGTCGTCATCGTCTCATCCATATACTTGATTTAGCCTTTTTGATAGCTTCAAGTTGACAGGTACATTTCAGCGAATGGTCAGTAATTGTACCTAAATCCCCCTCTACTTTTGAAAACCATGTTGTGTTTTGGGCTTTCTCCCAACATTTTTATTCTGAGTTCAGTTAGACAGTGGTTTCCATAAGCAGACCATTTCTATGAATCAAAACCTCTGTCATTATTGCATTGTTGGCATTACTGTGCCCAGGTTTGCTCACTGGAGAATATGTGGGATACCCACCACATTCTCCCAACCCTTCTGATAGCAGAAAACCAACATGCCATCAGACCAGTGCATACAGGTGATGAAATTGTAGATGCTCTAGGCATGATCTTCCAAAATTCTCTCTCTCGATTAAGGAATTGTCCCCTTGCATTGGAAAGTTGCCATGGGAAGCCTTCAAAGAGGAGATAGTTTGGGTAAGACCAGACTTATTCCCAAGAGGGGGTAAAGGAAGGGCATCTAAAGCTAGAGCTCCCTGGATGACTCAAGATATAGAGATTAAAGTAAAACAAAAAAAGGTTTATGATAAATGTCAGGCTCATGTAGAGAACCAAGCTGAATACAAAAAGTACAGAGGAGAACTGAAAAAATAAATGAGGGGCAAAGTGTCTGTCTGAGAATAGAGAACAGGTAACAAAAGAAAAGCCAAATGTCTTTTGTAAACATATAAAAAGGAAGGGTGGTGCCGATTAGGGACCAGAAATTAGACTCTCTTGTGGGGGCAGAGGGCTTGGCTGAGGTACTAAAATGAGTACTTTGCATCTGTCTTTATGCTGCCAATGTCACAATAAAGGAGGAGGTAATAGAAATTGGATAGGATAAAAACAGATAGAGGTATTAAAAGGTTGGCAGCGCTCAAGGTAGAAAAGTCACCTGGTCCGGATTAGATGCATCCTAGCTTGCTAAGGGAAATAAGGGTGGAAATAGCGGAGGCTATCCTCCTTTTGATATGGCGTGGTGCCAGAGGACTGGAGAGTTCCAAATGTTGCACGCTTGCTCAAAAAAAGAGGGATAAACCCGGCAACTACAGGCCAATCAGCCTAACGTCTGTAGTGGGGAAACTTTTAAACACAATAATCCGGGACAAAATTAATTGGTACTTGGAAAAATATGGGTTAATAAATGAAAGTCAGCACGGATTTGTTAACTACAAATCGCGTTTAACTAACTTGATTGAGTTCTTTGTAGTAACGGAGAGGGTTGATGTTGTGTATCATATATGGAAAAATATGGACTTTCAAAAGGAGTTTGGAGTACCATATAATAGACTTGTTAGCAAAATTGAAGCCCATGGGATAAGAGGCAGTGTCTGCATGGATATGAAATTGGCTCAGGGTCAGAAAGCAGAGAGTAGTGGTGAGTGGGTGTTTTTCAGTTTGGAGGGAAGTAACAAGACTTCAGGAGGACATAGACGGGTAAAAAAGGCAGATGCATGGCAGATACAATTTAATGCTGAGAAGTGATTCATTTTGGTAGGAAGAATGAGGAGAGGCAATATCAACCAAATTGTACAGTTTTAAAGGGGATGCAGGAACAGAGAGAGACCTGGGGGTGTACGCACGCAAATCTTTGAAAGTGGCAGTGCAAGTTGAGAAGGCTGTTAAAAAGGCATATGGGCTCCTTGGTTTTTATAAATAGTCATAGAGTACAAAAGCAAGGAAGTTATGCTAAATCTTTATAAAACACTGCTTAGGCCCAAGCTGCAGTATTGCGGCCAATTCTGGGGACCGCACTTCAGGAAGAATGTCAAGGCCTTAGAGAGGATGCAGAGGAGACTTGCTACAAGGAGATGATTTCAGTTGCGTGGAGACACGAGAGAAACTGGGGTTTCAATCCTTAGAGCAGAGACTGTTAAGGGAAGATAAACCAGAACTGAACACAGCACTCTAGTTTTGGATTTTGTAACCAGAAAGAGTGATTATCTGATGCAAGCTGGGGGTGGGGAAAAAACTGGCAATTTGGCTTTGTTTCCATTGTGGAAAGATGCGCTTGTGCTTTCATTAAATACATTTGAATAATTGTTTGGAAAATTAGTATCTTAAAAGTTTATTTCATGTATTTCAGGTGATGTGACAACTCAAATTGCTCTGCAGCCAGCACTGCGATTTAATGGTGGGGGTCATATTAATCATTCTATTTTCTGGACTAATCTGTCTCCTAATGGTGGAGGTGAACCTGCAGGTGGGTTTGAATTATGTAAACCATGTGAAGGTTTGTAACTTAATTTGGAATTCTTGTTTTCAAATCTACCAAATACAGCACATTACACTTTTAAGAACTTAAGAATATAAGAAATAGGAGTAGGCCATTTGGCCCTTTGAGCCTACTCCGCCATTCAATAAGATCATGACTGATCTAGCTCAACTCCACCTTCCCGCACCATCCCCATATCCCTTGATTCCCTTTTAATATCCAAAAATCAATCGATCTCAACGACTGAGCATTCATAGCCCTCTGGGATAGAGAATTCCAAAAATTCATAACTTTGAGTAAATAGCTGACCCCTTATTCTGAACTGTGATCAATGTTCCCTGTAATTTTTTTGGTGTGTGGGCCCTTTAACTGGCTGTGTGGCCCATTCAATTTTTCGAGCATGCCCAGTTATTTCCTTTGTAAACCCGGTTAGCAGCCTGTGTGGGACCTCTAGACCAAATGGGGATGTTGACTGTGACCCCCAGTTCTAGACTCCCCAGCCAGGGGAAACATCCTCCCAGCATCTACCCTGCCAAGCCCCTTCAGAATTTTATACATTTCAATGAGATCATCTCTCATTCTGCTAAACTCTAGGAAATATAGGCCTAGTCTATTCAATCTCTCCTCCATAGGACAATCTCTTTCCCCCTCTCTTCCAGGAATCAGTCTAGTGCAAGTATATCTTTCCTTGGGTAAAGAGACCCAAACTCTACACAGTACTCCAGGTGTGCGCTCACCAAAGCCCTATATAATTGCAGTAAGACTTCTTTACTCTTGTACTTCAATCCTTTTTGTAATAAAAGCAATATACCATTTGCTTTCCTAATTGCTTGCTGTAGCTGCATGTTAACTTTGTGATTTGTGTACAAGGACACCCTCTAAATACCAACATTTCCCAATCTTGCCATTTAAAAAATATTCTACTTTTCTATTTTTCCTACCAAAGTGGATAACTTCACATTTCTCCATTTATATCTGCCATGTTCTTGCCCACTCAGTTAATCTGTCTATATCCCTTTGCAGCCTCTTTGCATCCTCCACAAACTTACTTTCCCATCTAGACTTTGTATCAATAGCAAACTTGGATATATTACACTCTGTCCCCTCATCCAAGTCATTGATATAGACTGTAAATAGCTGAGGCCCAAGCACTGATCGTTGTGGCGCCCCACTAGTTACAGCCTGTCAACCTGAAAATGACCATTTATTCCTACTCTGATTTCTGTCCATTAACCAATCCTCAATCCATGCTACTATATTACCCCCCCACCGTTCCCATGAGCCCTAATTTTGTGTAATAACCTCTTGTGTGGCACCTTTTATTGAATGCTTTTTGAAAATCCAAATAAACTACATCCACTAGTTCCCACTTACCTACCCTGTTAGTTACAACCTCAAAAAACTCTTAACAGATTTGTCAAACACTATTTCCTTTTCATAAATCCGTGTTGACTCTGCCCAATCATATGGGCCTGGAATTTGTGGTGGTTAGCAACAGCGAACGAACAACCTTCACTGCTATTCATAGTTCATAGAAATTTACAGAACGGAAGGAGGCCATTCAGCCCATCGTGTCCACGCTGGTCAACAAAGAGCTATCCAGCCTAATCCCATTTGCCAGCTTTTGGTCCGAAGCCTTGTAGGTTATGGCACATCCAAGTTCTTTTTGAATGTGGTGAGAGTTTCTACCTCTACCACCCTTTTCAGGTAGTGAGTTCCAGACCCCCACCACCCTCCTGGGTGAAAAAAATTCACCTCAAATCCCCTCTAAACCTGCTACCTTTTACTTTAAATCTATGCCTTCTGGTTGTTGACCCCTCTGCCAAGGGAAACAGCTCCTCCCTATCAACTCTATCTAGGCCCCTCATCAAATCAAAAATCAAATCAAATCAACTTTTATTGTTTGTTAGTGCACAAGTGCAGTACAACGAAATGCAGGCTTGCGGCTCCCGAGAGTGTACATTTGGATTAAGACATTTAAACATTCAACATACATTTGGCTTGTAGTATATTAACATAAATATAACCATAATTTTATACACCTCAATTCAGTCTCCCCTCAGCCTCCTCTTCCAAAGAAAACAACCCCAGCCTCTCCAATCTTTCCTCATAGCTAGAATTCTTCAGTCCAGGCAACATCCTCGTAAATCTCCTCTGTACCCTCTCTAGCGCAATCACATCTTTCCTGTAATGTGAACAGAACTGTACGCAGTACTCTAGCTGAGGCCTAACTAGCGTTTTATACAGTTCAAGCATAACCTCCCTGCTCTTGCCTTATATTCTGTGCCTCGGCTAATAAAGGCAAGTATCCCGTATGCCTTCTTAACCACCTTGTCTACCTGTCCTGCTACCTTCAGGGATCTGTGGACATGCACTCCAAGGTCCCTCTCTTCCTCTGCACTTATCAGTGTCCTACCATTTATTGTGTATTCCCTTGCCTTGTTAGCCCTCCCCAAATGCATTACCTCACATTTGTGCGGATTGAATTCCATTTGCCACTGTTCTGCCCACCTGACCAGGCCATTGAAATCTTCCTGAATTCTGTAGCTTTCTTCTTCTTTATCTACCGCACGGCCAATTTTTGCATCATCTGCAAACTTCTTAATCATATCCCCTACATTCAAGTCTAAATTATTGATTAAATATCTCAAAAAAAACAAGGGACCTAACAGCCTACCAGTCACTAAAATACCCATCAACCATAACCCTTCGCTTCCTACTTCTGAGCCAATTTTGGATTCAACTTGCCACTTTGCCTTGGATCCCATGGGCTTTTATTTTCGTGACCAGTCTGCCATGTGGGACCTTATCAAAAGCCTTGCTAAAATCCTCATACACTACATCAAATGCACAACCCTCATCGACCCTCCTTGTTAACATCTAAAAAAATTCAATCAAGTTTGTCAAACACGACCTCCCCTTAACAAATCCATGCTGACTGTCCTTGATTAATCTGTGTCTTTCTAAATGAAGATTTATCCTGTCCCTCAGAATTTTTTCCAATAATTACCCTTTTGAAACTGACCACAACTTCAGGATTTAGCGCATGCACATCCTAACGTGGAAATCCTGAAGTTGCAGTCAATCATTAACTGGCTGCACTGTGCGTGCCCCCCCCTCCCCCCCCCCCCCCCCCCCCCCCCAACCACCACAAGTAGCTGGTAATCAAGGAAATCAGTGGAACTTACAAACTTCGGCTTTTCCGCGGTAATATCTCTCTTAAATAACACATTAAAAGTTGGACCCTTTTGGATTAGGTGTAACTGGGGTTTTTAACAGCGTATTGACTGCTGAACAAACGTTATTGCCCTGAAAAACAAATTAAAATTTATTTCATCTTTATTTCAGGTTTATCTTTTCCCCATGTGAGAGTCCCAATCTTTTGTTTTACACTCTCACATTTTAAAGTTAGAATAAAAGGAGCTTATTCACTTCCTGGTTCTTTTTCTGAGAATTCTGCATTGTGATTGGCTACTTAGACAGCTTGTTGATGTCACAGCAGCTCGCATTAGGGATTCCCCATTAACTTGCACTGATCTCAACTGAACGTCGGAAAAGCCGAACTTCTCGCCCCGGAGATCTAAATCTTTGTGGGAAGCTTACTTCACGGCCAGCGGCGAATGCCTTTGCTTTGCCGCTAACTGCAAATTATGGGCCATTATAATTTTCGAAGTGCCCTAATAATAGATTCTAGCATTTTCCCTACTAGTGATGTCAGGCTAACTGGCCTATAGTTTCCTGTTTTCCCTTTTCCCTCCTTGAATAGCGGTGTTACATTTGCTACCTTCCAATCCACAGGCACCATTCTAGAATCTTGGGAATTCTGGAAAATCAAAACCTCTGTAGCCACTTCTTTTAAAACCTTAGGATGTAGGCCATCAGGTCCAGGGGATTTGTTGGCTTGAAGTCCCATTAATTTCTCCAGCACTATTTCTTTACTAATACTAATTTCTTTAAGTTCCTCATTCTCACTAGACCCTTGATTCCCCACTATTTCCAGAATGTGTTTTGTGTCTTCTGTGAAGACGGATACAAAGGCTGTGAAATTCAGCACCTTGGCACCGGTAGTTATGGTCGTTTAAAAAAATAAAATGGCGTCGCCCTCACTTCCGCCCATGTCCGGCACTCCTGTGCTGTTTGCTGTCTTGGTGAGGTCGACAGCGTAGGCGGTACATGCATGCGCCAGCGGTATGCAGAGTAGGCTTAACCGTGACAACTGGCTCTATGGCAGACCTGCCAATGCACCAAGCATTTCTGTGTGCATGCCCATCACCCTTCTGACAGCTGCCCCATCGAAGTCTTCAACCGAGTCCTCTGCAGCAGAACTCGTGTGCGACCTCTCCCTCCAGGGAGCTAGCACCTACGCTACCCTTTTTCCCCTGTCCTGGTTGCAGGCTACGTGTGCCCGATGACTCGCCACGTGCAGATCCTGCCTCAATACTACCCTCTAAAGTATGCATAGTGCCAGTTTCTGAGGTGGTGCCAGCAAGTGTCAAATCAAGTGATTGAGTCTCTTCATCACTCTCCTTGTTCTTCCTGCACTGGCTGGGAACCTTTGAGTTATTTGGTATCTGAAAGGAGACAGACACAAGCAATAGGATTGTGGCGAGGGGAGGAGGGGGAAAGCAAGATGTGCATGGTTAGACATTCAGCAGCTTGTAAGCGAGAAGAGATTGTGCGATGAGGGGGAAGGGGAATTTGAGGGGATTGGGTATGAGCATACAGTCGTCATCAATGGTTTCAGCCTCGCCGATCATCACGGCCTCAGTGATGGCCCCTCCAATAATGTCGAGCACAGTCTCCTCCAGCTGGGTCAGGATATGCTGCCGTGCCTGTCCTCCGCTAGTTAGCCGCTGCTTGTCTCCTGTTATGCACCACCATGGCCTGCAAGAGAAAGAACTGTCGGTGAGTGTGGTGCAATGTGTTTAGGTGATGTGCCTTTCATGGTTGAATAGCTGGCAGTGTGTGCACGGTGTGAGATGTGGGTGTGATGCTTTCAGCAGTGGCAAGTGTGTGAGGGTGAGGTGAAGCTATGACTGAGGTATGAGTCGTGATTGATAGAGATTGTTAGTAGGTGAGTGATGGTGTGGTGCATTGAGCAGTGTGTGATGCTAGTGGTGCAGCTGGGATATGGAATTTGAAGATGCATTCACTCACCTGTTCTCTAGTTGGTTCCTCTACATACTGATCTAGAAACCTACCTTGAATGGATTCCATGAATTTGTCCTCCACACTATTACTGCAAATTTGGTTTGCCCAGTCTAAAGTCGCCCATGATTACTGTATTACCCTTATTACATGCATCTCCAATTTCCTGATTTATACTGTGCCCGACACTACTACTAATCTTAGGGGGCCTACTTTATAAACTACTCCCACCAGTGTTTTCTGCCCCTTGTTTCTTGGCTCCACCCAAATTGATGCTACATCCTGATTTTCCAAGCTAAGATCCTTTTTCTCTAATTTTAAAATTGTTAATTCACATATTCTTGTATGAAGAATGATCTGGAAGCAATGGAAGACTTTTATTTATTATTGAAGACTATTATACTCTGATATAAAACTGCTGAGATGTATGTCTTGGTTACAGTTGCATTGTATATTTGCGGAAAAAATAACTTCCTTTGCTGCAAAGCTTTTTTTCTCTTCTGATATACTTGCACTCCGGGATAATGCAAAAAAAATTAACACAATAAATGACCTTGAGCTTAAAACTTTTTATTTTGGATAAGAGAACATTTATTAACGTACGTTAACTTTGAAACTTTCTATAGTTAGCTTAACTACTTTTCGTTACCTACTGCTGCATTGATCTCTTGGACTGGCAACTAATGCTAGGAGGTGGGCAAGATAGGCATTATCTGTTGCCACAGATATTGCAGTAATTGTTTGCGATATGATTCTTTTTCATTCCTAATCCTAAATGAGACTGTTAGCCATATTTTAATGTAGGTAGCACAAGGCTAATTAAAAACATGCATAAATTCCTAACTTTTAATAGCATTTGTAGGTGTCAAGTACTGCATTCAATTAAATTTCATAATGGTTTGAATTTCATTGACCTGTGGAATTAAAGAAGTTGCAATAATGATTTGTGTGCCAAGTAGTTGGTGCAAATAATGGCCTGTAATTTGCAGTCAGCGGCAAAGCAAAGGCATTCGCCGCTGGCCCGGAAGAAAGTTGCCCAAAGCGATCTTGCGATCTCTGACGAGCAGTTTGCCTTTTTCAACGTTAAATTGATTTCAGTGCTTTGTAATGGCAATTCCTAGTGCAATGCTGCTGTGACGTCAACAAGCTGTCTAAGCAGCCAATCACATTGCAGAATTCTCACAGGAAATGAGAAGTTGCTTTTATCCGGACTTTAAAAAAAATATTAGAGAACGAAATAAAGATTGGGACTCTCACATGGGAATAAGGTAGAAGCTGAAATATCATGAATGAACTTTAAAAACATTTTTAAATTGTAATTTTTATCATGGAGAAATTTGACACTCCACAAATATAAAAATTAAGTTTTTCAGGGCCAAAACATTTGTTTACCAGTCAATATGCTGTCAAAACCTCAGTTACACCTATTTCAACAAGAATTAACATTTAATGGGGTATTTAACAGCAATATTACTGCGAAAAAGCCCAAGTTTTTGTCTGTTTCACTGATTACATAGATTGGCAGCTATTGTTGGGGGAGGTGCTGGGGCAGTCCACAGCACAACCAGTGTTGGAGCAGTGAATGACTAACTGCAACTTCAGGATTCCCACGTTTAGATGCACATGTGCTAAATCCTGAAGTTGCAGTCAGTTTCAGAGGGGTAATTGCCGTCATTACCTACCGCAAATTCTGGGCCAATGTACTGAATAATGGAACTAAGGTGTAGGGAGCGATGCTGCACATTAGACTACTATGCTTCAGAGCCATGGAGTAAGAGCTGAATTGAGGTTGGATTCCTGCGTGATCTGCATCTTTCTGCAGGAAGTGGAGGGATGGGAATATCTGAGGTTAGAGAGATTCCCAGGGCAAAAAGATTGGGCTCTGTAGCGCTACGCAGCCTTCTAACGCTCGACAATGGGGTCCCAGATGCACGCACACTTCCGTAGCCATCCTGATAGAGGTTTGCACCCAATGACTACTGGCAGCATGCAGAGCAGGCAGATTGTGACCTCAATCGGTGTGCAACTCAGATTTTACTCTAGCACTGCCATTTTCTAATGCCACGCTCCAGCCTATGCCCTGTCTTAATCCCGCACAGCTGAAAAAGAAGTTAAACTGAATGGAGGACCCCCACCAGCGCTATTTAAAGGGATCATGAACTACTTACAGGTTAGTTGCTGGATTATTTTCTTCCAGCTGTTGGTGCAATTTGTAAGTGTTTCTGGAGCTTTCCTATACTTACACCCTGCAGACTATTCAAACTTTAGGTATCTGGCTGTTGCTGAAGTACTTTATTTGTTGTGCAGAAACAAGTTGCCTCCAGTCATGGGTGGCCCGGTATTGCTTCATTTGGGAATTGCGCATGACTGGGAGAATGAAGAGAGGCCACACAAAGCAGGACAAGCTGCTAGAAGAGAGGAGGAGGGAGGGAATGGCTCAGCAGGAGGCCATATCCGCAGAAGGTTTTTAGGGAGCAGTTCTCCTCCCACAACTTCAGCAAGGACCAATGCTCGACATTTTTGTGTAACAAGAGGTCCTGACTGAAATCTGCTAAAGCCACAACTGCAACCTCCATAGGGCAAGGATGGCATTGCCTGTGGCTGTCGAGGTGACCGTGGCTCTTCAGGTTTATGCATCTTACTCCTTCCATACTGCTGCTGGAGATGTAAGCAACGTCTCGCCCTTTGCAGAGCTGGCACCTGCGCTATCCAATTTAACGTGCTGCCTGCAACACAATGAACGGGCACAGGTTAATCACGTACTGCAATCCCCACGCCCGTTTTCGTGGGGTTATCCAATTGCCCCCCCCCCCCCCCCCCCCCCCCAAAAACCCCTGGAGTCTGGTCAGTGACACAGAAATATTGGGAATGATCTGTCCAAGAATAGGAATATAAAGTGAGAATCCAATTGTTGTCTGAAATTATGTGGAGTACATAATCAGTTATGCAGCGTTGTGATATGGCAGCAAGTACTCTCTATCTTTGCCCATCTCAGCAGCAGTGGTGCTGAGGTTAGGCTCAGCTGTGCTTCAGCATGGGGAGCAGGTTCATGGGTATGGGTTCTAGTATCTAGATGCCCACAGTATTTTGTAGATTACCGAGATTCAGATAGGCAGTGGCAGCAGCAGGTTGAGAACTCGTTGGACATGAGCTGTCAACTGCTGTGCTTATTTGAGATGGAATTTAGCTGGTTTGAGTAGAAGAAATGGGGAAAACTGCTCAGTAGGCTAGCAAGGATGAACAAAAGTTTTTTGATGACCAATGAGAGATTAATTTAATTGGGCTTCATTGCATGCACAGGCAGTTCCTATAAATCTGTGTCTCAACCTACCTTGCGATGAGGCAGTGGGTCGAAATGTACTCATTAAACCTACTTCGGTAATGCCGAAGAAGTTTTAAATATTCATGTTCTTTAACTGGCCTTGTAAACTGTTCGAGAGTATTTTAATATTGGTTGAGTTGGTGAATGCTTCCTAACTACAGTTTTTTTGTCACATTTAGGAGAGTTAATGGAAACCATCAAACGGGACTTTGGTTCCTTTGAGAAGTTTAAGGATAAGATGACTGCAATCTCAGTAGGTGTTCAAGGCTCAGGATGGGGATGGCTGGGTTACAGCAAGAATTCAGGAAGGCTACAGCTTGCTGCTGCTTCCAATCAAGACCCACTGCAAGGAACAACTGGTTAGCCATTACTTTTTTTTTAATGTTCGTTTTCCCCTTATGAGTCAATGCGCATGGTCTAGCTAGTAACTAGCCGTACATGACTTGATGTTCTATGATCATTTTACTTTGCTGGTAAATGTTGGCTATTTCCAAATTTAGTAACTAATCTCAACATTTGGTCAGACCCTTTTAATTGTCTTTTTGTTTTAGCTGAAGCTTTACAAATGACTACCACTTTTCCTCCCTTTTCATATTGTCTCAGTCACAAATGATATCCTTTGTGACTGTGACAAAGGTAAACTATCCTTTCTAGTCCTTCTCGACCTGTCTGCAGCCTTTGGCATGGTTGACCATTCCTTCCTCCTTCAACGCCTCTCCACCATTGTCCAGCTGGGTGGGACTGCACTCGTCTGGTTCCATTCCTATCTATCTAATCGTAGCCAGAAAATCACCTGCAATGGCTTCTCTTCCCACTCCTGCATCGTTACCTCTGGGGTCCCCCAAGGATCTATCCTTGGCCCCCTCCTATTTCTCACATATGCTGCCCCTTGGCAACATCATACGAAAACACATCATCAGTTTCCACATGTACGCTGACTACACCCAGCTCTACCTCGGCACCACTTCTCTCGACCCCTCCACAGTCTCTAAATTGACACACTGCTTGTCCGACATCCAATACTGGATGAACAGAAAATTTTCTCCAATTAAATATTGGGAAGACCGAAGCCACTGTCTTCGGGGCCCTGCCACAAACTCCGTTCCCTAGCCACTGACTCCATCACTCTCCCTAGCATCTGTCTGAGGCTGAACCAGACTGTTCGCAACCTTGGGGTCATATTTGACCCTGAAATGAGCTTCTGACCACATATCAGGCATAACTAAGACAGCCTATTTCCAACTCCGTAACATTGCTTGTCTCTGCCCCTGCCTCAACTCATCTGCTGCTGAAGCCCTCGTCCATGCTTTTGTTACCTCTAGACTTGACGTCCAACGCAGTCCTGGCTGGCCTCCCACATTCTACCCTACGTAAACTTGGTCATCCAAAACTCGGCTGCCCGTGTCCTAACTCGCACCAAGTCCCATTCACCCATCACCCGTGATCGCTGACCTACACTGGCTCGGGCCCGGTTAAGCAACGCCTCGATTTCAAAATTCTCATCCTTGTTTTCAAATCCCTCCATGGCCTCGCCCCTCCCTATCTCTAGTCTCCTTCAGCCCCACAACCGCCCCCCCCCCCCCCCCCCCCCCCCCCCCGAGATATCTGTGCTCCTCCAATTCTGCCCTCTTGAGCATCCCTGATTATAATCGCTCAACCATTGGTGGCCGTGTCTTCTGTTGCCTAGGCCCTAAGCTCTGGAATTCCCTGCCTAAACCTCTCCACCTCTCCTTCCTCCTTTTAAGATGCTCCTTAAAACCTACCTCTGACCAAGCTTTTGGTCATCTGCCCTAATTTCTTATGCGGCTCAGTGTCAATTTTTTGTCTTAACACTCCTGTGAAGCACCTTGGGATGTTTTACTATGCTAAAGGTGCTATATAAATAAAAGTTGTTGTTGCTGCGATGGAAAGGAATTAGAACTTTTTAAAGTTTTCAGATTGTGAGATGATAAACCAAAATTGGTTTTGTAATTTTGTATGAAGAAACTTGTAATTACTATGATCAGATTACTGAAAGGAGACTTCACGTGGTCTTTCTGAAATGGTAGCGTATTTCAACATATTTCCCACCCATTTTATATTGCACTGACTGGGTGCAACTGATTTTTGTCCTGCTGGTTTTTTGGTTACTGCCAGGTAATCATCTCTCATCGCTGATCCATAGTTTATCCTAGTTTTATTTTGTTCTTTCTGATGATGCTATTTTTCTGGCAGGAAAATAAAAAGCTACAGTATACAGTACTGATGAAATGGAAAATGTGTTTCATGGAAATTGCAGCATAGAAGGGAGGCCATTGGGCCCAATGTACCTCTTCAACTTGAGCTATCTATTTCTCTTTCTATTTCTCTTCCCATTCCCTTTTGTATTTTTTTCAAATACTTATTCAGTGGTGTATCTGCATGGCTTGCATGTAAAATTGTTTAAAACTCTATATTGCTTGATGCAAAGTTCTTTTGAGTAGGCTCACTAAAGCCAACATGTCACATGTGTTTCAGGTCTAATTCCCCTTCTTGGAATAGATGTGTGGGAGCATGCCTACTACCTGCAGTACAAGAATGTGCGGGGCGACTATCTAAAAGCTATCTGGAATATTATCAACTGGGAGAATGTAGGAGAGAGACTCAAAGCTGCCATGAAATGAATAGTATTCACTCTGGAATTCAAGGCAGCCAACAGAATCCTGCCATTGCTGTTTTAAAATGTTCTTCAATGACTTTGCTAAACACAGTTTGCAGCTTTCAGGACCATGTTTAAAGCATTAAATCTTTGAAAGCATCCACCAAGTATGATTTGTATTGTAACATGTCTAACCATGTGGTGAGTACTTTCATTCTGAAATGCTTACAGTTCTGAAGAACTTGTGTTGTACAATCCCACAATTTAAAAAAAAAAAAATGTAAGCTTTTTTTTGTTATCTACTGGCTGTGGTGTTAAAACCAGTTCCCTCAAATGCAAGGTCAATTGTACAAAAATGGACTTGTACCAACAGGCATTTTGAAAGTATCTTTGTTTGCCAGCATGATGCCTAGAGATAACTATGGTGGAAATTGGGACTAAACTGTTGGTGTGCTTTCCTGTAGTTGAATTTTATATTAAAAAAATAAGCAAATAAGGATTGGGTGCCATTAGTTCTTTAGAATGCTGTCCTTTTACTGCTGGGATATATGGGTTTGAATCGAGCAAGGAGAAAGAACGAAAGATTTTTTTTCTCTTTGTTTAGGGTCCCAGGGAAAGGGGAAAAATGCAAACTTCAAACAACTATTGAGACAATGGAATGGAAACGAGGGAAAAATGAAATGGAAGATAATTGATCCCAATAAAGTAGGCCTAAGGGGTGGGAGAAGTGTCAAAAGTCAGTACATTGTCCATCTTATTGCAATGGAATAGTGCTCATTTACAAATTGTTTTAATGAATATCTCATTAAAATATAATTGAATTTGGCAATATATAGCACTATCTGACATTAGGCTCTTATTTTGGAAATAGCGATGCTGTAAAAAGCTACTAAGGTAGGCCTTGAAGTACACGTGTGCTAGCTGTTAATGGGTGCAAAGCAAGTGGACTCATGTTGTATTTTCAGTACTATTGTGAACGAATTTAGCCATTCTTTTGTTCAATATGCCATTTTAAATACTACATATGTTTGGCTTACAGTTTGAAAAGTGGTTATTAAAGCTAAGATACTATTTGGTCTGATTTTTTAAATGAAGAAACCGCTTTTTCTGGGTGCGACAGAGCTGTGTTAAACGGATTCCGGTGTTACAGTTTGGGCTTTATCCAGCACTTTCGCCGTGCAAGTTGTCAGATAGCTTTTGTTGTAGACTGCAAACTGAAACCTTAGTCTTCAGCACTGCATAGGAACAGGAGTAGGCCATTCAGCTCCTCTAGTCTGTTCTGCCATTCAATTAGATCATAGCTGATCTGTATCTTAACTGCATCCTCCCGCCTTGGTTCCATAACCCTCAATACCCTTGCCTAACAAAAATCTATTGATCTCCTTTTTGAAATTTTCAGTCGACTTAGTCTCAACAGCTTTTTTGGAGAGATTTCCAGATTGTGTGCAGTTTTGGTCTCCTTACCCAAGAGAGGATATACTTGCCATAGAGGGGGTGCAGCAAAGGTTAATCAGACTGATTCCTGGGATGGCAGGACTGTCGTATGAGAGGAGATTGGGTCGACTAGGCCTGTATTCACTAGAGTTTAGAAGAATGAGAGGGGATCTCAATGAAACATATAAAATTCTGATAGGGCTAGACAGACTGGATGCAGGGAGGATGTTTCCCCTAGCTGGGGGGGGGGGGGGGATCTAGAACGAGGGGGTCACAGTCTCAGGATACGGGGTAGGACATTTAGGACTGAGATGAGAAATGTCTTCACTCGGAGGGTGATGAACCTGTGGAATTCTCTACCACAGAAGCCTGTGGAGACCAAGTCATTGAATATATTTAAGAAGGAGATAGATAGATTTCTAGACACAAAAGACATCAAGGGGTATGGGGAGAGCGGGAATATGGTATTGAGGTAGAGGATCAGCCATGATCATATTGAATGGTGGAGCAGGCTCGAATGGCCTACTCCTGCTCCTATTTTTCTATGTTTTTATTTACACTCCCTTTGTGTGAAGAAATGTTTGCTGACATCACCTCTGAATAGCCTAGCTCTAACTTTAAGATTATGCACCCTTGTGCTAGATTCTGTCACCAGAGGAATTAGTTTCTCTATCAACTCCTTTGATTATCTTAAACACCTCAATTACATCACCCCTTAATCTTCTATATTCAAGGGAATACAAACATAGTCTATGCAACCTGTCCTCATAATTTAACCCTTTTAGCCCTGATATCATTCTGGTGAATCTCTGCTGCGCCACCAGGGCAAATATATCCTTTGAGATCCTTCAAGATGTTTCTCTTTTTTGCAGCTCTTACCACTTTATTTGAGTCCCTTTGCTGTTCATTGTATCTCTTCTAGTCTGCAGGATCTCTACTGTTCTTTGCCTTTGTATAAGCCCATTTAGTTTTATATTATCTCTCACTTCCCTTGTTGACCATGGTTGTTTAATTACATAAGGAGAGATTGTGCCCTTTGGGGGTATATATAGGTCTTGTATTCTACCAAATACTTTTTTGAACACCTGCTGTTCATAGTTTTCAATTAATAGATCTGCCCAGTCTGTTGTGGTCAATTTATGCTTTATCCCTCTAAAATCAACCTTGCCTAAATTTAAAAACATTGGTTCATGACATCCTTCAGTAGTACTGAGGGAGTGCTGCCCAGCTGGAGTTGCCGTCTTTTGGATGTGATGTTAAACCTAGGATGTAAAAGATCCCATGATACTATCTCAGAGTAGGGGAGTTTGCGTCGTTGTCCTGGCCACTACCTAAAACAGATTTTCTAGTCATTACCTCATTGCTGTTTGTGGGCGAATAGGCTGCTGCGTTCCCTACCTTACTACACTTCAAAAAAAATACCTCATTTAGCTGTGAAACACTTTGGGATGTCCTGAGGTCATGAAAGGCGCTATATAAATGCAAGTCTTTGTCTAGAAACTCACTTGTAAAGACCTTTCAGGGAATTGTGAGCAATTGCAGGTCCAGGCTGTTCATGATCCCTCTACTTGAAGTTAGTTAAAGTTCCTAACTGAGTTTTGCTTTGTTTCCCTATTTAATACCATTTTAAAAACAAGAATACATTGCTCAATCTTGCCGAGTTTAACTTTGTTGGGTATCTCCTGACCCTTAAGTCATCGAACAGATTGTTGAACATACACCACCGTAGGGGGCCTAATCCTTGTCGAGACCGGTTCCATTATCTAAAGTTTCATCCTTTGCCAGTGTTCTCTCCGCATCCTTTGCTTCCTATTTTTGATCTTCCTGAACTGTGACTTTGTTCTGGAGTGTCAGTGATCAAAAGATGAAATCTGCAAGCATACAGTTTAACCCAATTCTGATTATCTCATGTAGTTTAACCATAATTGCTACATTAGCTGTTCTGGATTTGTTCCAGGTTAAAACAGTGTAAAAACATTTATATTTTTACATTCCCCACCCCAAGGCACGCAAAGAACTTTCGTTTGCGGCCTCGAAGCCTACTTTCTGGTCAGAGCAAACATTTCTTTAGAAAGGATAGGGAAACGAAGAGTAGAAGGGTTAGCCTCATTGATTAAAGATATTGGGGTAGAGTTTCTGCTTTGGGTGCAATTGGCGATCCAGGTGCAAATTGCACTAGTTTTGAGAAGTGCTTTTTTTCTTGAGTTTCCACTCAACTCATTTGCCTATCGCCAAACACAGTCTGCCATGAACCAGCACAATTGGGCAGCTTTTTAGAACATAATTTTAAAAAGTTGCTTTAAAAAAAATTCCTTGATTTATTTGAGTGGTAACTTGGTGTAGTTTGATTAATACAGCTGAAAATGGGTTTATCACAAGCATTTTAATCAGTCTAATCCCACACGTGTGAGTAACCCTATTTTAAGTAACTGAATGACTTTAGCAAATGGTTCTGTATAGTTTTTTAGTTAGTGATGTACTGTAGTCAGTTTCTTAGTAAATTAAAAAAATTCAAAAGCTTTTAAAATGTGCCTATTTGTGACCTTGCACCAAAAAAAGCTTAATTTTTTTAGAGCTTCCACGAAGGTCTGTAAATGAGTGCAATTAGCATGATTAATTTGATTTGGGGGTGTGGCACAAGTTTTTACAATTATATTGGAAGAAAAAGTAGTACAGTAGATGGAAATGTGGGCCCTTTGAAAACACGTGGGTAATATTGGAAATGAAATTAAGGAAATGGCAGACTTTTTGAATAATTACGTGGTCAGTCTTCACAGTAGAGGAAGAGGATAATATCTCTGATGCTCCAGGGAAACTAATAATGAATCAAGAACTGGAGTTCACTAAAGTAAACATAAGCAAGAAAACCATTAGAAAAAATAATGCCATTGAAAACAAATCCCCAGGACCTGATGGTTTCCACCTTAGGGTTTTAAAGGAAGTAGGTGAGGAAATTGCAAATGCTTTGGCCATAATTTTCCAAATCTCTTTCAATTCAGGAATTGTCCCTTTTTAGATTGGAAAATTGCAAATATAACTCCATTATTTAAGAAATATGAGAGAGAAGCCATGTACCATTTCTCTTAGCATTGCATCTACTTGCATTCGATTACATGAATCGGAAGGCAAAGATGCAGAAAAAAAATTAAGAGTAGGAATAATCTTGAATTGTAAATAATTATACAAAGCTTCGTGTGTATCTGTCACTACAAGTTCATTTACAGGTTCTTCCCCTTGTTTCGGGCAGTCTGTTGGTTCATCCGGGTCCAATTTAGTTTTGTCAAGTATGGGATCTTATCCTTTTGCCTTTGAGTTTGCAATTAAAACAATTGCCTCAATTGGCAAATATTAATTTATCAATCTTGTATTCCACCTGTAATGAACAGGCTCACACCAATATTTGCCTCCATCTGGTAACCCAACTTTCAAGTTCCAGTTTTTGTAAAACTTGGTATTAAAAGTGGACTAAAATTACTGGTTGGGACCACAGTACAGATACAGAGAGAAATAGAGACAAAGGAAAAGTAAGATTTTTTAAATATCTAAGAACTATTCACTGCCTGTTGGAATGAAACTCCACAGTTTAAATTGATCCCTTTCTGGCTGGAGAAGTCGAGTGGCAATGCAGGGACAAATCTCATCATTAAAAAAGGTACTTATGCTATTAAGTACATTGTGCAGTGAGTTTAATTGCTAATTAATGTGCAAATGTAGCAATTTCTTGAAACTCATGGGGAGATAGATGGCGAGATCTCATTTGTGAGACTAACGGCAGAGCGGTGCAAATTGCCCAGCAATTTGTGCCAATTCACAACTCACGGGTTATCTCTTCCTCACCACAAATTGCTAGACGATTTACACACTAATAATGGCAAGTGCCTTTTAACTCGCCATTATTTTGCCAGCAAAATCTGGCCCATTATTGTTTTGTATTGGATTTGTATATAAAGGACAGTACTAGAGGAATTTAATAAGATTGTAAATGTGGGTCCCTTACAGGCAGAGACAGGAGAAATTATAATGGGGAATAAGGAAACATTGAACAAATACTTTGTATCTGTCTTCACGAAAGAAGACACAAAACAATTCTGGAAATAGTAGGGAACCAAGGCTCTAGCGAGAATGAGGAACTTAAAGAAATTAGTATCAGTAAGGAAATAGTACTGGAGAAATTAATGGGACTAAAAGCTAACTAATCCCCTGCACCTGGTGGCCTACATACTAGCGTTTAAAAAGAAGTGGCTACAGAGATAGTGGATGCTCTGGTTTTGATTTTCCAGAATTCCCTAGATTCTAGAACGATCCACGCTGATTGGCATGTAGCAAATGTAACCCTGCTATTCAAGAAAGGAGGGCGAGAGAAAATAGGGAGCTGTAGACCAGTTAGCCTGACATCAGTAGTAGGGAAAATGCTACAATCTATTATTAGGGATGTGGTAACGGGGCACTTAGATAATCATATGATTGGGCAGAGTTAACATGGACTTATGAAAGGGAAATCGTGTTTGACATCTATTAGTTTTGAGGTTGTAACTAGCAGGGTAGATAAGGGGGAACCAGTGGATGTGGTGTATTTGGATTTTCAGAAAGTGTTTGATAAGGTGCCACAGAAAAGGCTATTACACAAAATTAGGGCTTATGGGATTGGGGGTAATATATTAGCATGGATTGAGAATTGGTTAACTGTTGGAAAACAGGTAGAAATAAACTGGTCATTTTTGGGTTGGCAGGCTGTAACTAGTGGTATACTGCAAGGATCAGTGCTTGGGCCTCAGCAATTTACAATCTCTATCAATGACTTAGATGAGGGGACCAAATTAATATATCCAAGTTTTCTGATGATACAAATTTAGGTGGGAAAGTAAGCTGTGACGAGGCTGCAAAGGCATATAGACAGGTTACGTGAGTGGGCAAGAACATGGTAGATGGAATATAATGTGGAGAAATGAGTAGTTATCCACTTAATTATGAAAAATAAAAATACAATAACTTTTAAATGGAGAGAGATTGAGAAATGTTATTGAGACCTGGGTGTCCTTGTACACAAATCACTGAAAGTTAACATGCAGGTACAGCAAGCAATTAGGAAAGGAAATGGGATGTTAGTCTTTATTACAAAAGGATTGGAGTACAAGAGTAAAGAAATCTTATTGCAATTATATAGGGCCTTGGCGAGACCACACCTGAAGTGCTGTGTACTCCTTACCTAAGGAAATATATACTTGCCTGAGAGGGGATGCAACAAACGTTCACCAGATGGGGCGGGGGATTGTCCTTTGAGGAGACTAGGCCTATATTCCCTAGAATTTAGAAGAATGAGAGATGATCTCATAGAAACATATAAAATTCTTCGAGTTTGACAGGGTAATGCTGGGATGATGTTTCCCCGGGCTGGAGTGTCTGGAACCAGGGGTCACAGTCTCAGAATAAGGAGTTGGCCATTTTGGACTGAGGTGAGGAGAAATTTCTTCACTCAAAGTGTTGTAAATATTTGGAATGCTCTACCCCAGAGGGCTGTAGATCCTCAGTCATTGAGTATATTCAAGACAGAGATTGATATATTTTTGGATATTAAGGGACACCAAGGATATAGGGATGATGCGGGAAGGTAGAGTTGAGGTAGAAGATCAGCCATCATATTGAATGGCGGAGCAGGCTCGAAGGGCTGAATGGCCTACTCCTGCTCCTATTTCTTATGTTCTAAAATTGCAGGTATTCTGCAGTGAGTGTTATGGCATATTACTCTAAGGTAATATTTTACTTAAAATGTGTGGTCTTGTCCACTGGATGTCCTTTTTTTCCCCATTGTTACCGTTACTTCTTCATGCAGCAAATAGTTATGGAATAGATATGGATACAAAGCTATGGAATGATCCAATATGTTTGGCTGTGGAATGGTATGGAGGCAAGGCAATGAAATATATAGGGGACAAGTATATGGGGACAAGGCTTTGTCATGTTATGGGGGACTAGTCTATGGAATGCTTTAGGGTACAAGGCTATGTAACAAGGCTGGGTTTCGGTCTCCTGACAAATATATAGAATCAGGGATAACAACAGAAAACGCTGGAAAAACTCAGCAGGCCAGGGCAGCATCCGTGGAGAGAGAAACAGTTAACGTTTCAGGTCGATGACCTTTCATCAGAACTGGAAAAAAGCAGGAAATGGAAAGCAGGTTTAGGGGCTGGGAAAAGGGGGAGGGGATGAAAGAACAAAAGGGAAGGTCAGTGATAGGATAGAAAGCAGGAGAGAGTGAGAGACAAGAGATATTTAAGGCAAGAGGAGGTGGTAATGGGGCAGGTTAAGGAACAAAGTATGGCTCTAGATGGGGTGTGAATTGTGCTGGCAGAATGAAGGACAGCTGCAGGACTGATACAGAATCCGGGAATGGTTACAGCACAGAAGGAGGCCATTCGGCCTGTGCCTGCTCTCTGCAAGAGCACTTCAGCTAGTCCCACGCACCCGCCCTTTCCCCGCAATTTTTTTTCCTTAAGGTACTTATCCAATTCCCTTTTGAAAGCCACGATTGAGTCTGCCTCCACCACCCTTTCAGGCAGTGCATTCCAGATTGTAACCACTCGCTGCGTAAAAAAGTTTTTCCTCATGTTCTTTTCCCAATCACCTTGAATCTGTGTCATCTGGTTCTCAACCCTTCCTTCAATGTGAACAGTTTCTCTCAATCTACTCTGTCTAGACCTCATGATTTTGAGCACCTCTATCAAATCTGCTCTTGATCTCTGCTCTAAGGAGAACAACCCCAGCTTCTCTAGTCTATTCACGTAACTGAAGTCCCTAATCCCTGGAATAATTCTTGTAAATCTTTTCTGCACCCTCTCTAAGGCCTTCACATCCTTCCTAAAGTACGGTGCCCAGAATTTGACACCATACTCCAGTTGAGGCTGAACCAGTGTTTTATAAAGGTTCATCGTAATTGCTTTTGTACTCTATGCCTCTATTTATGAAGCCCAGTTCCCGTATGCTTTTTTAACCGCTTTCTCAACCTGCCCTGCCACTTTCAACGATTTGTACACATATACCCCCAGGTCTCTCTGTTCGTGCACCCCTTTAGAATTGTACCCTATAGCTTATATTGCCTCTCCTTGTTCTTCCTACCAAAATGTATCATTTTGCACTTTTCTCTGTTAAATTTCATCTGCCACATGCCCGCCCATTTCACCAGCCTGTCTATGTCTTCTTGAAGTCTATCACTATACTTCCAAGTTTTGTGTCACTGCAAATTTTGAAATTGTGCCCTGTACTCCCAAGTCAGTCATTAATATATATCAAGAAAAGCATAGGTCCCAGTACTGACACCTGGGCAACACCACTGTAAACCTTCCTCCACTGTCTGAAAGACAACCATTCACCACTACTCTGTTTCCTGTCACTTAGCTAATTCCGTATCCATGCTGCCACTGTCCCTTTTATTCCATGGGCTTCAACTTTGCTGGTAAGCTTGTTATGTGGTACTTTATCAAACGCCTTTTGGAAGTCCATATACACCACATCAACTGCATTACCCTCATACACCCTCTCTCTTACCTCATCAAAAAACTCGATCAAGTTAGTTAAACATGATTTGCCTTTAACAAATCCGTGCTGGCTTTCCTTAATTAATCCACACTTGTCCAAGTGACTGTTAACCTTGTCGCTGATTATTGTTTCCAAAAGCTTCCCCACTACCGAGTTAAACTGACTAGTTTATCCGTACACCCTTTCTTGAACAAGGGTGTAACATTTGCAATTCTCCAGTCCTCTGGCACCAACCCCGTATCGAAGGAGGATTGGAAGATTGTGGCGAGTACCTCTGCGATTTCCTCCTTAACCTCCCTAGGATGCATCCCATCCAGTCCTGGTGACTTTAGGTTGAGACAGCCTTTCTAGTACCTCCTCTTTATCAATTTTTATCTCATCCAGTATCTCCACTACCTCCTTTCACTATGACTTTGGCAGCATCTTCTTCCTTGGTGAAGACAGATGCAAAGTACTCATTCAGTACCTCAGCCATGCCCTCTGTCTCTATATGTAGGTCTCCTTTTTGGTCCCTAATCATCCCCATCCCTCCTCGTACTACCTGTTTATTATTTATATGCCGATAGAAGACTTTTGAATTCCCTTTTTTATGTCCGTTGTCAATCTATTCTCATACTCTCTGCCCCTCTATTTTCTTTTTCACTTCCCCTCTGAACTTTGTATATTCAGCCTGATTCTCACTTGTATTCTCAACCGGACATCTTTTTCTGCTTCATCTTACTCTCTATCTCTTTCATCATCCAGGGAGCTCTGGCTTTAGTTGCCCTACCCAAACTACCTCGTCTTTAACGGCAGCCCATTGTTCGATTACAGTTTTGCCTGCCAATCTTTGGTTCCAATTTACCCGGGCCAGATCCATTCTTAAGCCGCTGAAATTGGCTTTCCTCCAATTAAGTAGTTTTACTCTAGATTGCTCCCTATCCTTTTCCATAGCTAGTCTAAACCTTATGATACTGTGATCACTGTTCCCTATATGTTCTCCTACTGACACTTGCTCTACTTGACCCACCTCATTCCCCAGAACCAGATCCAGCAATGCCTCTTCCCTCGTTGGGCTGGAAACATACTGATCAAGAAAGTTCTCCTGAACACACTTCAGAAATTCTTCCCCCTCTCTGCCCTTTTTCTGCTTCATCTTACTCTCTATCTCTTTCATCATCCAGGAGCTCTGGCTTTAGTTGCCCTACCTTTTTGAAGTCCCCCATTATCACTATATAGTTCTTGCACCTCTCTGTAATTTCCCTGCACATTTGCTCCTCTATATCTTTCCCACTATTTGGTGGCTGATAAAATACACCTAGTTGTGTAATGGCACTTCTATTATTTTTTAACTCTAACCAAATCGATTCTGTCCTTGACCCCTCCAGGACATCCTCTCTCTCCAGCACTGTAACATTCTCCTTAACCAATACTGCCACTCCACCTCCTTTCTTTCCTGAACACCTTATATCCAGGAATATTGAAATCCCAATCCTACCCTTTTTTGAGCCAGGTCTCTGTTATCGCCTCTGACATCATATTTCCCATGTGGCTCTTTGCGCCTGCAGCTCACCAGTCTTATCTACCATGCTTCGTGCATTTACACACATGTACTGTAAACCTTGTATTCTCTCTTAATCTGATCCCACCTAATACCTTACTATTTCTTACTCTAGTGCTATCTGTCTCTCCCAATGCTTGCTGCACTTTGTTTCTCATTTCTAATACTACATCCTGGTGCCCACCCTCCCAGCCAAATTAGTTTAAATCCTCCCCAACAGCACTAGCACACACCCCTGCGAGGACATTGGTCCCAGCTCTGGTGAGGTGCAACCCGTCTAGCCTGTACAGGTCCCACATCCCCCAGAACCAGTCCCACTGTCCAAGGAATCTAAAGAGCTCCCTCCTGCACCATCTCTCCAGCCATGCATTCATCTGCTCTATCCTCTTATTTCTATACTCACTAGCTCCGGAGATTACTACCTTTGAAGTCCTGCTTTTTAATCTCTTTCCTAGCTCTCTAAAATCTCTGGCGGGACCTCATCCCTTTTTCTACCTATGTCGTTGATACCGATATGGACCACGAAGTCTGGCTATCATCCTACTCCCTCAATGTCCTGCAGTCGCTTAGTGTCCTCTTTGATCCAAGCACCAGGGAGGCAACATACCATCCTCGAATCATGTCTGCGGCCACAGAAATGCCTTTCTCTTCCCCTATCGAATCCCCTACCACTATTGCCTTCCTGATCTTCTTTCCCCCCCCCCCCCCCCCTGCCCCCGTACACCTGAGCCACCTGTGGTGCTGTGGACTTGGTTCTGGCTGTATTCCCCATAGGAACTATCGCCCTCACCAGCATTCTGGTTGGAGAGTGAGATGCACTGAGGGGACTCGTGCACAACGTGCCTGGTCTTGTCTGTTTGACGGTCACCCATTCGCTCTCTGGCTGCACGGTGTGAGGCTGCCTACTTAATCCGCTCCCAGAACGGATTCGAGTTATTTCTCTGTCTGAAAATGCCTAAAGAAACAACCAACGCCCAAAACGGGGGCCAAGAAAACCTTGAATGAAGCGCCAACAAAGAGCGGTAAGAAGAGGAGAAAGTCAAGGAAGGAGAGTTATTCCATCTACATCTACAAAGTGATGAAGCAGGTTCACCCTGACACCGGCATCTCCTCCAAGGCCATGAACATCATGAACTCCTTTGTGAACGATATTTTCGAGCGCATCGCGGGTGAGTCTGCCCGCCTAACCCATTACAACAAGCGGCACACCATCAGTTCCCGGGAGATCCAGACCGCTGTGCGCTTGCTGTTGCCTGGGGAGCTGGCCAAGCACGCCGTGTCTGAAGGGACAAAGACGGTGACCAAATACACCAGTAAAACTCCACAACGGACCAACAAGACAAACATAATGGCTCTTTTAAGAGCCACCCACAGTTTCTCTGAAAAAGTTACACCAACGTCTCTCTAGAATTGTTTTATTGTAGTGTTTTTTTAATATATTAAATGTATTTCTGGAGTTTGGTAAATGTTTGGTTTTTGTTTTAAGCGGGTAGGCAGATTCTCAGCAATGCAGTTTCCGGTAGGATTTAACACTGACCCTTTGTACTCTGCTCTCAGCCCCGTTCATATTTCACTGTTCGATTAATTGCACCAGGAGTCTCGGCTCCGGGTTAATTCCCGCTGCAACTCCTGTGAATGGAAATCAATCCATAATCTGTGATGTTTGTTTAGAAAGATTCCGCTGGAACGTGTCTAGTTAAATAATGCTGTGCTCGGGTCTTTCGTCCCGCCCGTTACAGACAATTTGAAAGCGAGCAGACTAAACACTAATTTAGACCAAACTGAAAGTGTCTGAAATTTGTGACGGGAAACGTGGAACTGAGACTAATTTTTTGACAAGGTCATTTTATTTACTAAAGCCGTTCCGAACATATTGGCGGGCTTTTCAAATTTGAAATTTTCTGCTGCTTTCTCATTGCCGCCTGCTGATTGGTGAATCAAGCGGCTCTGATTGGTGACATGAACAGCCCAATGAGAATCAGCACAGAGAATCACAACTGCCTTCACTGCATTCCTCCTGAAGGTATAAGGGCGAGAGCGGGAGCAATTCCTTGTTCTTTGTGAAAGTATGAGTTGGTGGAAATGTCTGGAAGAGGAAAAAGCGCCGGTAAACTCGAGCCAAGGTCAAGTGTCGCTCATCTGTCTCAGCGCTGTGAGCTCCAAGTGAAAATGAAGCGGCCAGAATTGAATCTAATATTCGGCACCGACTCGATGGGCCGAATGGCCTCCTACTGTGCCGTGAAAGGATCAGAGTTTTCTGAACAGCTTCGGAGCTGATGAATTCATTTAATAGCAGGGCTGGATTCGATTCTGCTCTTTTACGATTAGATAATTTGAATGCTGGTTCCTTTCTGCCTCCCCTTGCCCCACCTGCATTCTCTGGTCACTAAGCTGCCTGTTACCCCGCCCGATTCTCGCCCCGCGAGTTAAAGGCGACTGTTCTAGGGAACGCGGTTAAATTCAGCGATGGATGTGTTGCGTGTTCTCTGCACCGATTTCAGTTTATTAAAGTAAGATCACATTATCTAATATTTATGAACAACAATCATGAGAACGGAGAGGGGTTCCATAGCTACTTCCAACAAAACTGGGATTTTTTAGTCCTGAATTCATGCTCACCCGCAAGTTACTGGGCTAATGACCAACAGATATCACTGGTTCGGGAGATCGCAGCTCTTTCCTTTGCCGATTTGGTGGCTCTGAAAAGAGCCATTGTACTTGGTGCTGAAGCCGGGTTTAGGCGCGCTCTCCGCGGATGCGGCGGGCCAGCTGGATGTCTTTGGGCATGATAGTGACTCGCTTGGCGTGGATGGCGCACAGGTTGGTGTGCTCAAAGAGCCCCACCAGGTAAGCCTCGCTGGCCTCCTGCAGGGCCATGACAGCCGAGCTCTGGAAGCGTAGGTCTGTCTTGAAGTCCTGAGCGATCTCTCGCACCAGGCGCTGGAAGGGCAGTTTTCGGATGAGCAGCTCGGTGGATTTCTGGTAGCGGCGGATCTCCCTCAGAGCCACAGTGCCGGGTCTGTACCGATGAGGTTCTTCACTCCGCCCGTGGCTGGAGCGCTCTTCCAGGCCGCTTTAGTAGCCAGCTGTTTGCGAGGAGCTTTCCCTCCAGTCGACTTGCGCGCTGTCTGCTTGGTTCTGGCCATTTTCTCACAGATCTCACCACAATCTGGAACACAGCCTGTTAAGGCGGACCCGGCTCTGCGGCCGTCTTTTAAAGGGTGTGTGAGGGCCCGCCCCGCCCCGGGGCTGTGACTGGCTCCAGCCCGACCCCCAGTCAGGGACCGAGCTCTGACAGGCAGAAGGAAACGCCGGCAATTACCGGGCCCCGATTGGCTGAGTTGAAATTATTCATCATTTTCAAAACACCCGCCACTTTCAATGTAACGGACTTTGAGAGAAAGCTTGTTTGTGACAAGAAGTAATAATCTCTCTTTTATAGTGGCAGACTTGCGGTCAGAGAGCCCCGGCGCTGTTTTACAATCGGGCTTTAAATCGACTCCTTCCTCGGCTCTGTCCGATGGGGAATGGTCTTCACTTTGTGCGCTAGTGTAAAACGGGTGAGAGGGAATCGGCAGCCCGTTTCATTCTCTCCCGATGAATATTCCCATTGACTTCAATGGTGCCGACAGGCTATCACCCGATTTACGCTATTGCAGATACCGGTATTTAAACAATAAATGTGAGGAGAGCCGAATGGAGACTAGTGTTCATGTGAGGGTGAACTCGCTGTCTTTACACCCAGGGCGGTGTTGCACGGAGCAGTCCCGTGCAATACGGTTTTAAATAGGTTCACGGACTCCCAGGCCGCCTGTCTGTTTTGCGGCCTGGAGGAGTCCGTGTTTCATATTTATACAGAGTGTGAGAGGTTGCAGCCCCTCTTTCATTACTTGAAGGGGCTGCTCCTCGATTTTTGGTTGCACTTCAGTCCCACGCTCTTGATCTATGGTCACCCGGTGCGGAGGGGAGCGGGCAGGTTGGAGGACCTCCTCATAGGACTGCTCCTGGGCCTGGCTAAAAAAGCCATTAATTGGTCCAGGCAGCGGGTGGTCGAGGGGGTGGTTCAGCCAGATTGCCTGCCTCTCTTCCGCAGCCATGTTCGTGCCCGAGTTGCCCTGGAGATGGAGCACGCAGTGTCCGCCGGCACGCTTGAGGTTTTCCGCGACCGCTGGGCGCCGCGGGGACTGGAGTGCGTCATCAACCTGGACAATACAATTTTAATTTAAGTTGTTAAGGTTCATTTAAAGTTTTATTAGTTACAGTCAAATTTGTTTATGTTTTTGAATCAAAAGAGTACACCCAGGGCGGTGTTGCATGGAGCAGTCCCGTGCAATATGGTTTTAAATAGGTTCACGGACTCCCAGGCCGCCTGTCTTTTTGCGGCCTTGAAGGGCTGCTCCTCGATTTTTGGCTGCACTTCAATCCCACGCTCCTGATCTTTGGTCACCCGGTGCGGAGGGGAGCGGGCAGGTTGGAGGACCTCCTCGTAGGACTGCTCCTGGGCCTGGCCAAAAAAGCCATCAATTGGTCCAGGCAGCGGGCGGTTGAGGGGGTCGTTCAGCCCGATTGCCTGCCTTTCTTCCGCGGCCATATTCGCGCCCGGGTGGCCCTGGAGATGGAGCACGCGGTGTCCACCGGCACGCTTGAGTACTTCCGCGACCGATGGGCGCCGCGGGGACTGGAGTGCATTATCAATTTGGACAACCAAATTTTAATTTGATTTGTTAAGTTTTATTTAAAGTTTTATTAATTTACAGTCAATTTGTTTATGTAATTAATCAAAAGAGTACACCCAGGGTGGTGTTGCACAGAGCAGTCCAGTGCAATATGGTTTTAAATAGGTTCACAGACTCCCAGGCCGCCTGCCTTTTCTGTGGCCTGGAGGAGTCCGTGTTTCACGTTTATATGGAGTGTGAGAGATTGCAGCCCCTCTTTCACTACTTGAAGGGGCTGCTCCTCGATTTTTGGCTGCACTTCAGTCCCACGCTCCTGATCTTTGGTCACCCGGTGCGGAGGGGAGCGGGCAGATCGGAGGACCTACTCATAGGACTGCTCTTGGGCCTGGCCAAAAAATCCATTAATAGGTCCAGGAAGCGGGCGGTCGAGGGGTTCGTTCGGCCCGATTGCCTGCCTCTCTTCCGCGGCCATGTTCGCGCCCAGGTGGCCCTGGAAATGGAGCACGCGGTGTCTGCTGGCACGCTTGAGGCCTTCCGCAACCAGTGGGCGCCGCAGGGATTGGAGTGCATTATCACCACCGGGAACCAAATTTTAATTTAATTTGTTAAGTTTTTATTTAGTTTTATTAAGTTACAGATAATTTGTTTATGTACCCCTATCAAAAAGAGTACACCCAGGGCGGAAATAATGCCCCAGATAGAACAGAAATACTCTTTCCCACTACAACATATCCCCACCCCCGTTAGTGAGTCTTAGCGAAATCTCCCCCTATTCATCAACTCTCTTAAACCAATTACCATCACAATATCTCCCCGCTCTCGTTCCCAGGTCACTGCTCTCTCGGTGAAGTGTTGGGTGGCTCTTAAAAGAGCCTTTGTTTTATGCGGAGTAGAAAGGGTCGAGTGGTTTAGCCGCCGAATCCATAGAGAGTGCGGCCCTGCTGTTTCAGAGCGTACACCACATCCATGGCAGTGACCGTCTTACGCTTGGCGTGCTCAGTGTAGGTGACCGCATCCCTGATCACATTCTCCAGGAAAACCTTCAGCACCCCGCGGGTCTCCTCGTAGATCAGACCCGAGATCCGCTTGATACCGTCATGGCTGGTTTGGTGATGCCCTGGATGTTATCACGAAGCACTTTATGATGTCGCTTGGCTCCGCCTTTACCAATCCTTTTCCTCCTTTACCTCTGCCAGACATGGTCGTTGTTCATTCAAATCGCTGCTGAATGAGACACTAAGTGCTGCTGGTTTCTTTTTATAGAGCTGGCTCCGATCTGACTGAGAAAGCGCCAGAGTGAGGGAGACGGCAGGGGAGGAGACAGACTGAGAGTGACAAACAGAGAGAGAGAGAGAGACCGGGATGGGAGGAGACAGACAGAGAGAGACCGGGAGGGGAGGAGACAGACAGAATGACAGACAGAGAGACCGGGAGGGGAGGAGACAGACTGAAATTGACAGAGAGAGAGAGACCGGGATGGGAGGAGACAGACAGAGAGAGACCGGGAGGGGAGGAGACAGACAGAATGACAGACAGAGAGACCGGGAGGGGAGGAGACAGACTGAAATTGACAGACAGAGAGAGACCGGGATGGGAGGAGACAGACAGAGAGAGACCGGGAGGGGAGGAGACAGACAGAATGACAGACAGAGAGACCGGGAGGGGAGGAGACAGACTGAAATTGACAGACAGAGAGAGACCGGGATGGGAGGAGACAGACAGAGAGAGACCGGGAGGGGAGGAGACAGACAGAATGACAGACTGAGAGAGACCGGGAGGGGAGGAGACAGACTGAGAGAGACCGCGAGGGGAGGAGACAAACTGAGAGTGACAGACAGAGAGAGAGAGACCAGGAGGGGAGGAGACAGACAGGGAGAGACCGGGAAGGAAGACAGACTGAGAGTGACAGACAGACAGAGAGACCGGGAAGGGAGGAGACAGACTGAGAGTGACAGACAGACAGAGACCGGGAGGGCAGGAGACAGACTGAGAGTGACAGACAGAGAGAGACCGGGAGGGAAGGAGACAGACTGAGAGCCACAGACAGAGCACAGAGTGACCCCTGATCTTCCAGCTCCACCTCCAATTTTCTCCAACCGCCAATTTCAAACCGTTTATCGGCAACAGAACCGGAACACAGCTCCGCACAAATCCTTACAGACTCGGGCTTCATATTCAAGGATTTCCAGAAACCCGGAGTGTTTAAATAAGGTCCCGTTACAATTAAGAGTCAGTAATATTCCCGCCTAGAAACATAGAAGATAGGAGCAGGAGTAGGCCATTCAATTCAATTCAAATCGCTTTATTGGCATGACAAGTTACATCTTATGTTGCCAAAGCATCGGAAAACATTCATGTTTGTTCACAAAAATACAGATCTATCCATACAGTGTATAAACAGGTATATCCCTGAGTGTATAAATATATACTTTCATATAATTTATATATACTCTTTTCTTATATTTACTGGTTGTCCCTCTGTTTATGGCAAGCTGTAACATAGTGTGCCGCTAGTGTTATGCAATTTCTCTCTTCCCCTAGTAGGTATGGGAGTTTTTGGTCGTCATTCAAATTTCTGAATTCCGGGCATATTTTTGTGAATTTTGGGTAGAAATTCTCCCTTATGCCCTGATATTTTCTACAAGCTGTGAGGAAGTGCATCTCTGTCTCCACCACTCCCTGACTGCAGTGAGAGCATATCCTGCCCTCTCTTGGTAGCCGGGTCTGTCTGTGTCTACCTTTTTCGATCGGCAGGTTATGTTCACTAAGTCTGTACATTGTCAAGGTTTTTCTCAGTTTGCTATCCTTTACCATGGTCAGGTAATCAGCCATGTTGTATTGTCTGTTTAGGGCCAAGTAGCAATTGAGTTTGCTTTGGGTTTTTGTTGTTTCTGCCCAATATGACAGATATTTTTCCTTTTGCTTAGCGACGATTGTGTTGGGTCGAATTCTGTGTGTTACGCTGTCACTGTCCTGGGGCTGGTTATTGTTAGTAGTTACTTCACTGAGTCCCAGGACTAGTGCTCCGCCATTCAATGAGATCATGGCTGATCGTCCAAATTCAGTACCCTGTCCCTGCCTTCTCCCCATATCCCTTGATCCCTTTAGCCTTAAAAAATATATCCAACTCCTTTTTGAATATATTTAATGAACTGGCCTCCACCGCCCTCTGTGGCAGAGAATTCCACAGGTTCACCACTCTCTGGGTGAAGAAATTCCTCCTCATTTCAGTCCTAAATGGCTTACCCCTTATCCTTAGACTATGACCCCTGGTTCTGGACTCCCCGGCCATCATAAACATCCTTCCTGCATCTAGTCTGTCCAGGCCTGACAGAATTTTATAGGTTTCGATGAGATCCCCTCTCAATCTTCTAAACTCCAGTGAGTATAAGCCCAATCGACACAATCTCTCCTCATACGTCATTCCTGCCATCCCAGGTATCAGCCTGGTGAATCTTCGCTGCACTCCTTCCATGGCAAGAACGTCCTTCCTCAGGTAAGGCGACCAAAACTGCACACAATACTCAAGGTGCGGTCTCACCAAGGCCCTGTACAACTGTAGCAAGACATCCTTGTTCCTGTACTCGAACCCTCTTGCTACAAAGGCCAACATACCATTTGCCTTCTTAACCGCCTGCTGCACCTGCATGCTTACCTTCAGCGACTGCTGCACAAGAACACCCAGGTCTCTTTGCACTTCCCCTTCTCCCAATCTATTGCCATTCAAATAATAATCTGCCTTCCTGTTTTTGCCACCAAAGCGGATAACCTCACATTTATCCACATTATAGTGCATTTGCCATGTTTCTGCCCAATCACCCAATCTGTCCAAATCGTAGTCCCTCTGTAACAAGTCGACCCGCCTCCTTCCATTTCAGTGCCAGCCCCTATTCCATCTCCCCACACCTGCCTTCCCAGCCCGGTTCAGCAGTTTACAAACACCTTATTCCAGCTGATTTGGACAATCTCATGTGTTGCGATTTGAGTTGTGACGCGGGGTTTCTCCGCCAGTGTTACCGTCTCACTGAGACTCTCAACCTGAATCTGAAATGAAAATGACCATGAACTGAGACTGGACCCGAACACATCCCCAGTTAGTGAGGCCCGGACATCCCATTCTGTTTTATTGCAGACAGTGGGGGGAGGGAGCGAATGTCAGCGAGTCACCAGGGATCCTGGGTTTACTTGAAATGATTTCTATCTGAAATCTGAGCCCGGCGCAAGGACAGGAATCATTTGATTCCGGGATCAGCTCTTTTCTGAGAGATGTGGGTGGCTCTGAGAAGAGCCGTTGGGTTCAGATGTTTACAAGTTACACTTGATATTTTACTTCTTTTTGGGCGCTGCTCTCTTAGCCTTTGCTGATTTCGACTTGGCCTTCGATTTTTCCACCCTCTTGGCCGCCTTCACCTTTGCCACTATGGCCCTCTTGGGGGTTTGGGGCTTCTTCGCAGGAGCCTTTTTCTTAAGAGTCGCCGTCTTATTTGGCGTTGGCGCCTTCTTGGTGCCCGTTTTCTTGGCTGCTGGTTTCTTGGCTGCTGATTTCTTAGCTGCCGGTTTCTTTGTTGCGACTTTCTTGGCTGCTGCTTTCTTCGCTGGAGATTTCTTGGCTGCTGCTTTCTTCACCTTTACCTCTTTTCCCTGGCTTTGCTGCTTTGCCATTTTGACAGAGCCGGAGGCGCCCTTGCCCGTGGTGTGCACCAAGATACCATTTTCCACATTCCTCTTGATACTCGCCCTGATCTGGGACCGGAGCTGCTCCACATCCAGGCCGCTGTCAGCCAGAGCCTTCTTTATCGCGACCATGGACGTCCCCTTGCGATCGCTGCAATCCGCCACAATCTTGACGATCTGCTCGCCCAACTTGGGACCGGCTTTCTTGGGCCGGGAAACAGTCTTCTGCTTCTTGGGAGTCTTGATTTGAGCGGCAGCGGCTGGAGGAGCCGTTTCGGCGGCTGCGGTGTCATTCATGTCGGGAACTCTGTAGAAAATCTTTCTGACAGTCAGAAGTGGGTCAGAAATGAATCCAGAGGTGGCGGCACAGAGCAATTTAAAGGCAGCGAGCGGACGGGGCGGAGACATCCTGCTGTCAGCTCCCGGCCCCTGCAGCATTTCTGTGTTTCTCTCTCCTCATAAACTCTCCGATACCATTGAAAATCCGGCACTCCAGAATCCCAGTCGAGATCCTTCCTGATTCTAAGACCAGAACGTTTGCTGTCGAAAAAGTTTCAACCGAATTCAAGGCTCCAGTCTCGATTTAAGCCCCTTTCAATGCTGCACTCATCGCGCTCTCTCACCCGATCGCTGACATGGTCTCTGGTTTTCGACTGAAATCTTGATTATCAACTCAAGCTTTACCTTAAATTCCCACTTCGGGGCTGAGCAGGGGAGCAGGGCGATTCTATGACTGGCAAATATTTTTATTTTACACAAGAGGGACTCGGCAATCCGGCGATGAGTCCGGACACACAAACACAGTGACAGTAGACTTGGCCGCCCGCCCCTTTAACACACTCTCTGACACAATGTTCACATCTGCACAGTCACAGGACAAACTGTTCCCCAGATTTACAGTTCCCAGGACAGGCTTTCCTCTCTGCTTGGCCTGGGCTGCGGATTCACGGGGAGTTAGTTGTCGTTTCCCAGCTCAGTAACTGTTAAACACTCTGAGGCCGGCGCTCCTCGCAGTCTGTTCCCCAGATTCAGGGGCAAGAGCCAATCACAGCTGTGGCTGTGTTAACCCATATCTGCTTTTAAATTACTAATATTGTGCGCACGCAGAAACATGTTTTTGCTTTATATATAAATATAATAAATTATATGTTCACCGCCCTCAGGTCTGTCTGCGTTTCCCTCTTCTAAACTGAGGGCCATATAACAGTAACTGGTGTCCTATCGGTCCCATCCTCAATACCCAGAGACGGCGACCAGAGGGACACAGACAGACAGAGACACTATCAGTCTTCAACTTCGTATCAGAGTCTCCATATTATGCTTAATAACAGTATCCAACATTCATATATAGTAAAAAGAGAGAGCTGATAGTGACAGAGAGAGGGCGGAGGGAGAGTCAGAGACGGAGGGAGAGTCAGAGACAGAGTGAGGCGGGCGGTGAGAGACAGAGATAGTATCAGTTCATAGATTCATAGAAGATAGGAGCAGGAGTAGGCCATTCGGCCCTTCGAGCCTGCTCCGCCATTCAATGAGATCATGACTGATCATCCAATTTCAGTACCCTATCCCTGCCTTCTCCCCATATCCCTTGATCCCTTTAGCCTCAAGAAATATATCCAACTCTTTCTTGAATATATTTAATGAACTGGCCTCCACCACCCTCTGTGGCAGAGAATTCCACAGGTTCACCACTCTCTGGGTGAAGAAATTCCTCCTCATTTCAGTCCTAAATGGCTTACCCCTTATCCTTAGACTATGACCCCTGGTTCTGGACTCCCCGGCCATCAGAAACATCCTTCCTGCATCTAGTCTGTCCAGACCTGCCAGAATTTTATAGGTTTTGATGAGATCCCCTCTCAATCTTCTAAACTCCAGTGAGTATAAGCCCAATCGACACAATCTCTCCTCATACGTCATTCCTGCCATCCCAGGTATCAGCCTGGTGAATCTTCGCTGCACTCCCTCCATGGCAAGACCGTCCTTCCTCAGGTAAGGTGACCAAAACTGCACACAATACTCAAGGTGCGGTCTCACCAAGGCCCTGTACAACTGTAGCAAGACATCCTTGTTCCTGTACTCGAACCCTCTTGCTACGAAGGCCAACATACCATTTGCCTTCTTAACCGCCTGCTGCACCTGCATGCTTACCTTCAGCGACTGGTGCACAATAACACCCAGGTCTCTTTGCACTTCCCCTTCTCTCAATCTATTGCCATTCAAATAATAATCTGCCTTCCTGTTTTTGCCACCAAAGTGGATAACCTCACATTTATCCACATTATAGTGCATTTGCCATGTTTCTGCCCAATCACCCAACCTGTCCAAATCGTACTGGAGTTTCACGACATCCTCCTCACAGCTTACCCTCCCACCCAGCTTTGTGTCGTCTGCAAATTTGGAGATATTACATCCAATTCCCTCGTCCAGATCATTAATATATATTGTGAACAGCTGGAGTCCTAGGACCAATCCTTGCGGTACCCCACTAGTCACTGCCTGCCACTCGGAAAACGACCCATTTATTCCAACTCTGCTTTCTGTCCGCCAACCAGTTCTCTATCCAAGTTAATACCTTGCCCCCAATCCCATGTGCCTTAATTTTGCACACTAATCTCTTATGTGGGACCTTATCGAAAACCTTCTGAAAGTCCAAATACACCACATCCACTGGTCCTCCCTTATCTATTTTACCAGTTACATCCTCAAAAAATTGCAGTAGATTAGTCAAGCATGATTTACCTTTTGTAAATCCATGCTGACTTTGTCTGATCCTGTCACTGTTTTCCAAGTGCTCTGCTATTACATCTTTTATAATAGACTCTAGCATTTTCCCCACTACCGATGTCAGGCTTACCGGTCTATAATTCCCCGCTTTTTCTCTACCACCTTTTTTGAATAGTGGGGTAACATTAGCTACCCTCCAATCCATGGGTACCATTCCAGAGCCTATCGAGTTCTGGAAGATGACCAGCAATGCATCTACTATCTCTAGGGCCACTTCCTTAAGTACCCTGGGATGTAGACCATCAGGCCCTGGGGATTTATCGGCCTTCAGTCCCATCAATTTTCCTAACACTATTTCCCTACAAATACTGATTTCTTTCAGTTCCACCCTTTCATCAGACCCTATGTTCCCCGGCATCTCTGGGAGGTTATTTGTGTCCTCCTTTGTGAAGACAGAACCAAAGTATGTATTTAGTTGGTCTGCCATTTCCTTGTTTCCCATTATAAATTCCCCTGATTCTGACTGTAAGGGACCTACGCTTGACTTCACCAATCTTTTTCTCTTCACATATCTATAAAAGCTTTTACAGTCAGTTTTTATATTCCCTGCAAGCTTACTCTCATATTCTATGTTCCCTTTCTTAATTAATCCCTTTATCCTCCTTTGTTGACTCCTAAACTGCTCCCAATCCTCAGGATTATTGCTTTTTCTGGCCAATTTATATGTCCTCTCCTTGGATCTTATGCTATCCCTAATTTCCCTTGTTAGCCACGGTTGAGTCACCTTTTTTGTTTTATTTTTATGCCAAACTGGGATGAACAAATTCTGTAGCTCATCCATTCAGTCTTTGAATGTTTGCCATTGCCTATCCACCGTCAACCCTTTGAGTGCCATTCCCCAATCAATCCTACCCAATTTGCTCCTCAGACCATCGTAGTTTCCTTTCTTTAAATTGAGGACCCTTGTCTCTGAGTCAACTACTTCATTCTCCATCTTAATGAAGAATTCGATCATATTATGATCGCTCCGACCCACGGGGCCTCGTACAACAAGATTGCTAATTAATCCTTTCTCATTACATAATACCCAGTCTAAGATGGCCTGATCTCTGGTTGGTTCCTCGACATATTGGTCCAGGAAACCATCCCGTAAACACTCCAGGAATTCCTCCTCCACAGTATTGTTACTAATTTGGTTGGCCCAATCTATATGTACATTAAAGTCACCCATGATGACTGCCGTGCCCTTATTGCACGCTTCTTTAATTTCCCTTTTAATGCCATCCCCAACCTCGGCCTTACTGTTGTGAGGTCTATATACCACTCCCACTAATGCTTTTTTCCCCTTAGTATTTCTCAATTCTACCCATACAGATTCCACATCATCAGAGCTAATATCCTTCATTACAATTGTATTAATCCCTTCTTTAACCAGTAATGCTACCCCACCCCCCTTTCCTTTTTGCCTATCTTTCCTAAATATCGAATACCCCTGAATGTTGAGTTCCCAGTCTTGGCCATCGTTGAGCCACGTTTCCGTAATCCCAACCAAATCATATTCGTTTACCTCTATTTGCGCAGCCAATTCATCCACCTTATTACAAATGCTCCTCGCATTAAGACACAAAGCCTTCAGGCATGTTTTTTTAACGCTCTTAGGCCTATTAGAATTATTATTTACTGTGGCCACGTTTGATTTAAACCGTTGATTTCTCTGACTGCCACTTTTGTTTTTCTCCTTCCTATCTTTTGCTTTTGTCTCTGTTTTCCTTTCCCCTGTCTCCCTGCTCAGGTTCCCAACCCCCTGCCATTTTAGTTTAAACCCCCCCGAACAGTGCTAGCAAACCTCCCCACAAGGATATTTGTCCCGCTCTGGTTCAGGTGCAACCCGTCCGACTTGTACAAGTCCCACCTTCCCCAGAAGCAGGCCCAGTGATCCAGGAAACTAAAGCCCTCCCTCCTGCACCAACTCTTTAGCCACGCATTCATCTGCTCTATCCTCCTATTCCTATACTCACTAGCACGTGGCACTGGGAGTAATCCAGAGATTACAACCTTTGAGGTCCTATTCTTTAATCTGCTACCTTGCTCCCTAAATTCTTGCTGCATGACCTCATCCCCTGCACTACCTGCCTGTCTCTACTGCTCTGCCTGATGGTCACCCATTTCCCTTCTGCCTGTGCAGCCCTACCCTGCGGCGTGACCAACTAATCAAACGTGTAATCCATGACCCTCTCAGCATCGTGAATGCTCCAAAGCCCATCCATCCGCAGCTCCAGCGCCTCCATGCGGTCTGCTAGTAGCTGCAGCTGGATGCATTTCTGGCACATGTGGTCGTCAGGAATTCAATACCACCAGTTAAAGATATACTGTAGGGCGCTTGTATGGTTTACCAACAGTCCCCGCTACACCAGAAAGACCTTAGCAACTATAAACCACAGAGTTAAAGTTTAACAACTAGAGGAAATACTCACCAACCAATCACTTAGCTGCTCCCTGGTGATGTCACACTGATTACTTTTTACCTCTCTCCCCGCTGCTGATTTGGTCGGGCCTCGCTGCTGCCAACTCTTTTTATGCTCAGCCTCGGTCGCTGTTCTCCCCCAGGTCCAGGTCCAGCCGCTGTGGTCGGGCCTCGCTGCTGCCGCCGCTTTTTATGCTCAGCCTCGGTCGCTGTTCTCCCCCAGGTTCAGCCGCTGTGGTCGGGCCTCGTTGCTGCCGCCGCTTTTTATGCTCAGCCTCGCTCGCTGTTCTCCCCCAGGTCCAGGTCCAGCTGCTGTGGTCGGGCCTCGCTGCTGCCGCCGCTTTTTATGCTCAGCCTCGGTTGCTGTTCTCCCCCAGGTCCAGGTCCAGCCGCTGTGGTCGGGCCTCGCTGCTGCCGCCGCTTTTTATGCTCAGCCTCGGTCGCTGTTCTCCCCCAGGTCCAGCTGCTGTGGTCGGGCCTCGCTGCTGCCGCCGCTTTTTATGCTCAGCCTCGGTCGCTGTTCTCCCCCAGGTCCAGGTCCAGCCGCTGTGGTCGGGCCTCGCTGCTGCCGCCGCTTTTTATGCTCAGCCTCGGTCGCTGTTCTCCCCCAGGTCCAGCCGCTGTGGTCGGGCCTCGCTGCTGCCGCCGCTTTTTATGCTCAGCCTCATTCGCTATTCTCCCCCAGGTCCAGCCGCTGTGGACGGGCCTCGCTGCTGCCGCCGCTTTTTATGCTCAGCTTCGGTCGCTGTTCTTCCCCCAGGTCCAGGTCCAGCCGCTGTCGGTCCAGGTCCAGCCGCTGTCGGTCCAGGTCCAGCCGCTGTCGGTCCAGGTCCAGCCGCTGTCGGTCCAGGTCCAGCCGCTGTTCCAGACTGATCTGTAAATTCCCGTTTTATTCAGAAAGAACCTACCGGAGAGACAGATGATGCAGTCTCATTGCACACTGATCTTTTACCAGACAGACATATTATTAATCCCGCACTCTGTTTTTCTCACTCTCTGACACTTTCCCAATGTCCAATATTTAACCAACTCTTGCCTGTTGTACTCGCTGCAGTCTTGCAGCTCAGGGCCGTTCGGTATTACTCTCATTGACCGAGTCTTTTCACGCTTATTCAATTAATTAATCTGGGACGGTGGCTTTCAGATATTATGGAAGGGAGACAGAGTGTGACTAACATGCTACTTACAACCATTGCAGTTTCCTCTCCCCGAACCCGCAGTGAATGTTCCTGGTTTAGTTCCAGTCTCACCCTCTTTGCTGTTATTGGACAGTGAGCAGTGGAAACCGACCCAGACAGTAATGGTGTGAGGAGTTATACAAAGAGCATCTATTGCAGGCGGTAGCTGAGTAGTGTGAAGGGTACATTTTAAACAGCGGCTGTTGGTTTCGGTTGAACGGTTAGTCCCATGGGAGTGGGCAATATAAATCAGACCGGTGCAAAAATCCCTACTCCATGTGGTAGTCCCATTCATGGAGTAGTCCAGAGGTTGTTTTGTGTCTGGAAATCATTAAATTGCTGCAAGTCTGCCCAACACACCTGGTATGCAGAGGCTCAGTGCTGCAGTGGAATCAGACTCGGACACTGGCTTTCCTTTACATTTGTTCATAATGAGGGTGAGAGAGAGAGAGGACAGGGAGAGCGAGATAGAGCCAGACAGAGAGCGTGAGAGCAAGAAAGAGAGACAGACAGAGAGATAAAGAGAGAGAGGGGAGTCAGAGAGAGAGAGAGAGGACAGAGAGAGGGAGATGGAGCTGGACAGAGAGAGTGAGGGTGTGGGACAATGAGAGAAAGGGACAGAGAGAGATAGGTGACTGAGTGAGAGAAAGACAGATAAAGGGAGAAAGACAGAGACAGAGAGAGGGAGGGAAAGAGGGGGGCAGAGAAGGACAGGGAGAGAGGGACTTTGATTGATAGTGCGAAAGAAAGAGAAAGTCAGAGAGGAATAGAGAGGGCAGAGAGAGTGAGATAGATACAGAAAAAGAGAGATACAGCGAGTGTTAGAGAAGGAGGGAGATGGAGAGAGAGAGAGGTAAAGAAACAAAGACCAAGCGAAGGACAGAGAGAGTGGGAAAGGCAGAGAAAGAGAGACAAAGAGAGAATGAGTGGGACAGAGAGAGAGTCAAAAAGTCAGAGAGAGAGGGCCAGGCAGTGACTGAGACAGACACAGAGACACAGAGAGAGAGGGTGAGACAGAAAGAGAAAGACAAACAGGGAGAAAAGGACAGTGAGAGAAAGATGGACAGAGACAGATGAAGAGAGGGAGACAGAGAGAGAAAGACAGAGAGAGAGAAATACACAGAGAGGGACAGCAAGAAAGAGAATGACAGAGAAGGAGAGAGACACTGAAAGTGAGAAAGAAAGGGAGAGAGAGCGTCAGAGAGAGAGAGCGAGAGGAAGATAGAGCTGGACAGAGAGAGGGTGTGGGACAAAGAGAAAGAGACAGATAGAGAGAGAGAGGAAAGACAGAGAGATAGAGTGAAGAAGAGACAGAGAAAGAGCGAGGGAGAGAGAAAGACAGAGAGTGAGAGAGAGAGAGAGAGAGGAGATGGAGATGGAGAGACACAGAGGGAGAGAGAGAAAGACACAGAGAGGGACAGCAAGAAAGAGAGCCAGAGAGAGAGAATGACAGAGAGTGAGATAGAACCAGATGGAGAGAGACCGAGGCAAAGATAGAGAGATCTAGAGACAGAGATTGAGGGACTGACAGAGAAAGACAGAAAGAGACAGGGAGATATAGGTGGACAGATTGAGAGAGAATGCGGGACAATGAGAGAGAGAGATGGACAGTGAGAGAGAGGGACAGAGAGAGAGAGAAAGAGGGGAAGAGATGGTGAGACAGAGAAAGAGAGTGAGGGACAGAGAGAGAGAGATGGAGACGGAGAGACAGAGATAGAGGGGCAGAGAGTGATAGGAAAGAGAAAGACAAGGAGAGAGAGGGAGATAGAGACAGATAGAGAGATACAGAGCGAGAGGGCCAGAGAAGGAGAAAGACGATAGAGAGAGAGGACAGAGAGAAGGGATAGGACAGACAGAGGGAGATAAAGACAGATAGAGAGACAGAGAGACCAGAAGAGACAGAGAGCGATAAAGAGACAGAGGGAGAGAGACACACAGAAAGGGAGAGTCACTGAGAGAGACAAAGAGATACGGGGGTGATGCCAGAGGACTGGGGAATTGCAAATGTTACACCCTTGTTCAAAAAAGGGTGTAGGATAAACCCAGCAACTACAGGTAGTGGGGAAGCTTTTAGAAATGATAATCAGAGATAAAATTAGCAGTCACTGGGACAATTGTGGATTAATTAAGGAAAGCCAGCACGGATTTGATAAAGGTGAATCAAGGCGAAAAGGCAAAAACAGGAAGGCAGATTATTATTTGAATGGCAATAGATTGGGAGAAGGGAAAGTGCAAAGAGACCTGGGTGTTATTGTGCACCAGTCGCTGAAGGTAAGCATGCAGGTGCAGCAGGCGGTTAAGAAGGCAAATGGTATGTTGGCCTTCGTAGCAAGAGGGTTCGAGTACAGGAACAAGGATGTCTTGCTACAGTTGTACAGGGCCTTGGTGAGACCACACCTTGAGTATTGTGTGCAGTTTTGGTCGCCTTACCTGAGGAAGGACGTTCTTGCCATGAAAGGAGTGCAGCGAAGATTCACCAGGCTGATACCTGGGATGGCAGGAATGACGTATGAGGAGACATTAACAGACTGGTGGATGAATGCATTCCTACCAAGACTGTCCATTTATTTCCTAACTGCAAACCATGGATGAACTCAGACATCCGCAACAAACTAAGAGAACAGCGTACCGCTTTCAAATCAGGGGACACCGAACTCTACAAGGCGGCCAAGTATGACCTCAGAAAGGCTATCAAAGCAGCAAAAAGAGACGATAAGAACAAACTAGAGTCTCAGTACGGCAGGGGCTCTGACGCCAGACGCATGTGGCAGGGACTAAGGGCCATCACCAACTACAAGGGGAGCTCAGCGGGAGTCACCAACACCGATCCCTCCCTACCAGACGAACTGAATACTTTTTATGCTCGCTTTGAGTGGGACAACACTGAGCCGGCCATCAAAACCCCCAGCCACCCAGAGGATTACACATTACAGCTGACTGAATCCGAGGTCCGGAGAACCTTCAGGAGGGTGAAAGCACGGAAGGCAGCCGGCCCAGACGGGGTTTCACCCCGTGTCTTCAAGACCTGCGCAGACCAGCTGGCTCCTGTGTTTACGGACATTTTTAACATCTCATTGCAGCAGTCTGTTGTACCAGTGTGCTTCAAGGAGACAACCATTGTGCTGTTACCTAAGAAGACCAAGGTAACAGGCCTCAATGACTATCGACCCGTGGCTCTAACACCTATAGCCATGAAGTGCCTGGAAAAGCTGGTCATGACACACATAAACAGCATCGTCCCTGACTCCTTGGACCCGTTCCAGTTCGTATACAGGGCGAACAGGTCTGTGGACGATGCCATCTCCCTAACACTACACACTGCCCTGGAACACCTAGACAGGAGGGACACTTACATCAGACTGTTGTTCATTGACTACAGTTCTGCATTTAATACTATTATTCCCTCCAAGCTGGTCCTGAAACTGAGGGACCTAGGTCTGGGCACCCCCATCTGCAATTGGATTCTGGATTTCCTGACTGGCAGGCCTCAAGTGGTGAAAATAGGGAACAACACCTCATCCACTCTGGTCCTCAACACTGGAGCGCCACAAGGCTGCTGCCTCAGTCCTTGGCTGTACTCTGTTTACACATGACTGTACAGCCATACACAGCAACAACCGGATTATCAAGTTTGCCGACGACACCACAGTAATTGGCCTGATAAGCAACGATGACGAGACGGAGTACAGAGATGAGATAGTCCAGCTGATGAGATGGTGCAATGACAACAACCTTGCCCTGAACGTTGGCAAGACTAAGGAGCTCATCGTGGACTTCAGAAGCCACCGAGGGAACCACCGCCCCATCAGCATAGACGGGACACCAGTGGAAGTCGTCAGTTGCTTCCGATTCCTGGGACTGCAGATCTCCGATGACCTGGCCTGGAACCAAAATACTGAGGCTATGCTGAAGAAGGCACACCAGCGCCTTTACCCTCTACGGTGCCTGAGGAAATGCGGCATAAGCACACAGTGGCTTGTGAACTTTTACCGCGGCACCATAGAGAGTGTCCTGACGAGTGGTGTCAATGTGTGGTATGGTAACACCACTGCACAGAACAAGAAAGCCATCCAGAGAGTTGTGAATACGGCAGAAAAGATCATCGGGTGTGCACTTCCGTCCATCGAGGTGATCTTCCAGACCAGGTGCCGGAACAAGGCCCGCTCCATCATTCAGGACCCCAATCACCCTGGCACAAACTGTTCTCCCTCCTGCGGTCCGGACGTCGGTACCGCAGCATCCAAACCAGGACCAGCAGGTTTAAGAACAGTTTCTATCCACAGGCAGTGCGCCTACTGAACTGCTAACCGCACTGCCCCATATATTATAGATCTATGTTTATGTAAATATATATATTATATACTTATATTACCATATATTTATTATATTACATTATTATTTCCAGTGGTAATTGAGGCTTTTTTGCACTATTCATCATATCCTGCAACTTGGACTGTTATTGCTATACTTTCTGCTTATTTGCTTATTGTTTTTATTTATACTTGTTTTTATTTTTTGCTTTTATATTTATATGCTTGTATTGTGGGAGTGAGTGGGGAGTAAGCATTCCATTGTACTAGTTACATATGGCAATAAAATGATCTTGAATCTTGGATTGTGTCGATTGGGCTTATACTCACTGGAGTTTAGAAGATTGAGGGGGGATCTCATCGAAACCTATAAATTTCTGTCAGGCCTGGACAGACTAGATGCAGGAAGGATGTTTATGATGGCCGGGGAGTCCAGGACCAGGGGTCATAGTCTAAGGATAAGGGGTAAGCCATTTAGGACTGAAATGAGGAGGAATTTCTTCACCCAGAGAGTGGTGAACCTGTGGAATTCTCTGCCACACAGAGGGCGGTGGAGGCCAGTTCATTAAATATATTCAAAAAGGAGTTGGATATATTTCTTAAGGCTAAAGGGATCAAGGGATATGGGGAGAAGTCAGGGACAGGGTACTGAGTTTGGATGATCAGCCATGATCTCATTGAATGGCGGAGCAGGCTCGAAGGGCCGAATGGCCTACTCCTGCTCCTATCTTCTATGTTTCTATGTTAACTAACTTGATTGAGTTTTTTGATGAGGTAACAGAGTGGGTTGATGAGGGCAATGTGATTGATGTGGTGTACATGGACTTCCAAAAGGCGTTTGATAAAGTGCCACATAATAGGCTTGCCAGCAAAGCCGAAGCCCATGGAATAAAAGGGACAATGGCAGCATCGGTACGATATTGGATAAGGTTTTTTAAAATTTGTTTATGGGATGTAGGCATTGCTGGCAAGGCCAGCATTTATTACTCATCCCTAACTGCCCTTGAGAAGGTGGTGGTGAGCCGCCTTCTTGAACCGCTGCAGTCTGTGTGGTGAAGGTACTCCCACAGTGCTGTTAGGTAGGGAGTTCCAGGATTTTGACCCAGTGATGATGGAGGATCGACGATATACTTCTAAGTGAGGGTGCTGTGTGACTTGGAGGGGAACTTGGTGGTGGTGTTCCCATGTGCCTGCTGCCTTTGTCCTTCTAGTTGGAAGACGTTGCGGGTTTCGGAGATGCTGCCGAAGAAGCCTTGGCGAGTTGCTGCAGTGCATCTTGTAGATGGTACACACTGCAGCCACGGTACGCCGGTGGTGGAGGGTGTGAATGTTTAAGGTGGAGGATGGGGTGCCAATCAAGCGGGCTGCTTTGTCCTGGATGGTGTCGAGTTTCTTGAGTGTTGTTGGAGCTGCACTCATCCAGGCAAGTGGAGAGTATTCCATCACACTCCTTACTTGTGCCTTGTAGATGGTGGAAAGGCTTTGGGGAGTCAGGAGGTGAGACACTCGCCACAGATTACCTAGCCTCTGACCTGCTCTTGTTGCCACAGTATTTATGTGGCTGGTCCAGTTAAGTTTCTGGTCAATGGTGACCCCCAGGATGTTGATGGTGGGGGATTCAGTGATGGTAATGCTGTTGAATGTCAAAGGGAGGTGGTTAGACTCTTCCTTGTTGGAGATTGTCATCGCTTGTTGGAGATAGTCATTGCCTGGCACTTCTGTGGCGCAAATGTTACCTGCCACTTATCAGCCCAAGCCTGAACGTCGCCCAGGTCTTGTTGCATGCCGGCATGGACTGCTTCATTATCTGAGAAGTTGTGAATGCCGCTGAACACTGTATAGTCATCAGCGAACATCCCCATTTCTGACCGTATTTTGGAGGGAAGGTCATTGATGAAGCAGCTGAAGATGGTTGGGCCTAGGACACTGCCCTGAGGAACTCCTGCAGCGATGTCCTGGGGCTGTGATGATTGACCTTCAACCACCACAACCATCTTCCTTTGTGCTAGGTATGATTCCAGCCAGTGGAGCATTTTTCCCCTGATTCGCATTGACTTCAGTTTCACTAGGGCTCCTTGATGCCACACTCGGTCAAATGATGCCTTGATGTCAAGGGCAGTCACTCTCACCTCACCTCTGGAATTCAGCTCCTTTGTCCATGTTTGGACCAAGGCTGTAATGAGGCCAGGAGCCGAGTGGTCTTGGCGGAACCCAAACTGGGCATCAGTGAGCAGGTTATTGGTGAGTAAGTGCTGCTTGATAGCACTGTCGATGACACCTTCCATCACTTTGCTGATGATTGAGAGTAGACTGATGCGGCAGTAATTGGCCGGGTTGGATTTATCCTGCTTTTTGTGGACAGGACGTACCTGGGCAGTTTTCCACATTGTCGGATAGATGCCAGTGTTGTAGCTGTACTGGAACAGCTTGGCTAGAGGCACGGCTAGTTCTGGAGCACAACTCTTGAGCATGATGTTGCGGGGTCCATAGCCTTTCCTGTATCCAGTGCGCTGAGCCCTTTCTTGATATCACGTGGAGTGAATCGAATTGGCTGAAGACTGGCTTCTGTGATGGTAGGGACCTCAGGAGTAGGCCGATATGGATCATCCACTCGACACTTCTGGCTGAAGATGGTTGCAAACGCCTCAGCCTTGTCTTTTGCACTCATGTGCTGGGCTCCACCATCATTGAGGATGGGGATAATCATGGAGCCTCCTCTTGTTAGTTGTTTAATGGTCCAACACCATTCACGACTGGATGTGGCAGGACTGCAGAGCTTTGATCTGGTCCGTTGATTGTGGGAACTCTTAGCCCTGTCTATAGCTTGCTGCTTCAGCTTTTTAGCATGCATGTAGTCCTGTGTTGCAGCTTCCCCAGGTTGGCACCTCATTTTTTGGGTACGCCTGGTGCTGCTCCTGGCATGCTCTTCTACGCTCCTTATTGAACCAAGGTTGGTCCCCTGGCTTGATGGTAATGGTAGAGTGAGGGATATGTCAGGCCATGAGGTTACAGATTGTGGTGGATTACAATTCTGCTGCTGCTGATGGCCTCATGCATGCCCAGTTTTGAGCTGTTCTGAATCTATCCCATTTAGCACGGTGGTAGTGCCACACAACACGATGAAGGGTGTAATCAATGTGAAGACGGGACTTCATCTCCACAATGTCTGTGCGGTGGTCACTGCTACCAATACTGTCATGGACAGATGCATCTGCGACAGGTAGGTTGGTGAGGACGAGGTTGTTATAAATCTCATCATCATCAAGAAACTACTCATGAAATAACGCTGGACGGCCAGCTGGTGGTGCCATCCAAGGAGTATAAATACTTGGGCGTGGGCCCAGCTTTCCAGGGACATTTTGTAAGACAGGAACTAGAAGTACAACTAGACCTCCATGTTCTGAAACAAGTTGATTAAAGCCTTGCTTTATACTCAAACCAAGTGCGTACTGAGTTTTATTACGTCAGAGGTCAAGTAGGTTTTTCCCTCGTGTTGTTTCTCTCACCACCTGTCACAGGCCCAGACTGGCAGTTATGTCCTTCAGGACTCGGTCAGTAGTGGTGCTACCGAGCCACTCTTGAAGTTCCCCACCCAGAGTATATTCTGTGCCCTTGCAACTCTCAGTGCTTCTTCCAAGTGGTGTTCAACATGGAGGAGTACTGATTCATCAGCTGAGGGAGGGCAGTAGTTGGTAATCAGCAGGAGGTTTCCTTGCCCATGCTTGACCTGGAGCCATGAGACTTCATGGGGTCCAGAGTCAATGTTGAGGGCTCCCAGGGCCACTCCTTCCCGACTGTGCTGCCACCCCTGCTAGGTCTCTCTGGTCACCGTCTCTGGGTATTGAGGATGGGATGGATAGGACACCACTTACTGATTTGACTTGACCTGTATTAGCGACAGTAATTATATTTTATTCAGTGAAAGACGTTTGCTGATAACTGCACAGTGTTCAGTACCATTCACAACTCCTCAGATAATGAAACAGTCCATGCTCGCATGTAACAAGGCCTGGATGACGTTCAGGTTTAGGCTGATAAGTGCCAGGCAATGACTATCTCCAACAAGTGAGAAGCTAACCACCTCCCCTTGACATTCAACGGCATTACAATCGCCGAATCCCCCACCATCAACATGCTGGAGGGTCACCATTGGCCAGAAACTTAACTGGACCAGCCACATAAATACTGTGGCAACAAGAGCAGGTCAGAGGCTAGGTAATCTGTGGCGAGTGTCTCACCTCCTGACTCCCCAAAGCCCTTCCACCATCTGCAAGGCACAAGTAAGGAGTGTGATGGAATACTCTCCACTTGCCTGGATGAGTGCAGCTCCAACAACACTCAAGAAGCTCGACACCATCCAGGACAAAGCAGCCCGCTTGATTGGCACTCCATCCACCACCTTAAACATTCACTCCCTCCATCACCGGTGTACCATGGTTGCAATGTGTACCATCTACAAGATGCACTGCAGCAACTTGCCAAGGCTTCTTCGGCAACACCCCCCAAACACGTGACCTCTTCCACCTAGAAGGACAAGGGCAGCAGGCACATGGGAACACCACCACCTCCAAGTTCCCCTCCAAGTCACACACCATCCTGACTTGGAAGTATATCGCCGATCCTTCATCGTCACTGGGTCAAAATCCTGGAACTCCCTCCCTAACAGCACTGTGGGAGTAACTTCACCACACGGACTGCAGCGGTTCAAGAAGGCGGCTCACCACCACCTTCTCGAGGGCAACTAGCGATGGGCAATAAATGCTGGCCTTGTCTGCGACATCCAAATCCCACAAGCGAATAAAAAATCTTTCTTTTTGTCTTTTTTTTCCAATTGTGTTCACAGAGATACAGAATGAATACTAGACAAAAGCAATATCTGATTAAAACCTACAGCTATAAACTGCAGTTCCTCCATATTTTAAATTACATATGAAGCAAACAAAAAATCATATATGAAGGTGTTAAACATATAGTTACCAACACCATACCTGTGATACATATTAAGTACAGATACAGAATAATCCCACACTCACATGGAGCACCAGAAACGGATAGATACAGAATGATTCCTACACACACACATACGGTAGTACAGCCTGACGGATACAGAATGAATCCCACATACACACATAGTACCAGATTCTGATGGATACAGAATAAGCCCCTCACTCACACAGATACGGAACGGATCTCACTTGCATACAGTGCCATATGCATGCAGAATTAATCCCACATCACATTCAGTTCCAGAGTCTGATGGATACCGAAGGGTATCCACACTCACACACAGTACCACAGACTGAAGATACAGAATGAATCCCACACTAGCACAGTGCCACAGACTGACGGATACTGAATGAATCTCATGCAGTTCCAGAGAATGACATATAAGGAATGAATCCCACACTTGCACACAGTACCAGAGTCTAACAGATTCAGAATGAATCTCACACTCACATATAGTACCACTGACTGACTTTCTGAATTGATCCCACATTCACATACAGTAGCAGAGACTGACAGTTACAGAATGACGCCGCAATCTTACACATTATCAGAGACAGACAGACATTGAATGAATCTGACACTCAGATACAGTGCCAGATACTGACTGAAACAGTATTAATCCCACTCTCATTCATTTCCAGAGACTGAAGGATACAGAAGGATATCCACACTGACGTAGAGTACCAGAAGTAGAAAGATAAACAAAGAATCTTCTACTCACATACAGTAGCAGAGAACGTTAGATACAGACTGCACCAGACACTGACAGATACATAATGAATCCCACATTCACACACAGTACCAGAGACTGGCAGTTACTGACTGAATCCCACACTCACACACAATACCAGAGACTGGCAGTTACTGACTGAATCCCACACTCACACACAATACCAGAGACTGAGTGAAACAGAATGTATCCCACACCCACTTGCAACGTCAGAGATTGACAGTTGCAGAATGAATCCCACATTCACACACAGTACCAGAGACTGGCAGTTACTGACTGAATCCCACACTCAGACACAATACCAGAGACTGAGTGAAACAGAATGTATCCCACACTCACACACAGTACCGGAGCCTGACAGTTACTGACTGAATCCCACACTCACACACAGTACCGGAGACTGACAGTTACTGACTGAATCCCACACTCACATACAGTACCAGAGCCTGACAGTTACTGACTGAATCCCACACTCACACACAGTACCGGAGACTGACAGTTACTGACTGAATCCCACACTCACACACAGTACCGGAGACTGACAGTTACTGACTGAATCCCACATTCACACACAGTACCGGAGACTGGCAGTTACTGACTGAATCCCACATTCACATACAGTACCAGAGCCTGGCAGTTACTGACTGAATCCCACACTCACACACAATACCAGAGACTGAGTGAAACAGAATGTATCCCACACTCACACACAGTACCAGAGCCTGACAGTTACTGACTGAATCCCACACTCACACACAGTACCGGAGACTGACAGTTACTGACTGAATCCCACACTCACACACAGTACCGGAGACTGACAGTTACTGACTGAATCCCACACTCACACACAGTACCGGAGACTGACAGTTACTGACTGAATCCCACACTCACACACAGTACCAGAGACTGGCAGTTACTGACTGAATCCCACACTCACACACAGTACCAGAGACTGACAGTTACTGACTGAATCCCACACTCACACACAGTACCAGAGACTGACAGTTACTGACTGAATCCCACACTCACACACAGTACCAGAGACTGACAGTTACTGACTGAATCCCACACTCACACACAGTACCGGAGACTGACAGTTACTGACTGAATCCCACACTCACACACAGTACCAGAGACTGACAGTTACTGACTGAATCCCACACTCACATACAGTACCAGAGACTGACAGTTACTGACTGAATCCCACACTCACAGACAGTACCGGAGCCTGGCAGTTACTGACTGAATCCCACACTCACACACAATACCAGAGACTGAGTGAAACAGAATGTATCCCACACCTACTTGCAATGTCAGAGATTGACAGTTACTGACTGAATCCCACATTCACACACAGTACCAGAGCCTGACAGTTACTGACTGAATCCCACATTCACACACAGTACCGGAGACTGACAGTTACTGACTGAATCCCACACTCACATACAGTACCGGAGACTGACAGTTACTGACTGAATCCCACACTCACATACAGTACCGGAGACTGACAGTTACTGACTGAATCCCACACTCACACACAGTACCGGAGACTGACAGTTACTGACTGAATCCCACACTCACACACAGTACCGGAGACTGACAGTTACTGACTGAATCCCACATTCACACACAGTACCGGAGACTGGCAGTTACTGACTGAATCCCACATTCACATACAGTACCAGAGCCTGGCAGTTACTGACTGAATCCCACACAGTACCAGAGACTGACAGTTACTGAATGAATCCCACACTCACACACAGTACCGGAGACTGACAGTTACTGACTGAATCCCACATTCACACACAGTACCAGAGACTGACAGTTACTGACTGAATCCCACACTCACACACAGTACCAGAGACTGACAGTTACTGACTGAATCCCACACTCACATACAGTACCGGAGACTGACAGTTACTGACTGAATCCCACACTCACACACAGTACCAGAGACTGACAGTTACTGACTGAATCCCACACTCACACACAGTACCAGAGACTGACAGTTACTGACTGAATCCCACACTCACATACAGTACCGGAGACTGACAGTTACTGACTGAATCCCACACTCACACACAGTACCAGAGACTGACAGTTACTGACTGAATCCCACACTCACACACAGTACCGGAGACTGACAGTTACTGACTGAATCCCACACTCACATACAGTACCAGAGACTGACAGTTACTGACTGAATCCCACATTCACACACAGTACCGGAGACTGACAGTTACTGACTGAATCCCACACTCACACACAGTACCAGAGCCTGACAGTTACTGACTGAATCCCACACTCACACACAGTACCGGAGACTGACAGTTACTGACTGAATCCCACACTCACACACAGTACCAGAGCCTGACAGTTACTGACTGAATCCCACACTCACACACAGTACCAGAGACTGACAGTTACTGACTGAATCCCACACTCACATACAGTACCGGAGACTGACAGTTACTGACTGAATCCCACACTCACACACAGTACCAGAGACTGACAGTTACTGACTGAATCCCACACTCACACACAGTACCGGAGACTGACAGTTACTGACTGAATCCCACACTCACATACAGTACCAGAGGCTGACAGTTACTGACTGAATCCCACACTCACACACAGTACCAGAGCCTGACAGTTACTGACTGAATCCCACACTCACACACAGTACCAGAGACTGGCAGTTACTGACTGAATCCCACACTCACACACAGTACCGGAGACTGACAGTTACTGACTGAATCCCACACTCACACACAGTACCAGAGACTGACAGTTACTGACTGAATCCCACACTCACACACAGTACCAGAGATTGACAGTTACTGAATGAATCCCACATTCACACACAGTACCGGAGACTGACAGTTACTGACTGAATCCCACACTCACACACAGTACCGGAGACTGACAGTTACTGACTGAATCCCACACTCACACACAGTACCGGAGCCTGACAGTTACTGACTGAATCCCACACTCACACACAGTACCAGAGCCTGGCAGTTACTGACTGAATCCCACACTCACACACAGTACCAGAGCCTGGCAGTTACTGACTGAATCCCACACTCACATACAGTACCAGAGATTGACAGTTACTGACTGAATCCCACACTCACACACAGTACCAGAGACTGACAGTTACTGACTGAATCCCACACTCACATACAGTACCGGAGACTGACAGTTACTGACTGAATCCCACACTCACACACAGTACCGGAGACTGACAGTTACTGACTGAATCCCACACTCACACACAGTACCAGAGACTGACAGTTACTGACTGAATCCCACACTCACACACAGTACCGGAGACTGACAGTTACTGACTGAATCCCACATTCACATACAGTACCAGAGACTGGCAGTTACTGACTGAATCCCACACTCACACACAGTACCAGAGACTGACAGTTACTGACTGAATCCCACATTCACATACAGTACCAGAGACTGGCAGTTACTGACTGAATCCCACACTCACACACAGTACCAGAGACTGACAGTTACTGACTGAATCCCACACTCACACACAGTACCAGAGACTGACAGTTACTGACTGAATCCCACACTCACACACAGTACCAGAGATTGACAGTTACTGAATGAATCCCACATTCACACACAGTACCAGAGATTGACAGTTACTGAATGAATCCCACATTCACACACAGTACCAGAGACTGACAGTTACTGACTGAATCCCACACTCACACACAGTACCAGAGATTGACAGTTACTGAATGAATCCCACATTCACACACAGTACCAGAGACTGGCAGTTACTGACTGAATCCCACATTCACACACAGTACCAGAGATTGACAGTTACTGAATGAATCCCACATTCACACACAGTACCAGAGACTGACAGTTACTGACTGAATCCCACACTCACACACAGTACCAGAGATTGACAGTTACTGACTGAATCCCACATTCACACACAGTACCGGAGACTGACAGTTACTGACTGAATCCCACATTCACACACAGTACCGGAGACTGACAGTTACTGACTGAATCCCACACTCACACACAGTACCAGAGCCTGGCAGTTACTGACTGAATCCCACACTCACACACAGGACCAGAGACTGACAGTTACTGAATGAATCCCACACTCACATACAGTACCGGAGACTGACAGTTACTGAATGAATCCCACACTCACACACAGTACCGGAGACTGACAGTTACTGACTGAATCCCACATTCACACACAGTACCAGAGCCTGACAGTTACTGACTGAATCCCACACTCACACACAGTACCAGAGCCTGACAGTTACTGACTGAATCCCACATTCACACACAGTACCAGAGACTGACAGTTACTGAATGAATCCCACACTCACACACAGTACCAGAGACTGACAGTTACTGACTGAATCCCACACTCACACACAGTACCGGAGCCTGACAGTTACTGACTGAATCCCACACTCACACACAGTACCGGAGACTGACAGTTACTGACTGAATCCCACACTCACACACAGTACCGGAGACTGACAGTTACTGACTGAATCCCACATTCACACACAGGACCAGAGACTGACAGTTACTGAATGAATCCCACACTCACACACAGTACCGGAGACTGACAGTTACTGACTGAATCCCACACTCACACACAGTACCAGAGCCTGACAGTTACTGAATGAATCCCACACTCACACACAGTACCGGAGCCTGACAGTTACTGAATGAATCCCACATTCACACACAGTACCAGAGACTGACAGTTACTGACTGAATCCCACATTCACATACAGGACCAGAGCCTGACACATTCAGAATGTTTCCAAAACCCAAACGGGTATAATTTGTATAAAAATACTTTCAACATTGCTTTCTTTTCCATTTAACATCAAGTTTAACTGAGACTTTGTTCCTTTTTATTGATATTTATTATTTGCCCTGAACTGCAGAGTGGAACCGGGATAGAAATACTCGGATTCTGTGAAATTCATTGATTTTCTGAATCTTTTCCCTCCGCTTCTTCCTGTTTCTTATTTAAATACCTATTCCCTCCCAGGGATTGTTTTATTCTTCAAAAAGCGATATACTGCACAGGCTAAAAATCTGATATAATAACAGAAGAAGCTGGAAAGACTGAGTGGGTCCGGCAGCATCTGTGAAGAGAGGAAGGATTAATCTTCCAGGGTTAGAAGGGTCACAAACCTGAACTGTTAACCCGAGCTTCCCTTCTCCAAAGATGCTGCCAAACCTGCTGAGTATTTTCAGCATCTTCTGTTATTTCAGCTTAATTCTTTCTGCATTTCATTCCTTTCCCCTTTGAATATTTCCTGTGAAATTATCAACTTTGCGCTCCGTTCTTTTTGTTTTTATGTTTTGTTTATTTGAAGTAATGTAAATAGTATCCTGAGAAATCAGACAGAAATATTACTCAATGTTGTGTAAAAACTAACAGGGCAAATTTACAAATATCGAATCAATGAAGACTAACATTACAATGGATTGTTTTTATTTTTCAATATAAAAAGGTGAAACAGTAGGAGTGTAGAACTTACAGACAGAAACTATTTCCTCACATTGCACTGTTTCTGTAACCCTGAAAGACTGAGTTTCTTCCGCTATGTTGCAATTCTCACTTCTGGCCAGTAGATGTCACCAATCTCCAGTACAGCGAAGTTTACAGATCTGACAGGGACAAAACAGACAATAATTGTTCACATTATATTGGACAGGTGGGATTTAGAAAAACTAGGAATGGAGACGAGCTATTATTGCATTTTGTTAGAACAAACACTAGTTATAATGTTGTGTTAAATCAGTCAGCCTGTGGCCTGTATGTGAGAGTAAGATTCATTGTTTATCTGTCAGTCTCTGGTACAGAATGCGAGTGAAATTCATTGCCTTTCTATCAGTCTCTATTACTGTGTGTGATTGTGGGATTAATTCTGTGTCTGTCAGTCTCTGGTAGTGTATGTGAGTTTGGGTCTCATTCGGTATCTGCCAGTCTCTGCTTCTGTCTGTGAGACTGAGGTTAATTCTGTGCCCTTCTGTCTCTGGTACTGTGTGTGAAATTAATTCTGTATCTTCCAGTCTCTGGAACTGAGTGATAGTGTGATTCACTCCGTATCTCTCAGTCTGTGGCTTAGGGCTGGATTTTCCCTGCGGAGGCGGGATGGTGGCGGGAGAGCTGGATGGCGGATTCCGGTCCCGCTCCCGTCTGTAGCCGCTCTCTCAAAAAGATTTTCCGTAGATTGGCCTTGTTAAGCCCGCCCTGCACTGAGATGCTGCAAACACTGACAAGCACTGCACAAAGGTGCACATCTGCACCCAGGCTCACGCATGACTCCCACCATATGCTTAGGAGGGAGACACAGCACGCAGGGAGATTCTCTTCCCTTCCCATGGGAAGAAGAGACCTCCCCAGGAGATCAACGCAGTCTGGCTGCACATTGCACAGCAGGACACAAGCAGAGATGTGGTCAGGAGTGCCAGGCTGCAGTGGCGCCAACCTTTCAATGATCTCAGTAGATCACAAAACGTTACTGCAGTGCCACACTCAAACTCACCCTGCTGTGCCACTCATTACATCCCCATCACTCTGCCTTCCAAACCCTACTCCTGCACATATAACAACAGAAAATGCTGGAAAAACTCAGCAGGCCAGGCAACATCCGTGGAGAGAAATTAGAGTCGACGTTTCGGGTCTAACCCTTTTCCTACTCCTGCACATCCTTACTCACACCAACTTAACTTGCACCGCCACCCATCCCTCTCTATCTACATTATCACTTGCCCATCTCACTAGCCACCCCTCACACTCACCCTCATCCATTTGCATGCATACCAACTAACAACACACAAGGCTAGGCATTTGACGGGTTTAGCCAATGTTCATGTGAAGTATCTGGCAATGTGCTGTTATACAGTGAAATCTATATTTTCAACATTTTACCTTATTGGACAGATCTGTACACCTTGAGAAGTGTCTTACTGAGTTCCAGTGAATGTTGAGACATAACGGTACCCCCGCTATAGTGATGAGTGTGAATGGAATGGCTTGGACATTAAAGGGTTGCTTTACAGTGCTGGTGTGGGATAGTGTCAACCTGGCACATCATGTGGCAGCCAGGGTTTACAGCATCAAGTAAAGTAAATCTGGCCATCGCTGGCCTCCCGGGCAGCAATGTTGTCAGGGGCTGATGCCCTGTGTCCTGTGCAGCATAAGGGGATGGCGGAGAAGGTTGGTGATGTTATTTGTGATGTTGGTGTGCCCCTGGTGATGTTGATGTTGGGGCTGATCATGGAAGGATTCAGAGGACCATGGTGTGTTTTTTCCAAGGGCACCAATGTTGCTGCAATAGATGGCAGCTGCAGGTGAGATGACAGACGTGGTCTGTCAGTGGTGAGAGAGGTTGTTCCAATGAGGTGGCACTGATTATACAGTTGGCTCTAAACACTTGCAAACTAAAGAAATCTCTAAATGTCTTACAAATGAAGAAACCAACAGTTTCTGAGCTCTGAAACTGACCATCTGTAACATGGCATCCTTTATACCACTTCTGCAGCTGTCAGCTTATCAGATACATCAAAGCAGACTCAACTCATGACAGGGTGAGCTCCCCGAGCAGCAGGTAACCCGTAGGGGAGCACGTAAAATTGCAAGGTAGCCTCAAAGTAGCATTAAATTGGCTGTTAACAAGCCATTTAATGATCTAAATTTTCTCCCCCGCCACTTGGTGTTGGGTCAGTTCTGCGAAGACAGACCAGACACCTGGGAGGCTCGCGTGGAGGCGGGTTGAGAGCAGGTTTCCTACCCGTTGTTAATCTTTGCTATTTTGACAGCGGACCCACCTCCAAACCCGCCCTCTGAGCGCCGGTAAAATCCAGCCCTTAGTGTGTGAGTGTGGGATTCATTCTATATCTGACTGTCTCCGGTACGGTATGTGAGTGTGGCACCTGTCAGTGTTTGGTACTGTGTACAAGTGTGGGATTCATTCTGTATCTGTCAGTCTCTGGTATTGTACGTGAATGTAGGGCTCATTCTGTATCTATCAGAGACTGGTACTGTGTGTGAGTGTGAGAACAATACTGTATCTGTCACACACTGGTACTCAATGTGGGTGTAATATTCATTCTGTATCTGTCAGTCTCTGGTACTGTGTGTTAGTGTGAGTATCATTCTTAACTCTGTCAGTCTCAGGTACTGTATGTGAGTGTGTAACTTATTCTGTAGCTATCCTCTGGTACTGTATGTGAGTGTGTGCATCATTATGTAACTGTCGTTCTCTGAGACAGTTTGCCAGGCTAGATTAATTCTACATAGATTTACATAGATAGTACGTGAGTTGTGGGTGGGTATATAATTTATTGTTGAGGTAGGAAATCGGGATTCATTGTGAACCTGTCACTCGGGTACTATGTGTCAGGTCTATCTGGTACTTAATTTGTAGCTAAGGCTGCATTATTGTGGGATCGTGCCTTTTAATCTGATAGTGGGTGTGATTTTGGACTGGGATTTATATATCTACCAGTCAGTGGTACTGAGTTGGGGTGAAATGGAAACAGCGTTTGTCTCTCCTGCTCTGTTTGTCTGTTGGATTGAAAATATGTCTCTGGAATTTGAAATCAGTGACTGAATACTTCTGCTGTCGGAGAGTGGGGAACTGATGAGCTGTCTGTGTCTCTGCACTCTGAGTGATAATGTACCGACTGTATGTGAGAAGGACCTGCCTGCACTGTTCCATGTGCCTCAGGTGAAGGAAACATCACGTTCATTCCAATTCCTTCAAGTACTTTCCTGTAAGAAGAATAAGTATCTCTTATAACAGACGAAATAGAGGGGTAGAAAATGCATAAAGTATCAATTTATTCCCTGTTAATAATCATTATGAACACTGGCAAAGGAAAGCCAGTGATACAAACAGCGTCAGTGTATGACTCCACTGCAGTACAGCATTCAGCTTCTGTATACCAGGAGTGTAATGTGGTTTTACAACAATTTAGTGACATCCAGACACAACCCAGCCCCTGCACTGGGCAACGAATGGCACCTTTGCACAGACCAGATTGCTACTTCCCTCTCTCTTGTGATTAACCGTTCAACCAAAGTCAAACAGCCACTTTTTAAAATGTTTGCTTCTCACTTCTCACTTGGTACCTGCAATAGATGCTCCTTCTATAACTCCCCACATCTTTATTGTCTGGATCTGTTTCCACTGTTCACTGTCCAATAACAAACAGGGTGAGACTGGAACTAAACCCAAACATTCATTCCTGGTTTGGGTGGAGAAAGTAACAATGATTTACAACAACAGACTCTTCACATTCTGTCTCCCTTACCCTGTCCACACCGCCTATAACAGATTCTTCACATTCTGTCTCCCTTACCCTGTCCACACCGCCTATAACAGATGTTTCACATTCTGTCTCCCTTACCCTGTCCACACCGCCTATAACAGATGTTTCACATTCTGTCTCCCTTACCCTGTCCACACCGCCTATAACAGATTCTTCACATTCTGTCTCCCTTACCCTGTCCACACCACCTATAACAGACTCTTCACATTCTGTCTCCCTTACCCTGTCCACACCGCCTATAACAGATTCTTCACATTCTGTCTCCCTTACCCTGTCCACACCACCTATAACAGATGTTTCACATTCTGTCTCCCTTACCCTGTCCACACCACCTATAACAGATGTTTCACATTCTGTCTCCCTTACCCTGTCCACACCGCCTATAACAGATTCTTCACATTCTGTCTCCCTTACCCTGTCCACACCACCTATAACAGACTCTTCACATTCTGTCTCCCTTACCCTGTCCACACCGCCTATAACAGATGTTTCACATTCTGTCTCCCTTACCCTGTCCACACCGCCTATAACAGATTCTTCACATTCTGTCTCCCTTACCCTGTCCACACCGCCTATAACAGATTCTTCACATTCTGTCTCCCTTACCCTGTCCACACCGCCTATAACAGATTCTTCACATTCTGTCTCCCTTACCCTGTCCACACCACCTATAACAGATTCTTCACATTCTGTCTCCCTTACCCTGTCCACACCGCCTATAACAGATTCTTCACATTCTGTCTCCCTTACCCTGTCCACACCGCCTATAACAGATTCTTCACATTCTGTCTCCCTTACCCTGTCCACACCACCTATAACAGACTCTTCACATTCTGTCTCCCTTACCCTGTCCACACCGCCTATAACAGACTCTTCACATTCTGTCTCCCTTACCCTGTCCACACCGCCTATAACAGATGTTTCACATTCTGTCTCCCTTACCCTGTCCACACCGCCTATAACAGATGTTTCACATTCTGTCTCCCTTACCCTGTCCACACCGCCTATAACAGATGTTTCACATTCTGTCTCCCTTACCCTGTCCACACCGCCTATAACAGATGTTTCACATTCTGTCTCCCTTACCCTGTCCACACCGCCTATAACAGATGTTTCACATTCTGTCTCCCTTACCCTGTCCACACCGCCTATAACAGATGTTTCACATTCTGTCTCCCTTACCCTGTCCACACCGCCTATAACAGACTCTTCACATTCTGTCTCCCTTACCCTGTCCACACCGCCTATAACAGATTCTTCACATTCTGTCTCCCTTACCCTGTCCACACCGCCTATAACAGATTCTTCACATTCTGTCTCCCTTACCCTGTCCACACCGCCTATAACAGACTCTTCACATTCTGTCTCCCTTACCCTGTCCACACCGCCTATAACAGATGTTTCACATTCTGTCTCCCTTACCCTGTCCACACCGCCTATAACAGATGTTTCACATTCTGTCTCCCTTACCCTGTCCACACCGCCTATAACAGACTCTTCACATTCTGTCTCCCTTACCCTGTCCACACCGCCTATAACAGATGTTTCACATTCTGTCTCCCTTACCCTGTCCACACCGCCTATAACAGACTCTTCACATTCTGTCTCCCTTACCCTGTCCACACCGCCTATAACAGACTCTTCACATTCTGTCTCCCTTACCCTGTCCACACCGCCTATAACAGATGTTTCACATTCTGTCTCCCTTACCCTGTCCACACCGCCTATAACAGATTCTTCACATTCTGTCTCCCTTACCCTGTCCACACCGCCTATAACAGACTCTTCACATTCTGTCTCCCTTACCCTGTCCACACCGCCTATAACAGATGTTTCACATTCTGTCTCCCTTACCCTGTCCACACCGCCTATAACAGACTCTTCACATTCTGTCTCCCTTACCCTGTCCACACCGCCTATAACAGATTCTTCACATTCTGTCTCCCTTACCCTGTCCACACCGCCTATAACAGATTCTTCACATTCTGTCTCCCTTACCCTGTCCACACCGCCTATAACAGATGTTTCACATTCTGTCTCCCTTACCCTGTCCACACCGCCTATAACAGATTCTTCACATTCTGTCTCCCTTACCCTGTCCACACCGCCTATAACAGACTCTTCACATTCTGTCTCCCTTACCCTGTCCACACCGCCTATAACAGACTCTTCACATTCTGTCTCCCTTACCCTGTCCACACCACCTATAACAGATGTTTCACATTCTGTCTCCCTTACCCTGTCCACACCGCCTATAACAGATTCTTCACATTCTGTCTCCCTTACCCTGTCCACACCGCCTATAACAGACTCTTCACATTCTGTCTCCCTTACCCTGTCCACACCGCCTATAACAGACTCTTCACATTCTGTCTCCCTTACCCTGTCCACACCGCCTATAACAGATGTTTCACATTCTGTCTCCCTTACCCTGTCCACACCGCCTATAACAGATGTTTCACATTCTGTCTCCCTTACCCTGTCCACACCGCCTATAACAGACTCTTCACATTCTGTCTCCCTTACCCTGTCCACACCGCCTATAACAGATTCTTCACATTCTGTCTCCCTTACCCTGTCCACACCGCCTATAACAGATGTTTCACATTCTGTCTCCCTTACCCTGTCCACACCGCCTATAACAGATTCTTCACATTCTGTCTCCCTTACCCTGTCCACACCGCCTATAACAGATTCTTCACATTCTGTCTCCCTTACCCTGTCCACACCGCCTATAACAGATTCTTCACATTCTGTCTCCCTTACCCTGTCCACACCGCCTATAACAGATGTTTCACATTCTGTCTCCCTTACCCTGTCCACACCGCCTATAACAGATTCTTCACATTCTGTCTCCCTTACCCTGTCCACACCGCCTATAACAGATTCTTCACATTCTGTCTCCCTTACCCTGTCCACACCGCCTATAACAGATTCTTCACATTCTGTCTCCCTTACCCTGTCCACACCGCCTATAACAGATTCTTCACATTCTGTCTCCCTTACCCTGTCCACACCGCCTATAACAGATTCTTCACATTCTGTCTCCCTTACCCTGTCCACACCGCCTATAACAGATTCTTCACATTCTGTCTCCCTTACCCTGTCCACACCGCCTATAACAGATGTTTCACATTCTGTCTCCCTTACCCTGTCCACACCGCCTATAACAGATGTTTCACATTCTGTCTCCCTTACCCTGTCCACACCGCCCAAGAGTGGCCTCTCCCTTCCGCCGCTCAGTCCATGTACTGGGACCAATTTGTGCTCCACTACGCCTCTTACAAACAGCCCGCGACACCCCCTGAACTTGCCCCGGACTCACTGCCCTTCTGAGATCCCAAAGCGATTTGCTGCTATTTGCTCGCTTACCCCGGGCCGTGAAATCTCCAATCCCAACTGTTTCAAACCATCTTCTTCCGCTCACTGAGTGAATGGCACGCACAGGCAGCGGTGGGGGAGGGGAGCCCGCATGCGTACTTCTGCTCACTGTGAAACGATGCAGGGGGCGGGGCTTACCGCGTATGCGTTGCTCTCTGCAATATTTCAGAATTTAAAAACAAAGGGAGCTTTCCCTAACTCGCTTTCATCAGAGTCTGAGCAAAGAAACTGGGCCTGGGGGGAAGGACAGAGAAGGTTTAAAGCTGCGGGCTTGTCCCTTTAAGATGCTCAATTTGGGATCATTCCTTGCAGGGTGTTGTTTTTCATGAGCCCCTCTTCAGAAAGCAATGCTGCAGAAACATGGGAGGAACGAGGGAGTCGGAGTGTTTGCTGGGACCGCGCAGGAGTTAATATCTGACAGCCACCGTCCCAGATTAATTTAATAAAAGTGAAAGACTCGGTCAATGAGAGTAATACCGAAAGGCCCTGAGCTGCAGGACTGCAGCGAGTACAACAGGCAAGAGTTGGTTAAATATTGGACATTGTTTTTCTCACTCTCTGGCACTTTCCCGGAGTGCGCGATTAATAATATGCCTGTCTGGTAAAAGATCAGTGTACAATTAGACTGCATCTTCTGTCTTTCCATTGGGTTTTTTCTGCATAAAACGGGAATTTACAGGTCAGTCTGGAACTGATACTATCTCTGTCTCTCATCGCCCGCCTCACTCTGTCTCTGACTCTCCCTCCGCCCTCTCTCTGTCGCTATCAGCTCTCTCTTTGTACTGTATATGAATCAACTGTTATTGAGCGTAATATGAAGACTTTGATACGAAGTTGAAGACTGATACAGTGTCTCTCTGTCTGTGTCTCTCTGATCGCCGTCTCTGGGTATTGAGGATGGGACCGATAGGACACCAGTTACTGTTATATGTCCCTCAGTTTAGAAGAGGGAAACGCAGACAGACCTGAGGGCGGTGAACATATAATTTATTATATTTATTTATATATAAAGCAACCATGTTTCTGCGTGCGCACAATATTAGTAAATTTAAAAGCAGATATGGGTTAACACAGCCACAGCTGTGATTGGCTCTTGCCCCTGAATCTGGGGAACAGACTCTGCGAGGAGCGCCGGCCTCAGAGTGTTTAACAGTTACTGAGCTGGGAAACGACAACTAACCCCCCGTGAATCCGCAGCACAGGCCGAGCAGAGAGGAAAGCCTGTCCTGGGAACTGTAAATCTGGGGAACAGTTTGTCCTGTGACTGTGCAGATGTGAACATTGTGTCAGAGAGTGTGTTAAAGGGGCGGGCGGCCAAGTCTAATGTCACTGTGTTTGTGTGTCCGGACTCATCGCCGGATTGCCGAGTCCCTCTTGTGTAAAATAAAAATATTTGCCAGTCATAGAATCGCCCTGCTCCCCTGCTCAGCCCCGAAGTGGGAATTTAAGGTAAAGCTTGAGTTGATAATCAAGATTTCAGTCGAAAACCAGAGACCATGTCAGCGATCGGGTGAGAGAGCGCGATGAGTGCAGCATTGAAAGGGGTTTAAATCGAGACTGGAGCCTTGAATTCGGTTGAAACTTTTTCGACAGCAAACGTTCTGGTCTTAGAATCAGGAAGGATCTCGACTGGGATTCTGGAGTGCCGGATTTTCAATGGTATCGGAGAGTTTATGAGGAGAGAGAAACACAGAAATGCTGCAGGGGCCGGGAGCTGACAGCAGGATGTCTCCGCCCCGTCCGCTCGCTGCCTTTAAATTGCTCTGTGCCGCCACCTCTGGATTCATTTCTGACCCACTTCTGACTGTCAGAGAGATTTTCTACAGAGTTCCCGACATGAATGACACCGCAGCCGCCGAAACGGCTCCTCCAGCCGCCGCCGCTCAAATCAAGACTCCCAAGAAGCAGAAGACTGTTTCCCGGCCCAAGAAAGCCGGTCCCAAGTTGGGCGAGCAGATCGTCAAGATTGTGGCGGATTGCAGCGATCGCAAGGGGACGTCCATGGTCGCGATAAAGAAGGCTCTGGCTGACAGCGGCCTGGATGTGGAGCAGCTCCGGTCCCAGATCAGGGCGAGTATCAAGAGGAATGTGGAAAATTGTATCTTGGTGCACACCACGGGCAAGGGCGCCTCCGGCTCTGTTAAAATGGCAAAGCAGCAAAGCCAGGGAAAAGAGGTAAAGGTGAAGAAAGCAGCAGCCAAGAAATCTCCAGCGAAGAAAGCAGCAGCCAAGAAAGTCGCAACAAAGAAACCGGCAGCTAAGAAATCAGCAGCCAAGAAACCAGCAGCCAAGAAAACGGGCACCAAGAAGGCGCCAACGCCAAATAAGACGGCGACTCTTAAGAAAAAGGCTCCTGCGAAGAAGCCTCAAACCCCCAAGAGGGCCATAGTGGCAAAGGTGAAGGCGGCCAAGAGGGTGGAAAAATCGAAGGCCAAGCCCAAGTCGAAATCAGCAAAGGCTAAGAGAGCAGCGCCCAAAAAGAAGTAAAATATCAAGTGTAACCTGTAAACATCTGAACCCAACGGCTCTTCTCAGAGCCACCCACATCTCTCAGAAAAGAGCTGATCCCGGAATCAAGTGATTCCTGTCCTTGCGCCGGGCTCAGATTTCAGATTGAAATCATTTCAAGTAAACCCAGGATCCCTGGTGACTGGCTGACATTCGCTCCCTCCCCCCACTGTCTGCAATAAAACAGAATGGGATGTCCGGGCCGGGCCTCACTAACTGGGGGTGTGTTCGGGTCCAGTCTCAGTTCATGGTCATTTTCATTTCACAGATTCAGGTTGAGAGTCTCAGTGAGTCGGTAACACTGGCGGAGAAACCCCGCGTCACAACTCAAATCGCAACACATGAGATTGTCCAAATCAGCTGGAATAAGGTGTTTGTAAACTGCTGAACCGGGCTGGGAAGGCAGGTGTGGGGAGATGGAATAGGGGCTGGCACTGAAATGGAAGGAGGCGGGTCGACTTGTTACAGAGGGACTGTACATAGGCGGGAATATTACTGATTCTTAATTGTAACAGGGCCTTATTTAAACACTCCGAGTTTCTGGAAATCCTTGAATATGAAGCCCAAGTCTGTAAGGATTTGTGCGGAGCTGTGTTCCGGTTCTGTTGCCGATAAACGGTTTGAAATTGGCGGTTGCAGTAAATTGGAGGTGGAGCTGGAAGATCAGAGGTCGCTCTCTGCTCTGTCTGTGACTCTCACTCTGTCTCCTGCCCTCCCGGTCTCTCTCTCTGTCTGTCACTCTCAGTCTGTCTCCTGCCCTCCCGGTCTCTCTCTCTCTCTGTCTGTCACTCAGTCTGTGTTTAAATACCGGTATCTGCAATGGTGTAAATCGGGTGATAGCCTATCGGCACCATTGAAGTCAATGGGAATATTCATCGGGAGACTAAAACGGGCTGCCGATTCCCTCTCACCCGTTTTACACTAGCGCACAAAGTGAAGACCATTCCCCATCGGACAGAGCCGAGGAAGGAGTCGATTTAAAACCCGATTGTAAAACAGCGCCGGGAATCTCTGACCGCAAGTCTGCCACTATAAAAGAGAGATTATTACTTCTTGTCACAAGCAAGCTTTCTCTCAAAGTCCGTTACATTGAAAGTGGCGGGTGTTTTGAAAATGATGAATAATTTCAACTCAGCCAATCGGGGCCCGGTAATTGCCGGCGTTTCCTTCTGCCTGTCAGAGCTCGGCCCCGGACTGGGGGTCGGGCTGGAACCAGTCACAGCCCCGGGGCGGGGCGGGCCCTCACACACCCTTTAAAAGGCGGCCGCAGAGCCGGCTCCGCCTTAACAGGCTCTGTGTTCCAGATTGTGCTGAGATCTGAGAGAAAATGGCCAGGACCAAGCAGACAGCGCGCAAATCGACTGGAGGGAAAGCTCCTCGCAAACAGCTGGCGACCAAAGCGGCCCGGAAGAGCGCTCCAGCTACAGGCGGAGTGAAGAAGCCTCATCGGTACAGACCCGGCACTGTGGCTCTGAGGGAGATCCGCCGCTACCAGAAATCCACCGAGCTGCTCATCCGCAAACTGCCCTTCCAGCGCCTGGTGCGAGAGATCGCTCAGGACTTCAAGACAGACCTGCGCTTCCAGAGCTCGGCTATCATGGCCCTGCAGGAGGCCAGCGAGGCTTACCTGGTGGGGCTCTTTGAGGACACGAACCTGTGCGCCATCCACGCCAAGCGAGTCACCATCATGCCCAAAGACATCCAGCTGGCCCGCCGCATCCGCGGAGAGCGCGCCTAAACCCGGCTTCAGCACCAAGTACAACAACGGCTCTTTTCAGAGCCACCAAGTCGGCAAAGGAAAGAGCTGTGATCTCCTGAACCAGTGATATTTGTTGGTCATTCGCCCAGCAACTTGCAGGTGAGCATGCATTTAGGATGGAGAGCTCGTAAACTCCTCTGATGCATTATAAGGGACTAATAAAAATCCCAGTTTTGTTGGAAGTAGCTATGGAACCCCTCTCCGTTCTCATGATTGTCGTTCATAAATATTAGATAATGTGATCTTACTTTAATAAACTTAAATCGGTGCAGAGAACACGCAACACATCTCCATCGCTGACTTTAACCGCGTTGCCTTTAACTCGCGGGGCGAGAATCGGGCGGGGTAACAGGCAGCTTAGTGACCAGAGAATGCAGGTGGGGCAAGGGGAGGCAGAAAGGAACCAGCATTCAAATTATCTAATCGTAAAAGAGCAGAATCGAATCCAGCCCTGCTATTGAATGAATTCATCAGCTCCGAAGCTGTTCAGAAAACTCTGATCCTTTCACGGCACAGTAGGAGGCCATTCGGCCCATCGAGTCGGTGCCGATTATTAGATTCAATTCTGGCCGCTTCATTTGCTCTTGGAGCTCACAGCGCTGAGACAGATGAGCGACACTTGACCTTGGCTCGAGTTTACCGGCGCTTTTTCCTCTTCCAGACATTTCCACAAACTCATACTTTCACAGAACAAGGAATTGCTCCCGCTCTCGCCCTTATACCTTCAGCAGGAATGCAGTGAAGGCAGTTGTGATTGGTCACTCTGTGCTGATTCTCATTGGGTTGTTCATGTCACCAATCAGAGCCGCTTGATTCACCAATCAGCAGGCGGCAATGAGAAAGCAGCAGAAAATTTCAAATTTGAAAAGCCCGCCAATATATTCGGAAGACCAGCAACGGCTTTAGTAAATGAAACTACCTTGTCAAAAAATTAGTCTCAGTTCCACGTTTCCCGTCACAAATTTCAGACACTTTCAGTTTGGTCTAAATTAGTGTTTAGTCTGCTCGCTTTCAAATTGTCTGTAACGGGCGGGACGAAAGACCCGAGCACAGCATTATTTAACAAGACACGTTCCAGCGGAATCTTTCTAAACAAACATCACAGATTATGGATTGATTTCCATTCACAGGAGTTGCAGCGGGAATTAACCCGGAGCCGAAACTCCTGGTGCAATTAATCGAACAGTGATATTAAGAGTTGCTATTCGACCAAGGATTTATCGTTAATGAACTGATATCCCGATAATAAATTAACCAACTTCAGGAAGAGTGAAACGAACGACTGAAAACTGACCCAATCCCCTTAAATCGCTCTAACCGATCATATCCTGGGAAATATGAACGGGGCTGAGAACAGAGTAAAAAGGGTCAGTGTTAAATCCTACCGAAAACTGCATTTCGAAGAAACTCCCTACTAGATTAAAACAAAAACCAAACATTTACCGAACTCCAGAAAGACATTTAACATATAGTAAAAACACTACAATAAAACATTTCCAGAGAGCCGTTGGTGTAGCTTTTTCAGAGAAACTGTGGGTGGCTCTTAAAAGAGCCGTTGTGTTTGTCTTGTTGGTCTGTTGTGCTGTTTTACTTGGAGCTGGTGTATTTGGTCACCGCCTTTGTCCCTTCAGACACGGCGTGCTTGGCCAGCTCCCCGGGCAACAGCAAGCGCACGGCGGTCTGGATCTCCCGGGAACTGATGGTGTGCCGCTTGTTGTAATGGGCCAGGCGGGAAGACTCACCCGCGATGCGCTCGAAAATATCATTCACAAAGGAGTTCATGATGTTCATGGCCTTGGAGGAGATGCCGGTGTCGGGGTGAACCTGCTTCATCACTTTGTAGATGTAGATGGAATAACTCTCCTTCCTTGACTTTCTCCTCTTCTTACCGCTCTTTGTTGGCGCTTTATTCAAGGTTTTCTTGGCCCCCTTTTTAGGAGCTGGTTTCTTCTTCTCTTCAGGCATCTTCAAACTCAATTTCAGACAAAGAAATAAATCGAATGCGTTCTGGGAGCGGATTAAATAGGCAGCCCCACAGCGCTATGCTAATAAAGGATGGGTGAAGGCAATGATTGTGATTGGTCCGTTTGTAAAGATGTCACAAACTGTTTCGAGGAACTCTCTGATTGGTTTCCTTGGATATCCAATTAGATTTAGTACCTGTCACCAATCAAAAGCATTCTCACTGCAATCAGGAAATACATTTCCAAAAGAGTCTCTCCAACCCCAGTTTTTATTGAAATAGCCGCTCACTGTGTCGCTATTGTGCTTCGATCAATCAACAAAAAACTGTAACTTAACAAAAATACATCAAATGAAATGTAACAAATTAAATTAAAATTTGGTTTCCGGGGGTGATGATGCACTCCAGTCTCTGCGGCGTCCACTGGTCGCGGAAGGCCTCGAGCATGTCGGCGGATACCAGCTGCTCCACCTCCAGGGCCACCCGGGTACGAACGTGGCCGCAGAAGAGAAGCAGGTAGTACGACCGACCGAACCTGTTGACCGCCCGCTGCCTTGAGCAGTTGATGGCCACTTTGGCCAGGCCCAGGAGCAGTCCTACAAGGAGGCCCCCTGACCTGCCCGCTCCCCTCCACACCGGGTGAACAAAGATCAGGAGTGTGGGACTGAAGTGCAGCCAAAGGTCGAGGAGCAGCCCCTTCAAATAATGGAAGAGGGGCTGCAACCTCTTACACTCTACATAAACGTGGAACACGGACTCCTCCAGACCGCAGAACAAGCAGGCGGCCCGGGAGTCCGTGAACCTACTTAAAAACCTATTGCACGGGACTGCTCTGTGCAACACCCTCCAGGCCAAGTCCCCAATAGATAAAGGGAGGGCTCCCACGTAGAGAGCCCACCATTGGGGACACCCGCCTCCTCTGGACGGCAAGATGGTGTGCCAAGGTGTCTCCGAATGGCAGCCGAGGATGGCAAAAAGGAGGGTCTTCAAGAGCAGCCCGTACAGGAATCCCCTCCGTGCAGAATGGAAAGGCACGGAAGGGATTTCCCGGAGACGGCTCAAGTTGTGAGGCGCCGGCTCCCGAGAAGGTTTTCGGGGCCGGGCGCCGATGAGGAATTCCGTCTGGACGGGGGTCAGTTCGGACAGGATCGCCCCACGTGCCTGAGCCTCCTCGATACACCTAGTGGACTCAGGGCCCAGTGCCACTTTCAGCGTCTCGATGGCTTTGGCCGCGAGCTGGGCATTGGCCCAGGACAGGCGCTGCGCCAACACCTCTGGTGCCATACAACCCGCTCTTCCGCCAGCAAGTAGGTCCCCGACTCTGGTCACCGTGACAGACACAACTCTGCCCTCCGCCAGCCACATGAATCCACATTCATGGAGGTGCGGATTCCTGAGCAGCGGCTCCTGTAGGACAGCCGCCTCTCCTGACGGGGGAGAATTCCATCTGCAGGCATCCTTGTTCCAGATCCTGAGCAGTTCCTGGTAGAAGACAGGCAGCTCCCGCAAGGAGGCACGGGTACCCCCCAGTTTTACAAACAGGAGCTGCGTGTCGTAATTGAGGCCGTGCAGCTGGCGGAAGAAATACCTCGGCAGCGCACACTATCTAGGCGGCGCCTCGACGTACAGGTATCTTTCTGCAGGGTCCGAAGACGGAAAGTCACAGCCTGGGTGATAAGTCATTAGCCCAGTAACTTGGGGGTGAGAATACATGTTTTATGTCGTGCCACAAGTTTACTCAACGGGTGCAGCACTGATACCTGATCTAAAACTCATAAACCAGTGCCAGTCATTGCCGCTCAGCACTCATTCTGCCCTCTACGATGCATTACCTGAGATTAATAATAAACATCCCAGTTTTGATAGCAGTCACCCTTACGCTGCGGGGAGAGAATCCCCGATCTGATACGGCCGGGGTAACAGGCAACTTTGTAGGTGGGATAGCGGAAAGAAGCCAGCATCTAAACCCAGAAGAGACCAGACTCGAAAGAAGCCTTTCTATTACTAAACGAATTCTTCAGCTCCAAAGCTGTTCAGATAACTCAAACCCCTTCAAACAGTAACTACCCCTTTCACTGATTGTGTGGGTGGCTCTGAAAAGAGCCGTTGGGTTATTAGATTAAATTTTGGCCACTTCACTTGCTCTTGGAGCTCACAGCGCTGGTTTTCTTGGGCAGCAGCACAGCCTGGCTATTAGGCAACACCCCACCCTGAGTTAATTGCACAATACTGCGGATGCTGGAAATCTGAAATAACAACAGAAAATGCTGGAAATACTCAGCAGGCCAGGCAGCATCCGTGGAGAGAGAAACAGAGTTAACGTTTCAGGTCTGGGACCCTTCATCAGAACTGGAAGAAGCTGGAGATGTAACAGATATTAAGCAGGTGCAGAGACGGGGCGGTTAGGAGGGGAGGAAGGAGTAGAAAGAACATCCTGTACTTTTGTAAGAGGCAGGAAAGATAAAATGTTGCAAATGGGAATGGCAAAAATCATACTGCATGAAAAATGGGGGCAGGGATAATTATCTGAAATTGTTGAACTCAATGTTGAGTCCGGCAGGCTGCAAAGTGCCCAATCGAAAGATGAGGTGCTGTTCCTCGAGCTTACGTTGAGCTTCATTGGAACAATGCAATAGCCCGAGGACAGAGAGATCAGAGTGGGAGTGAAGCGGTGAATTAAAGTGACAGGCGACCGGAAGCTCAGGGTCACCCGTACGGACTCAACGGAGGTGTTCTGCAAAGCGGTCACCAAATCTGCGTTTGGTCTCCCCAATGTAGAGGAGACCGCATCGTGAGCAGCGAATACAGTATATTAAATTGCAAGAAGTACAAGTAAATCGCTGTTTCACCTGGGGCCCCAAACACCCCTTAAATCAGCTCTAACTGACCATATTGTGTGAAATATGAAAGGGGTTGAGAACAGCTTACAAAGGGTCGGAGAATCTCCCTACCAGATTAAAACAGAAATCAGACATTTAGTATTAAAAAGTCACTACAATAAAACAATTCCAGAGGGATGTTGGTGCAGCTTTTTCAGAGACACTGTGGGTGGCTCTTAAAAGAGCCGTTGTGTTTATCTTGTTGGTCTGTTGTGTTGTTTTACTTGGAGCTGGTGTATTTGGTCACCGCCTTTGTCCCTTCAGACACGGCGTGCTTGGCCAGCTCCCCGGGCAACAGCAAGCGCACGGCGGTCTGAATCTCCCGGGAACTGATGGTGTGCCGCTTGTTGTAATGGGCCAGGCGGGAAGCCTCACCCACGATGTGCTCAAAAATATCATTCACAAAGGAGTTCATGATGCTCATGGCCTTGGAGGAGATGCCGGTGTCAGGGTGAACCTGCTTCATCACTTTGTAGATGTAGATGGAATAACTCTCCTTCTTTGACTTTCTCCTCTTCTTACCGCTCTTTCTTGGTGCTTTATTTAGGGATTTCTTGGCCCCCTTCTTTGGAGCTAGTTTCTTCACCTCCTCAGGCATCTTCAAACTAAACTTCAGTTACAGAAATAGCGCAAATTCGTTCCGGGAGTGTATTAAATAGGCAGCCCCAGAGCGCTATGCCAATAAAGGATGGGTGAAGGCAATGATTGTGATTGGTTAGTTTGTATTGATGTTACAATACTTTTTCCCAGAAACATTCTCATTGGTTTCCTTGGATATCCAATTAGATTTAGTACCTGCCACCAGTCACAAGCTCCCTCACTGCAATCAGGGAATACATTTTCAAAAGATTCTCCAGCCCCAGTTTATATTGAAATAGCCGCTCACTGTGTTAAGATCCCCCGGGAAATGTCACCTGTTCGTCGGCGAGAAGGGCCCGAGTCCTCTGGTGATTCCCACACATGTGATTACCTTGATGTGTGATTTTTGTCCCTTTCTATTGATAATTCGTTTTTAACCTGATTTGTACAGTGTATCTTGAGTGCATTACCCGGGTGCATTGACATTCAATGATATTTTGAAGCTTTTCCCTCTGCTGTTCTTGCCCGTTCTTGTTTAAATATATATTAAGCGCCGGGAATCTCTGACCGCAAGTCTGCCACTATAAAAGAGAGATTATTACTTCGTGTCACAAACAAGCTTTCTCTCAAAGTCCGTTACATTGAAAGTGGCGGGTGTTTTGAAAATGATGAATAATTTCAACTCAGCCAATCGGGGCCCGGTAATTGCCGGCGTTTCCTTCTGCCTGTCAGAGCTCGGTCCCTGACTGGGGGTCGGGCTGGAAACATAGAAGATAGGAGCAGGAGTAGGCCATTCGGCCCTCCGCCATTCAATGAGATCATCCAAATTCAGTACCCTGTTCCTGCCTTCTCCCCATATCCCTTGATCCCTTTAGCCTTAAGAAATATATCTAACTCCTTGAATATATTTAATGAACTGGCCTGAACTGCCTTTTGTGGTAGAGAATTCCACAGGTTCACCACTCTCTGGGTGAAGAAATTCCTCCTCATCTCTGTCCTAAATGACTTACCCCTTTTCTTTAGTCTGTGACCCCTGGTTCTGGACTCCCCCGCCATCAGGAACATCCTTAGTGCATCTAGTCTGTCTAGTCCTGTTAGAATTTTATAAGTTTCAATGAGATCCCCTCTCATTCTTCTAAACTCCAGTGAATATAAGCCCAATCGACCCAATCTCTCTTCATACGTCATTCCTGCCATCCCAGGTATCAGTCTGGTGAATTTTCGCTGCACTCCCTCCATGGCAAGAACATTCTTCCTCAGATAAGGCGACCAAAACTGCACACAATACTCAAGGTGTGGTCTCACCAAGGCCCTGTACAACTGCAGCAAGGCATCCTTGCTCCTGTACTCGAATCCTCTCGCTATGAAGGCCAACATACCACTTGCCTTCTTAACCGCCTGCTGCACATGCATGCTTACCTTCACCGACTGGTGCACAAGGACACCCAGGTCTCGTTGCACTTCCCCATCTCCCAATCTATTGCCGTTCAGATAATAATCTGCCTTCCTGTTTTTGCCACCAAAGTGGATAACCTCACATTTATCCACATTATGCTGCATCTGCCATGCATCTGCCCAATCACCCAACCTGTCCAAATCATACTGGAGTTTCTCGGCATCCTCCTCACAGCACACACACCCACCCAGCTTTATGTCATCTGCAAACTTGGAGATATTACATCTTGTTCCCTCGTCTGGATCATTAATATATATTGTGAATAGCTGGGGTCCTAGCACCGATCCCTGTGGTACCCCACTAGTCACTGCCTGCCACTCGGAAAAAGACCCGTTTATTCCAATGGAGACAGTCACAGCCCCGGGGCGGGCCGGTTCCTCACACACCCTTTAAAAGACAGCCGCAGAGCCGGCTCCGTATTAACAGGCTCTGTGTTCCAGATTGTGCTGAGATCCGTTGCGAAAATGGCCAGGACCAAGCAGACAGCGCGCAAATCGACTGGAGGTAAAGCTCCTTGCAAACAGCTGGCTACCAAAGCGGCCCGGAAGAGCGCTCCAGCCACGGGCGGAGTGAAGAAGTCTCATCATTACAGACCCGGCACTGTGGCTCTGAGGGAGATCCGCCGCTACCAGAAATCCACCGAGCAGCTCATCTGCAAACTGCCCTTCCAGCGCCTGGTGCGAGAGATCGCTCAGGACTTCAAGACAGACCTGCGCTTCCAGAGCTCAGCCATCATGGCCCTGCAGGAGGCCAGCGAGGCTTAACCGGTGGGGCTCTTTGAGGACACCAACCTGTGCGCCATCCACGCCAAGCGAGTCACCATCCTGCCCAAAGACATCCAGCTGGCCCGCCGCATCCGCGGAGGGCGCACCTAAACCCGGCTTCAGCACCAAGTACAACAATGGCTCTTTTCAGAGCCACCAAATCGGCAAAGGAAAGAGCTGCAATCTCCTGAACCAGTGATATCTGTTGGTCATTAGTCCAGTAACTTGTGGGTGAGCATGCATTTAGGATGGAACGCTCATAAACTCCCCTCTACGATGCATTATTTGGGACTAATGATAAAAATCCCAGTTTTGGTTGGAAGTAACTATGGAACTGTTGTGGAGTATTTTAAACCAACACTCGACACAAGGTTTTCGGATCGATAATCAAGTCGTCTTTGTTGCACCGGTGGGGAGACTGTCTGTTCTGTCTTAGCCAGACTTCTCCAAATTGTTACAGCAAACACTACATTTTTATACATTACAATACACATGTCCAGCTCATGCAAAATTCATTCCTGCCACCTGATTGGACCCAGGCCCACATGCATCTTCACTGATTGGTTGCCTATGCCGCATTACATTAAAGTACCACCTTTATTACCAGAAAAGTATATGTCCGTTATCCCACAAGCTGTTGTTGCACCTATGACCTTTGTTTATGCCAGATGGGGACTCAACAACAGTGTATTTCTGACTCATTGTCCTGCTTTCCTGCCTCTCTAGGCCTCTTTACTTCCAACTCATTGTTTTACTTTCCTGCCAGAACAGAACTTACATCCTCTAGGCCTCTTATGGTTCCACGTCCGACTATTTGCAATTGTCTCTAAGTGATACAGCTTGCAGTCGTTAATCATTCTAACACTACTGCTTAGGTTATCTCAACTGCCAGTTCAGCAATTTAGAAAAAGCTTACTACTACAAAGTCGAGGGCCGCCACGCATCTCGCCATTCCTTTAGCCATGGGAGTTTGTTGGGTGGAGTAATAGGCAATTGGCCTCATATCTCCCCTGTACTCTTGGGTGACTACAGCGTTATAGAAGTTCTTGTCTATATATATATATAGTATATATGGAATGGTTTGACTATATTTGGCAATCCTAGTGCCAATTGTCTCCACGTTATACAGTTTGCAGTCGCAATCATTCTAACACTACTGCAAAATCAACATGTCATTCTTAGGTTATCTCAACTGCCAGTTCAGCAAGTTAGAAAAAGCTTACCACTGCAAAGGGCTATTAGATTATTGTCTTTATTACACCATTCAGTGAAACTGCCAGCGATGTCAGTTTAACTCTTTCCCCACTGCAAGGGGCTGTGTTGCCTAATCCTGTTTCTACTTCTTATGTTTTTAAGTTAGAAAGAAGCTTCTGAGCTGCACTCCCACTTCTGCTTTCTAATTCAGTGCCGGCTCTGAGCTGTTGAAGCCGACAGACTGAAGATTGCTGTGCAACAAAGCGCTCACAGGCCAGGTACGGGACTGTAGTGGTTCTTGAACTGGACTGGAACCCCAAGGTACAAATATGGCAACAGCAGAGGGAAAAGCTTCAGAATATCATTGAATGGAAATGCACCCAGGTAATGCACTCAAGATACACTGTACACATCAAGTTAAAAACGAATTCTCAATAATAAGTGACAAAAATCACACATCGGGGTAATCACATGTGAGAATCACCTGCGGAGTAGGGCCCTTCTCACCGATGAACAGGTGACATTTTCCGGGGGATCTTAACATAAGAAATAGAAGCAGGAGTAGGCCATTCGACCCTTCGAGCCTGCTCCACCATTCAATGAGATCATGGCTGATCTTCTGCCTCAACTCCATTCACCGGCTCTATCACCATATCCCTTGTTCCCTTTACAAGTCAGAAATCTATCGACTTCTGTTTTGAATATACCTAATGACTGAGCCTCCAGAGCCCTCTGGGGTAGAGAATTCCAAAGATTCTCCACCCTCTGTTAACGAATTCTCAATCCATGCTAGTATATTACCCCCAATTCCATGTGCCCTAATTTTGTTCACCAACCTCTTGTGTGGGACCTTATCGAAGGCCTTCTGAAAATTTCTTCTCATCTCAGTCCTGAACAGCCTACCCTTTCTCCTGAGGCTGTGGCCCTTGGTTCTAGACTCCCAGCCAAGGGAAACGTTCTCCCAGCATCCACCCTATCAAGCACTGTAATAATTTTGTATGCTTCAATGAGATCCCCTCTCATTCTCCTGAATTCAAGAGAATACAGGCCTAGTTTACTCAATCTCTTCTCATACACCAGTCCCACCATCCCAGGAATCAATCTCATGAACCTTTGTTGCACTCCCTCTATGGCAAGTATATCCTTCCTTAGGTAAGGAGACCAAAATTGTACACAGTACTCCAGGTGTGGTCTCACCAAGGCCCTATATAATTGGAGTAAGACTTCTTTACTTCTGTACTCAAATCCTCTTGTAATGAGGGCCAGCATACCATTTGCCTTCCTAATGGCTTGCTGCACCTGCACATTCACTTTCAGTGACTCATGTACAAGGACACCCAGGTCCCTTTGAGCGTCTGCATTCCCCAATCTTTCACCATTTAGGAAATACTCTGCCTTCCTGTTTTTTCTACCAAAGTGGATAACTTCACATTTATCCACATTATATTCCATCTGCCATGTTCTCGCCCACTCACTGAGCCTGTCAAGCTCTCCTTGAAGCCTCTTCACATCCTCTTCACAACTGACACTGCCACCTAGCTTTGTATCATCAGCAAATTTGGAAATGTTACATTTAGTCCCCACATCCAAATCATTGATACTGTGAATAGCTGGGGCCCAAGCACCACTCCTGGCAGTACCCCACCTGCCATCCTGAAAAAGACCCGTTTATTCCTACTCTTTTTTTTCTGTCTGTTAACCAATTCTCAATCCATGCTAGTATATTACCCCCAATTCCATGTGCCCTAATTTTGTTCACCAACCTCTTGTGTGGGACCTTTTCAAAGGCCTTCTGAAAATCCAGATACACCACATCTACCGGTTCCCCTTTGTCTACTCCACTAGTTACATCCTCAAAGAACTCCAATAGGTTTGTCAAACAGGATTTCCCTTTCATAAATACATGTTGACTCTGCCCAATCTTACTATTAGTTTCTAAGTGCCCAGTTATTGCATCCTTTAGAATAGATTCCAGCATTTTCCCAACTACTGATGTGAGGCTAACAGGCCTGTAATTTCCCGTTTTCTCATTCCTTCCTTTCTTAAATAGTGGGGTTACATTTGCTATCCTCCAATCTGCAGGAACCATTCCAGAATCTATAGAATTTTGGAAGATGACAACCAATGCATCCACTATCCCAATGGCCACCTCTTTCAAAACCCTAGGATGTAGGTCATCCGGTCCTTGGGATTTATCGACTTTTAGTCCCATTAATTTTTACTAATAATTTCTTTAAGTTCCTCATTCTCGCCACACCCTTGGTTTTCTCGTATTTCTGGGAGGTTTTTTGTGTCTTGCTCTGTGAAGACAGAAACAAAGTATTTATTTAATTTCTCTGCCATTTCCTCATTCCCCATTATAAATTCTCCCATCTCTGTCTGCAAAGGACCTACATTTACCTTCGCCAGTCTTTTCTTTTTCACATACCTACAGAAGCATTTACAATCCGTTTTTATATTTTTCGCTAGTTAGTGCTCATATTCCATTTTCCCTTTCTTTATCAATTTCTTGGACCCCCTTTGCTGATTTCTAAAAAATCCCAATCCTCAGACTGGCCGCTATTTCTGGCAACTTTATAAGCTTCTTCCTTTGACTTAATACTAGCTTTAATTTCTTTTGTTAGCCATGGTTGGATCACCTTTCCTTTTGGGTTTTTATGCCCTAGAGGAATATATGTTTGTTGCAAATTATGCATTATTTCCTTGACTATTAGCCATTGTATGTCCAGCTTCATACATTTTAATGTAGTCTCCCAATCTACCTTGGCCAGCTTGTCCCTCCTACCCTTGTAGTTTCCTCTGTTTAGATTGAAGACATTAGTTTCAGATTGGAATACACCACTCTCAAACTAAATGTAAAATTCAGTCATATTATGGTCACTTGTCGCTAAATGCCCCTTTACCACACTGAGTGTACCCTTTTGAGTATAAACTGGGGCTGAAGAGAGTATTTTGGAAATGTACTTCTTGATTGCAGTGAGACAGCTTTTGATTGGTGGCAGGCACTAAATCTAATTGGATATCCAAGGAAACCAATCAGAGAGTTCCTGGAAAAAAGTCTTGTGACATCATTGCAAACTAACCATTCCATTCACAATCATTGCCTTCACCCATCCTTTATTAGCATACTAGCTGGGGAGCCCCGCGTTGCGAGGGCAATTTTGGGGCGTTTGGTCTCCCTGCCCCTGTGTGTCCCCCTCTCCCTGTCATGTCCTCTCCCTGTCCTATCCCTCCCCTCTCTCCCTCCCCTCCCTCTCCCCTCCTCCCTCCCCCGCTCGCCTCCTCCCCCGCTCCCCTCCTCCGCTCCCCTCCTCCCCTCCCCCGCTCCCCTCCTCCCCCGCTCCCCTCTGTCCCTCTCTCCGGCCCCTCCCCCTGCCTAGCGCCTGAGGTCCGGTGCCGTTGCTGAGGTCCCCCGCGTATCGCGCGGCTGATGGACGGCCGCTGCGGGCGGGCGGGCAGCGCATGCGCGGTGAGTGTGGGCGGCGCATGCGCGGTCAGTGCGAGCGGCCCGCGGGAGCCGGCAAGGCCGTTAGCGAGCGGGAAACTTTGGGCGGCGCGCCCGCGCTCCGTCCGCGACACCGACGGCAATTTTGGGGCGCGAGGACAATTTTGGGGCGTTTGGTCTCCCTGCCCCTGTGTGTCCCCCCTCTCCCTGTCATGTCCTCTCCCTGTCCTATCCCTCCCTCCCCTCTCTCCCTCCCCTCCCCTCTCTCCCTCCCTCCCCTCTCCCCCTCCCCTCCGCCCCCTCCCCCTCCCTCTCCCACTCCCCTCTGTCCCTCTCTCCGGCCCCTCCCCCTGCCTAGCGCCTGAGGTCCGGTGCCGTCGAGGGCAATTTTGGGGCGCGAGGGCAATTTTGGGGCGTTTGGTCTCCCTGCCTCTGTGTGTCCCCCCTCTCCCTGTCCTATCCCTCCCTCCCCTCCCCTCTCTCCCTCCCTCCCCTCCCCTCTCTCCCTCCCTCCCCTCTCTCCTCCCCTCCCCTCTGTCCCTCTCTCCGGCCCCTCCCCCTGCCTAGCGCCTGAGGTCCGGTGCCGTTGCTGAGGTCCCCCGCGTATCGCGCGGCTGATGGACGGCCGCTGCGGGCGGGCGGGCAGCGAATGCGCGGTGAGTGCGGGCGGCGCATGCGCGGTGAGTGCGGGCGGCGCATGCGCGGTGAGTGCGGGCGGCGCATGCGCGGTGAGTGCGAGCGGCCCGCGGGAGCCGGCAAGGCCGTTAGCGAGCGGGAAACTTTGGGCGGCGCGCCCGCGCTCCATCCGCGACACCTGAGAGGGGGAAGTAGAGAGAGACAGAGAGGGAAGAGGAGAAGGAGAGAGAGGGAAGAGGAGAGAGGGAAGAGGAGAAGGAGAAAGAGGGAAGAGGAGAAGGAGAGAGAGAGAGGGAAGAAAGAGAGGGAGAGAGAGAGAGAAATTTTTTCAGCTTCAGGCCCCGAGTCGCCCCTGCGCGAGGGTGAGGAGGAGGGGGGGGGTGGGGTTGCTAAACACAATATAAAACTCAAATAAATTGTTAATTAATTGCCTAACACATAATTGAAATATTTACCTTAGTTCCCTAACACACAGAAAGTGTGGGGGAAAAAATCGTGGAAAATCAAGATGGCGGCCACTCACCTCGGTTCAGAAGGATAAGGCCCGCCCACACACGCACCGATTGGTCGACCGGTCAGGTCACCGAAGCGTAGGATTGGTCAATCGTCGAGTCACTCGACACTCAACTGTAGGAAGACCTCGACGTCACACGGTCGCTAATGAGATGCTAATGAGCGGAACGCTGAACGTTTTTGGGATACCGCGGGCGGGATTTGTGTCCGGCCGAAACGTAAATACGCCTATGACCGGTCCGGAATCGCAAGCTTTCTTTTGAGGCGACGCGCGCGTCGGTACGCTCTGTAACTTCCAAACGTATAGAGACCAGGCGGACAGACAGACAGACAGAAGAGCCGCTTTATATATATAGATAGCGCTGTGGGGCTGCCTATTTAATCTGCTCACGGAACTTAGTTGAGTTATTTCTGTAACTGAAATTGAGTTTGAAGATGCCTGAGGAGGTGAAAAAAACAGCTCCCAAGAAGGGAGCCAAGAAAACCTTGAATAAAGCACCAACAAAGAGCGGCAAGAAGAGGAGAAAGTCAAGGAAGGAGAGTTATTCCATCTACATCTACAAAGTGATGAAGCAGGTTCACCCCGACACCTCCTCCAAGGCCATGAACATCATGAACTCCTTTGTGAATGATATTTTCGAGCGCATCGCAGGTGAGTCTGCCCGCCTAACCCATTACAACAAGCGGCACACCATCAGTTCCCGGGAGATCCAGACCGCTGTGCACTTGCTGTTGCCCGGGGAGCTGGCCAAGCACGCCGTGTCTGAAGGGACAAAGGCGGTGACCAAATACACCAGCTCCAAGTAAAACTCAACGGACCAACAAGACAATCTCAACGGCTCTTTTAAGAGCCACCCACAGTTTCTCTGAAATAGCTGCACCAACGTCTCTCTAGAATTGTTTTATTGTCGTGTTTTTTTCTATATATTAAATGTATTTCTGGAGTTTGGTAAATGTTTGATTTTTTTTTAAATCTGGTAGGCAGATTCTCAAATGCAGTTTTCGGTAGGATTTAACACTCACCCTTTGTAATCTGTTCTCAACCCCATTCGTATTTCCCAGGATGTGATCAGTTAGACCCGAATTAAGAGGAATAGGTCAGATTTCAGTTGCTTGTTTAACTATTCCTGAAGTTGGTTAATTTATTATCGGAGAATATCCGGTCATTAACCATAAATTCTTGGTCGAATAGCGACTCTCAATATCATTTCGATTAGTTGCACCAGGAGTCTCGGCTCCGGGTTAGCTCCCGCTGCAGCTCCTGTGAATGGAAATTAATCCATAATCAGGTTTGTTTAGAAAGATTCAATTCAATTGCAACGTGTCTAGTTAAATAATGCTGTGCTCGGGTCTTTCGTCTCGCCCGTTGCAGACAATTTGAAAACGAGCAGAATAAACCGGAATTTAGACCCGATTGTAAAACCGTGTCTGAAATTCGTGACGGGAAACGTGGAACTGGGAATGTAAATTTTTGTCTTAAGGCCGTTTTATTTATTAAGGCCGTTTTATTTACTAAAGCCGTTCCTGGTCTTACAAATATTGGCGGGCTTTTCAAATTTGAAAAATCGTTTCGTGTTTGACAATTTGGCGCCGTTTTCTCATTGCCGTTTGTTGATTGTACTGATTCTCATTGGGCTGTTCATGTTACCAGAGTGGCCAATCGCAAGTGCCTCCACTGCATTCCTGCTGAAGGTATAAGGGCGAGTGCAGCAGGAATTCTTAATTGTTTTTGAAAGTATCTGAGATTGTGGAAATGCCGAGAAGGAAAAAGCGCCGGTAAAGCTCGGGCAAGGCCAACTCTCGCGCATCCCGGGCCGGACTGTAGTTCCCGGTGGGCCATGTTCACAGGCTCCTGGGAAAGGGGAACTATGCTGAGCGCGAGTGCTCTGGGCAACATGCGGTTAGTGCCAGAGCGATTGAGCTGTATTGGGTGTCCTGTGCACAGGTTTCAGTTTATTAAAGTAAATACGGCATCTCATTACCTAATACTTATGAACAACAACCATGAGAACGTAGTTGGGTCCATAATTCCTTCCAACCAACAGTGCGATTTTTATCATTAACCCCAACTAATGCATATAGAAACATAGAAGATAGGAGCAGGAGTAGGCCATTTGGCCCCTCGAGCCTGCTCCGCCATTCAATGAGATCATGGCTGATCATCCAAATTCAGTACCCTGTCCCTGCCTTCTCCCCATATCCCTTGACCCTTTAGCCTTAAGAAATATATCCAACTCCTTCTTGAATATGTTTAATGAACTGGCCTCCACCGCCCTCTGGCAGAGAATTCCACAGGTTCACCACTCTAGGTGAAGAAATTCCTCCTCATTTCAGTCCTAAATGGCTTACCCCTTATCCTTAGACTATGACCCCTGGTTCTGGACTCCCCAGCCATCAGAAACATCCTTCCTGCGTCTAGTCTGTCCAGGCCTGACAGAATTTTATAGGTTTCGATGAGATCCCCCCTCAATCTTCTAAACTCCAGTGAGTATAAGCCCAATCGACACAATCTCTCATACGTCATTCCTGCCATCCCAGGTATCAGCCTGGTGAATCTTCGCTGCACTCCTTCCGTGGCAAGAACGTCCTTCCTCAGATAAGGCGACCAAAACTGCACACAATACTCAAGGTGCGGCCTCACCAAGGCCCTGTACAACTGCAGCAAGACATCCTTGTTCCTGTACCCGAACCCTCTTGCTACGAAGGCCAACATACCATTTGCCTTCTTAACCGCCTGCTGCACCTGCATGCTTACCTTCAGCGACTGGTGCACAAGAACACCCAGGTCTCTCTGCACTTCCCCTTCTCCCAATCTATTGCCATTCAAAAAATAATCTGCCTTCCTGTTTTTGCCACAAGTGGATAACCTCACATTTATCCACATTATAGTGCATTTGCCATGTTTCTGCCCAATCACCCAACCTGTCCAAATCGTACTGGAGTTTCACAACATCCTCCTCACAGCATACCCTCCCACCCAGCTTTGTGTCATCTGCAAATTTGGAGCTAATGCATCCAATTCCCTCGTCCAGATCATTAATATATATTGTGAACAGCTGGGGTCCTAGGACCGATCCTTGCGGTACCCCACTAGTCACTGCCTGCCACTCGGAAAAAGACCCGTTTATTCCAACTCTTTGCTTTCTGTCCACCAACCAGTTCTCTATCCAAGTCAATACCTTGCCCCCAATCCCATGTGCCTTAATTTTGCACGCTAATCTCTTATGCGGGACCTTATCGAAAGCCTTCTGAAAGTCCAAATACACCACATCCACTGGTTCTCCCTTATCTATTTTACCAGTTACATCCTCAAAAAATTCCAGTAGATTAGTCAAGCACGATTTACTTTTTGTAAATCCATGTTGACTTTGTTCGATCCTGTCGCTGCTTTCCAAGTGCTCTGCTATTACATCTTTTATAATGGACTCTAGCATTTTACCCACTACCGATGTCAGGCTTACCGGTCTATAATTCCCCGCTTTTTCTCTACCACCTTTTTTGAATAGTGGGGTAACATTCGCTACCCTCCAATCCATGGGTACTGTTCGAGTCTATCGAGTTCTGGAAGATGACCAGCAATGCATCTACTATTTCTAGGGCCACTTAAGTACCCTAGGATGTAGATTATCAGGCCCTGGGGATTTATCGGCCTTCAGTCCCAACACCATTTCCCTACAAATACTGATTTCTTTCAGTTCCACCCTTTCATCAGACCCTATGTTCCCTGGCATCTCTGGGAGGTTATTTGTGTCCTCCTTTGTGAAGACAGAACCAAAATATGTATTCAGTGGGTCTGCCATTTCTTTGTTCCCCATTATAAATTCCCCTGATTCTGACTGCAAGGGACCTACGCTTGACTTCACCAATCTTTTTCTCTTCACATATCTATAAAAGCTTTTACAGTCAGTTTTTATGTTCCCTGAAAGCTTACTCTCATATTCTATTTTCCCTTTCTTAATTAACCCCTTTGTCCTCCGTTGTTGAATCCTAAACTGCTCCCAATCCTCGGGATTATTGCTTTTTCTGGCCAATTTATATGTCCTCTCCTTGGATCTTATGCTATCCCTAATTTCCCTTGTTAGCCACGGTTGAGTCACCTTTTTGTTTTATTTTTATGCCAAACCGGGATGAACAAATTCTGTAGTTCATCCATTCGGTCTTTGAATGTTTGCCATTGCCTATCCACTGTCAACCCTTTGAGTGACATTCCCCAATCAATCCTACCCAACTCGCTCCTCAGACCATCGTAATTTCCTTTATTTAAATTGAGGACCCTAGTCTCTGAGTCAACTACTTCATTCTCCATCTTAATGAAGAATTCGATCATATTATGATCGCTCCGACCCAAGGGGCCTCGTACAACAAGATTGCTAATTAATCCTTTCTCGTTACATAATACCCAGTCTAAGATGGCCTGATCTCTGGTTGGTTCCTCGACATATTGGTCCAGGAAACCATCCCGTAAACACTCCCGGAATTCCTCCTGCACAGTATTGTTACTAATTTGGTTAGCCCAATCTATATGTAGATTAAAGTCACCCATGATGACTGCTGTGCCCTTATTGCACGCTTATTTAATTTCCCTTTTTAATGCCATCCCCAACCTCCGCCTTACTGTTTGGAGGTCATCGAGGGGAGTTTACGAGCTTTCCATCCAGGACGCATTTACACCCCCAAGTTACTGGGCTAATGACCAACAGATATCACTGCTTCAGGAGATGCACCATGGGGAAACCTGCTTTCCTGGCAAAGCCACGTGTGCGCTCGTTCTGCTTCCCTCTGAGATAGAAGCCAATGTAGTCCCTTCTGGTGTAGAGAGCCTCAGTTAGCTCCCGGATGCAGCAACTGATGGTGAACTGAGAGATGTTAGCTATGTCTCCTGCTGCAGATTGGAAGCATCTGCTGGCGAAGAAAAAGAGGGCCACGGTGACATTAACTGCCACTGGGAGTGCCATGTTCACCCTGCTTTCAGGCTGCAGGTCTGGTTGCAGGAGGTGGTAGAGTTCTGTGACCACCTCCTTGGTGACTACACTGCTCCTTGCTTAAGTGGATATAAGAGAAGTACTCTCAACACCCTAGGTGGGTAAGGCCTCCTGTTGAGTGCGACTGGCCCTCCTCCTGCATGCATGTTCCTGTCTTCCTCGTTCTCTCTGCTTCCTCTGCTGTAGATCCTAGAGCGCGAGGTTGACTGCCAATTGTAAGAAATTGTGAATCGGAAGAAATTGTGAATTATAAGAAATAATGGCTTTATAAAACTAATAAGGTCATTCGAGCTGAGCAGCCAGGATAAGTTGCTGATACAGCTATTGTACAAAAAGCTGAGGTCATTGCAAGGTCATAACAATAAACAGGCCTTTGAGTGGGCATAACTAGGGCTGATAAGGGGTTCAGTAAGATAAACAAGATTTCTAGGAGAAAGTGCAAGATGTCCAAACAAGAGATAAGCAAAGGGATGGTCTCATAAGACTGGGAGGGATGTGCTACAGGTGCATATTCCTCTGTAAATGGACAATTGAATGGGTTAAAGTGATTAAAACAAGTGATTGATGTGAGGTATCCACCAGCTCCTAAACTGAGGTATATAAACGGGCAGTCCAGAGGGAAAGGCAGGCAGAAAGGAGGGGATAGCTTCCTCAGGCTCGATGCATGCTAGCTTCAGCTTAACACCCTGGTCAAGTTTAACCTCTGAGTTGGATTCCATGCTAGCTTCAGCTTAACACCTCTGCCAGCTCAGGAGACGACCAAAGAGGAAGAGACTGCAGGGATCCGAGACCACTGTTACGCCTCAACCTCCGTCCGTCCGTTCCAGGGCCGGTAAACCGCTCTCATCTTGTTACGAGTTGTATGTCTACTATTGCACGCTGTACTTAACTTAAACTGCTGTTCCTTAATAAAGTGACCTATGACTCCGAAGACCCTTTGAGTAATCTGTCTGTGTGACCTGTGATCCAAAATCTTACACCGTACAGCCCCCATGACTGAGCAAGTGTGAGCAGGAGCCTTTAAAAGATAATGAAGGAGTTCTTCACTTATTACAACACTCCCTGTTACCAAATAACCTTGAAATAAGTAAAGAAAGCTGTTGCAGTTGCTGTATTCAGTGCACTTGGCCATTTCTTGATAATATGTGGAGTGAATCGAATTGGCTGAAGACTGGCTTCTGTGATGGTGGGGACCTCAGGAGTAGACCGATATGGATCATCCACTCGACACTTCTGGCTGAAGATGGTTGCAAACTCTTCAGCCTTGCCTTTTCCACTCGTGCTGGGCTCCACCATCATTGAGGATGGGGATATTCATGGAGCCGCCTCCTCGTGTTGGTTGTTTAATGGTGCACCACCATTCACGACTGGATGTGGCAGGACTGCAGAGCTTTGATCTGGTCTGTTGATTGTGGGATCACTTAGCCCTGCCTATAGCATGCTGCTTCTGCTTTTTAGCATGCATGTAGTCCTGTGTCGCAGCTCCCCCAGGTTGGCACCTCATTTTTAGGTACGCCTGATGCTGCTCCTGGCATGCTCTTCTACACTCCTTATTGAGCCAGGGTTGGTTCCCTGGCTTGATGGTAATGGTAGAGTGAGGGATATGCCAGGCCATGAGGTTACAGATTGTGGTGGAATACAATTCTGCTGCTGATGTCCCACAGCACCACATGGATGCCCAGTTTTGAGCTGCTAGATCTGTTGTGCGGTGGTTACTGCTACCAATACTGTCCTGGACAGATGTATCTGTGACCGGTATGTTGGTGAGGATGAGGTCAAGTAGGTTTTTCCCCTCATGTTGGTTCGCTCACCACCTGTCGCAGGCCCAGACTGGCAGCTATGTCCTTCAGGACCCAGCCAGCTCGGTCAGTAGTGTTGCTACCGAGACACTCTTGGTGATGGACATTGCAGTCCCCCACCCAGAGTACATTCTGTGCCCTTGCTACTCAGTGCTTCTTCCAAGTGGTGTTCAACATGGAGGAGTATTAATTCATCAGCTGAGGGAGGGCGGTAGGTGGTAATCAGCAGGAGGTTTCCTTGCCCATGCTTGACCTGGAGCCATGAGACTTCAATGTTGTGGACTCCCAGGGCCACTCCTTCCTGACTGTATACCACTGTGCCGCCACCCCTAGTGGGTCTGTCCTGCCGGTGGGACAGGACATACCCAGGGATGGTGATGGAGGAGCTTGGGGCATTGGCTGAAAGGTATCATTCTATGAGTATGACTATGCCAGGCTGTTACTTGACTCGCCTGTGGGACAGCTCTGCCAATTTTGGCACAAGTCCCCAGATGTTGGTGAGGTGCAGGGTCGATTTGGTTGGGTGTGCCGTTGCCATGGTCGATGCCGGGTGGTTCGTCTGGTTTCATTCTTATTGTGTTTCATAGCGGTTTGTCCAACTGAGTGGCTTGCTAGGCCATTTCACAGGTTAGTTAAGAGTCAACCACATTGCTGTGGGTCTGGAGTCACATGTAGGCCAGCAGATTTCCTTCCCTAAAGGACATTAGTGAACCGGATGAGTTTTTACAACAATCCAAAAGTTTCATGGTTACAGATTAATTAACTGAATTTAAATTCCCCAGCTACCGTGGTGGGTTTTGAACTCTTGTCTCTGGATCATTCGTCCAGGTCTACTGGATTACTAGCCCAGTGACATTACCACTACACTACCGTTTCCTTAAGTGGTAGGGAACAGAGAGTAGTGGTGAATGGTTGTTTTTTGGACTGGAGGAAGTTACACAGTGGGGTTCCCCAGGTGTCGATACTAGGACCACTGCTTTTCTTGATATATGTTAATAACTTAGACTTGGGTGTACAGGACACTATTTCTAAATTTGCAGATGACACAAAGCTTGGAAGTATAGTGAACAGTGAGGAGGATAGTGATAGACATCAAGAGGACATATACAGGCTGGTGGAATGGGCGAACACGTGGCAGATGAAATTTTACACAGAAAAGTACAAAGTGATACATTTTGGTAGGAAGAATGAGGAGAGGCAATATAAACTAAAGGGTACAATTCTAAAGGGGGTGCGCGAACAGAGAGACCTGGGTGGTATATGTGCACAAATCATTGAAGGTGGCAGGGCAGGTTGAGAAAGCAGTTTAAAAAAGCATACAGGATTCTGGGCTTCATAAATAGAGGCATAGAATACAAAAGCAAGGAAGTTATGATGAACCTTTATAAAACACTGGTTCAGCCTCAACTGGAGTACTGTGTCCAATTCTGGGCACCGCACTTTAGGAAGGATGTGAAGGCCTTAGAGAGGGTGCAGAAAATGGTTCCAGGGTTGAGGGCCTTCAGTTACATGGATGGACTGGAGAAGCTGGGCTTATTCTCCTTAGAGCAGAGAAGGTTGGGAGGAGATTTGATAGAGGTGCTCAAAATCATGAGGGGTCTAGACAGAGTAGATAGAGAGAAACTGTTCGCATTGGCGGAAGGGTCGAGAACCAGAGGACACAGATTTAAGGCGATTGGCAAAAGAACCAAAGGCGACATGAGGAAAAACTTTTTTACGCAGCAAGTGGTTAGGATCCAGAATGCACTGCCTGAAAGGGTGGTGAAGGCAGATTCAATCGTGGCTTTCAAAAGGGAATTGGATAAGTACCTGAAGGAAAAACATTTGCAGGGCTACGGATAAAGGGTGGGGGTGTGGGACTAGCTGAAGTGCTCTTGCAGAGAGCTGGCACGGGCTCGATGGGCCAAATGGCCTCCTTCTGTGCTGTAACCATTCTATGATTCTATGAGTGACAGAAACACAGACAGAGAGAGTGTCACAGAGGGAAAGTCACGGAGAGACAGACAGAGACAGACAAAGAGAGTGAGAAACAGAGAGAGAGAGAGTGAGAGACTGAGACAGAGAGAGAGAGAGGGACACAGAGATAGAGCCAGGCAAAGAGAGAGCGGGGTGGGTGGGGGGGGCGGGGTACAGAGAGATACAGAGACAATGAGAGAGAGATATAGAGAGCGAGACCTAGAGACAGACAGAGAGTAAGAGATGGGGAGAGAGAGAGAGACAGTACAGAGTGAGGGAGATAGAGCTGGACAGATAGAGACATAAACCGAGAAAGGAAGAGCTGGAGAGACAGAGAAAGAAGGACAGAGAGAGAGAGAGGGACACAGGAAAGAAAGAGAGAAGACTGAGAGAGGGTGTCAGATTCTGAGAGAGAGAAAGCGAGAAAGAGACACAGATATAGAGGGACAAGTGGTGAGAGACAGACAGTGTGAGAGAGAGACTGTGACAGAGAGAGACAGAGAGAAAGGGACACAGATACACGGTGAGAGAGATGGACAGAGAGAGAGGACACATTTGTAATGTAGGAAACATGGCAGTCAAATTTTGCACAGCAAACTCCCACAAACAGCAATGAAATGAATGACCAGATAATCTGTTGTTTCAGTTACATCGGTTGAGGGCTAAATATTGGCCCCAGGACATGGGGGAGAATTCCCCCTTGCTCTTCTTTGAAATAATGGCTATGGGATCTTTTGCATCTACCTGAGAGGGCAGACGGGACCTCGGTTTAATTTCTCATCCAAACTGGTTAAGCACCAGAAAGATTTGCCGAGTGGAGTGAACAGTAACTGAGGCACTTCGGAACGTGCACCAGGCATTGCAAGTCGCGCAGTCCCACAGGAATGGGCTCCAGCGCACAGGCGCTCTTTTCAATCATGTCCCACGGGCAGAGAGAGGGGTGGGCCGGGGTGGGGGGGGAGAGAGAGAGACTGGGACAGAGATAGACTAGGACAGAGGGGGAGAGAGAGCGAGTGACAGGTTCGGAGAGAGGGACAGGGACAGGGAGCAAGAGGGAGAGAGGGACAGAGTGAGATAGAGAGAGAAACAGAGCAAGAGAGAGACAGTGAAAGAGGGAGAGAGAGAGATGGGGAGTGAGGGTCCAGGTGCGTGTAATCCGTTCCTGGGGACTGAGCGACAGCTACACTTTGGAACAACAGGAGCAGCACATGTACAATGGACACCGAAAGGAGGCTAAAACAAACAAGTTTTAGGCCCGCGGTGAGACAATGATATGAGAAAATAATTTTTAAAAATTCAGAATTATTTAAAGCCAGAAAAAAATACAGGAAAGTGATACTAAATGTCCCACGGTAAGTTCCAGTTAAATTTTGCCAGGTGTTGTCCCCTTTTAGAAAGAGTTTATCAGGGTTATTTAAAACATGTTATGAGAGAGGGGAAAAACTTTGTACCCCCTGTTTGTTCCTCAGAGTCTGTGAGAGACGGAGGGAATGGCAGCAGGAAAAGAGGAAAAAACTTCTCCAACTGATCCCAACTCATCACCAAGGCTAGATAGATAACATCACCGCCTTCTTAGGAAGTTTAACCACTTTATTCACACTCTTATTTGAGCTCTGTTTGGAATTAGAGGTTATTTTATTATTTTTTTGTTCTATGTTGAACGACAGCGTTGAAGAGGGAAAGATAAACTTGGAGCAACTTCTTCAGTCAAAGCTGCAACGAGACTTGAACTTTTCATAAAAAATGAATGTTAAAAACACATTGTTCCCCACTAAGTTTCAATATGATTTTGGAACAAACAGGAACAAAAATCAATTTTCCCGTCATCTAAACAGGTTTCATCCAGGTCTTGAAGTCCAAACGCTTTTAAAGAGGGTCTGAACTGCTTAAAATATTTTAAAATTGATATTTTTCAATATTTTATTTTGAACGATCGACTGAAGTAAGTAGCTTTACACAAACATGGACCTAGTCCGGTCCTTCCACTTGGTGGACATCTGACGAAAGCTCCATCCCGACTCCAGCGCCTTCACTAGCGTAAGGCCTGGAGGAGGAAAGTCCAGAATCGACCACCTTTACATTTCCTGGGCGTACGTCTCCTGCGTTCCGGTGGCTTCCATGTGGCCGGTGCCGTGTTCGAACCACCACCTGATGTCAAAGGAGAGCACGTGAGGCACTCTACTGGCCAAACATGAACTCTGATATTGACCAGATGATCAGTGAGTGTGCTACATGTCAGGAGTATCACTACAAGCAAACAAAAGAGCTCCTCATTACCACAGTGCTCCCATCACAGCCTTGGGAAAAGGTAGGAACTGATATTTTTCACTACGAAGGAAAAGACTTATTTGTTAGTTATTGATTATTACTCTAATTATCCTGAGATTGCTCTCCTACCCAGCACCACGTCAAGAGCTGTGATAACTCACCTGAAGTCAATCTTTTCCAGGCAGGGCATCCCTCTAACTCTGGTCTTTGATAATGGCTCTCCCTATGCCAGTCATGAGTTTCAGTCGTTTGCTACAGAGTATGAGTTTAAGCATGTAACCTCCAGCCCGCTCTACCCTCAAGCCAATGGAAAAGCGGAGAAGGGGGTACAGATTGTGAAAAGACTATTAAAGAAAGCAGCACACAGCAACACTGACCCATATCTGGCCATGATGTCGTACAGGGCGGCCCCGCTGGAAAGTGGCAAGTCTCCAGCTGAGCTCTTACTGGGTCGCAAAATCCGTACTCGACTTCCCAGGCATGTCACACCTGATCACAGAGATGAGGTATGGGCAGACAAGGCCCGGAAACTTCAGCGGAAACAAAAAATGCTCCATGACCGCACAGCCACTGCACTAGTGCCTCTACAGGAGAAGGATATAGTTTGCATTGAAAGGCCTGGGTCATGGAATCAAAGAGCCACCGTTCTACAACAGGTTGCCCCCAGGTCATAGTGTCATGACAGAAAATGGCAATGTGTATCGCAGAAACAGGAGGCACCTACTGAAAACTGTAGTGTATGTACCTTTAAGAGGAACTATGTTTTTGAAGCCCCTGTATACTGTAGTACTAGTAGTGACCACTCGGGTATATAAGCCTGTGTAGCGTCTTGTGTTGTTAGTTCACCTCCAGACTTTGTTCAGTAAACACTTGTTAAATCAACTCCTGCATTCCGTGTCTCCATTAACACACGGATCTAACAGTGGCGACGAGTTAGAAACGAACTTACCTGCAATTCGGCAGCACCTCAAGGGGATCGATTCCTCAGACGAAGGTCGAAGCCAGAAGCAAGAAAAAAAATAACTCAAAGAAACTCGAAAACGAGGGCCAGGCTTGGTCTCCAGTCTGTGGTTTCCCCAGCTAAACGGGCTGGTGGCAGGTAGTGCACTGATCCTTCCTGGGCTGCGGCGGGCTAGAGCTCGATCGGGTGGCTCTGCAACGGGGCCGGGCAACGAGTCGGGAAGCAGAAGCAAAGAGAGAGAGAGAGGGTGGAGCACTCAGGGCGCAGCCGGTGCTGCAAAGCAGGTCGGCGTTCGGACCGAGCAGCGGGAGGGGAAAGTCCCAGAGGGTCCGCTCCATGACGGGAACGGTTCTCCAAGTAACGGAGAAACTATTGAAGCGATATATTAAAAAAATAGAAATACCGCGAAAAGCTGCAGGTCGCAACGGGAACCGCGGAGAACAGCGTTGGCAGGAAAGCACGGGAGGCGCCATCGTAACTTGGTGGGGAAGAAAGAAAAGCGTGGGAAGCGCCATTTTAGATTTTCAAGATGCCGAAGACTGGCAATATTACTGCTTTCGATAGTGATATAGAAGATTGGACCACATATGTGGAAAGAGTGGAGGTATATTGCAAGGCGAATGAAGTATCGGATGATAAAAAGGCATCGGTACTTCTAAATCTGATGGGCGCAAGGACATACGGGCTGTTACGAAACTTGATCACTCCAGCCAAACCGATGGACAAGAATTTTAAGGAGATTGTTGATACCTTACAGGAGCACTTAATCCCAACACCGCTGCTGATAGCGGAACGATTCAAATTCTTCAGGAGGAATCAGCACAAGAATGAAAGTAACGCTGATTACCTCACCGAATTACGAAAGCTGTCAAAGCACTGCCAATTCAGGGCAGGACTGGCAGATTCTCTACGAGACAAATTCGTCTGCAGTCTCCTAAGTGAAGGAACACAGAAAAGACTACTTTCTGAGAAAGATTTGACACTGGACAAGGCTTTCAGTGTGGCTGTATCATACGAAGCAGCAGCAAGAGGAGCTGCAGAGATACAGCAAAAGCCACAGGACTTCAGCACCCATGAAATGACATGGGGTTTCGAGAGATGTTATCGCTGCGGCAGATCCACCCATGACCAGAAGGACTGCTGGTTCAAGGACAAAGCATGCAGGCAATGCGGAAAGATGGGACACATTGCACGTGTATGCAGATCTGGAAAGAAATCCGCTGACAGTAAAAAGGTCAATAAGGAAAAGTACAGAAAGGTACAAATGATGACGGACAGTAGCTCCGAAGACCAGAAGAGCGATAGCGACTCCGGAAACAAGAGACTAAGCTGTCTCAAATTACATAATGTAATTGCCAAAGAAGATTACCAGACCATTTGGGTTACCCTCACGATAGCGGGGTCCCCAGTCAAAACGGAGCTAGATACAGGATCAGCTCTGACCGTCATGAGTCGACGGGATTACGAGCGGCTATTTCCGCATATACCTTTGAAAGACACATCCATTGTCTTGAAGACATATACGGGGCAGAAAGTATACCCCAGAGGGAAAATAAGGGTGCCTGTTGTATACAACGGCAAGGAAATACAGAAGTTGTATTTATACGTTCTGCAAGATGGTGGTCCACCGTTGTTGGGACGTGAATGGATCAGAAAGATACGTTTAGACTGGCACTCCATTCAGGCACTGACGGTGACCAGTAAGAAAAAAAACGATGATGACGTCATACCTGGACGATTAAAAGACATCTTGGCTAATGCCAAAGAAGTGTTTCAACAGGAACTAGGAACCCTGAAAGGCGCCACCGCCTCAGTAAAAGTGGAAGATGCGGCAATTCCCAAGTTTTTTAAGGCAAGGCCGGTGCCATACGCAATTCGTCCAGCCGTCGAGGCAGAGCTGGAGAATTTGGAAAAAGCAGGCGTGTTATCCAAGGTAGATTGGAGCGAGTGGGCAACACCCATCGTCCCGGTCATGAAGAAAACATTGAATAATGATAAACCTGAAGAACAGAGAAAAGTTCGCATCTGTGGGGACTTCAAGGTGACTGTAAACCCGGTTCTTCACACGGTACAGTATCCTCTTCCGAGGATAGAAGATATTTTCGCCTCACTATCCGGAGGGAAACGTTTCACCAAAATTGACTTAGCACCAGCATATCTACAGATGGAGGTTGAGGAGGCCTCTAAAAAGTATCTCATGATAAACACACACAAAGGCCTGTACCAGTACAATCGACTGGTTTTCGGAGTGGCATCAGCTCCGGCTATCTGGCAAAGAGCTATGGAGCAAGTCCTGCAAGGGATTCCGGGGACTCGATGCTACCTAGACGACATCCTTGTAACAGGAGAAAACGACAACGAGCACCTTGCCAACTTGGAGCAGGTGCTCACGAGGCTGAGAGAACGGGGCCTACGAGCAAATCGCCCCAAATGCGAATTTTTCCAGAAACAAATATCATATTGTGGCCATGTCATTAATGAAGAAGGGTTGCATAAGTCACCTGAAAAAAATTGAAGCGGTCGTAAAGGCCCCAGCGCCTGAAAATGTCTCACAATTAAGGTCGTTCCTGGGATTAGTAAATTACTATCATAAATTTTTACCAAACTTGTCGACGGTTCTGCACCCGCTTAACGCACTGCTACAAACAGGAGTAGTTTGGAAATGGAGCGAAGACTGTAAACGTGCCTTCCATAAATGCAAAGGCTTGATCACATCCAGGGAAGTGTTGGCTCATTACAACCCATCACTGCCAATCAGACTGGTGTGCGATGCATCCACTTACGGCGTGGGAGCGGTATTATCGCATAGATTCCCTGATGGCTCGGAGCGGCCGATAGCTTTTGCGTCACGCTCATTGAACTCAGCTGAGCGTAACTATGCCCAGATCGACAGGGAGGCACTCAGCCTGGTGTGGGGGGTGAAGAAATTCAACCATTACCTACACGGACAAAAGTTTACCTTGTTGACTGACCATCAACCCCTCGTCTCCATATTCAACCCTAAAAAGGGCGTTCCCATTATGACAGCGCAAAGGCTACAGAGGTGGTCCCTTTTCCTAGGGGCACACCAATATGACATAGAGTACAAAGGAACAAAACAGCATGGGAATGCTGACGGGTTATCGCGCCTACCGTTGCCAACGGTGGAAGAGGCGCCTACAGTGGGCCCAGTGGAGATATTCCACTCGACCATAGTGGAATGTCTACCGGTGACAAATTCTACCATTGAAAAGGAAACGCGAAATGACCCGACTCTCACGAGTCTACGATTTAATGGTGAAGGGATGGCCAGCACATGGCGAACCACTGTTGCCAGCATTCTCGCAAAGAAGAGAACAGCTGTCAGTGTGCCGAGGAACCTTGATGTGTGGATCCAGAGTGGTGATTCCACCCAAACTCCAGGATAGAGTGCTAAAGGAGCTTCACGAGGGGCATCTGGGTGGAGTGAAAATGAAGAACTTAGCCAGAGCATTTGTGTGGTGGCCAGGTATCGACGGAGACATCGAAGAAATGACCAAGAGCTGTCTAGGATGCCAGAAGGTCCAAAACGCCCCACCACAAGCCCCTCTACATCCATGGGAGTGGCCCTCATCTCCATGGCAAAGGGTACATATCGACTTTGCTGGTCCATTTATGGACTCAATGTTCTTAATCACGGTGGATGCACACTCCAAGTGGCCGGAGGTAATAAAGATGTCCTCCACCGCCACGGAAAAAACCATCACAGTATTAAGGACCATATTCGCCAGGAATGGGCTGCCTGAACAGATATGTTCTGATAATGGACCGCAATTTGTATCCGAAGAATTCAGGAAGTTCTTAAAAAACAATGGGGTTAAGCACTACACGTCTGCCCCATACCATCCCGCCACCAATGGATTGGCTGAAAGGTTTGTCCAGACCTTCAAGAAGGCCATAAAGGCCATGGGTAATGAAGGCATAAATCTACAACATAAGGTAGATAACTTCTTGTTTGCGTACAGGAATGCAACACGTGGTTACAAACCAAACCCCCGCCATGATGTTTTTCAATAGAAGACTAAGATGCCGGCTGGATTTGGTCAAGCCAAACGTCAGAAGGGACGTAGAGAACCGGCAATTTCAAAGCATGAATGAAAGGCCAACTAGAACCTTCCAGATAGGTCAACCAGTTTTGGCCCGGGACTACCGTACCGAGAAATGGCAGCCTGGAACTATTTGCACACGACTAAGACCGCTGATGTATACCGTGGACATTGGAGAAAGCATAATAAGGCGCCATGCTGACCAGATCATAGAGTCATCCGAAAAAGGACAAGCTACACCACAACTCTATACGCCTAGTGACGAAGCAGAGATACCCATAGTATCTACCTCCGATCCGGTGATACTGGAACCAGATAAACCCGACACTAGCATTGAAGCCGAATCGACCTTGCCAAAAGAACCTACTACACCACCGAGGCATTATCCGGACCGAGTCAGGAAGCCTCCAGAGAGACTGAATTTGTAATTGATTAACTACAGCAAATGTGCATATTATTGTTCTTGTAAAAATGTTATTTAATGATTACTTAAAATGTTATGTACTATTTATCTAAAAGGGGAGGAATTGTAGTGTATGTACCTTTTTAAGAGGAACTATGTTTTTGAAGCCCCTGCATACTGTAGTACCAGTAGTGTCCACTCGGGTATATAAGCCTGTGTAGCGTCTTGTGTTGTTAGTTCACCTCCAGACTTTGTTCAGTAAACACTTGTTAAATCAACTCCTGCATTCCGTGTCTCCATTAACTCACAGGTCTCGGTGGTTTTTGTTAGATCCATCAGCCGCAGGAGGACAGAGAGGATGAGCTGATGATGGAAATCCGACAGAGTGACGAGGAGACGAGGGCAATGCCACAAAGTGATGAAGTACACAGGGGTGACAATGAGACAAGGGATCCGTGTGGTACAGACATGAACTTAATGGACACAACTGGGTTGGCCCAGCAAATACCCGCTCAGCTACGCAGGTCACAGCGCACCAGAAAGCCTGTCGTTAGACTCGACCTGTAGACAAGGGAAAGACTGTAAACAGCTAATGGACTTCTGGGTGTGGGTAGTGTTTATATGTACCGGCAGTTATTGCAAGGTGTAGTTACACTGACAATTTTTACACGTTGTTAATAGTAATTAATAGTAGTTACACTGACTGTTTTTATATGTTGTTAATATGTGTTATGTTATGTTATGGTGTTTACTGTTTATGTCATCGTTGAGGGGGAAAGATGTACAGATAACTGTAGCTGTAGTAAAGACAGCTGCTTTACGGTAGCTGTAGTAAAGACAGCTGCTTGACGGCAGTCGTATAACTAGGAAGCCATCTTGGCCATGCGGCAGTACTGCACGAGCTGGCACTGACTCGACCTAATAAAGAGTACTCAACGATATCTACTCGTAAGCCTCTTAATACTAAGATATAAGATAACATTACAGAGAGAAAACGGGGAATTATAGACCGGTAAGCCTGACATCGGTAGTGGGGAAAATGCTAGAGTCCATTATAAAAGATGTAATAGCAGAGCACTTGGAAAACAGTGACAGGATCGGACAAAGTCAACATGGATTTACAAAAGGTAAATTGTGCTTGACTAATCTACTGGAATTTTTTGAGGATGTAACTGGTAGAACAGATAAGGGAGAACCAGTGGTATGTGGTGTATTTGGACTAAGAGATTAGCGTGTAAAGTTAAGGCACATGGGATTGGGGGCAAGGTACTGACCTGGATAGAGAACTGGTTGGCAGACAGGAAAGCAAAGAGTTGGAATAAACGGGTCTTTTTCCGAGTGGCAGGCAGTGACTAGTGGGGTACCGCAGGGATCGGTCCTTGGACCCCAGCTATTCACAATATATATTAATGATCTAGACGAGGGAACTAGATGTAATATCTCCAAGTTTGTAGATGACACAAAGCTGGGTGGGCATAGGTGTGTTGTGAGGAGTGTAGAAGTGCCTTACTTCTTAGCTCTGGGTAATGACTCAATACACTCTTGGATTCGTCAGACGGACAGGCCTTTTATTTCACTTGCAAGGGGAATCAGCACCTCTACTCAAGGGGTGAGGCTACTATTCCAATGATACAGCGTAAGCGTTCCATATTTATACAGTGTAACAAACAAGTTTGATAGAGGAACAAAGGAATGTCAATCAGGATACATTTTAGATTAATCATCAGGTATTAATGACATATTGACAGAAGGATCCTGGACACATAAGTCAACCGTTAATCTATAACGGCATGAATCGTGTAACCGGAGGTCCTCTTTAATCATATACAGTGTATTGGGAGGGTAGGTTTGCTTACGGTCGCAAGTTGTCAGGTCACTGGTTACTTCAAAGGAACCCATTGTTTCACTTCTACATTCTCATTAGGTGGGCAGACATCTGTTCTTGGCTGTAATCCAAGTACGTGCAATAGCTCTAGTTACACATCGACTCTTGACCGGTGTCAAGTCTGAAAACTTTTACCCAGCAAGCACCTGAAATTAACCCCTTACAATATGTAGATTTCCTCATTCCCCCCTTTTGTCCTTTCTAAGGACAATCTATTTCGCTAAGTTTAAGAAATTCTACATCAAAGGTCTCACCCTTAATATCCTCATATTCAGACATCATTGGTACTGGAGGAGTTGACGTCAATAAGGAAAGAACTTTTGTACACAATAATTTTAAACAACCAATCAATAAACTAATTAGAATTATTATCATCACAATTGCAATTAAGACTTCCAAAATTTGCTTTCCTAGTGCTCCTCCCCACCCTGAAATCCAATCCCACATGGACCACTGTTCAGGTTGACGTAGTTTCTTTACGGCCTCCTTTATGTGGTTTACCAGGTTGGTGATATTTTCTGAGCTATCTGGAATATAGGTGCAACATTCGGTTTTTATGATTGCACATGTGCCCCCTTCTTTTGCCAACAAATAGTCCAGAGCCATGCGGTTTTGTAAGGCAACAGTGCGCAAAGCCACCATTTCTGCTTTTAGAGCATCAGCAGTATCATTGGCTATTTGTTCCAACACTGCTGCCATGTTTATAGATTCTCTTGCTAACTTCCCTGTTCCATACCAGGGAAATGCTACAGCAAAGAACCTTTCGGTTTCTGTAATGGCTCGTTTTACTCGGGTCCCAGGGTGGCTATCCAAAGATGAAATATGATGTATATAGGGCACTACATATCCCAAATAACATGACCCAGTCCAACTTTGTGGTAACCAAGGGTATGCTCTATGCCCACAGATGAAATAGGTGTTATTATAGGCTTCAAATTTGTTCCATATCTGGTGCAAATAACTCATGTATACAAAGGTATTAACATGATGATAGTTATGCTTATTTAACAGTCTTCCACCTCTCCCTCCTTGTTTCTTAGCGGTCCTATTAATTTTTCTTTTCTGAGTAATTGATGTTGAAACGAGGGGTTGAGTAAAAGGATTATCACAAAACATTGACTTAGCTGTCAGGGCCAGTCCTCCTCTTGAATTACCATGGCAGATAACCCCTCCGTTCGCAGTTCTGTCACTTGGTAATACAGTATCAGGGCATGTGACCCATAGCTTATCAAGCTTCTGTCCACTATCTTCTTCTACTATCTTATTCTGCCTAATCCTAAGACTCAGGGGTTGATACGGGGGTACCTGCATAGTGTGATCCTGAAGCTGAACCTTCATAGTCTCGTTATAGCATGTAATATAAAAGGAATCACTGTTTAAAAGTACACATTCTTCTATGCATGGTTTGCCCTTCAGGGGATCTGGGTAAATCAATATGGCAGTTTCAATTATCGTTGACAAAGAGAACAGTCTTGTTAAAGTCCAAATCCAGTTCATCTTGGCAGTGTATTGTCTTCAACTGATGCCTTCTTACAATGGGACGCATGTATCCATGTTGGTCGCTCCTTTACTTTCACAGCGGTGTTTGTGGTCAGGAGTACTTGGAAGGGTCCCTCAAATCTGGGTTGAAGGCTATTCTTTCGCTTGAAGATTTTTATATAGACGTTATCTCCTGGCTCGAAAGTATGGCACTTTCCTTCAGCGGGATCGACCTGGGCTTCCTTCACCTGTTGATGGAAACTAGAAATGCATTTGGTTAGTGCAATGCAATAACTCAACATATCTTCCTCCATTTTATGAATGTCCATTTGTTTAGCTGTTAAAGGTGCCGAAAAGGGCAATCTTTGTGGTCTTCCCATGGCGATCTCGTGAGGCGACAATCCTGTAGTTCTGTTGGTAGCAGACCGCATTGTCATTAAAGCTATGGGTAACAGATCAACCCATTTAAGTCCAGTTTCTTTACACAGTTTTGCAAGCTTGTTTTTCAGCATCCCGTTATATCTTTCCACTAGTTCAGCCGACTGTGGATGATAACTGCAATGGAGGTGCTGGTTAATCTGTAAGGCTTTGCATAGTTCCTTAATCACTGTTCCCGTAAAATGGGACCCATTGTCACTTGACAGTTTTGCTGGTATCCCAAAGCGAGGCACAATGTCCTTCAATAAACATTTAGCAACAGTAGTGGCGTCACTCTTTCTACAAGGAAACGCTTCAATCCATCTTGAAAACATATCAACAATAACTAATACATATTTAAAGCTCATACACACAGGTAGTTCAATAAAATCCATTTGCAAGTGTACAAAAGGGCCCATGGGGTTTGGGTGGGATGCGGGCTGTACCTTCTTTATTTTCCCTGCATTCATGGTCTGGCAGATAGTACAATTTTTACATATTTGTTTTGCCAACTTTGAGATTCCTGGTGCATACCAGGTCTTGAGGATACAGTCCGCCATCCCCCTTTTGCCCGCATGGGTGAATTTATGAACACATCGGGCAATTGGTGATAGTAATGATTTGGGTGCCACCATGCGGCCGTCATGATGAACCCATAAGCCGTCAGTGTTTTTTAAAACAATGATTAACAACCCATTCCTTTACTTCATCAGAACTGGCCCTATCTTGATGGGTCAGCACATCATCTAAGGACGGGGGCTGCGGTATCTCTGGCTTTTCCCTAACAGGGAAGGCTGAAACTTGTCGTTCAGTACTTGATATAGCTACTGACTTAGCGCTATCTGCAACAGCGTTTCCAAGCGCAACCTTGTCCAAATGCCCCGTGTGCGCTTGGCACTTAATAATTGCAATCTGTTTACGTCTCTGAATAGCTAGTAAAAGATTTTGCACTTCTTGTGCATTTTTAATCTGGGTTCCCGAGGAAGTCAGGTAACCGCGAATTTTCCAAATTTGTCATGCTCATGTCTGGTTATTTCTGAATAGTTCAATATCCATTGTCTACAATAGCCAGTCATTCCTAGAAAATGCTTCATTTCTCTTTTAGTTTTTGGCAACGATGTGTTGCAAACGACCTTTATTCTATCCGGCGTTAACTCCCTGTTTTAACAATGATTCCATCACTGGCTCAATTCCTTTTTCTGCTTTCTCTGACAATGGATACTGTGACCTTTTGGGTAATGGTGCAGCTGGATTAATTGTAACTTTATAGGGCTGTGCAGTCTAATAGTTAGGAGGTATTTTAAATTTAAAAATGGCTGATAATCTTGTCCTGTTTTGTCATAGCAGGCCGTGCAGTGCAATTTTGGATGCCATTTCCCTAGTTTCAGGGATTCCTGGTATTGTTTTATGGAGCTTGTAACGAATCCCCATGCTCCTAACAGACTGACAAGTTTGGGACTCAAACTTGGGTCGGCAATTTCCCATGCGTAAAGAACAGGGTGTTTTATTTCTGTTACTGGGTACGCATATGCCTTATCTCCTTGGATTTCTACCGTTACTCCTGATGAGGAGCAAATGATTGTAGCATTCATTTTGCACAGCAAGTCTCTTCCACATAAATTCATAGAGACATCTCCTGATAACAGAAAGGAGTGTTCTTCCTCAAATTCTTCTACTTTTACTGTGAGGGGAGTCAATTGATTCAAGCATTGTAGTATTCCAGCCAATCCAGCTATCGGGGTCTTTTTCCCATTAATAGGCATTCCTTCAGAATATCCTTTCCCTAACACCGAAAAGGTTGCTCCTGTATCTACTAAAATGACATAGGTCTCCCAGCTATTTGCATTTTAATTTCAGGTTCGCTGCATGAATTTAAAGAAACAACGGGCATTTGGTAGTCTGTGGCGCTTGGGGCTGCTGGTGTCAGTCAGTAATTCTGATCTCTATTTCTCCTAAATCCCTGTCCGTTTGTAGGGTAACCTCCTGACTGGTCCGAAAAAGGGTTATGGACAGTGAAATTAGGACCTTTATTCTCTAACGGAGGTCCATTATTGGAGGTTTTGTTCTGACGATTTTTCGCAGGGCATTGGTTTGCCCAATGTCCGGGTTGTCCGCAATTGTAACAATTACCAGATCGTCCATACCCTCTTACTCTACCACGTCTTCCTCTATATTCCCCTCTATTCATCCTTCTATAGTTACCTTGTTATCCTACCATAATAGAGGAGAAAGGTGTTTCTTCGGGGTAATTAATTTTTTTTTTCTTCTGACTCAACAAACATAGAGGCAGTCTTTTTATCTGGCTGTTCTCTATTTCTCTGTTAAACATTCCTCGAGGCAAGTAATTCTTTCTATGTTAAATGAACCATCTGAGGGAAAGGGTCTAGTCTTATTTACAGTCCATTTGGACCAATTTGGTAGGTGATCAATGGATGATTGACCAGTTCTTTAACATAAAGGCTGCTGGCGTGCCTTTCTCTGGTGGCTTACTGGTGCTAGCACTCATTTTAGCAGCTTAAATGGTTCACTTAAAACAATCTAAACTCCCGTGACAATCCATGATCTGCGTTGTACGCCCCTACAGATCAGATTAATAAACTATACATACGTATAAAACTCGAGGGTTCTCAACCCTCGTGGAAGGTATTTCTAACTGGGGAAAATACTGAATCCACAATAGTTTAGTGGATCATGTAAAAGACATCACTATTTTCTCAACCATACATTCCGCCGCGGGACTCACTTCCCCGGCTTGGGTCTTTTCCAACCCCTTCTGCAGTTTTTTTTTCAGCTTAAATATTTTAGTTAAAACATACAACAATTCCGTAACACTCTATGATCTGCGTGGGACGCCTCTACAGATCAAACATGACTAAACATTAATACATATGACAATAAACAATAAACAACAACCAAAGTGTTACTAAATCCCCAACCTATGCAGCCTTACTGGACAAAATTGCAAAGTTGATTGATAATAACAAGTAGTTAAATACTCACTCTCATAAACATTAAACATTGACACTGTGTTTCAGACAACCGCCCACTCTTCTCTCCTTTTACCCTATTCCCTTTAGCCAAATCTTTAGCAAAAAGGGCCTTCAATTTGTCCCAGCTAACTTCACCCACTCGCTCTCCCTCTACCCTACTCCCTTTAGCCAAATCTTTGGCAAAAAGGGCCTTCAATTTGTCCCAATTAACTTCAAGCTGGAACCTTGCTAGTTCAATTTCCAGTAAATCGCTAGCTCCTTAGTTAATCAAATTCCTGACTTAACCTTCTCTCTCAGCAAGCTGGAACCTTGCTAGTTCAATTTCCAATAAATCGCTAGCTCCTTAGTTAATCAAATTCCTGACTTAACCTCTCTCTGGTACCTTTATACAGTCCTTTTCTGCACGATCCTGTTCGCGGGGCGTCAGCGCCTCATGGCTGGTCCTCTGTTCCGTTTCTGAAAGGGAAGCAGTCACAACGGCAGTTTAACCTCCGAACCTTGTGAGTCAATTACCCGATGGCAGTACTGTCCAATGGAATAAACAGACTATGCGCAGCTATGCTTCTGGCAGGGAAAGTCCCAAAAATGTGGCAAAACACCACCTTCGGCCGATGGGATTTTCCCAACCGAGCAACGTACTCGGCGTCTGTTAACTCGCCAATTGGTACAGCAAGCCATCTCGGTGGAACCTCCAAATTGTAGAAGTGCCTTACTTCTTAGCTCTGGGTAATGACTCAATACACTCTTGGATTCATCAGACGGACAGGCCTTTTATTTCACTTGCAAGGGGAATCAGCACCGCTACTCAAGGGGTGAGGCTACTATTCCAATGATACAGCGTAAGCGTTCCATATTTATACAGTGTAACAAACAAGTTTGATTGACATTCCTTTGTTCCTCTATCAGGATACATTTTAGATTAATCATCAGGTATTAATGACATATTGACAGAAGGATCCTGGACACATAAGTCAACCGTTAATCTATAACAGGGCATGAATCGTGTAACCGGAGGTCCTCTTTAATCATATACAGTGTATTGGGAGGGTAGGTTTGCTTACGGTCGCAAGTTGTCAGGTCACTGGTTACTTCAAAGGAACCCATTGTTTCACTTCTACATTCTCATTAGGTGGGCAGACATCTGTTCTTGGCTGTAATCCAAGTACGTGCAATAGCTCTAGTTACACATCGACTCTTGACCGGTGTCAAGTCTGAAAACTTTTACCCAGCAAGCACCTGAAATTAACCCCTTACAATATGCTAGAGTCCATTATAAAAGATGTAATAGCAGAGCACTTGGAAAACAGTGACAGGATCGGACAAAGTCAACATGGATTTACAAAAGGTAAATTGTGCTTGACTAATCTACTGGAATTTTTTGAGGATGTAACTGGTAGAATAGATAAGGGAGAACCAGTGGATGTGGTGTATTTGGACTAAGAGATTAGCGTGTAAAGTTAAGGCACATGGGATTGGGGGCAAGGTACTGACCTGGATAGAGAACTGGTTGGCAGACAGGAAAGCAAAGAGTTGGAATAAACGGGTCTTTTTCCGAGTGGCAGGCAGTGACTAGTGGGGTACCGCAGGGATCGGTCCTTGGACCCCAGCTATTCACAATATATATTAATGATCTAGACGAGGGAACTAGATGTAATATCTCCAAGTTTGTAGATGACACAAAGCTGGGTGGGCATAGGTGTGTTGTGAGGAGGATGCCGAGAAACTCCAATATGATTTGGACAGGTTGGGTGATTGGGCAGATGCATGGTAGATGCAGTATAATGTGGATAAATGCGAGATTATCCACTTTGGTGGCAAAAACAGGAAGGCAGGTTATTATCTGAACAGCAATAGATTGGGAGAAGGGGAAGTGCAACGAGACCTGGGTGTCCTTGTGCACCAGTCGCTGAAGATAAGCATGCAGGTGCAGCAGGCGGTTAAGAAGGCAAATGGTATGTTGGCCTTTGTAGCGAGAGGGTTTGAGTACAGGAACAAGGATGTCTTGCTGCAGTTGTACAGGTCCTTGGTGAGACCACACCTTGAGTTTTGTGTGCAGTTTTGGTCGCATTATCTGAGGAAGGATGTTCTTGCCATGGAGGGAGTGCAGCGAACATTCACCAGACTGATACCTGGGATGACAGGAATGACGTATGAGGAGAGATTGGGTCGATTGGGCTTATACTCGCTGGAGTTTAGAAGAGTGAGAGGGTATCTCATTGTCTAGTCCTGCTAGAATTTTATAAGTTACAGACTAGATGCAGGAAGGATGTTCCCGATGGCGGGGGAGTCCAGAACCAAGGGTCACAGTCTAAGGATAAGGGGTAAGCCATTTAGGACAGAGATGAGGAGGAATTTCTTCACCCAGAGAGTGGTGAACCTGTGGAATTCTCTACCACAGAAGGCAGTTGAGGCCAATTCATTAAATATATTCAGGAAGGAGTTAGATATATTTTTTAATGCTAAAGGGATCAAGGGATATGGGGAGAAGGCAGAGACAGGATACTGAGTTTGGATGATCAGCCATGATCTCATTGAATGGCGGAGCAGGCTCGAGGGGCCAAATGGCCTGCTCCTGCTCCTATCTTCTATGTTTCTATGTTTCTCCGCTCGGCCTGTGCTGCGGATTCACGGGGGGTTAGTTGTCGTTTCCCAGCTCAGTCACTGTTAAACACTCTGAGGCCGGCGCTCCTCGCAGTGTCTGTTCCTCAGATTCAGGGGCAAGAGCCAATCAGAGCTGTGGCTGTGTTAACCCATATCTGCTTTTAAATTACTATATTGTGCGAATGCAGAAACATGTTTGCTTTATATGAAAAAATAAATTATATGCTCACCGCCCTCAGGCCTGTCTGCATTTACCTCTTCTAAACTGAGGGACATATAACAGTAACTGGTGTCCTATTCGTCCCATCCTCAAAACCCAGAGACAGCGACCAGAGAGACAGAAAGACGGAGACACTGGGGTCGATTTTAACTCAGGTGCGGGCAATTGTCGGGTTCCCCAAATTTCATGATTCCCACACAAATCTAAATGGATGTGTGAGATTGATGCAATTTTAACTCAATTGGCCAATTGATTTCCAACGTGTGGGAAGCCTTTGCAAATGGTTTTTTTATGACTGCAAGTCCCCTCCGATGACATCATCATTGCTGCTGCATTTAAGGTCCACAGCAAGCCTTGCTTCCTCTGCAGGCTGTAGGGGGTGGTGTGTGGAGTCAGCTTTGTCCTGACTGGTTTTGAGCGGTTCGAATCGCTCCCACACCCCTGGGTTCTAGACACCGGACTTAGGCACAGGCTGCGATACAAATTTGGAGCAGACAACTGGTTTGGTGCAAGAAAACTGTATTTTTATTAGAGTCACAATAAAATTATACACTTAGATTACTGGAGTAATTACAGACATTCAAGAGTACACCTAATTAAGAATGGGGAACACATGGCACAATGAGGGAAAATCACATTAATAATCCCCCTACCCTTGTCCCACCCCCAATATCCAACCAAATTGCACTAAGAGCCAGGGATTATGCTCACCAATAGGGGTTTCTTGACAGTTCGAATCCTGTCAATTAAGCAGGTTGCGTTTTTGGGGTTCGCTCTTTGTGTCCTTTGGGGCCTGCCGTCGCCATGTGGTCCCAGTCTTAGAATCTGTGAAGATTCTTCAATTGGGTGGAGTCCGCAGATGCGGTAAGGGCGCGGTTGTGAATTTGTCTGGATAAGTACCTTTTCTTGGTTAGAAATAGGGAATAAAGTCTTTGTTGGCTACTTTAGCTTGTAGAGTGGAAAACTTCGGGTTTTGTTCTTCTGGTGGTGGTCTGGTCGTCGAGTTTTGTTGCAGTTGGGGTTCGGTTGGCGATCTTCAGTGGCGGCTCGGTCGCGGTGGCCTAGATCATTACCTGTGTAGTGGTAATGATCTGAAGGTATGGTTTACCCGGCCCTTTGTTACTGCGGTGCTCGTGCTCGGTCTCTGTGTAAGGCTGCGTTTGTGGCCTAGTCGTCTTTGGTCGAGCCTGTCCCACCGTGCCTCCTCGCCGCGATGTTCCGTGAGCCTTCCGGTTGGATGCCCCTGTGGCCTGAAGGCTTCTGCGAGTGTTGTAAATGCACCTGCTTGTTCTTGGTTACCGGTGGGCCTACAATTATACTGTTTTTGAGTTTGTTATCTGCGCGCCAAATCAGGGTTAGTTCTTTGTCTGATTTTTGGCAGGCTCGTTAAGGTGATTATAGTCGTTCACCTTAACTGGTTTTTGGGCGGTTGTCCCGTTGTTAAATGGTTTTTAATGTCTTGGTGTTTGTTATGCATAATTTAAATCGGTGTTCCTGGCTTGGTAGCTAGTTCGAACTGTAGGCGATTATATATGCATAGTCTTGATGGGCTTTAGGTTTGTGCAAGATTAAGTCTCTTCCTGAGTTGATTTGTTTTAAAGGGAAGAATGCGTGTTCTGTCTCCTTCAGCTGTCTGGTTTTGAAATAACAAATCAAAGCTTTCTCCCCCAGGCCCGGTCATGTCAAGTTTGAGTTTTGAGCTTGACATGCTGCGCAGGGCCCTGCTTTAACCTTGCAGGTCTTTGCCATAAAGTCCAAAAGCCATTGTCCTTCAGGGTTCCCTTATTAATAACTTGTCCTTCAGGGTCCCTTGTTGAATAACTTGTCCTTCAGGGTCCCTTATTTAATAACTTGGGAAATGTGGGAATTTTGAGAATCCTACAAGGCCTTCCAAGCTTTCCCCTTATGATGGCACAGGAGCCTGCAGGAACAATGGCCAGCGGGAGGACAAGAGCTACGCCTAAATTTGATGAGGCATCACTGCAGGCATTGTTGGATGGGGCTAGGGCCCACAGGGAGGTCCTGTTCCCTTCTTCAGGGAGGAAAAGGCCTCCCACTCAGAACAAGGCTGTGTGGCTACAGGTGGCTGGGGAAGTCAACTCCTTGGGGCTCACACGGCGCACCTGGATGCAGTGCAGGAAAAGATTCCATGAGCTTCATCGCACTGGAAAAGTAAGTATGAAGTTTCCATCACCCTCAATCTGATCCCCATTGCCTTTCCTCACCAGCACACAGCATTAGCAATCTCTTCCTCCACATCCCACTTGACACTCACATCCATGCACCCTTAGCCATTCCCTCTCTCTCTATGCTGACATTCACCTAACTATTCGACCATTCAGCCCTCACACTCCCTCTCACTCTGATGCTTTGAACACAACTGACAACACACAAGGAGGGCCATTGGTCTTGCAAGCTCACTCCATCTTTGTCTCCTTCTAAGTATCTATGCTATGCAATCTCTACACTCACTCCTTCATATATTAATGATCTAGACAAGGGAACTAGATGTAATATCTCCAAATTTGTAGACAACACAAAGCTGGGTGGGCGTGTGTGCTGTGAGGAGGATGCCGAGAAACTCCAGGATGATTTGGCCAGGTTGGGTGATTGGGCAGAAGCATGGCAGGTGCAATATAATGTGGATAAATGCAAGGTTATCCACTTCGGTGTCAAAAACAAGAAGGCAGATTATTTCCTGAATGGCAATAGATTGGGAGAAGGGGAAGTGCAACGAGACCTGGGCATCCTTGTGCACCAGTCGCTGAAGGTAAGCATGCAGGTGCAGCAGGCGGTTAAGAAGGCAAATGGTATGTTGGCCTTCGTAGCGAGAGGGTTTGAGTACAGGAACAAGGATGTCTTGCTGCAGTTGTACAGGGCCTTGGTGAGACCACATCTTGAGTATTGTGTGCAGTTTTGGTCACCTTATCTGAGGAAGGATGTTCTTGCCATGGAAGGAGTGCAGCGAAGATTCACCAGGCTGATACCTGAGATGGCAGGAATGACGTATGAGGAGAGATTGGGTCGATTGGGCTTGTACTCGCTGGAGTTTAGAAGAATGAAAGGGGATCTCATTGAAACTTATAAAATTCGAACAGGACTGGACAGACTAGATGCAGGAAGGATGTTCCCGATGGCCGGGGAGTCCAGAACCAGGAGTCACAGTCTAAGGATAAGAGGTAAGCCATTTAGGACAGAGATGAGGAGGAATTTCTTCACCCAGAGAGTGGTGAACCTGTGGAATTCTCTACCACAGAAGGCAGTAGAGGCCAATTCATTAAATATATTCAAGAAGGAGTTGGATATATTTCTTAAGGCTAATGGGATCAAGGGATATGGGGCGAAAGCAGGGACAGGGTACTGAATTTGGATGATCAGCCATGATCGCATTGAATGGTGGAGCAGGCTCGAGGGGCCGAATGGCCTACTCCTGCTCCTATCTTCTATGTTTCTATGCCCCTTGAAAATCCCCAAAACACTTTTTTTATGTAGACGGATCTCGCCGATATATAAATGGGGAGCCAAACACGGGTGAGCAGTAGTATCCGAGAATGGAGAAACAGCCGCAAAGGGAGGGCTTGAAGGAGGAACCTCAGCGTAGGTAGCAGAAGTAGTGGTTCTCACGGAAGCATTGAAATTGGCAAAAGGAAACCGAGTAAATATACACACAGATAGTAGATATGTGTTTGGGGTAGTGCATGATTATAAGATAGCGTGGAATAGGAGAGGATATGTTGCCTCCGGAGGAGGACAAATACAGCATGAGGAAGTAGTGAGAGACCTAGTAAAAGTGGTAAAACGAGCAGAAGAGGTAGCAGTGATTAAAATAAAGGCACACCGCAAGATAGTGAGCAAGCAACAAAAAGGAAATATGCTAGCTGATCAGGCAGCAAGAGCAGCAGGTAGAATAACAGCAGAGGAAGTGTTCATTAAAAGAATCCAAGAGGAGACTGAAATGAAGGAGCAGGAGCAGTTGACAAAGAGAGGCGCAGCCAGAGGTAGAGATGGAATATGGAAAAAGGATCACAGGGTGACCAGACTGACACCATATGAACTCATGACTGGACGAGCAATGTGTCTGCCGGAAGGAGTAGCATCTGGTAGCGAGAGACTAGGACCCTTAAAAGATAAAATTAGGAAATACGTACAAACATTGGATAATCAATTGAAAGAGCTCAAACAAGAAGTTAAAGAACAACAAGACATCAGAGATAAAAATACACATAATCAGGGGGCCCTCGGAGCCCCTACCCAAGGTGGGTGAGCAGGTATTTGTTAAAATATTGCCAGAGAGATCGGGATTCTCACCTTGATGGACCGGACCATTTGAGTTATCATGACCAGCGATACGTGCGCATGTATAGATATGAGGGGAAAGGGTAGATGGGGAACATTGGACCCAATTAAAACGATAAAGCAATAACCCATCTGATCTTAAATCCCACAGGAACAATGGAATAAACACCGGAGATAAACTAACCTCTGGTGACGACCAGGCTTCTGCTTAATTTACAGGGAAACTTCACCATGAACATGGGATTACTGCTGGGACACGAAATAAGCAAAGGGACATTCCACATTACACGACAAGTACAACGAAGAAGCACAATGTTTTAATGGAACAATCACATTCGGAGTCTCATCCACGGCTCCCAAAACACAGAAAGAAGAGACAAGCGAACTGAGGATGCTACAATGTCCAGATATGAAACCTGGACCTAAGGATTAAGAGGAGATTAGGAACCAATATACTCACGGGAATAAACACAGGGACATTATTCATGAATGCCCTAGATATACAAGGAGCCCAAAGTAGTGTGGAACAGATTACAAAGGGTAATACAACAGATTTTAGAGAAGGAAACTGGTTTGGTTCGACAAGGATCAGAGTTGGGAGGACATACGATAAGTAAATTACTCAAGGGAATCAAGGTTATAGAGGACCATGCTAGCATTATCAACAAATTAAACCATAGAGATGAGGAACAGGCAAAAGACAGGGTAGGGAGAGGCTTGTGTCATGCCTGTGGCCAAGGGATCACCGGACCGTTAAAACACAATCTGGCACAGATACAACGAGGCAAGGTACCAGACTGGATTAACGGCACACAGCTCTATGGCCTGAGCCAGAATCCAGGCCTTCTGAGTGCTTGCACCATCAAAGGGATGACCAGAGTATATCCAGTGATACAAAAATGTAAAGCCAAAGTGACAGCAATGATAGGCATGGTACTCCTGATACCAGTGGTGGGACTCAACACGACTCCATACCCACAATACCAAGTAACAAACATAGGCATAGTGAGGGGTGAGACCTACCTCCAATAATATCCAATTGAAAGCTACGCCATCAAGAAAAATGGTACTATGAGGAATCTCGCTAAACGGATGCCACAGGAAAGGCACGCTTACGATATGCCCACATCCGGTAGGCGAAGGCCCTAAGGATGAGTGCAGCTATAATAAGACAGAGGGGTGCATGTTGGAATTATCATATGTTGATCGCCATCACACCTGCTCATGATATAGAGGTGAAGGGGAGTATTGTATAGCCACCACAGAGACTGAGCACCAATATAGTAGCCTTGTATGTGCAATCACAATGCCTAACTTCTGCTTTACACCAAAGATCCCTGTGACAATTGGACACACCAGATTGGTGTATCTACATTCAAGAGAGGAGATAAAACTAAATGTGCCAGATAGTCTAAAGGATGAGTTGGTTAATTATGACGATCCGGGAGGGGCCCCAATACCCTGTCTGAAAGAGGATCTGAAAGAAATGAAAGAGGACTTAAGTAAGATGGTGAAACAATACGCGGTAATCTTGGGGGATTAGAAAGGGACACAGAGGTAAACCTACAGGAAGTCCTGTGGTATGAGAAGCTGTGGGATTGGGGAATGAATGTCAACATACACCCATGGATCTGCATCATTTCTCATATATTAGTGATAGTACAGTTAGTCATGGCTATAGGATGGGGAATAGCAGCATGCACCACTTGTAAAAAGAAACGGACCAGACAAAGAGCTAAAGCGAGTCGGAAAGAGCTGGAAAACACAAGTTTGCTCTAAACATGATGGGTATGCAGGGCCTCCCGAACCAGCGCCTAACCACCGCATGGGGCAGGAGGTACAGCGATGCTTATACATGTGGTTTAACTTGGGCAAGGGCCAAGTACCAAAAGGGGGGATTGCAGTGGGGAAAGAGTTAAACGGACATCGCTTGCAGTTTCACTGAATGGTGTAATAAAGACAATAATCTCAGTAGTAAGCTTTTTCTAAGTTGATAACATAGTCAGATGTGGAAACCATAAGAAGCCTAAGAGGATATAAGTTCTGTTCCGGCAGGAAAGTAAAACAATGAGTTGGAAGTAAAAGAGGCCTAGGGAGGCAGAAAAGGAGAACAATGAACCAGAAGTACAATGTTGATGAGACCCCAGTTGGCATAAACAGAGGTCATAGGTACAACAACAGCTTGAGAGATAACGGACATATACTTTTCCGATAATAAAGGCGGCACTTTAATGTAACGTGGCATAGGCAACTAATGTAACGAGGCATAGGCAACCAATCAGTGAAGATGCATGTGGGCCGGGATCCGATCGGGTGACAGGAATGAATTGTGCTTGAGATGGCCATGTGTATTGTAATGTATAAGAGTGTAGTGTTTGCTGTGGCAATTGGAAAGGTCTGGCTAAGACAGAGCAGACTGTTTCCCCACCGGTGCAATAAAGACAACTTGACTATCAATCGAAAACCTTGTGTCGAGTGTTGGTTTAAAATACTCCACACCAGAGACTTGGCCTTGGACCGAGTTTACCGGCGCTTTTTCCTCTTCGACATTTCCACAAGCTCAGATACTTTCACAAAGAATAAGGAATTCCTCCCGCTATCGCTCTTATACCTTCAGGAGGAATGCAGTGAATGCAGTTGTGATTGGTCACTCTGTACTGATTCTCATGGGTGAAATGAACAGCTCAATCAGCAGGCGGCAATGAGAAAGCAGCAGAAAATTTCAAATTTGAATAGCCCGCCAATATATTTGTAAGACCAGGAACGGCTTTAGCAAATAAAAAACGGCCTTAAGTCAATAAATTACAGTCTCAGTTCCACGTTTCCCGTCACAAACTTCAGACTGTTTCAGTCCGGTCTAAATTCGTGTTTATTCTGATCACCTTCAAAATGTCTAACGGGCGGGACGAAAGACCCAAGCACAACATTATTTAACTAGACACGTTCCACCTGAATCTTTCTAAACAAACATCACAGATTATTGATTGATTTCCATTCACAGGAACTGCAGCAGGAGCTAAACCGCAGCCGAGACTCCTGGTGCAACTAATCGAACAGTGGTATTAAGGGTTGCTACTCGACCAAGAATTTATGGTGAATGAACGGATATTCCCCAATAATAAACAAACTTCAGGAAGAGTGAAACGAACGCCTGAAAACTGACCTATTCCCCTTAAATCGCATTAACTGATCACATCCTGGTAAATACGAACGGGGCTGAGAACAGAGTACAAAGGGTCCGTGTTAAACATAGAAGATAGGAGCTGGACTAGGCCATTCGGCCCCTCAAGCCTGCTTCGCCATTCAATGCGATCATGGCTGATCATCCAAATTCAGTACCCTGTCCCTGCTTTCTCCACATATCCCTTGATCCCTTTATCCTTAAGAAATATATCCAACATTTCTTGAATATATTTAATGAATTGGCCTCTACTGACTTCTGTGGTAGAGAATTCCACAGGTTCACCACTCTCTGGGTGAAGAAATTCTTCCTCATTTCTGTCCTAAATGGCTTACCCCTTATCCTTAGACAGTGACCCCTGGTTCTGGACCCCCCGACCATCGGGAACATCCTTCCTGCATCTAGTCTGTCCAGTCCTGTCAGAATTTTATATGTTTCAATGAGATCCCCTCTCATTCTTCTAAACTCCAGTGAGTATAAGCCCAATCGACCCAATCTCTCCTCATACATCATTCCTGCCATCCCAGGTATTAGCCTGGTGAATCTTCGCTGAACTCCTTCCATGGCAAGAACATCCTTCCTCAGATAAGGTGACCAAAACTGCACACAATACTCAAGATGTGGTCTCACCAAGGCCCAGTACAACTGCAGCAAGACATCCTTGTTCCTGTACTCAAACCCTCTCGCTACGAAGGCCAACATACCATTTGCCTTCTTAACCGTCTGCTGCACCTGCATGCTTACCTTCAGTGACTGGTGCACAAGGCCACCCAGATCTCATTGCACTTCCCCTTCTCTCAATCTATTGTCATTCAGATAACAATCTGCCTTCCTGTTTTTGCCACCAAAGTGGATAACCTCGCATTTATCCACATTATATTGCATCTACCATGCATCTGCCCAATCACCCAACCTGTCCAAATCATACATGAGTTAATCTGCATCCTCCTCACAGCACACACGCCCACCCAGCTTTGTGACGTCTGCAAACTTGGAGATATTACATCTAGTTCCTTCGTCTAGATCATTAACATATATTGTGAATAACTGGGGTCCTAGCACCGCTCCCTGCAGCACCCCACTAGTCACTGCCTGCCACTCGGAAAAAGACTCATTTATTCCAACTCTTTGCTTCCTGTCTGCCAACCAGTTCTCTATCCAAGTCAGTACCTTACCCCCAATCCCATGTGCTTTAAATTTACACGCTAATCTCTTATGTAGGACCTTATCGATAGCCTTCTGAAAGCCCGAATACACCACATCCACTGGTTCTCCCTTATCTATTCTACCAGTTACATTCTCAAAAAATTCCAGTAGATTAGTCAAGCACGATTTACCTTTTGTAAATCCATGTTGACTTTGTCCGATCCTGTCACTGTTTTCCAAGTGCTCTGCTATTACATCTTTTATAATGGACTCTAGCATTTTCCCCACTACCGATGTCAGGCTTACCGGCCTATAATTCCCCATTTTCACTCTACCACATTGTGGTAAACCACTGTAGTTCACTGTGTTCACTGTTGTTGTTGTCGTTCACTCTTGTTTCACTGTTGTGCCTGACTATGCCTCAGCTGACTCCGCCCCTGGGCTACCGAGTATAAGAGCGGCCGCATGGCAGCTCCTGGCATTCGGTCGTCCACTAGAGGCATAGTCCTGATCTGTCTGAAGTGCAATTCAGTAGTTAATAAAAGCCTGTTGTTCTGAACTCTGCCTAGCCTTTTATTAGAATTGATAGCGCATCAATTTTATTAACTACTGAAAAAAAAAAACGATGCTGCAGATTCTTAAGATCAAGTGCCTGGAACTCGACCCGCAAGAACCGGACTCGACTGCTAAGTTCTCGCACTGGCTGCACTGTTTTGAGTCCTTTCTGACTGCATCCGGCGAGACCGTCGCCGCCGATGCCGACAAGCTCAGGGTGCTGAACTCTAAAGTAAACCACCGAGCTTTTGCCCTTATCCGGGACGCTACGAGCTACCAGGGGGCTATCGACATCTTGAAGGAGCAATACGCACGCCCGGTCAACTATGTTTACGCAAGACATCTCCTGGGGTCTCGCAAACAACAGCCCGGGGAACCCACAGAAGCATACATACGGGCGCTGAAGGAACTCGGCCGAGCCTGCGAATGCAAGCAAGTAACAGCCACGGAACATACGGAGGAGCTCATCCGGGACGCCCTCGTGGCGGGCCTCAGGTCCACTCACACACGGCAGCGACTGCTGGAAAGTAGCGAGCTCGACCTGAAGAAGGCGATTTCACTCACCCTCTCGTTGGACGTAGCCCACCGGAACATGGAGGCCTACTCCCCGGACCGCGCGGCCGCCTCACGGATGCCGCAGCCGCCGCCACCTTGGGACGCGGCGCCGCCACGGGCCCTGGCCTCAACTGCTGCAGCGATGTCCCGCCCGAGCCAGAAATGTTATTTCTGTGGCCAAACCAAACACCCCAGGGCGCGCTGCCCGGCGAAAAACGTGGTCTGCTCTGCCTGCGGTAAGAAGGGACACTACGCTGGCGTCTGCAGAAGCCAGAAGACCCCTACCTCCAGCAGCGCCGCGTGCGATTCGTGGGAGCGGCCATCTTGCCTCCCTCCAGCCTCGTGGGGATCGGGATCGCCATGGGCGCCGCCATTTTGTCCTTCCTCTCCGACGCCGCCATCTTGTCTGCCATTCTGCCAACGGGCCCCTGACTCACCCACCGCCGCCTCACCGGGGTTCTACAGCGACGCTACCGACTCCACAGCGGCCTCCATCACGCTGGATCAATCCAGACCCCATCAGCTAGCCAGGTCCACGATGGACATCCAGGTAAATGGCCGCGCCACAACTTGCCTTTTTGATTCCGGGAGCACGGAGAGCTTCATACACCCTGATACAGTACGGAGCTATTCTCTCTCGGTCCGGCCAACGCGCCATCGGATCTCCATGGCCTCGAAATCCCACTCAGCAGACGTCGGCGGCTACTGCGTAGTGACCCTCTCGGTGAAGGGCTCCGTATATAAAAATGTAAAGCTCTTCGTCCTGCCACATCTCTGCGCTGCCGTTCTACTGGGGTTGGACTTTCATTGTCACTTTAAGAGTGTCACCTTGACATACGGTGGACCTTTTCCCCCACTCACTGTCTGCAACCAGCAGTTTTTAAATTGCCCGCCACGCCCCACCTGTAGTCTCTCCACCCTCAAAATCACACCCCCCCCCCTGTTCGCCAACCTCACCCGCGACTGCAAGCCTATCGCCACAAAGAGCAGGCGATACAGCACCGGGGACAGATCCTTCATAAGATCTGAGGTGACGCGGCTCCTGAAAGAGGGGATTATTGAGGATAGTACCAGCCCCTGGCGAGCCCAGGTGGTAGTCGTTAAGACTGGCAACAAGCAGCGCCTAGTCATCGACTACAGCCAGACTATCAACAAGTACACCCAGTTGGACGCATACCCCCTCCCCCGCATAGCCGACATGGTTAATAAGATAGCGCAATACCGCGTTTTCTCGACCATTGACCTCAAGGCAGCATACCACCAAATCCCTATCCGCCCTGAGGACCGCCAGTACACAGCTTTCGAGGCAAACGGCCGCCTTTTTCACTTCCTCAGGGTTCCTTTTGGCGTCACCAACGGTGTCTCCGTCTTCCAGAGGGAGATGGACCGGATGGTCGACGAGAATGCGTTACAGGCCACGTTTCCCTACCTAGACAACGTGACCATCTGCGGCCATGACCTGCAGGACCATGACGCCAATCTTGATAAGTTCCTCCGCACGGCCCAACTCCTAAACCTCACGTACAACAAGGAAAAGTGCATATTCCGCACAGCCCGCCTCGCTATCCTTGGTTGCGTGGTGAAACACGGAGTCATCAGTCCTGACCCTGACCGGATGCGCCCGTTGATGGAACTTCCCCTGCCCCACTGTCTCAAGGCCCTCAAAAGGTGCCTGGGCTTCTTTTCCTATTACGCCCAGTGGGTCCCTCATTATGCGGACAAAGCCCGTCCACTTATCAAGTCCACTTCCTTCCCCCTGACGGCGGAGGCCCACTTAGCCTTTCACCGTATAAAAGATGACATTGCCAAGGCCACCATGCACTCGGTAGATGAGTCCATCCCCTTCCAGGTGGAGAGCGATGCATCCGACTTCGCCCTGGCCGCTACCCTTAACCAGGCGGGAAGACCCGTGGCCTTCTTTTCACGAACCCTCCAGGGCTCCGAACTCAGACACTCCTCTGTGGAAAAAGAGGCCCAGGCCATTGTGGAGGCGGTGCGCCACTGGCGGCACTACCTGGCTGGAAAACGATTTACCCTGCTTACTGACCAGCGTTCAGTTGCTTTCATGTTCAACAACAAGCAGAGGGGTAAAATCAAAAATGATAAGATTTTGAGGTGGAGAATCGAACTTTCCACCTACAATTACGACATCTTGTACCGGCCAGGGAAACTCAACGAACCCTCAGACGCTCTATCGCGAGGCACATGCGCCACCGCGCAGATCGATAGACTACGGGGCCTCCACAACGACCTCTGCCACCCGGGGGTCACCAGGTTCTTCCATTTCATTAAGGGCCGCAACCTGCCTTACTCCATCGAGGAGGTCAGGACCATGACCAGGAGCTGCCCAGTCTGTGCAGAGTGCAAGCCGCGCTTCTATAGGCCTGACAGAGCAAACCTGATCAAGGCCACCCGCCCTTTTGAGCGCCTGAGTATCGACTTTAAAGGGCCCCTCCCCTCCTCTGACCGCAATGTGTACTTCCTCAACATAGTTGATGAGTACTCCCGTTTCCCTTTTGCCATCCCCTGCCCGGACACGACCACCGCTACGGTCATTAAATGCCTGCACAACCTCTTTGCTCTGTTCGGTTTTCCCAGCTATATTCATAGCGACCGGGGCTCGTCCTTCATGAGCGACGAACTCCGTCAGTACCTGCTCATGAGAGGTATTGCCTCAAGCCGGACCACCAGCTACAACCCCCGGGGGAACGGACAGGTTGAAAGAGAGAACGCGACGGTCTGGAAGGCGGCCCTCCTAGCCTTAAAATCTAGGGGCCTTCCGACCTCCCGTTGGCAGGATGTCCTACCCGATGCGCTCCACTCCATCCGGTCACTGCTGTGTACAGCCACCAACGCAACCCCCCATGAGCGAATGTTTGTTTTTCCCCGGAGGTCCACATCCGGTAACTCACCACAACACTGGCTGACGTCCCCAGGGCCCGTCCTGCTGAGGAAGCATGTAAGGTCCCACAAAACGGCTCCCCTGGTAGAGAAGGTTCACCTCCTCCATGCCAACCCCCAGTACGCCTACGATGCATACCCGGACGGGCGGGAGGACACAGTCTCCATTAGAGATCTGGCACCCTCGGGGTCCACTGACCCGCCACCATTGCCCCCCACCACGACCCCCTCCGACACGGCCCAAAATTCAGTAGACCCAATTCTCACCCCTGTCCATTCCACCCCAGTAGATGGCATGCCGCGCCCCCAGGACCAGCCGGAGCCCACTCGCCCACCCAACACCAAAGGGGACGATACGCCGGTGCTGGACCCTGCTCAAGACGCGTCGTGGGAAGCTGTACCATCGCAACCGTCACCACGAAGATCTCGACGGCAAACGAGGCCGCCCGACAGACTCGCCTACTCGAATGTTTGATACACTTCACCCCGCCGGACTTAATTTTAAACGAGGGGTGAATGTGGTAAACCACTGTAGTTCACTGTGTTCACTGTTGTTGTTGTCGTTCACTCTTGTTTCACTGTTGTGCCTGACTATGCCTCAGCTGACTCCGCCCCTGGGCTACCGAGTATAAGAGCGGCCGCATGGCAGCTCCTGGCATTCGGTCGTCCACTAGAGGCATAGTCCTGATCTGTCTGAAGTGCAATTCAGTAGTTAATAAAAGCCTGTTGTTCTGAACTCTGCCTAGCCTTTTATTAGAATTGATAGCGCAGCACACATTTTTTAAATAGTGGGGTTACATTAGCTACCCTCCAATCCATGGGAACTGTGCCAGAGTCTGTAGAATTTTGGAAGATGACCAGAAATGCATCTACTGTTTCTGGGGCCACTTCTTTAAGAACCCTAGGATGTAGATTATCAGGCCCTGGGGATTTATTGGCCTTCAATCCTGTCAATTTCCCTAACACCATTTCCCTACAAATACTGATTTTATTCAGTTCCTCTCTCTGATTAGAACCTATGTTCCCTGACATCTCTGGGAGGTTACTTGTGTCCTCCTTTGTGAAGACAGAACCAAAGTATGAATTTAATTGGTCAGCCATTTCTTTGTTCCCCATTATAAATTTCCCTGATTCTGACTGCAAGGGACCTATGCTTGACTTCACCAATCTTTTTCTCTTCACATATCTATCGAAGCTTTTACAGTCAGTTTTTATGTTCCCTGCAAGCTTACTCTCATACTCTATTTTCCCCCTCTTAATTAATCCTTTTGTTCTCCTTTGCTGAATCCTAAATTGCTCACAATCCTCAAGTTTGCTGCATTTTCTGGCAAATTTATATGTCCTCTCCTTGGATCTTATGCTATCCCTAATTTCCCTTGCTAGCCACGTTTGCACCACCTTTTTTTTTATTTATGCCAGACTGGGATGAACAAATTCTGTATTTCATCCATGCGATCTTTAAATGTTTGCCATTGCCTAGCCACCGTCAACCCTTTAAGTAACGTTCCCCTATCCATTCTAGCCAACTCGCGCCTCATACCATCATAGTTTCCTTTATTTAAATTCAGGACCCTAGTCTCTGAATCAACTACTTCACTCTCCATCTTAATGAAGAATTCTATCATATTATAATCACTCCTCCCCAAGGGTCCTCGCACAACAAGATTGCTAATCAATCCTTTCTAATTACATAATGGCCCAGAAATTCATGTCGGGGGCTTCCCGCGGGTGCAAGCCCCCGACCTACACTTATCTAGCGCGCCGGCAGTTGAGGCCTGCGCCTGTGTGGATTTCCTCTCTGAGGCCCGGTCCAGCTCCTGGCGCGCTGTGCTTGCGTGATCCAGCGGCGTAGTTAGTGCGATGCGTCCGCTGGGATCACGTGAGCCATGGGCAACCAATCGGAGGAGGGAAAAGCCCATTCATGAGATTGACAGAAAAAACTGTCAAACTAATGAAAACTCTGGTCCCCAAAACAGTACTTAACCTTCAAATAAATATTTTTAAAAATCACACTTTTTAAATAAACTATAAATAACATTAAATAACTATTTTAAACAATAATTTAAATTTTTGAAAAAAATAATTTTATAAAAAGACGGGGCTAAAAATACACTTACCTTACTTTAAATTATTTTAAAATAATAAACCTGTGGAAAAAAATTCTAATTTTAATTAATTGACCACTTACCTTTTAAAATGAAGTCCTTACGCCTGGTTTTTAAATGTGTAAAATGTAGAGGCCTTCACGCACAGAAAAACCTGTAAAAAGAAAGAAAGTTCAACGCGCACGCGCAGACTCCCGCGCGCACGCGTTCGACCTCTGAACCCCTTCGTTCAGAGGATCGGAAATGCCGGTTTCCCGCGCATGCGTAGTGCATGCAAGAAACCGGCACTTCCATCGGGTCCACGCGTGAGTTTTCCGTGCGTACTCACGCGTTGGGACCCGAATTTCTGGGCCAATACCCAGTCTAAGATGGCCTGATCTCTAGTTGGTTCCTCGACATATTGGTCCAGGAAACCATCCTGTATACACTCTAGGAATTCCCCCTCCACAGTATTGTTACTAATTTGGTTAGCCCAATCCATATGTAGATTAAAGTCACCCATGATAACTGCTGTACCCTTATTGCACGCGTCTCTAATTTCCTGTTTAATGCCATCCCCAACCTCAGCATTACTGTTTGGGGGTCTGTATACAACTCCCACTAAAGTTTTCTGCCCCTTGGTATATCTCAGCTCTACCCATACAGATTCCACATCATCAGAACTAATATCCTTCCTTACTATTGTGTTAATCTCCTCTTTAAACAGCAATGCTACCCACCTCCTTTTCCTTTTTGCCTGTCCTTCCTGAATATTGAATACCCCTGGATGATGAATTCCCAGCCTTGCTCACCCTGGAGCCACGTCTCCATAATCCCAATTATATCATATCCGTTTACATCTATTTGCGCAGCCAGTTCATGCACCTTATTACGAATGCTCCTCGCATTAAGACATTTTAACACTCTTAGTCCTTTTATAATTATTATTATTTACTGTGGCACTGTTTGATTTAAACACTTGATTTCTCTGCCTTCCACTTTTGCTTCTATCCTTGCTTCCCTTTCCTCTGTCTCCCTGTCCTCTGTCTCCCTGTCCTGGGCCGACGTCCGGCTCGTGGCCAAAGCCATCGAGTCGCTGAAAGTGGCACTGGGCCCTGACTCCCTGGCCAAGATGATGCACTCCAGTCCTTGCGCCACCCACCGGTCACGGAAGGCCTCAAGCATGTTGGCGGACACTGCATGCTCCACCTCCAGGGCCACCCGGGTGCAAACGTGGCCGTGGTAGAGAAGCAGGCATTCAGACCGAGCGACCCCCTCGACCGCCCGCTGCCTGGACCAGTTGATGGCCACTTTGGCCAGGCCCAGGAGCAGTCCTACGAGGATGTCCTCCGATCTGCCTGCTCCTCTCCGCACCGGGTGACCAAAGATCAGGAGTGTGGGATCGAAGTGCAGCCAAAGATCGAGGAGCAGCCCCTTCAAATAATGGAAGAGGGGCTGCAACCTCTTACACTCTACATAAACGTGGATCACGGACTCGTCCAGACCGCAGAAAAGGCAGGCGGCCTGGGAGTCTGTGAACCTACTTAAAACCTTATTGCACCGGACTGCCCCGTGCAACACCCTCCAGGCCAAGTCCCCAATAAATGGAGGACTCCCGCATAGAGAGCCCTCCATTGGGGACACCCGCCTCCTCTGGACGGCAAGATGGTGCACCAAGGTGTGCCCGGATGGCAGACGAGGATGGCAAAAAGGAGGGTGTGCAAGAGCAGCCTGTACAGGAATCCCCTCCATGCAGAATGGAAAGGCACGGAAGGGATTTCCCGGAGATGGCTCAAGTTGTGAGGCGCCAGCTCCTGAGAGGCATTTTGGGGCCGATGAGGAATTCCGTCTGAATGGGGGTCAGTTCAGACGGGATCGGCCCAGTGCCTGAGACGCCTCGATGCACCTAGTGGAGTCAGGGCCCAGTGCCACTTTCAGCGACTCGATGGCTTTGGCCGCGAGCTGGGCTTCAGCCCAGGACACGTGCTGCGCCAGCTCCTCTGGCACCATCCAGCCCGCTCCTCCGCCATCAAGTAGGTCCCTGACTCTGGTCACCGTGCCAGACACCGCTCTGCTCTCCACCAGCAACATGAATCCACGTTCGTGGAGGTGCGGATTCCTGAGCAGCAGCTCCCGTAGGACAGCCACCACTCCTAACGGTGGAGAACTCCATCTGCAGGCGCCCTTGTTCCAGATCCTGAGCAGTTCCTGGTAGAAGACAGGCAGCTCCCGTAAGGAGGCACGGGTACTCCCCAGTTTTACAAACAGGAGCTGCGTGTCGTAATTGAGGCAGTGCAGCTGGCGGAAGAATTAACTCTTTCACAAAGAATAAGGAATTGCTCCCGCACTCGCCCTTATACCTTCAGGAGGAATGCAGTGACGACAGTTGTGATTGGTCACTCTGTACTCATTCTCATTGGTGACATGAACAGCCCAATCAAAGCAGCTTGATTCACCAATCAGCAGGCGGCAATGAGAAAGCAGCAGAAAATTTCAAATATGAAAAGCCCGCCAATATATTCGGAAGACTAGGAACGGCTTTAGTAAATAAAATGACCTTGTCAAAAAATTAGTCTCAGTTCCACGTTTCCCGTCACAAATTTCAGACACTTTCAGTTTGGTCTAAATTAGTGTTTATTCTGCTCGCTTTCAAATTGTCTGTTACGGGCGGGACAAAAGACCCGAGCACAGCATTATTTAACTAGACACGTTCCAGCGGAATCTTTCTAAACAAACATCAGATTATGGATTGATTTCCATTCACAGGAGTTGCAGCGGGAATTAACCCGGAGCCGAGACTCCTGGTGCAACTAATCGAACAGTGACATTAAGAGTTGCTACTCGACCAAGGATTTATGGTTAATGAACTGATATTCCCGATAATAAATTAACCAACTTCAGGAAGAGTGAAACGAACGACTGAAAACTGACCTAATCCCCTTAAATCGCTCTAACCGATAATATCCTGGGAAATATGAACGGGGCTGAGAACAGAGTGCAGTGGGGAAAGAGTTAAACTGACATCGCTGGCAGTTTCACTGAATGGTGTAATAAAGACCATATTTTGCAGTAGTAAGCTTTATCTAAGTAGAGATAACATAGCCGGACATGGAACCGTAACAGGCCTAAGAGGATGTAAGTTCTGTTCTGGCAGGAAAGTAAAACAATGAGCTGGAAGTAAAAGAGGCCTAGAGGGGCAGGAAAAGAGGACAATGAACCAGAAGTATGAGACCCATTTGGCATAAACAGAGGTCATAGGTGCAACAACAGCTTGAGCCGATAGTAAAGGCCGTACTTTAATGTAACGCGACATAGGCAACCAATCAGTGAAGATGCATGCGGGCCAAGGTCCAATAAGGTGGCAGGAATGAATTTTAACATGTGTATTGTAATGTATGTAAAGGTAGTGTTGCTGTACCAATTTGGAAAGGTCTGGCTAAGACAGAGCAGACTGTTTCCCCACTGGTGCAATAAAGACAACTTGACTATCGATCTAAAACCTTGTGTTGAGTGTTGGTTTAAAATACTCCACAACAATTGGCCTCATGAACAGGATCCACACGGACTGGAGGCATGGGTGAGTGAAGCTGAGCCAAAAACATGAGTACTTTTAAATACCACGTACAGTTAGAGCAAGGCAACACCATCTCGTGTCCACCGCCCCCTTTGGAATCAAAGAACTAAAAGGTTTGAATCAATAAGTCAAGCGGTCTTGGGGTTAGGATGAAACGCGCGAAAGTATAGGCGGGGTATGAGTTGCAAGTAGTGCGTTAACTTTGGAGAAAAAGTCTAAAGCATACCTCTGACAATTTGAAGTTGCAAGTATTGCTAAGCACACGTCTGACAACAATTCGCCAGAATTGTTGCAAGTAGTGCGTTAACTTTGGAGAAAAAGTCAAAGCATAACTCTGACAATTCGAAGTTGCAAGTAGTGCTAAGCATACCTCTGACAACAATTCGCCAGAACAAAAATTGTTGCAAGTACGGTCTCACTCTGTGAGAGTAAAGTAAGGGACGTACTGCTGACAAACATTAACCATGGGAAGTGAAAAACTCGAGTGGGGACCGGTGGGGTCTCTGACACGCTATTTAGCGGACAAAAATAAAAGATTAATTGATAAAATGGTTAAAAACGATTGGCAACTGAATGACCCAGTGGCCAAGCAAAGAGAATGGTGGGCTAAAGAAACAAAATTAAAGGAAAAAAAGGCCATCATTTTAGTGGTTCGCGCATATTATGAGTTGAGTAGAGGTACTCGAATTTGGACCAAAAACGGGTGCCAAAATTGTACCCGAGTGCCAGTAATGGCGACAGCTCCTGTAGCGCCCTCAGAGGCGAAATGAGTAGATGAGGACAGGATAGACTGGGATGCGCTAAGCCGAAAAGCGGCTGAATATGACCCGACTATAATGAAGGGGAAATCCCGCCCCCATATGACGACGTAAAAGCGGCACCTATTAAGTTGGAAATTATTCCGGGCACCCCGGGCGTGCCTAAAGTGGCAGGGGCACCCCCAGGCACCGTAGCCACCCCAGCAGTACCAGTTCAGATAAAAACCACTTACGTATCTTTCTCCCCAGGAGATAAATTAAAGTTGCTTCAAATACTGCCGGAACTAAAGCCCCAACAGAGTAATGCCATATTCTGGCAGAAACTAAGAGAAATGAGAATATGTCACAACTTCCACAACCGGGATGTTGATGGACTAGTGAGGGCAAAAATGAGCGAAGATATGTGGGGTCAATTACCGCAACAATACAGGGACGGGTCATGGTGTCAAGATGTAGCCCCTACAAACCAGCAACGAGATGTGGATTATACAGCATTTAGGACCGCTGTTACACTAGTCTTAGGATTAGTACCAGTAAACTGGTGTCTGGTCATGGGAATTAGTCAGGGGAAAGGGGAGTCCGCCCATGACTATGTAGAACAGAAGTGGACTAGTTCGGTAGCCCACTCAGGTATAATAGCACCACAACGAGACAATTTGGCATTTTTTTAAATGTACAAGGAAGGGCTGAGTGGTGCCCATCAGGCCATACTAAAAACTGGCCTGGTCACTATGCAGACCTTTGATGAATTGATCAGATGGGCGACCGAGGTGGACAACCAGCAGAAAGTTAAGGTGGCTGCCTTGGAGGAACAGATAGCTGCAGAAAAGGAGATGGAAGTTTGTTTTAAATGCAATAGGCTTGGGCATAAGAGTAATCAGTGCCTATTAACTAGGAAAGACACAGGAAGGAGATGTAAAAACTGTAATAAATCTGGACACGAACAGCGAGACTGTTGGTCCAAGGGAGGGGGAAAGGAAGGCCAGGGCCCTAGACAACAAGAGGCAGCTCGTAGCGAGAAGATAACAGACATGGCCGATATGAATAAGAATCAACTGATCGAACTAATCAAAACCCTGTCACAGTCCTGCTAGGTAGCGTCGGCCCCCGGTACGGGCACCGATCTCCGTCTGTATCTAACAGCACTGTTAGGGGGCCAGCAGTGTGATATGTTAGTTGACACAGGGGCATCAGTGTCTATAACCAATTTGGACCTCCTGCGCACAAAAACCTCAATAATGATACAAGGAGTGGGCAGGAAGAGTACTCGTGCTTACAAAAGCGAGACACAATTATTGGAACTAGGAGGAGTTTTTCTCCCGGTCCAGTTATGGGTATGTGATAACCCAGAGGGAACAATCTTAGGAGTGGATATACTAAGTGAACTGGACCTGGTGATAGATGTACGAAGTAAGACTGTATTACAAAAGCGCGTAATTGATGATAAATTTGAAGCCAGGAATATGGCCAGTTATATGACAAAGATCGGTAGTATTAAACAATTAGAAAGGGATTGGGCACAAGATGGAATATGGGGAGTCCTATGCCAGGTGGTAGAAGGAGTATGGGCCACCTCTAAACAGGACTGTGGATTAACTATAATTAACCCTATCGTGATACCCGGACCGGAGCACATGGTGCAGACAATACCCAATAAAACCAGCAGCCAAAGAGGCCGTATCCAGGATAGTAACCTAGTTAGTGAAGCAAGGAGTGTTAAAAGAAACCACAGCAACCACAAACTCAGCAATTTGGCCGTAGGAAAACCAGACGGATTGTACAGATTAACTATAGATTACACCGCATTGAATAAGGTAACTCCGCGAGAACATCCGATAGTGGCAAGTCCCTCTACAATATTTAATGGTCTGAAACCAGACTTTAAGATATTTACAGCCTTGGATATAGCAAACGGGTTCTGGTCAATATCATTGGCAGAGGAATCACAAGGGAAATTCGCCTTTACTGTCGGGGATAGACAGTATACATGGGCCAGAGTCCCACAGGGGTTCTACAATAGTCTAAACATATTCCACCGTGTACTGAGTCAAGCCTTAGACAAGTTAGACCTATCAAAGTACCAGAGTGCCCTACTCCAATATGTCGATGACGTAATGATTGCATCAGAGGATGCCAAAGGACACATGGGAGCAGTACTAGCCACCCTCCAGACACTTAAGAAGGCTGGCTTTAAAGTGAACCCCAAAAAGGCACAGGTTGGACTGTCCAAAGTAAAGTATCTAGGACACGAAATTAGCCAGGGGTATAAGGCACTCCCGCAGGAACGAAAGGCAGCCATAAAAGACATGCCAAGGCCAGTGACCGTCCGGGGAGTGAGGAAAGTGTTGGGACTATTGAACTACTGCAGGAATTTTATATCAGACTTTGCAGGGAAATCAGAGCCGATTCAACGGTTAGTTAAAGGGGAGACCCGCTACGGATAAGATAGAATGGGAATCGGAGCAGGATGAGGCTTATGCAAAATTTAAAGCAGCCCTGACGTCTGCACCTACACTAGGATTGCCAAATATAGACAAACCATTCCATATATATTATAGTATAGACGGGAACTTCTATAATGCTGTAGTCACCCAAGGGTACGGGGGAGATATGAGGGCAATTGCCTATTACTCCACCCAACAAACCCCCGTGGCTAAAGGAATGGCGAGATGTGTGGTGGCCCTCGACTGCGCCGCATGGGCGGTGCGGATATGCGAGCCCGTCACTATGTCAGGACAGCTGATATTACACATGCAACACACAGTGGTGGACCTGCTAAACACAGGCAAAATGAAGGCTGTATCAGACAGAAGGAGGGCGGCTTGGGAAGCAATATTGATACCCAAGGACAGATTAGTCTAGATTATAAGGGAACATAGAGTCAACCCCGCAGAGGGAATGCTATCAGAGGGTGAGGCACACGATTGTCAGTTAGTAATCGAAGAAGAGGTCAGAGGAACCGTATCAGCATCGCCCCTTGAAAATCCCGAAAACACCTTTTATGTTGACGGATCTCGCCGATATCTAAATGGGGAGCCCCACACAGGTTGGGCAGTAGTATCTGAGAACGGAGAAACAGTCGCAAAGGGAGGGCTTGAAGGAGGAACCTCAGCTCAAGTAGCAGAACTAGTGGCTCTCATGGAAGCATTGAAATTGTCAAAGGGAAAACGAGTAAATATATACACAGACAGTAGATATGCATTTGGGGTAGTGCATAATTATATGATAGCATGGAATAGGAGAGGATATGGAACTTCCGGAGGAGGACAAATACAGCATGAGGAAGTAGTGAGAGACCTAGTAGAAGCAGTAAAAGGAGCAGAAGAGGTAGCAGTAATTAAAATAAAGGCACACCGTAAGATAGTGAGCGAGCAACAAAAAGGAAATATGCTAGCTGATCAGGCAGCAAGAGCAGCAGCGCACACAGAGATGCCTACACCAATAGCAGCAGGTAGAATAACAGCAGAGGAAGTGAACATTAAAAGAATCCAAGAGGAGACCGAAATGGAGGAGCAGGAGCAGTGGACAAAAAGGGGCGAAGCCAAAGCTAGAGATGGAATATGCAAAAAGGATCTGATGCGCTATCAATTACTCATAAAAGACTGAGAGTTAAGAGAGTAACTAAAGGCTTTTATTAACAAAAGAATGAAGGTCTGCCTCGAGTGGTCGACCGGTCCAGAAATACAAAGGGCTGGGGAGCAGTCACCTTTATACTAGGACTTGTGGGAGGAGTCAGCCGAGGCATGTCCAGGCATGTACACAGTGGAATACAAACAGTGGTTTACCACATTCACCCCTTGTTTAAAATTGAGTCCGGCGGGGTGAAGTGTATTAAAAGTTAGTGTATTGGAGTCTCTCCGGAGGTCTTGTCTGCCGCTGTGATCGGCGTGGCGACGGCAGGGGTAGTGGAGTTTCCGGCGTCGAGTCCTGCGTGGGCTGTGGCACAGGCGTGTCGTCCTCGTAGATGTCGAGCGGGTCGCGGGGCCCAGGCCTGCCGTCTGCTGGTGCTGGATATCGGATCGTGGGGGGGTGTGGTAGTGAGTAGTGGGTTACTGCGGCCCCCGAGGGTGCAAGGTCTCTTATGGAGACTGTGTCCTCCCGCCCGTCCGGGTATGCAATGTAAGCATACTGGGGGTTGGCGTGGAGGAGGTCGACCCTCTCGACCAGGGGGTCCATTTTATGGGTCCTCACGTGCCTTCTCAGTAGGACCGGCCCTGGGGACGTCAGCCATGGTGGTAGCGATGTCCCCGATGTGGACTTCCTTGGGAAGACAAACATTTTCTCATGAGGGGTGGCGTTAGTGGCAGTGCAGAGCAGTGACCGAATAGAGTGGAGCGCATCGGGGAGCACATCCTGCCAGCGGGAGGTTGGAAGGCCCCTAGACTTTAAGGCTAGCAGGGCGGCCTTCCAAACTGTCACATTTTCTCTTTCCACCTGTCCGTTCCCCCGGGGGTTGTAACTGGTGGTCCTGCTTGTGGCAATACCCCTAGTTAGCAGGTACTGACGGAGTTCGTCGCTCATAAACGATGAGCCCCGGTCGCTATGGATATAGCTGGGGAAACCGAACCGGGTGAAGAGGTCGTTCAGACATTTAATGACCGTGGCACTGGTCATGTCCGGGCAGGGGATGGCAAACGGGAAACGGGAGTGCTCATCAATAATATTGAGGAAGTACACATTGCGGTCGGAGGAGGGGAGAGGCCCTTTAAAATCAACGCTCAGGCGCTCGAAGGGGCGAGTGGCTTTTATCAGGTGGGCCCTGTCTGGTCTATAAAAGTGCGGTTTGCACTCAGCGCAGACTTGGCAGTTCCTGGTCATGGTCCTGACCTCCTCAATAGAGTAAGGCAGGTTGCGGGCCTTGATGAAGTGGAAGAACCTGGTGACCCCCGGGTGGCAGAGGTCATTGTGGAGGGCCCGCAGTCTATCGATCTGCGCGCTGGCGCAGGTGCCACGCGATAGCGCATCCGGGGGTTCATTGAGCTTCCCGGGCCGGTACAAGATCTCGTAATTGTAGGTGGAAAGTTCGATTCTCCACCTCAAGATCTTGTCATTTTTGATTTTGCCCCTCTGCTTGTTGTTAAACATGAAAGCAACTGAACGTTGGTCAGTGAGCAGGGTAAATCGTTTTCCGGCCAGGTAGTGCCTCCAATGACGCACAGCCTCCACAATCGCCTGGGCCTCCTTCTCAACAGCGGAGTGTCTGGTCTCCGGGCCTTGGAGGGTTCGTGAAAAGAAGGCCACGGGTCTCCCCGCCTGATTGAGGGTAGCGGCCAGGGCAAAGTCGGACGCGTCGCTTTCCACCTGGAAGGGGATGGATTCGTCCACTGCGTGCATGGTGGCTTTGGCAATGTCTTCCTTGATACGGTGGAAGGCTAAGCGGGCCTCTGCCGTCAAGGGAAAAGAGGTGGACTTGATCAGCGGATGGGCCTTGTCCGCATAGTAGGGGACCCACTGGGCATAATAGGAGAAAAACCCTAGGCACCTCTTCAGGGCCTTGAGGCAGTGGGGCAGTGGGAGTTCCATAAGGGGACGCATCCGGTCGGGGTCGGGGCCGATGACTCCGTATTCCACAACACAGCCAAGGATGGCGAGGCGGTTTGTGCGGAATATGCACTTCTCCTTGTTATATGTCAGGTTCAGGAGTTGGGCGGTGCGGAGGAATTTTTCGAGGTTTGCGTCATGGTCCTGCAAGTCACGGCCGCAGATGGTCACATTGTCCAGATATGGGAAAGTGGCCTGCAACGCATTTTGATCTACCATCCGGTCCATCTCCCTTTGGAAGACGGAGACCCCGTTGGTGACGCCAAAGGGAACCCTAAGGAAGTGGTAGAGGCGGCCGTTTGCCTCAAAGGCAGTATACTGGCGGTCCTCAGGGCGGATAGGGAGCTGGTGGTACGCTGATTTCAGGTCAATGGTCGAGAAGACGTGGTACTGCGCGATCTGGTTGACCATATCAGCTATGCGGGGGAGTGGGTAGGCGTCCAGCAGGGTGTAGCGATTTATTGTCTGGCTGTAGTCGATGACCAGGCGCTGCTTCTCGCCGGTCTTAACGACCACAACCTGGGCTCGCCAGGGGCTGGTGCTGCCCTCAATAATCCCTTCCTTCAGGAGCCGCTCCACTTCGGTTTTAATGAAAACCCTGTCCCCGGCACTGTATCGCCTGCTCTTTGTGGCGATGGGCTTACAGTCGGGGGTGAGGTTAGCAAACAGTGGGGGGGGGGGTGACTCTGAGTGTGGAGAGGTTGCACCTGGTGTGCGGCGGGCAATTTGGGAGCTGCTGGCTGCGGACTGTGAGTGGGGGTAGGGGTCCACTGTATGCCATCGTAACACTTTTAAGGTGGCACTGAAAATCTAACCCCAGCAGGACGGCAGCGCAGAGGTCGGGCAGGACCAGAAGTTTAAAATGATCGTGCACGGTCCCGTCTACTACGAGTGTCACTACGCAGTAGCCGCCGATGTCCGCCGACTGGGACTCGGAGGCCATAGAAATCCGCTGGTGCGCAGGCAGGACTGGGAGAGAGCAACGCCGCACCGTGTCGGGGTGGATGAAGCTCTCCGTGCTCCCAGAGTCAAAAAGGCAGATTGTATCGTGGCCATTTACCTTAATGTCCATTGTGGAACTGGCCAGCTGGTGCGGTCTCGCTTGGTCCAGTGTAACGGATGCCAGCGTAGGGGTCAGTGTGTCGCTGCGGGTATCAGATGAGGCGGTGTTGGGGGCCTGCTGCGTTCCGGCTGTCGTCCAAGATGGCGGTGTCCATGATCCCCATGTGGCTGGAGGCGTCCAAAATGGCTGCTGTACCGGTGGTTTGCACGTGGCCGGGGAGGCCCAAGATGGCGGCCCGCATGGCCCACACGCGGCGCTGCTGGGGTTCGGGGTGGCTTTGGCCCTGCAGACGTTGGCGTAGTGTCCCTTCTTCCCGCAGCCCGAGCAGATCGCGTTTTTCGCCATGCAGCGTGCTCTGGGGTGTTTTGCCTGGCCACAGAAGTAGCATTTCTGGCCTTGGGGCACTGCTGTCTGGCCTTGGGACACTGCTGCGGTAGTTGGGCCATTGCTGGGGTGTGGCTGGGGTGGCACGGCGCTATGAGGCGGTCCTACCGTGTCCCAGGCTGTCATTCCCCGCGGCGTCCACGGTGCAGAGGAGTAGGCACCCATGCCCCGGTAGGCTGCATCCAATGATAGTGCGAGTTCAGAGGCCTTGTTGAGGTCGAGGTCACTCTGCTCCAACAGTCGCTGTCGGGTGTAATTGGATCTGTGGCCCGCTACAAAAGCGTCCCGGATAAGTTCCTCTGTGTACACGGCGGCCTTTACATCCTTACAACCACAGGCCCGGCCAAGCACAGACAGTGCCTGAAGGTATTCCACGGTCGATTCCCCAGGTTGTTGTTTACGACTCCCCAGAAGGTGCCTGGCGTACACTTCGTTCACTGGGCGCGTGTACTGGTCCTTGAGGAGCTTGATAGCGTCCGCGTACGAGGTCACGTCTTGGATGACCGAGTACACTCGGTGGTTCACTTTGGAGGTCAGGACATCCAGTTTGTCCTCGTCCGATTTGATTGCTGCGGAGGCGGTCAGGAATTTTTCGAAACACTTAAGCCAGTGAGTAAACTTGGTGGATGAGTCCGCCTCCCGATGATCTAAGTCCAGGCATGCTGGTGTGAGGATCTTCTCCATTATAAAAATTTTGTTAATAAAATTGATGCGCTATCAATTACTCATAAAAGACTGAGAGTTAAGAGAGTAACTAAAGGCTTTTATTAACAAAAGAATGAAGGTCTGCCTCGAGTGGTCGACCGGTCCAGAAATACAAAGGGCTGGGGAGCAGTCACCTTTATACTAGGACTTGTGGGAGGAGTCAGCCGAGGCATGTCCAGGCATGTACACAGTGGAATACAAACAGTGGTTTACCACAGGATCATAGGGTGTTAGCCCCTCATTGTATTCAGGAGAATTTGTTGAAAATATACCATGAGCAAGACCATGGGGGGGCGGAATGGCATGATAGGTAGGCTAAGTATAGATTGGTGGTGGAGTGGAATGGGACAAGATGTGGCAAGGTACTGCAGACGCTGCATCATCTGTGGACAACACAACGCAGGTAGGCCCATAAAGGTTAGAATGGCCCACCAGCCACGACCCAAAGGCCCCTGGGAAAACCTCCAGATAGACTTTACTGGACCCCTACCTAACAGTAGAGGCAAGAAATACTGTTTAGTGATCATAGACCAGTTTACAAGGTGGGTGGAAGCATTCCCTACCAGAGACTGTAGTGCTCCGACTGTGGCCCGAATATTTGCATACGACGTGATATCGAGATGGGGGGGTTCCGTTGCAAATAGATTCAGCTCAAGGTACCCACTTTATGGGAAAGGTAATGAAAGAAGCTTGTAAGTTACTGGGCGTAGGACAGAAGTTCCACATCCCCTATCATCCGCAAAGCTCAGGCATGGTAGAGCGAATGAACAGAACCCTGAAAACAGCCTTAAACAAGGCCATAGCCAAAACCGGACAGGGATGGGTGGATGTCCTTCCGTGTATCCTGATGAGGCCGAGAGCCACCCCAAACAGGGTGACCGGCTTGACACCATATGAACTCATGACTGGTCGAGCAATGTGTCTGCCGGAAGGAGTAGCATCTGGTAGCGAGGGACTAGGACCCTTAAAAGATAAAATTAGGAAATACGTACAAACATTAGATAATCAATTGAAAGAGCTCAAACAAGAAGTTAAAGAACAACAAGACATCAGAGATAAAAATACACAAAAGCAGTGGGCCTCGGAGGCCCTACCCAAGGTAGGCGAGCAGGTATTTGTTAAAATATTGCCAGAGAGATCAGGATTCTCACCTAGATGGACCGGACCATTTGAGATTATCATGACCAGCGAATCGTGCGCATGTATAGATATGAGGGGAAAGGGTAGATGGAAACATTGGACTCAACTAAAACAGTACAACAATAACCCATCTGATTTTAAATCCCACAGAAACAATGGAATAAACACCGGAGATGAGCTAACCTCTGGAGACGGTCAGACCTCTGTTTAAATGACAGATAAACATGGATCCCGTAAGAGGGATTATCATAACCAACCTGATGACAGCATTTATCAGTCCAAATAACGGGCTGCAAGAAATGGACTGCAAGTTAAGATCCCCTAATGGCGACTTCACGGGAGGCTTCATCATATCACACAGTTACGAGTGTGAAAAACAAGGAAAAGGATGTTACAGGCGTAATGGTACCTGGGTGAACTTGGATCAACAACCATGCAGACCCTGCAGAATGACAAATGCCAGCAATATGGTAAGATGTAATAGAAACTGGCAGGTGTTGGGTCAAGTAGGGGGAGGATATGTCCTGAGCTATGCAGACAATGTTATAAGATGGACTATTGTACACAGCATTACAACACCTCAACCAACAACAACAAGGGTCACACCACAAGGATTAACCCTAGAACCAACAACACCCCCAATCACAACAACACCTGAAGAACGGAGGTGTCCGAAATTGACGCCTCGACCTGAAAATGGATTGGTGCTATTTACTGAGGGAGAACAATTGTATGATAACGTGAGACACGAAATTGTACCGGTACTAATGAACTTAACCATGTTACAAAGGCCAGGGTATTGCGAAATGTTTACTAAAACTAGAGAATTGTATGCATATATGATAAAGAATGTAATTAACCAAACTGCTGATGTGACAGGGGCTACTAATTTTAGGGGACATGCTGCATTCCACCAAAGGATTAAGAGGAGATTAGGAATCGATATACTCATGGGAATAAACACGGGGACATCATTCATTAATGCCCTAGATATACAAGAAGTCCAAAGTAGTGTGGAACGATTACAAAGGGTAATACAACAGATTTTAGAGAAGGAAACTGGTTTGGTTCGACAAGGATCAGAGTTGGGAGGACATACGATAAGGAAATTACTCGAGGGAATCAAGGTTATAGAGGACCATGCTAGCATTATCAACAAACTAAACCATAGAGATGAGGAACAGGCAAAAGACAGGGTAGGGAGAGGCTTGTGACATGCCTATGGCCAATGGATCACCGGACAGTTGAAACATAATCTGGCACAGATACAGCGAGGAGAGGTACCAGACTGGATTAACAGCACACAGCTCTATGGCCTGAGCCATAATCCAGGCTCCCTGAGAGCTTGCACCATCAAAAGGATGACCAGAGTATGTCCAGTGATACAAAAATGTAAAGCCGAAGTGACAGCAATGATAGGCATGGTACTCTTGATACCAGTGGTGGGACTAGACAGGTAAAAAACATAGGCATAGTGAAAGGTGAGACATACCTCCAATACTATCCAATTGATACCTATGCCATCAGGAAGAATGGTACTATGAGAGGAGTCTCCCTAAACGGATGCCATGGGAAAGGCACGCTTACGATATGCCCACATCCGGTAGGAAAAGGCCCTAAGGATGAGTGCGGCTATAATAAGACAGAGGGGTGTGTGTTGGAATTATCACATGTTGATCATCATCACACCCACTCGGGATATAGAGGCGAAGGGGAGTATTGTATAGCCACCACGGAGACTGAGTACCAATATAGTAACCTTGTATGTGCAATCACAATGCCTAACTTCTGCTTTACGCCAAAGATCCCTGTGACAATTGGACACACCAGATTGGTGTATGTACATTCAAGGGAGGAGATAAAACTAAATGTGCCAGATAGTCTAAAGGACGAGTTGGTTAATTATGAAGATCCGGTAGGGGCCCCAATACCCCGCCTGCAAGAGGATCTGCAAGAAATGAAAGAAGATTTAAGTAAGATGGTGAAACAATACATAGTGCTGCAAAGAAATCTTGGGGAATTAGAAAGGGACATAGCGGTAGAGTTACAGGAAATCCCATGGTATGAGAAGCTGTGGGATTGGGGAATGAATGTCAACATACACCCATGGATCCGCATCATTTCTCACATATTAGTGATAGTACAGTTAGTCATGGCTATAAGATGGGGAATAGCAGCATGCACCACTTGTAAAAAGAAATGGACCAAACAAAGAGCTAAAGTGAGACAGAAAGAGTTGGAAAACACAAGTTTGCTCTAAACATGATGGTTATGCAGGGCCTCCCGAACCAGCAACTGATCACCGCATGGGGCAGGAGGCACAGCGATGATTATACATGTGGTTTAACTTGGGCAAGGGCCAAGTACCAAAAGGAGGGATTACAGTGGGGAAAGAGTTAAACTGACATCGCTGGCAGTTTCACTGAATAGTGTAATAAAGACCATATTTTGCAGTAGTAAGCTTTTTCTAAGTAGAGATAAAATAGCTGGACATGGAACCATCAGAGGCCTAAGAGGATGTAAGTTCTGTTCTGGCAGGAACGTAAATAAATGAGTTGGAAGTAAAAGAGGCCTAGAGGGGCAGGAAAAGAGGACAATGAACCAGAAGTATGAGACCCATTTGGCATAAACAGAGGTCATAGGTGCAACAACTGCTTGAGCCGATAATAAAGGCGGTACTTTAATGTAACGCGACATAGGCAACCAATAATGGAGATGCATGTGGGCCAAGGTCCAATAAGGTGGCAGGAATGAATTTTGACATGTGTATTGTAATGTAGTGTTTGCTGTACCAATTTGGAAAGGCCTGGCTAAGACAGAGCAGACTGTTTCCCCACCGGTGCAATAAAGACGACTTGACTATCGATCTAAAACCTTGTGTCGAGTGTTGGTTTAAAATACACCACAACAAGAGTAAAAAGGATCAGTGCTAAATCCTACCGAAAACTGCATTTCTAAGACACTCCCTACCAGATTAAAACAAAAACCAAACATTTACCGAACTCCAGAAAGACATTTAACATATAGTAAAAACACTACAATAAAACATTTCCAGAGAGCCGTTGGTGTAGCTTTTTCAGAGGCACTGTGGGTGGCTCTTAAAAGAGCCGTTGTGTTTGTCTTGTTGGTCCGTTGTGTTGTTTTACTTGGAGCTGGTGTACTTGGTCACCGCCTTTGTCCCTTCAGACACGGCGTGCTTGGCCAGCTCCCCGGGCAACAGCAAGCGCACGGCGGTCTGGATCTCCCGGGAACTGATGGTGTGCCGCTTGTTGTAATGGACCAGGTGGGAAGCCTCACCCGCGATGCGCTCGAAAATATCGTTCACAAAGGAGTTCATGATGCTCATGGCCTTGGAGGAGATGCCGGTGTCGGGGTGAACCTGCTTCATCACTTTGTAGATGTAGATGGAATAACTCTCCTTCCTTGACTTTCTCCTCTTCTTGCCGCTCTTTGTTGGCGCTTTATTCAAGGTTTTCTCGGCCCCCTTTTTGGGAGCTGGTTTCTTCTTCTCTTCAGGCATTTTCAAACGCAATTTCAGACAGAGAAATAACTAGAATCCATTCTGGGAGCGGATTAAATTGGCAGCCCCACAGCGCTATGCTAATAAAGGATGGGTGAAGGCAATGATTGTGATTGGTCCGTTTGTAATGATGTCACAAACTTTTTCAAGGAACTCTCTGGTTGGTTTCCTTGGATATCCAATTAGATTTAGTACCTGTCACCAATCACAAGCTGTCTCACTGCAATCAGGAAGTACATTTTGTATTGTATGTACCTTGAAGAAGGAACTATATTCTGCAGCCCCTGAATACTGCAGTACCAGTAGTGACCACCCCTGTATATAAGCCTGTGCAGCAACTTTGTATAGTAGTTCCAGTTTTGTCTCCATTCAGTAAACACCTGTTATAACCAACTTCTGCAGTCCGTGTCTCAATTACACACGGACATTACATTGGCAACGAACAGATCCTAACTTACCTACAGTTCTGCACCACCTCACGGGGATCCATCCCTGAAGCAAAGTTATTAGAGGTCGAAGCCAGAAGGAAGAACTCCAAAAAGAAAAAAAAACAGAAGAAACGGGCGTCGACCGTGGGCAACCGCCCTCTGATTCATCGAATTCGAAGATTTGCAGGAGTGGCTGTCGAGAGCTGGGCTTGGTTATCCAGCCTATGGTGTTCCAGTTAATCGGGCTGGTGGCAGGTAGTACATTGATTCTTCCTGGGCTGCGGCGGGCTAGAGCTCGATCGGGTGGCTTTTCAACGGGGCCGAGCAGCGTTGTCGGGAAGAGGAGAGAGAGAGAGAGGGTGGAGCACACAGGGCGCGGCCGGTGCTACGAAGCCGGGTAGCGTACAGACCCGAGAAGAGGGAGGGAAGTGTCCCATAGGGTCTGCTCTGACGATGGGAACAGTAATTAAAATAAAAGAAAAAGAAATTAGAAGTGCAGAAAGCCGCGAGGAGCTGCAGTTTGCCACGGGGACCGTGGAGAGCGGCGTTAGCAGCAGCGCAGGGGGAAGCGCGCGAAGACCATAGGGCGTCGCCATCAAGGCATAAAAACGCCAGCAACAGTGCTGGCAGCAGCGGAAAAGGCAGAAAGCGCGGGAGGTGCCATCTTAATCCAGCGGGGAAGAAGGCAAAGCGTGGGAGGCGCCATTTTGTTCAATCGGGGAAGAAGGCAAAGCGCGGGAGGTGCCATCTTAGATCTCCAAGATGCCGAAGACTGGCAATATCACTGCCTTCGATAATGCAATAGAAGACTGGACCACGTATGTTGAAAGAGTCGAAGTATATTGCAAGGCAAATGAAGTAGCCGATGAGAAAAAGGCATCGGTACTACTAAACTTAATGGGCGCAAGAACGTACGGCCTATTGCGGAACCTGATCACTCCAGTCAAACCGATGGCGAAGAGTTTTAACGAAATTGTTGATATCCTACAGGAACACCTAAATCCTACACCGCAGCTGATAGCAGAAAGATTTAAATTCCACAAGAGAAATCAGCATAAAGATGAGAGCAATGCTGATTACCTTACGGAACTATGCAAGCTATCAAAGCACTGCCAGTTCGGAGCAGGACTGGCAGATACCCTACGGGACAAATTTGTCTGTGGACTCCTGAGTGAAGGAACCCAGAAGAGGTTACTCACAGAGAAAGAGCTGACACTAGATAAGGCTTTCAGCATGGCAGTATCGTACGAAGCAGCAGCAAGGGGAGCTGCGGAAATACAGCAAAAGCCACAGGAATACGGCACCCATGAAATGACATGGGGATTTGCAAAATGTTATCGCTGCGGCAGAACAACCCATGACCAGAAGGACTGCTGGTCCAAGGACAAAACATGCAGGCAATGCGGAAAGATGGGACACATTGCATGAGTTTGCAGGTCCGGGAAGAAGACTAACGACAACAAAAAGACTACTAAGGAACAGTACAGGAAAGTACAAAAGATGACGGACAGCACGGTGGCATAGTGGTTAGCACTGTTGCCTCACAGCGCCAAGGACCCGGGTTCGAATCCGGCCTCGGGTGACTGTCTGTGTGGAGTTTGCACATTCTCCCCGTGTTTGCGTGGGTTTCCTCCGGGTGCTCCGGTTTCCTCCCACAGTCCAAAGATGTGCGGGTTAGGTTGATTGGCTATGATAAATTGACCCTTAGTGTTAGGGGGATTAAATACGTGGGGTTACGGGGATAGGGTGGGATATGTGTCGGTGCAGGCTCGATGGGCCGAAATGGCCTCTATCTGCACTGTGGGGTTTCTGTGATTCGGAGTAGTTCCGAAGACCAGAAGAGCGATAGTGAATCCGGGAACAAGAGACTAAGCTGTCTCAAACTACACAACGCAATCGCAAAAGAGGATCACCAAACCATTTGGGTCACCCTCACGATAGCAGGGTCCCAAGTCAAAATGGAATTGGATACAGGATCAGCCCTGACCGTCATGAATCGATGAGACTACGAGCGGCTATTCTCACACATACCCTTGAAAGACACATCCATTGTCTTGAAGACATATACGGGGCAGAAAGTATACCCCAGAGGGAAAATAAGGGTGCCTGTCAAATACAACGGCAAGGAAATACAGAAATTGTATCTGTACATACTGCAAGATGGTGGACCACCGTTATTGGGACGTGAATGGATCAGAAAGATAAGTTTAGACTGGCACTCCTTTCAGGCACTGACTGTGGCTGGTAAAAAGGATGACGATGTCACACCTGGACGATTGTCAAAAATCTTAGCTAACGCTAAAGAGGTATTTCAACAAGGACTGGGAACTCTTAAAGGCGTAACCGCCTCGATAAAAATAGAAGAGAATGCAATTCCCAAGTTTTTCAAAGCAAGACCGGTACCATATGCAATTCGCCCAGCCGTCGAGGCAGAGCTGGAGAATCTAGAGAATGCAGGCGTGTTACCTAAGGTAGACTGGAGCAAGTGGGCGACACCCATCATTCCTGTCATGAAGAAAACGTTAAACAATAAGTCTGAGGAGCCAAGGAAGGTTCGCATCTGTGGGGACTTCAAGGTGACTGTGAACCCAGTCCTTCACACAGTACAGTATACTCTTCCGAGGATAGAAGATATTTTCACCTCACTATCTGGAGGGAAACGTTTTACAAAAATTGACCTAGCGCAAGCATATTTGCAGATGGAGGTTGAAGAATCCTCTAGGAAATATCTCACGATAAACACTCACAAAGGTTTTTACCAGTATAATCGACTGGTATTCGGAGTAGCATCAGCTCCGGCTATATGGCAAAGAGCGATGGAACAAGTTCTGCAAGGGATTCCGGGGACTCAGTGTTACTTGGACGACATCCTAGTGACAGGTGAAAATGACAGTGAACACCTTGCCAACCTAGAGCAGGTGCTCACTAGACTAAGAGAACATGGGCTACGAGCCAATCGCCCCAAGTGCGAGTTTTTAAAAAACAAATATCGTATTGTGGCCACGTGATTGATGAAGAGGGGTTACATAAGTCCCCTGACAAAATTGAAGCGGTAGTTAAGGCTCCAGCGCCTGAAAATGTGTCGCAACTGAGGTCATTCCTCGGATTGGAGAATTACTACCATAAGTTTTTGCCGAATTTGTCCACAATTCTGCACCAACTGAACACCCTGCTACAAACTGGAGTAGCATGGAAATGGAGCGATGAATGTAAGCGGGCCTTTCAGAAGTGTAAAGGCCTGATCACTTCAAGAGAAGTATTGGCTCACTACAACCCATCACTACCGATAAGACTGGCGTGTGATGCGTCTCCCTACGGCGTTGGAGCGGTACTGTCACATAAATCCCTTGATGGTTCAGAGAGGCCGATAGCTTTTGCGTCACGCTCGTTTACTGCAGCTGAGCGTAACTACGCCCAGATTGACAGAGAGGCCCTCAGCGTGGTGTGGGGGGTGAAGAAGTTCAATCACTACCTGCACAGACAGAAATTTACTCTACTAACTGATCATCAACCTCTTGTCTCCATTTTCAACCCTAAGAAGGGCGTCCCAATAATGACAGCACAACGGCTACAGAGGTGGTCCCTTTTCCTAGGGGCACACCAATATGACATTGAGTACAAAGGAACTAAACAGCATGGGAATGCTGATGGATTGTCGCGCCTACCGTTGCCGATGGTGGAAGAAGCACCTGCAGTGGATCCTGTGGAGATATTCCACTCGACCATAGTCGAATGTCTACCTGTGACGAATGCAAACATAGAAAAGGAAACACGAAATGACCCGACACTCTCCAGGGTCTATGATTTAACGGTGAAGGGATGGCCAGCACATGGCGAACCACTGTTGCCAGCATTCTCGCCGAGAAGAGAACAGCTGTCAGTGTGCCGAGGAACCTTGATGTGTGGATCCAGAGTAGTAATTCCACACAAATTGAAGGATAGAGTGCTCAATGAGCTTCATGAGGGTCATCTGGGAGGGGTAAAAATGAAGAACTTAGCCAGAGCGTTTGTGTGGTGGCCGGGAATCGATAGAGAAATCGAAGAGATGACCAAGAGCTGTACAGGATGCCAGAAGGTCCAAAACGCCCCACCACAAGCCCCTCTACATCCATGGGAGTGGCCCTCATCTCCATGGCAAAGGGTACACATTGATTTTGCTGGTCCATTTATGGACTCGATGTTTTTAATTGCGGTGGATACACATTCAAAGTGGCCAGGGGTAATAAAAATGTCCTCAACCACCACAGAAAAAACTATCACAGTCTTACAAACCATATTCGCCAGAAATGGGCTGCCTGAACAGATTTGCTCCGACAATGGACCACAGTTTGTATCTGAAGAGTTCCGGAGGTTCTTAAAGAACAATGGTGTTAAGCATTACACATCTGCCCCATATCATCCAGCCACCAATGGATTGGCTGAGAGGTTCGTTCAAACATTCAAGAAGGCTATCAAGGCAATGTGTAATGAAGACATACCCCTACAACACAAGGTGGATAACTTCTTGTTTGCCTACCGGAATGCGACACATGCGGTTACCAACCAAACTCCAGCCATGATGTTCTTCAATCGAAGACTAAGATGCCGCTTGGATTTGGTTAAGCCAAACATCAGAAGAGATGTGGAGAACAGGCAGTTTCAGAATATGAATGAAAGGCCAACCAGGAGTTTCAAGATAGTTCAACCAGTTTTGGCCCGGGACTACCGCACAGAGAAATGGCAGCCAGAAACGATCTGCACATGGCAAGGACCTCTAATGTATACCGTGGACGTTGGAGAGAGCATTGTAAGACGCCATGCTGACCAGATTCTAGAGTCACTGAAAAACGTCAAATCTACACCACGATCCTATACACCTGGTGATGAAACCGAAGTACCAATTGCATCTACCTCAGAATCGGTGATATTGGAAGCAGACGAACCAAACAACGACATTGATCCCGAATCAACTTTGCCAGAAGAACCTGATACCCCAAAGAGGCGTTATCCGGACAGAATCAGGAAGCCTCCTCAAAGACTGAATTTATAGTTGATTAACTTCAGCTAATGTATATAGCAACTGTAATTGTAAATATGTTATTTAATTATTAATCGAATGTTATGTACTGTTTAGCTAAAAGGGGAGGAATTGTAGTGTATGTACCTTGAAGAAGGAACTATATTCTGCAGCCCCTGTATACTGCAGTAACAGTAGTGACCACCGCTGTATATAAGCCTGTGCAGTAACTTTGTATAGTAGTTCCAGTTTTGTCTCCATTCAGTAAACACCTGTTATAACCAACTTCTGCAGTCCGTGTCTCAATTACACACGGACATTACACATTTCCAAAAGACTCTCTCCAGCCCCAGTTTATATTGAAATAGGCGCTCACTTTGTTGCTATTTTGGTTCGATCAATAAACAAAAAATTGTAACTTAACAAAAATACATCAAATGAAACTTAACAATTTAAATTTAAATTTGGTTTCCGGGGGTGATGATGTACTCCAGTCCCTGCGGAGCCCACCGGTCGCGGAAGGCCTCGAGCATGTCGGCGGATACCACGTGCTCCATCTCCAGGGCCACCTGGGCACAAACATGGCCGCAGAAGAGAAGCAGGCAGTTGGACCGAATGACCCTCTTGACCGCCCGCTGCCTTAAGCAGTTGATGACCACTTTGGCCAGCCCCAGGAGCAGTCCTACGAGGAGGTCCCCTGACCTGCCTGCTCCTCTCCGCACCGGGTGACCAAAGATCAGGAGTGTGGGACTGAAATGCAGCCAAAGATCGAGGAGCAGCCCCTTTAAATAATGGAAGAGGGGCTGCAACCTTTTACACTCTACATAAACTCCTCCAGGCCACAGAAAAGGTAGGCGGCATGGGAGTCCGTGAACCTACTTAAATCCTTATTGCACCAGACTGCCCTGTGCAACACCCTCCAGGCCAAGTCCCCAATAAAGGGAGGGCTCCCGCTTAGAAAGCCCTCCATTGGGAACCCTTGCCTACTCTGGACGGCAAGATGGTGCGCCAAGGTGTGTCCGGACGGCAGACGTGGATGGCAAAAAGGAGGGTGTGCAAGAGCAGCCCGTACAGGAATCCCCTCCGTGCAGAATGGAAAGGCACGGAAGGGATTTCCCGGAGACGGCTCAAGTTGTGAGGCGCCGGCTCCCGAGAGGGGTTTCGGGGCCGGGCACCGATGAGGAATTCCGTCCGAACAGGGGTCAGTTCGGACGGGATCGCCCCACGTGCTTGAGCCTCCTTGATACATCTAGTGGAGTCAGGGCCCAGTGCCACTTTCAGTGACTCGATGGCTTCGGCCGTGAGCTGGGCATCGGCCAGGACAGACGCTGCGCCAACACCTCCGGCACCATACAACCCGCTCCTCCGCCATCAAGTAGGTCCCCGACTCTGGTCACTATGCCAGACACAACTCTGCCCTCCGCCAGCCACATGAACCCACGTTCATGGAGGTGCGGATTCCTGAGCAGCAGCTCCCGTAGGACAGCCGCCACTCCTGACGGGGGAGAACTCCATCTGCAGGCATCCTTGTTCCAGATCCTGAGCAGTTCCTGGTAGAAGACAGGCAGCTCCCGCAAGGAGGCACGGGTACTCCCCAGTTTTACAAACAGGAGCTGCGTGTCGTAATTGAGGCAGTGCAGCTGGCGGAAGAAATAACATTGCAGCGCACACTAGCTAGGAGGAGCCTCGATGTACAGGTATCTCTGCACGGTCTGAAGACGGAAATTCGCAGCCTGGGTGTGATGGCATACCAGCGCCTGACCGCCCTCCCTAAGCGGGAGACTCAGAACCGTGGCAGAGACGCAATGCTTCCTTTTGTCCCAGAAGAAGTTGAGCTTCTTCAGTATCTTGGCATCAAACGGAGGGGGAGGGATCAAAGTGACCAACCGGTACCACAACATGGCGGCCACCAGTTGATTTATGACCAGCGCTCAGCCCCTGTAGGACAGCACTCGGAGCAGTCCTGTCCATCGCCCTAGGCAAGCGGTGACTTTGGCCTCCAGCTCTTCCCAGGTCGCTGGCCAGGCTTCCTCGGCAGGGCTAATGTAGATTCCCAGGTAGAGGAGATGCGTGGTGCTCCAAGCAAAACGCCTGAGCTCCTCCGGCAGGGAGTCCACCCGCCACTGACCCACCAGGAGTCCGGAACATTTCTCCCAGTTGATTTTGGCGGAGGACGCATCTGAGTGGACCTGCTGGCACTCAAGCATCCTCCGCAAGTCAACGGGATCCATGACCATGAGGAGCACGTCATCGGCGTAAGCCAAGATGACAACCTCCACACCCAGCATATGTGGAGCCAGTCCTGTCAACCTTTTCCGTAAGAGGTGCAGGAAAGGCTCTAAGCAGATGGCATATAACTAGCCGGAGATGGGGCATCCCTGACGCAACCCCCTCCTGAAGCGAAGGGGTGCCGTCAAAGACCCGTTAACCTTAATCAGACACTCCGCGTCAGCGTACAGAAGTCGGATCCGGGCAATGAAATGTGTCCCGAACCCGAATGCGCGCAGAGTCCCGAAGAGGTATTCGTGATCCACCCTGTCGAACGCCTTCTCCTGATCCAGGGAAAGAAAGGCGACTGACAGACCATCCCTCTGGGAATGGTGGACCAGGCCCCGGACCAGATGGATGTTATTGTAGATGGTCTGGCCTGGGACCATGTAGGACTGGTTGGGGTGGATCATGTGGGCCAGCAGGGTGCCATGTAATCCGTGCTGAGGAGGGAGACCGGGGACCAGTTCATAAGAAGCCGGAAATCGCCTTTCTTGGGCAGTAGGGCGATGACCACCCTGTGCCAAAAGAGGGGCATCTCCCCAGTCGCCAGACTTTCCCCCAGGACCCGAGCGTAGTCACCACCCCCCCCAGAAAATCCCAGAATGCCATGTGGAACTCCACGGTCAGCCCGCCCAGCCCTGGGGACTTGCCCCTCGAGAGCTGGCTGAGTGCACCGATCAGCTCCGCTAGGCTCAGCGGAGCGTCCAGCTGTTCGGCGCCCTCCAGGCCGACCTTCAGCAGGTCTTCCCACAAAACTCTGCACGCATCCTCGCTGGACGGATCCGGAGAGAACAGAGCCCAATAATAGGCCCGGTCCTCTGCACTGATGCCCTCCGGATCCGTCCAGAGAGCCGCTTACGAACCTCCTGTCTTTTTTCCAGTGAGTAGAAGAAGGGGGAGCCACGGTCCAGGTCCCGGAGGTATGCGCCTTGGGACCTGATCAGCTACAGGTCCTTCAGCGCTCCCTTCTTCTCTTTGTACACCTTCCGTAGGGCCGGGTCATCGATGACTTGACTCCAGGTCGAGCACCTCCCTCTCCAACCGCCCAACCGGGGCCTCCTGCCTCTTGGTCGACCCCTTCGCGGACTCCTGACAGAAGAGACGGACGTGAGCCTTGCCCACATCCCACCATAGCCTCAAGGAGGGGATGCCCCCCTGCTTCCTTCTCCAGTCGGCCCAATTTTTTAAAATGCCAGTATGCGAACCCCACCCGCGCACGGAGCGGAACGAGCTCCGCCAACACCAGGTGGTATTTCGAACACGACACCGGCCACATGGAAGTCACCGGAACACAGGAGACGTACGCCCAGGAAATGTAAAGGCGGTCGATTCTGGACCTTCCTCCTCCAGACCTCACGGTAGTGAAGGCGCTGGAGTCGGGATGGAGATTTCGCCAGACGTCCACCAAGTGGAAGGACCGGACTAGGTCCATGTTTGTGTAAAGCTACTTACTTCAGTCAATCGTTCAAAATGAAATATTAAGAAATAAAAATTTTAAAATGTTTTAAGCAGTTCAGACCCTCTTTAAAAGCATTTGGACTTCAAGAACTGGTTGAAACATGTTTAGATGAGAGGAAAATTGATTTCTGTTTCTGTTTCTGATACTCGCTGGAGTTTAGAAGAATGAAAGGGGATCTCATTGATACTTATAAAATTCTAACAGGACTAGACAGACTAGATGCAGGAAGGATGTCCCGATGGCCGGGGAGCCCAGAACCAGGAGTCACAGTCTAAGGATAAGGGGTAAGCCATTTAGGACAGAGATGAGGAGGAATTTCTTCACCCAGAGAGTGGTGAACCTGTGGAATTCTCTACCACAGAAGGCAGTAGAGGCCAATTCATTAAATATATTCAAGAAGGAGTTAGATATATTTCTTAAGGCTAAAGGGATCAAGGGATATGGGGAGAAGGCAGGGACAGGGTACTGAATTTGGATGATCAGCCATGACCTCATTGAATGGCAGAGCAGGCTGGAGGGGCCGAATGGCCTACTCCTGCTCCTATCTTCTATGTTTCTATGTTTCTACGTTTCTTCCAAAATCATATCGAAACTTAGTGGTGAAAAATGTGTTTTTATCATTCATTTTTTATGAAAAGTTCAAGTCTCGTTGCAGCTTTGACAGAAGTTGCTCCAAATTTATCTTTCCCTCTTCAATGCTGTCGTTAAACATACAACAAAAAAATAATTTAAAAAACTCTAATTCCAAACAGAGCTCAAATAAGAGTGTGAATAAACTGGTTAAACTTCCTAAGAAGGCGGTGATGTTATCTATCCCCAGCCTTGGTGATGAGTTGGGATCTGTTTTGGAGAAGTTTTTTCCTCTTTTATTGCTGCCATTCCCTGTCGCTCACAGACGCTGAGGTACAAACGTCAGTACAAACATTTCGTACTCTCTCATAACATGTTTTAAATAATCCTGATAAACTCTTTCTAAAAGGGGACAACACCTGGCAAAATTTCACTGGAACTTACCGGGGGACATTTAATATCACTTTCCTGTATTTTTTTCTGGCTTTAAATATTTTTCTGAATTTTTATAATTATTTTCTCATATTATTGTCTCACCGCAGGCGTAAAACTTGTTTGCTTTAGTCTCCTTCCAGTGGCCATTGTACATGTGCTGCACCTGTTGTTCCAAAGTGCGGTTGTCGCTCTGTCCCTGGGAACGGATTACACGCACCTGGACCCTCACTCCCCCATCTCTCTCTCTCCCTCTTTCACTGTCTCTCTCTCTCTCCGTCTCTTGCTCTCTACCCCTGTCTCTCACTCTCTCCCTTTGTCTCTGGCTCTCTGTCCCTCTCTCTCTCTCTCTCCCAGTCTCTCTCTCTCCCATTCCCCCTCTCCCTCCCCCCGTTCCCCCTCTCTCCCCCGTCCCCCCTCTCTCTCTCTCTCTCTCCTAGTCTATCTCTCTCCCAGTCTCTCTCTCTCCCCCTGTCCCCCCTCTCCCTCCTCCCGTCCCCCCTCTCTCTCTCTCTCTCTCCTAGTCTATCTCTCTCCCAGTCTCTCTCTCTCTCCCCTGTCCCCCCTCTCCCTCCTCCCGTCCCCCCTCTCTCTCTCTCTCTCTCCTAGTCTATCTCTCTCCCAGTCTCTCTCTCTCCCCCTGTCCCCCCTCTCCCTCCTCCCGTCCCCCCTCTCTCTCTCTCTCTCTCCTAGTCTATCTCTCTCCCAGTCTCTCTCTCTCTCCCCTGTCCCCCCTCTCCCTCCTCCCGTCCCCCCTCTCTCTCTCTCTCTCTCCTAGTCTATCTCTCTCCCAGTCTCTCTCTCTCCCCCTGTCCCCCTCTCCCTCCCCCCGTTCCCCCTCTCTCCCCCCGTCCCCCCTCTCTCTCTCTCTCCTAGTCTATCTCTCTCCCAGTCTCTCTCTCTCTCCCCTGTCCCCCCTCTCTCCCCCGTCCCCCCTCTCTCTCTCCCCCATCCCCCAGGCTCTCTCTGTCCCCGTGGGATGAGATTGAAAAGAGCACCTGCGCGCTGGAGCCCGTTCCTGTGGGACTGTGTGGCTTGCAATGCCTGGTGCGCGGCAGCCTCGAGGCAACTGTGCAGCCCCGCAGCTTAGGGGGAACAGTGCACAGGACGTTCCGAAGTGCTTTACGGCCAATGAAGTACCTTTGATGTGTGGTCACTGTTGTAACAGAGGAAAACGCGGCAGCCCATTTGCACCAACAAGGTCCCACAAACAGCAATTTAAAGATGCTCCTTAAAACCGACTTCTTTGACCAAACTATTGGTCACCTGTCCGAATATCTCCTTACCTGGCTCAGTGTCAATTTTTGTTGCGTCTGTGAAGCGCCTTGTTAGTGACATACTATGTTAAAGGTGCTATATAAATGCAAGTTGTTTTTGTGCCATTTGGCACATTTGCGTGTCACGCCCATCAGTGCCCTCGGAGCCTTTCAGGTTCAAGCCCCACCACAACATGAACAATTCGTTTGGGACGACACTCCAGTGCAATAAACAATAAAGAAAGAATTTGCTTTTCTAGAACCTTTCATGACCTCAGGATGTCCCTAAGTGTTTTATAGTCAATGAAGTACCTTTGAAGTGTGGTTACTGTTGTAACGGTGGGAAATGCAGCAGCCAATTTGCATATAACAAGGTCCCACAAACAGTAATGTGATAATGAACAGATCATCTGTTTCTAGTGATATTGGTTGAGGGATAAATATTGTTCCAGGATGAACTTCCCTGCTCTTTTTCCAATAGTGCCATGGGATCTTTTATGTCCCTATGATCATCACTAATAAATCCAATAAGGAATTCAAGAGAAACTTCCTTACCCAGTGAAGTGGGGAAAGTGTTAAAATAACATCGCTGGCAGCTCACAGAATGGCGTAAGGGAGACAGTTGCTAATAGTTGCTTCTTCTGCAGACTGCCAAGCTTTCTCCATTTGATGGCACAGGAACCTGCAGGAACAATGGCCAGCAGGAGGCCAAGAGCAGCTCCTAAGTTTGATGAGGCAGCACTACAGGCATTGGTGGATGGGGCTAGGGCCCACAGGGAGGTTCTGTTCCCTTCATCAGGGAGGAAGAGGCCTACCAGTCAGACCAAGGCTGTGTGGATAAAGGTGGCTGGGGTGGTCAACTCCTTGGGGGTCACATGGCGCACCCGGATGCAGTGCAGGAAAAGATTCCATGACCTTCAACGCACTGGAAAAATAAGTATGAAGTTCCCATCACCCTCAATCTGATCCCCATTGCCTTTCCTTACCAACACTCAGCTTTAGCAATCTTTTCCTCCACATCCCACTTGACACTCACACCCATGCACCCTTACCCATTCCCTCTCTCTCTATGCTCACATTCACATAACTATTCCACCATGCAGTCCTCACACTCCCTATCATTCTGATGCTTTGAACACAACTGACAACACACAGGGAGGGCCCTTGGTCTTCCAACCTCACACCATCTTTGTCTCCTTCTAAGTATCTATGCTATGCAATCTCTACACTCACTCCTTCATTCACACTCAACCTCCACTTGTCTCCCTCATTGCAGGAAAAGAGAGCTGACAATAAAAGGGAAAGAGCCAGGACAGGAGGAGGCCCACCATCATTAGCCCAGCTCACCCCCTGGGAGGAAGCCGTCCTGGAAATTGTCGGGGTTGAAAATGATGCGCATTTTGGGGACGGACAGATGGGTGCATCACAGCAAGCTGGTGACAGAATAGTTTTCCATCTCACTGACATTGCATGAGTCGCTGATAATGATTCTGAAGCTATAACAGATAGACTTATGATCATCTGCAATATGCAATGTGCATGTAACCTTGACCTCACTTCTCTAACTCTTTCCTTTACTCCCCCACGGGACCATCAAGAGTGCCCGTCCCGACTGTCCAGGAGGAAGAGCCTGAGCTTACAGACTCCTCAGAGGAATCTGCAACCTCTGAGGGCGCAGCGTCAGCAGAAATAAGCGCACCCAGCACTAGCACAGACACTCACACCTTGGTGGGACCTTCGGGACATAGAGTAGTGTTGTCAGCTGGTGTATCACAGCTCACAAGTGAGCATCAGCAGATTGTGGAGACAGGGACAGCAGTGGAGAGTCCTCGTCGGAGGGCGCAGGACTCTGCCAGCTCGGCTCAGCTGCATGTCAACCCTCTGCCTCTAGGTCCATCCATAAGATCAGAGGTGATGGAACTCCATGCACAGATGCAGGAGTCTCTGACAGGTTTTGCCTCTAGGGTTGCTGCGAGTGTGGAGTGAATGCAGGAGTCCATAGCGAACATGATCAGAGCCTTTGAGTCATTGGCGCATGAACGCATCAACATGGAAAGGATGGCTACCTACGTGGAAAGGATTGCTGCCTCCGTGGTAAGAATGGCTACGGTAGAGGAGAGGAGGGCTATGTCCATGGAGGAGGTTAGTTGCCAGGGTATGGAAAACATGGTGAGTGTTCAGAATAGCATGACATTTCTTGAGGAGCGATGGGCATCTATTGAACATAGAAACCAGACCTTCATGGAAGTTCTTCTGAATAGGACAGCCATTGCAGATACAGGTCCCCATGACCTCCCTGATGTGCAGCAAGGTGCTCTCCAGCCACTTGCAGGTGCGGAGGGGGAGCTGGCCCATGAGAGGGAGGTTGGTGGCAGACCTCAAGGAAGTAGGGGCTCCTCTCCAGGTGCTCACACTTCCATGCCACTGCAGAGCCCTTGGTCAGAGCCCCAACGGAGTCCACACCCAAGTGAGATAGACATCTCAACCCTGCACAACCGCAGGAGCAGCAGACTGTTGACGAGCTCTCACAGGCTCGCCACCCCAGAGGACGCCCGCCAAAGGTGTTGAGACAGGAGCAGCAGGAAAGTGAGCAAGGGGCCTTCACATCTGCTGAAGCCACAGGGGAACCACAACATAGGAGCACGTGTAAGAGGAAAATAAAGCACAAGTAGTGACAAGAGTAGTCACTTGGGTGAAATTTTATGTATTGTTAAAAAAAGCCATCAGATGAATTCTGTCAATAAAAAGTCTGATGGCTACTGCTGTATTTGTGGTGTGTGTCATTTCATGAATGGGACTTTCACATTGAGGGCTTAGGATTACTTGCAATTGTCAGTATGCTGGACAAATAGCTAGGAATCCGCAGGGTCTTGGTCATTGTTGATGCTCAGGTAAGAAGCTGCGAGGCAAAAGTGCTTGATTGGCTAGGCTAAGCAAATCTGGCCAGGATGAGTGCGTTCCTTGCATCCCGGGCAGCAATGTTCTGGCGTAATGCTGCCGCTGGTTGTTGGTCCTCTGCAGGATGGTCGTTTTCGCCCTCCTCGTCCTCCTCCTCCTCATCATCATCATCATCTGAGGAGGGTATGTGAGGAGCCACTTGGTCCTCAGGAATCTGCAAGCCACGACACTGTGCCATGTTGTGAAGTGCACAGCAAACCACGACGATTCTGGAGACCCTGGCTGCTGAGTACTGTAGGGCTCCACCTGATCTATCCAGGCATCTGAAGCGCATCTTCAGTAAACCGATGGTTTGCTCGATAATGTACCTGGTGGAAATGTGGCTGGAGTTGTAGCGCTCCTCAGCTTCGTTGGCTGGCCTCCTCAATGGCGTCATTAGCCAAGTCCTCAGGGGATAGCCCTTGTCTCCAAGTAGCCATCCGTGAAGTTGGTCTGGTGGCCTGATTAGCGGAGGCACACTAGACTGGCGCAGTATGAAGGAGTCATGGCAACTGCCAGGGTACATGGCACAAACATGCAAAATCTCCTTCTTGTGGTCACACACCAGCTGAACGTTAAGGGAGTGGAAGCCCTTGCGGTTGACAAAAATACCTGGATTGTGATGGGATGCCCTAAGGACCACATGTGTGCAGTCAACGACACCCTGCACCCTTGGAAAGTCTGCCAGATGAGCTAATCCAACCGCTCGCGCTGTCACACTTGCGCGATCCTTGGTGGAATGGATGTGATTGTGCGCAAGGGCAAAGAGGGCATCGGTTACCTGCGTGATGCAAGTGTGTGCGGCCGCCCGGGAAATGCCGCTGATGTCTGCTGATGATCCCTGGAATGAGCCTGAGGCAAAAAAGTTGAGTGCAGTGGTGACTTTGATGGCCACTGGTAAGGAGTGTCCACCTAGTCCTCTGGGCAGCAGGTCTTGCTGTAGCATTGCGCAGATGTCAGTCACTACCTCTCGCGAAAGTCTGAGCCGCCTTTGGCACTGCTGCTCAGTCATGTTGAAGTAGCTGACCCTGTGTCTGTAGACCCTGTTTGGGGGGTATCTCCTGCGCCGACCGGCTTCCAGGTGCTGGCCCCTTCTGGCCTGTGCTGCCTCAGGTGGGTGAGCAGCAGCCTGTCGCTCCTGCTGCTGCTGGTGTTGCTGGTGCTGCTGTTGTTCCTGGTTCTGCTGCTGCTACACCTGGTGCTCAAGCTCCTCTAATGCCCAGAATGGAAGGAAAAAAATGGCTCCCATGCTTCTGGCATATGCCTCCGTTGAGGAAGCGCTGAGTGAAGGTGGCGAGAGGGTTTTCCCAGGAGTTCACACTGGAGATGTGTGTGAGGCTCCAACCTTCCACAGGTGTGGTTAAGCCTGGTAAAAGTTGCACCAGGCCTGAGATAAAATATCCTGCCACCTGCAAATGATGGCTGATCAAATCTCCTCTTTAATGGTTGACCTGCAGCTGATAGTCAGCAAGGCAATAGTGCTCCTGCTAGGTTTCACAGTCGTGATTCCCACCAGGTGTGTTTTACGTGGGAAAAGGGTTAAAAGTGCAAGGGACTGTTAAAATGGCATTATAGAGGCCATTTAGTGGTGATTAAGGGCCTTAAAGACCAGTCCCACTTGTTGGATGCAGGACGGATTCGGGACCATCAGACACGCCTGAGTAAAAATGGCTCGGAGTCGGGAGCTAGGCGGGGGTGCTGCCCACCAGCTTTTGCGATTTTAACCCACCCACACGCCTCCAAGCCGCCTCCACGGCTCAATTAAAATCGAGGCCATGATGCCGAGCATTTCAGCTGCCCTTAGGGTTTTGTTATCTGGGTCACAATGCTTCCAAGTTATCTTTTAATCAGCGTTCAGCAGTTTGGGCTAATAATTGAGTATGCAGCTTACACATGTTTACCTTAGGACATGTAACCCAATCTGTGAAGTTGCATGCGGGCCAAGATCCAATCAGGTTGTGGGAATAAATTGTGCATGAGGCCGCCATGCTTATTTGAATGTATAAATATGTAGAGCTTGCTGTAACAATTTGGAGAAGTCTGGCAAAAGACAGAGCAGATTGTCTCCCCACTGGTGTAATAAAGACAACTTGACTATTGATCTGAAAACCTTGTGTCGAGTGTTGGTTTAAAATAATCCACATCAATTGGTGTCACGAACAGGATTCCACACGGACAGGAGGCAGGGGAGAGTGAAGCCGAGCCAAAAGAAAATGTGAGTATTTTTAAATTACCATGTACAGTTAGGGCAAGGCAACACCGTCTCGTGTCCACCGCCCCCTTTGGAATCAAAGAACTAAAAGGTTTGAATCGATAAGTCAAGTGGTCTCGGGGTTCGGGCGAAACGCGCGGAAGTATAGGCATGGTATGATTTGGAAGTAGCGCGTTAACTTTGGTGTAAAGCATAAGCATACACCTGACAATAAATAACCCGAACAAAAATGGCAGCCAGGAAAAGGGAAGAGCTCGATTGGGGACCGGTGGGGTCTCTGACATTCTATTTAGCGGACAAAAATAAAAGATTAATTGACAAAATGTTAAAAACGATTGGCAACTGAATGACCCACCAGCCAAACAAAGAGAATGGTGGGCCAAAGAAACAAAATTAAAGGAAGAAAAGGTCATCATTTTAGTGGCTCGCGCATATTATGAGTTGAGTAGACATACTCGAATATGGACCAAATACGGGTGCCAAATTTGTACCCGAGTACCAGAAATGGCAACAGCTCCTGTAACGCTGTCGGAGGTGAAAGGAGTAGATGAGGACGGGATAGACTGGGACATGCTAGGACGAAAAGCGGCTGAATATGACCCCGACTATAGTGACAGGGAAATCCCAGCCCCATATCGCAATGTAAAGGCGGCACCTATTAAGGTGGAATTTATTCCAGGCACCCCCACGGTGCCTAAAGTGGCAGGGGCACCCCCAGGCACCGTAGCCACCCCAGCAGTACCAGTTCAGATAAAAACCACTTACGTATCTTTCTCCCCAGGAGATAAATTAAAGTTGCTTCAAATACTGCCGGAACTAAAGCCCCGACAGAGAAATGCCATATTCTGGCAGAAACTAAGAGAAATGAGAATATGTCACAACTTCCACAACCGGGATGTTGATGGACTAGTGAGGGCAAAAATGAGCGAAGATATGTGGGGTCAATTACCGCAACAATACAGGGACGGGTCATGGTGTCAAGATGTAGCCCCTACAAACCAGCAACGAGATGTGGATTATACAGCATTTAGGACCGCTGTTACACTAGTCTTAGGATTAGTACCAGTAAACTGGTGTCTGGTCATGGGAATTAGTCAGGGGAAAGGGGAGTCCGCCCATGACTATGGAGAGCGAAAGTGGACTAGTTCTGTAGCCCACTCAGGTATAATAGATCCACAATGAGACAATTTGGCATTTTTAAATGTACAAGGAAGGGCTGAGTGGTGCCCATCAGGCCATACTAAAAACTGGACTGGTCACTATGCAGACCTTTGATGAATTGATCAGATGGGCGACCGAGGTGGACAACCAGCAGAAAGTTAAGGTGGCTGCCTTGGAGGAACAGGTACCTGCAGCAAAAACGACAGACGTCTGTTTTAACTCAATAAGCCTGGGCACAAGCGCAACGAATGCACATTGCCTAGGAAAGACAGAAGAAGGAGATGTAGGAACTGTAATAAACCTGGAGACAAACAGCGAGACTGTTGGGCCCAGGGAGGGGGTAAGGCAGGCAAAGGCCCAAGACAACAAGAGGCAGCTCGTAGCGAGAAGATAGCGGACATGGCCGATATGAATAAGAAGCAACTGATTGAACTAATCAAAACCCTGTCACAGTCCCGCTAGGTAGCGTCGGCCCCCGGTACGGGCACCGATCTCCGTCTGTATCTAACAGTACTGTTAGGGGGCCAGCAGTGTGATATGTTAGTTGACACAGGGGCATCAGTGTCTATAATCAATTTGGACCTCCCGCACACAAAAACCTCAATAATGATACAAGGAGTGGGCAGGAAGAGTACTCGCGCTTACAAAAGCGAGACACAATTATTGGAACTAGGAGGAGTTTTTCTCCCGGTCCAGTTATGGGTATGTGATAACCCAGAGGGAACAATCTTAGGAGTGGATATACTAAGTGAACTGGACCTGGTGATAGATGTACGAAGTAAGACTGTATTACAAAAGCGCGTAATTGATGATAAATTTGAAGCCAGGAATATGGCCAGTTATATGACAAAGATCGGTAGTATTAAACAATTAGAAAGGGATTGGGCACAAGATGGAATATGGGGAGTCCTATGCCAGGCGGTAGAAGGAGTGCAGGCCACCTCTAAACAGGACTGTGGATTAACTATAATTAACCCTATCGTGATACCCGGACCGGAGCACATGGTGCAGACAATACCCAATAAAACCAACAGCCAAAGAGGCCGTATCCAGGATAGTAACCTAGTTAGTGAAACAAGGAATGTTAAAAGAAACCACAGCAACCACAAACTCAGCAATTTGGCCGATAGGTAAACCAGACGGATTGTACAGATTAACTATAGATTACACCACATTGAATAAGGTAACTCCGCGAGAACATCCGATAGTGGCAAGTCCCTCTACAATATTTAATGGTCTGAAACCAGACTTTAAGATATTTACAGTCTTGGATATAGCAAACGGGTTCTGGTCAATATCATTGGCAGAGGAATCACAAGGGAAATTCGCCTTTACTGTCGGGGATAGACAGTATACATGGACCAGAGTCCCACAGGGGTTCCACAATAGTCCAAACATATTCCACCGTGCATTGATTCGAGCCTTAGACGAGTTAGATCTATCAAAGTACCAGAGCGCCCTGCTCCAATATGTCGATGACATAATGATTGCATCAGAGGACGCCAAAGGACACATGGGAGCATTAATACCCTCCAGGCACAAAAGAAAGCTGGCTTTAAATTGAACCCCAAAAAGTCACAGGTTGGACTGTCCAAAGTAAAGTATCTAGGACACGAAATTAGCCAGGGGTATAAGGCACTCCCGCAGGAACGAAAGGCAGCCATAAAAGACATGCCAAGGCCAGTGACCGTCCGGGGAGTGAGGAAAGTGTTGGGACTATTGAACTACTGCAGGAATTTTATATCAGACTTTGCAGGGAAAGCAGAGCTGATTCCACGATTAGTTTAAGGGGGGAGACCCGCTAAGGATAAGATAGAATGGGAATCGGAGCAAAACGAGGCGTACGCAAAATTTAAAGCAGCCCTGACATCCACTACTGCACTAGGATTGCCAAATCTTGTCAAACCATTCCATATATACTATAGTATAGACAGGAACTTCTATAATGCCATAGTCACCCAAGAGTACAGGGGAGATATGAGGCCAATTGCCTATTACTCCACCCAACAAACCCCCGTGACTAAAGGAATGGCGAGATGTGTGGTGGCCCTCGACTGTGCCGCATGGGCGGTGCGGATATGCGAGCCCATCACTATGTCAGGACAGCTGATATTGCACACGCAACACACAGTGGTGGACCTGCTAAACACAGGCAAAATGAAGGCTGTATGAGACAGAAGGAGGGCGGCTTGGGAAGCAGTATTGATACCCAAGGACAGATCAGTCCAGATTATAAGGGAACATAGAGTCAACCTCACGGAGGGAATGCTATCAGAGGGTGAGGCACACGAGTGTCAGTTAGTAATCAAAGAAGAGGTCAGAGGAACCATTACAGAAGCGCCCCTTGATAATCCCGAAAACACCTTTTATGTAGACGGATCTCGACAATATATAAATGGAGAGCCACGCACCAGTTGGGCAGTAGTATCCGAGAACGGAGAAACTGTCGCAAAAGGAGGTCTTGAAGGAGGAAGCTCAGCGCAGGTAGCAGATCTAGTGGCTCTCATGGAAGCATTGAAATTGGCAAAAGGAAAACGAGTAAATATATACACAGACAGTAGGTATGCATTTGGGGTAGTGCATGATTATATGACAGCGTGGAATAGGAGAGGATATGTAACCTCCGGAGGAGGACAAATACGGCATGAGGAGATAGTGAGGGATCTAGTAGAAGCGGTAAAAGGAGCAGAAGAGGTAGCAGTGATTAAAATAAAGGCACACCGCAAGATAGTGAGCAAGCAACAAAAAGGAAATACGTTAGCTGATCAGGCAGCAAGAGCAGCGGCGACACAGAGATCCCTACACCAATAGCAGTAGTTAGAATAGGAGCGGAGGAAGTGAAAATTAACAGTATCCAAGAGGAGACCGAAATGGAGGAGCAGGAGCAGTGGACAAAGAGAGGTGCAGCCAGAGGTAGAGATGGAATATGGAAAAAGGATCACAGGGTGGTAGCCCCTCACTGTATCCAGGAGAATTTGTTGAAAATATACCATGAGCCACACCATGGGGGGCGGAATGGCATGATAGGTAGGCTAAGTATGGATTGGTGGTGGGGTGGAATGGGACAAGATGTGGCAAGATACTGCAGGCGCTGCATCAACTGTGAACAACACAACCCAGGTAGGCCTATAAAGGTTAAAATGGCTCACCAGCTACGACCCGAAGGCCCCTGGGAAAACCTCCAGGTAGACTTTACTGGACCCCTACCCAACAGCAGAGGGAAGAAATACTGCCTAGTGATCATAGACCAATTTACAAGGTTGGTGGAAGCATTCCCCACCAGAGACTGTAGTGCTCAGACTGTGGTCTGGATATTTGCATACGACGTGATACCGAGATGGGGGGGTCCCGTTGCAAATAGATTCAGATCAAGGCACCCATTTTACGGGAAAGGTAATGAAGGAATTTTGTAAGCTACTGGGAGTAAGACAAAAGTTCTACATCCCCTATCATCCACAAAGCTCAGGCATGGTAGAGCGAATGAACAGAACCCTGAAAACAGCCTTTAAGCAAGGCCATAGCCGAAACCGGACAGGGATGGGTGGATGTCCTCCCATGTATCCTGATGAGGCTGAGAGCCACCCCAAACAGGGTGACCGGGCTGACACCATATGAACTCATGACTGGATGAGCCATGCTTCTGCCGGAAGGAGTAGCTTCTGGTAGCAAGGGACTAGGGCCTAGAAATTCAGTATAGCCACGTTTGGGGCGCTACAGCATGGCGTTCGCTAACTTTTGCGCCCGGCGCAACTTAGCGCCACCTTCGCCGATATTCAGTTGCATCGCCCCAAGAGGTTGCTGCTGCGCTAAAGCAGGCGATGCACGACTATCATTAGGCGCTAAGCCGGCGATCCGGGGCGCAAACACCGAAGGCGGGCGCAGCGCAAGTGCGGCGAGTTGGTCATTGAGGCCAGACAGTCAGGCGCCGGTCAGCACTTAAAGTGGGAGGGTGGAATTGCTTGGCTGCCACGCCCTGCACACTGCAGCCCTAAGGCAAGGCCTGAACACTGCTTCTGGAACAGCTGCACGCCCAGGAGAATGGAGAAGGCCAGGGAGAGAGCGCAGCGCTTCGGCGAGGGTGACCTGAGGCTGCTGGTTGGCGCAGTGGACCGCAGGCGCCATATCCTCTTCCCTGAGGGTGGCAGGAGGCCGCTGCCCGCCGAGTATCGGAAAGCATGGAGGGATGTGGCAAACAGGGTCACGTCCAACAGCGTGGTTGGCAGGACACCAACCCAGTGCCGGAAAAAATTCAACGACCTCACTCGGGTTGTCAGGGTGAGTACCCTTTCCAGTATCCTCCTCATCCCTGCATGTGCACCTCACTTTATGGCCAAACAGGTCTGAAAGCCCTAATGGCCAGCCCTCATCCAGCAGCTATGGGACTGTCATGAAAAGCACTTGCGCAATCAGGACTTTAGACAATGTCAGGGCTATTTGACCATGGGAGGCAGTGCGGGTAAGATCAGGGCTTGACACTGGCTAATCGAACATGGGAGGCAGTGCGGGCAAGATCAGGGCTTGGCACTGTACTTAGAGGCGGTCCTTTCTCTTGCAGGCCAAGTTGGCGCATAACAGAAGACAGCAGCGACAGACCGGGGGAGGCCGTCCTGACCTGAAACAGCTGAGCGACCTCGAGCAGCGAGTGGAGCGGATCATGGCAGGCCGGCTGAGTGGCCCCGTCGCCACTGGAGATGCTGACCCTGTTCTGGGCACCAATGATAAGGTCATCACCTTTTTGACCTCTCCCTTTCCACTTGCGCCTCACGCCAGCATCCTTTGCCACTATCGAACCAATGCAGTGCACAGCAGCACTCATGCCTCCCTCGCTGCTGCCCTGTCCTCACTCTAAAGCAACTCTTGTGCTTCCCTGCTTTCAGATGGTGACTCACCAGGTGAGGAGGCGGCCCCTCAAGCTGGCACTGTGTCCGAGTCAGACATAGAGGAGGAAGAAGAGGAAGCCAGCCCATCAGGGACACCCTCAGCCGAGGCAGCCCATGGCCATGATGGTGACACGTCTTCCCTGGAGGGGAGCAGGGGGGAAGGGTCGGAGGATAGTGAAGCTCCGGGAACCAGCGGGCTGCAGCAACGCGGGAGGGGTGGGGAAGCTCGGCGGCCTTCTCCCCGGAGGGTGAGTGCGGCCTCCAGTCCTGCTACGGTGAGCGCAGAGGAGGTGCGGCTCCTAGCAGAAATGGGCACCCAGGCTGAGCGCAGGCACACTGAGCTCATGGCTGCAGTGGCAAGGTGTAAGGGGTCATTTTAACGAGCTTATGGTGTGCTAAATCGGTTTTGATTTTCGCACTACTCGTGAGCGGTTTCGAAGCGCTCCCCCCTCATGGTTCTAGACACTGGGCTTATTGCCAGACAACCTTTGTGTGTTGGCCCGACTCGTGACTCGGAAGACAAATGGTCAGATGAGACAGATTGAGTTTTAAATCAAAACGATCTTTATTTTTGAAAGAGAATGTACACAGAGAAAAATGGCAAGAATAAATGCAGACGACAAATAACGTTTCTCACAGAGGACTAAATTATACACTGAGAAAAATAACTTTAAAGCATATAAACAGTTCTAAAATAGCGATAAGCTAAAAGCAGGGGTGAGGGAAGCGCACAGACACATCGAGGGATAAATCACACTCCTGACTTACAAATACCCTTAAAGTTACAAACCCTCCCGTTACTGAATATACCTCAATTATGTCAGTTAGGCAGAGTTGGGCCTTTATGCTCACCAGAATTTCAAAACCCTTCTGGACCTTGGTACTTCTTGTTACGTCTGGAATTTCCAATCTTTCTTATGGGACCGGCTCCTGGATCCTGTTACTTGGTGTCGTCCGGGACCTCCGACCTTCCTTATGGGACCGGCTCCTGGACTCGCTCTCCTGTACAAACTTTGGAAGTCCTCCAAAATCCTCAAGCCGTTTTCTGTTCCGCACGGTCCTCGAACTCCTGATGGTAACTGGACTTGGACTTCATGGTGTGAACCATCTCCGGAGGAGTCTTCCTTACTCTGGTCGAATCTTAGACTGGCTTGCTGACGATTTACCTGAACGGTTATACTCTTTTCTGGCCCTAATCTTGGCGCCAAATCAACCGTTTTCCTTTGTTAAGGTTGCTTTAACAAAAGCAAGCACATTAATTTTAACTGCTCGCAAATCGAACTAATGGGAATCCGATTAGTGTCCCTTCGTTTGTGTGTGCTCAGCGGTTTCTGAGATTGGTTACCGCTCTGCCAGCGATTAGCGCACCTCCAGGTGCTAATAGTTTTGTTTACTGCTGTAACCACATTACAATATCAAAAACAGTAAGGTTCTGGATTCTTCTAATCGATGATGACTCAGACTGCTTTAAGGTACTGTGTGTGTGTCCTTTTGAACTGGGCCATGAGAACTGCCAACTCCATTCTGTGTTCTCACAATGTGGCCACTTCAGGGGCCCTACCCGTATACTGTATTTCATGGATTTTTGCGAATCCTACAAAGGATGCCTGACTCCATAGAGTCACTGGCAAGGAGTGTGCAGGAATTCGGGGCAGCACAGGCCAGGAGTCTGCAACAATTCAGTGCAGCACAGGCCAGGAGTCTGCAACAATTCAGTGCAGCACAGGCCAGGAGTCTGCAGGACATTACGGCAGCACAGGCTAGGAGTCAGCAGGACTTCGCTGCTTCACAGGCGGCTTCTAGCCAAGTGCTCAGTCGTGCCGTGCATTCACTGGCTACTGTCATGCAGACACAGACCAGGGCCACACGGGCACTAACTGCTGCCACACTCGCTGGATCGGCCAGGCATCGCCGGGGCACTCACTGTGCCGCAGCAGCCCAGCAGTCTGTGCCTCAGCAGATTGCTGCGCATGCTGCAGTGCTGGCCCGTGCGCGTGCCAATGTCTCAGCCGACCAGGGAGTGCCTGTGATCGGTCAGGTTGGCAGCATTCCTGCAGCCAACACTGTCACTCCTCCATTGCAGCTGCCACCAGCTGTTGGACAGACTGCTGCCGCCCAAGCAGAGTTGGAGCAGTCAGCAGCCGGCCCCTCCAGGCCCAGAGCTGGTCCAGGCCGACCCCCAAGGGCATCTGCCGTCTCACCATCTGACCCTCAGCAGCCTTCCCCCAGCCTTGCTGCAGCCACTGGGGTCCCATTGAGGAGGAGCTGCAGGGCGGGTAGGGGCCAGTCACGGAAGCAAAACGGATCACCCTCGCAGCGGAAAAAGTAGAAGGTGTAGCCAAATGTTTTGTTTTACTTATAAAAGCTGAGACTGGTGTATTTGTTTCATATGTAAAAGCCGAGACTGGTGTATCTGTTTCATATTTAAAGGCTGAGACTGGTGTATTTGTTTCATATTTAAAGGCCGAGACTGGTGTATTTGTGTTTTTGGGGGGGGGTTTCTCTCCATTAGTTTGTCATGTGGGAAGGGCACAGAGGTATCATAGTAAAAAAAAATCTTAAATCGCACTGTCCATGCTTTCTTTTGGAAGTCCTGGTTGCCCTGCTCGGCTGAGGGCTTGTGGAGCGGCTACATTCATCTTCTGCCATTGGCACAAGCCATTCCCTGAGAGGGGGCCTAGAACCGACTTGCAATAAGCCACCGACGGGCGGCCCTTGCACTTTCTGCCTCCCTCCTGTGCTGGTCCTCCTCCTCCTCCTCCTCTGGTGGTCCTCCAATGTCTGCTGGCAGTGGCTGAGTCCTGCAGATAGCCAGGTTGTGCAGCATGCAGCACACGACAACAAAATGGGAGACTCGCTCAGGCGAGTACTGTAGGGCTCCCCCGGAACGATCCAGACAGCGGATCCGTTGCTTCAGCATGCCGATTGTTTGCTCAATGATGTTCCTGGTTGCTTGATGGCTCTCATTGTACCCCTCTTCAGCAGGGGAGCTGGGCGCACGGAGCGGGGTCATCAGCCAGGTGCACAAAGGATAGCCTTTGTCCCCGAGAAGCCATCCTCGTGGGTGAGGCTGGGCCTCGAACATGTCTGCCACAGAAGTCTGGCGCAGGATGAAGGCATCGTGGCTGCTGCCTGGAAAGCGGGCATTGACAGCTAGGATGAGCTGCCTGTGGTCACACACCAACTGCACGTTGAGCGAATGGTAGCCCTTCCGATTGCGGTAATCCTCAGCATTCTTTAGAGGTGCCCGCAAAGCCACATGCGTGCAGTCAATGGCGCCCTGCACCATGGGGAAGCCTGCTAATGCTGCAAAGCCCATTGCATGCTGTTGCTGCTTGTCAACGGTCATGGGGAAGGAGATGAACTGACGTCTCCTTCTGAAAAGGGCATTGGTCACCTGGCGGATGCAACAATGTACCGCAAACTGGGAGATGTTGGAAATGTCCCCAGTAGCGGATTGGAAGGAGCCGGTGGCATAGAAGTTGAGAGCCACCGTCGCCTTCACTGCCACCGACAGAGACGTCCTGCTCCTCAGCTGTGGCTGCAGATCTCCGCGAAGCAGGTGGCAGATCTCAGTGACCACCGCCCTTCTGAATCGCAGCCTCTGAACACACTGCTCCTCAGACATGTTCAGATATGAGAACTGCTGGCAGTATACCCTGGGTGGGTAAGGCCTCCTTTGCCGACGCCTGTTGCCCCTTCTCCGTCTGGCCATGACTGGCACTCTCTCATGGCGTCGCTGAGCCCTTTGAATGCAATGGAGAAGCCCAACGTTTCCACCCATTGCAGCCCCCATTATATGTTTCCAATCAATGCTATGACTCTGAAGTTAAAGACAAGTGCAAAGCTGTGGCCTGAAGCCACAAGTACCTGTGCGAGTGTTGAGCCAGAACAGAAAGCTCTCTACCTTTGTCTCTCTCCAAAGATCCGTCTCTCACAAAGAAGGAGTGGTGCAAAATGGCTGCCATTTATACTGCAGGAGGAGTCCCCTTTAATTAGCACCCCCCGCGCCCCGCAGCGACTGGGAACCGTTCCCCTCTACCAGTCGCTAGGGGCGCCAGGCGCACAATAGGCCGGCGCCACTGAATTTCCGGTTTGGGGCGCACAAAGGGTGTTGCACCATGAAATGACGTCAGGATCTGCGCGCGCAGCTGAGCGCGCACAAAGGTTTTGCGCCGCCGCTAAATCTTAACTGAAGTTCGCGAGAGGCGCAGATCGCGCTGCGCCCAGGCGCTAGCTGCTTAGCACCCCACTTCTCCTCCTCCTAAGGCGCTAGCAGCTGGCGCAAACAACTGAATTTCTAGGCCTGGGACCCTTAAAATTTAAAATTAGGAAATACGTACAAACATTGGATAATCAATTGAAGGAGCTCAAACAAGAAGTTAAAGAACAGCTAGACATCAGAAATAAAAATACACAAAAGCAGAGGGCCTTGGAGCCCCTACACAAGGTGGGCAAGCAGGTATTTGTTAAAATATCACCAGAGAGATCGGGATTCTCACCTAGATGGACCGGACCATTTCAGGTTATCATGACCAGTGATACATGCGCATTCATAGATATGAGGGGAAAGGGTAGGTGGAAACATTGGACCCAACTAAAACGGTACAACAATAACCCATCTGACCTTAAATCCCACAGGAACAATGGAATAAACACCGAAGATGAGCTAACATTTGGTGATGACCAGGTTTTTGCTTAAGTTACAGGTAACATGGACCCCATGAGATGGATGCCTGTGATAACCATGTTGATGATGCTCGTCAGCCCTGCTGAAGGACGCAGGGGAGGAGATGAGTGGGGACACTGCTGCGACTCAGAGAGCAACCTAAGCCGATGCCCGAACCTGCTACCATGACTCCCAATACACAGAAAGAAGAGACGAGTGAACCAGCGATGTTACAATGTCCAGTTATGACACCTGGGCCTATGAATGGAGTAGTATTATTTACCGAGGGAGAACAATTGTATGATAATGTGAGACACGAAATTGTACCGGTATTATTGAACTTAACCATGTTACAATGGCCAAAATATTGTGAGAGGTTTAACAGAACTAGAGAATTGTATGCATATATGATAAAGAATGTAATTAACCAAGTTGCTGATGCGACAGGGGCTATTTGTTTCAGTGGACAAGCTGCATTCCACCAAAGGATTAAGAGGAGCTCAGGAACGAACATACTCACGGGAATAAACACAGGGACATCATTCATTAATGCCCTAGATACACAAGGAGTCCAGAATAACGTGGAATGACTACAAAGGGTAATACAACAGATTTTTAAAAAGGAAACTGGTTTGGTTCGACAAGGGTCAGAGTTAGGAGGACACACAATAAGGAAATTACTCGAGGGAATCAAGGTTATAGAGGACCATGCAAGCATTATCAACAAACTAAACCATAGAAATGAGGAACAGGCAAAAGACCGGGTAGGGCAAGGCTTATGTCATGCCTATGGCCAATGGATCACCGGACAGATGAAACACAATCGAGCATAGATACAGCGAGGCGAGGTACCAGACTGGATTAACAGCACACAGCTCCATGGCCTGAGCCAGAACCCAGGCCCCCTGAGTGCTTGCACCCTCAAAGGGATAACCAGAGTATATCCGGTGATACAAAAATGTAAAGCAGAAGTGACATCAATGATTGGCATGGTACTCCTGAAACCAGTGGTGGGACTAGACACTGCTCCATACCCACAGTACCAGGTAACAAACAAAAGCATAGTTAGGGGTGAGACATACCTCCAATACTATCCGATTGATACCTATGCCATCAGGAAAAATGGTACTATGAGAGGGATCTCCCTAAACGGATGCCACGGGAAAGGCATGCTTACGATATGCCCACATCCGGTAGGAGAAGGCACTAAGGATGAGTGTGGCTGTAATAAAACAGAGGGGTGTGTGTTGGAATTATCACATGTTGACCACCATCACACCTGCTTGGGATATAGAGGTTAAGGGGAGTATTTTATAGCCACCACAGAGACTGAGTACCAATATAGTAACCTTGTGTGTGCAATCACAATGCCCAACTTCTGCTTAATGCCAAAGATCCCTGTGACAATTGGCTACACCAGATTGGTGTATGTACATTCAAGAGAGGAGATAAAGCTAAATGTGACAGATAATCTAAGGGAAGAGCTGATCAATTATGAAGACCCGGTAGGGGCCTCAATACCCCACCTGCAAGAGGATCTGCAAGAAATGAAAGAAGATTTGAGCAAGATGGTGAAACAATGCATAGTGTTGCAAAGGAATCTCTGGGAATTAGAAAAATACATAGAGGTAGAGCTACAAGAAGTCCCGTGGTATGAGAAGCTGTGGGATTGGGGAATGAATGTCAATATACACCCATGGATCCTCATCATTTCTCATATATTAGTGATAGTACAGTTAGTCATGGCTATAGGATGGGGAATGGCAGCATGCACCGCTTGTAAAAATAAATGGACCAAACAAAGAGCTAAAGTGATTCGGAAAGAGCTGGAAGACACAAGTTTGCTCTAAACATGATGGGTATGCAGGGCCTCCCAAACCGGCGACTGATCACCGCATGGGGCAGGAGGCACAACGATGCTTATACATGTGGTTTAACTTGGGCAGGGGCCAAGTACCAACAGGGGGAATTGAAGTGGGGAAAGAGTTAAGTAACATCGCTGGCAGGTCACAGAATGGTGTAAGAGAGACAGTTGCTAACATGAAAGACCACATCCATAAGGTGTGGTCAAGATAACTGACCTTTGAGACTAAAAACAACTCAGTGGAGACGTGATGTCCAACACTTCAGCTGCCCTGAGGGTTTTATTATCTGGGTCACAATCTTTTAATCAGCATTCAGCAGTTTGGGCTAATAATTAGGTATGCAGCTTACACCTGTTTACCTTAGGACATGTAACCCAATCCGTGAAGGTGCATGCGGGCCAAGATCCAACTAGGTTGCAGGAATGAATTGTGCATGAGGCTGCCATGCTTATTTGAATGTATAAAAATGTAGTTTTTGCTGTAACAATTTGGAGAAGTCTGGCAAAAGACAGAGCAGATTGTCTTCCCACCGGTGTAATAAAGACAACTTGACTATCGATCTGAAAACCTTGTGGCGAGTGTTCATTTAAAATACTCCACATCACCCTCTAAGAAATGTAAACATTGCAATGATATCACATCTCATTCTTCAAAACTCCAGAGACTATAGGCCCAATCTACTCAATCTCTCCTCTCATCCCAGGAATCAATCTAGTGAACCTTCATGGCACCGCCTTTAAGGCAAGTATATCCTTCCTTAGGTTCTTCTTCTTAGGCAGTCCCTCGGAACCGAGGATGACTTGCTTCCACATTAAAAATGAACTCTCAGGTGACTGATGAGTCCAATGCGGGACCTACAGTCTCTGGCATAGGTGGGGCAGATGGTGTTTGAAGGGGCAGGTGGGTCGGGTGCTTGGGTTGACATGTGCTCCTTGCGCTGCTTGCACTTGGGGCTTCCGCTTGCTCCCTGTGAAGAGACTCGAGGTGTTCTGCGCCTTCCCAGTTGCTTCTCCTCCACTTTGTGTGGTCTTGGGCCAGGGATTCCCAGGTGTCAGTGGGGATGCTGCACTTTTTCAAGGAGGCTTTAAGGGTGTCCTTGAATCGTTTCCTCTACCCACCTGGGGCTCTCTTGCCATGTCGGAGCTCCGAGTAGAGTGCTTGTTTTGGGAGTCTCGTATCGGGCATGTGGATGATGTGATAAAAAAGGTGGTAGAGAAAAAGCGGGGAATTATAGACCGGTAAGCCTAACAGCGGTAGTGGGGAAAATGCTAGAATCTATTATAAAAGATGTAATAGCAGGGCACTTGGTAAGCAGTGACAGGATCAGACAAAGTCAACATGGATTTACAAAAGGTAAATCATGCTTGACTAATCTACTGGAATTTTTTGAGGATGTAACTGGTAAAATAGATAAGGGAGAACCAGTGGATGTGGTGTATTTGGACTTTCAGAAGGCTTTCGATAAAGTCCCACATAAGAGATTAGCGTGCAAAATTAAGGCACATGGGATTGGGGGAAAAGTATTGACTTGGATAGAGAACTGGTTGGCGGACAGAAAGCAAAGAGTAGGAATAAATGGGTCGTTTTCCGAGTGGCAGGCAGTGACTAGTGGGGTACCGCAAGGATCGGTCCTAGGACCCCAGCTGTTCACAATATATATTAATGATCTGGACGAGGGAATTGGATGTAATTTCTCCAAATTTGCAGACGACACAAAGCTGGGTGGGAGGGTAAGCTGTGAGGAGGATGTTGTGAAACTCCAGTATGATTTGGACAGATTGGTGATTGGGCAGAAACATGGCAAATGCACTATAATGTGGATAAATGTGAGGTTATCCACTTTGGTGGCAAAAACAGGAAGGCAGATTATTATTTGAATGGCAATAGATTGGGAGAAGGGGAAGTGCAAAGAGACCTGGGTGTTCGTGTGCACCAGTCGTTGAAGGTAAGCATGCAGGTGCAGCAGGCGGTTAAGAAGGCAAATGGTATGTTGGCCTTCGTAGCAAGAGGGTTCGAGTACAGGAACAAGGATGTCTTGCTATAGTTGTACAGGGCCTTGGTGAGACCGCACCTTGAGTATTGTGTGCAGTTTTGGTCGCCTTACCTGAGGAAGGACGTTCTTGCCATGGAAGGAGTGCAGCGAAGATTCACCAGGATGATACCTGGGATGGCAGGAATGACGTATGAGGAGAGATTGTGTCGATTGGGATTATACTCACTGGAGTTTAGAAGATTGAGAGGGGATCTCATCGAAACCTATAAAATTCTGTCAGGCCTGGACAGACTAGATGCAGGAAGGATGTTTCTGATGGCCAGGGAGTCCAGAACCAGGGGTCATAGTCTAAGGATAAGGGGTAAGCCATTTAGGACTGAAATTAGGAGGAATTTCTTCACCCAGAGATTGGTGAACCTGTGGAATTCTCTGCCACAGAGGGCAGTGGAGGCCAGTTCATTAAATATATTCAAGAAAGAGTTGGATATATTTCTTAAGGCTAAAGGGGTCAAGGGATATGGGGAGAAGGCAGGGACAGGGTACTGAATTTGGATGATCAGCCATGATCTCATTGAATGGCGGAGCAGGCTCGAAGGGCCGTATGGCCTACTCCAGCTCCTATCTTCTATGTTTCTAATTCTATGACCCGTCCATCGGAGCTGATCAAGCATGGTCAAAGCTTCGATGCTGGGGATGTTGGCCTGCGCGAGAACACTGACGTTGGTGCGCCTATCCTGCCAATGGATTTGCAGGATCTTGCGGAGGCAGCGTTGGTGGTTCCTCTCCAGTGCTTTGAGGTGCCTGCTGTACATGGTCCATGTCTCTAAGGCATACAGCAGGGCAGGTATCACTGCTGCTCTGTAGACCATGAGCTTATTGCCGGGCTTGAGGTCCTGGTCTTCAAACACTCTCTTCTTCAGGTGACCGAAGGCTGCACTGGCACACTGAAGGCGGTGTTGAACATCGTCATTGATGTCCGCCCTTGTTGACAGTAGACTCCTGAGGTATGGAAAGTGGTCGTCGTTCTCCAAGGTCTTGTCGTGGATTTTGATAATCGGGGGGCAGTACTGTGTGATGGACCAGGTTGGTGGAGGACCTTTGTCTTATAGATGTTTAGTGTAAGGCCCATGCTCTCGTATGCTTCGGTGATGATGGTTTGGAGTTCGGCCTCTGAGTGAGCGCAGACGCAAACGTTGGCTCCATACTGTAATTCGACGACAGAGGATGGGACGACCTTGGATCTGGACTGGAGGCGACGGAGGTTGAACATTTTCCCGTTTGTTCTGTAAATTAGCTCCACTCCAGCTAGGTAAGGAGACTAAAACTGTACACAGTACTCCAGGTGTGGTCTCACCAAAACTGTAAGGGGTGGTGTGTGGTGGTTGTTTGTCAGCTTCACCTCTGACTCTCTTGAGCGGTTCGAATCGCTCCCACTCCCTTTTGTTCTAGACTTTGGACTTATTTGGGGGTTGTAATGAACTTGCAACAGATACCTGGGTTGGTCAAAATAATTCAGATCTTTATTTTGAGATAGGAAAATATACAATACAATAAAACTTATACTCTAAAAGGGTGGGGAACACTTGGAATATGCGAGGGAGAATTACAATAGTCAAGAAAAATCCCTTACCCTCCCAACCCCACTATCCTAACTAGGCTGAAATCCAGAGGACCAGGAAGTGCTCACCAAACGACTTTCTTGACAGATTGTAGAAGTTCGCGATTTCGGGGTTCTCCTTAGTTGTGGTGGTTGGGGCCTGCCATACCCCGGATGTGGTAGAAGACTGCACCTGCGTTGGGTCTTCAGTTTGGGTTTGTCCGCTGATGCGATTAGTCGCGCTGTTGGATATATCAGGTAAGTACCCAATTTTCTTTGGTTAGGGCAAATTTTAGGGTCTTTTGTGTCAAAATCTTACCCAGGGTTAAGTCAGACTAGCCTGTAGAGTGGAAACAAGTCTTTGTTTTTCAAGTTTTCGGTGGTTGGTTTCTTGTTGGTCGCGGTGGCCCAATATTACCTGGTTGGTGGTAATATTGGTAGTTGTTGGTTTCTTTAGGCCTTCGGTTGCCGCGACTTTCATTCTCCTTCTGTTCCTTCAAGTCTCCGATGATGATCTCTCCGTTGAGCTGTACTGAACTGTTGATCTTGCTGTTCTGTTTCTCCAACTGATTCTCTGAAAAAGCAGGCCTCAATTATATTAGTTTGAGGCCTAGCTTATCTGACCACCAAATCACGGGTTTCTTTGTTAAATTTGGCGGGCTCGTTATTTTTAATAGGTTTTAAAACTTTAACGAGCTTCAGGGATGGCCCATCTAACTTTAATGAGTTTCGGGGATGGTCCATCTAACTTTAATCAGCCTTTAACTGGTTTCGGGATTGCCTTGAAACTAGTTTAAAAATGTAAAACGTTTGTAAATCTCTCTGATTGGCTTTGGACTGCTGTTTGATTGTTGTATCCTGTTGGGCTATGTTCTTTCCTTTGTGTTGCCATGGGCATGTACTGTTTTATTCATGTGCTTTGGCTCTGCGAGTTTCGGCGGGAAACAGGTTTTATTGTCTTTATGTAAAGGCTGAGGTGGCCTAGGACATTCCCAGACTGTCCAATATCCAAACTCGGGGGCCCACCCCACCTTTCCTGTGTCACAGCCTTTCGCAAGTCTGAACATGCCTTTTAAACCAGCCAAATCTTCCTAGGGTTTTAATTTTTTAAATCCCTTTGGCCCAATATTCCTTCAAACAGTCCAATATCTCTCCTTTCTTCCTTTGGGGGAAAATGTGTAATTTTGCAATCCTTACACAACCTTATATATTTGCAGCAAGACTTCCTTACTCTTATACTGCAACCCCCTTGCAACAAATGCTAACATAATATTTGCCTTTCTAATTGCTTGCTGTACCTGCATGTTAACTCTTTGTGAGTCATGTACAAGAACACCTAATTCCCTCTGAATAACATTTACTAGTCTCTCACCATTTAAAACATATTCTGTTTTTCTATTCTTCCTACTAAAGTGAATAACCTCACATTTCATTAAATTATACTCCATCTGCCACCTTACTGCCCAATCACTTAGTCTGTCTAAATCCCTTTGCAGATTCTTCGTGTTCTCCTCACAGCTTACTGTCTCATCTAGCTTTGTATCATCAGCAAACTTGGATACATTACACTCGGTCCCTTCATCTAGGTCATTAATTTAGATTATAAATAGCTGAGGACCCAACACTGATCCTTGCAGCACTCCACTAGTTACAGCCTGCCAACCTGAAAAAGATCTGTTTATCCCTACATTGTTTTCTGTCCGTTAACCAATCCTCTATCCATGCTACTATACTACCCCCAAAACCATGAGCCCTAATCTTGTGTAATAACCTTTTATGTGGCACCTTATCAAATGCCTTTAGGAAATCCAAATATAGAGTCAGAGAGTCATAACGGCACAGAAGGAGGCCATTCGGCTCATCGAGTCCATGCCAGCTCTCTGTAGAGCAATCCAGTCAGTCCCATTACCCCACTCTATCCCCATAGCCCTGCAAGTTTATTTCCCTCAAGTGCCTATCCAGTCTCCCCTTGAAAACATTGAGTGTCTCCGTTTCCACCACTTCCGTCGGCAGCAAATTGCAGGTCCTTACCATTCGCTGCGTAAAAAAGTTTTTCCTCAGATTCCCCCTGTATCTCTTGCCCAAAACCTTAAATCTGTGTCCCCTAGTCCTGGTACCATCAACTAGTGGGAACAGCCTTTCCCCGTCTAGCCTATCCAAACCCGTCATAATCTTGTACACCTCTATCAAATCACCCCTCAACCTCCTTTGCTCTAATGAAAACAAATCCAGCTTCTCTAACCTGTCCTCATAGCTAGGATCCCCCATTCCCGGAACCATTCTGGTAAATCTCCTCTGCACCCTCTCAAGTGCCTTCACATCCTTCCTAAAGTGTGGTGACCAGAACTGGACGCAGTACTCCAGTTTTGGCCTAACTAGTGATTTATAAAGGTTCAGCATAACTTCTCTACTTTTGTATTCAATACCTCTATTTATGAAGCCCTAGATCCCATATGCTTTGTTAACCACTCTCTCAATATGTCCTGTCACCTCCAGGGACGTTTCACATTAATTCCCAGGTCTCTCTGTCCCTGCACACTCTTGAAAACTGTGTTATTAAGTGTATATGGCCTCTCCCTGTTCCTTCTGCCAAAATGCATCATCTCACACTTCACTGTATTAAATTCTATCTGCCACTTTTCTGCCCATTCTGCTAGCCTTTCTATGTCCTGTTGCAGTCAATTGATATCATCATCACTGTTTGCCACACCCCTAAGTTTGGTGTCATCGGCAAATTTAGAAATTCTACTCTGTATTCCAAAATCCAAATCATTTATTGTTGTGGAGTATTTTAAACCAACACTCGACACAAGGTTTTAGATCGATAGTCAAGTTGTCTTTATTGCACCGGTGGGGAAACAGCCTGCTCTGTCTTAGCCAGACCTTTCCAAATTTGTACAGCAAACACTACATTTTTATACATTACAATACACATGTCAAAATTAATTCCTGCCACCTGATTGGACCTTGGCCCGCATGCATCTTCACTGATTGGTTGCCTATGCCACGTTACATTAAAGTACCGCCTTTATTATCGGCTCAAGCTATTGTTGCACCTATGACCTTTGTTTATGCCAAATGGGTCTCATACTTTTGGTTCATTGTCCTCTTTTCCTGCCCCTCTAGGCCTCTTTTACTTCCAACTCATTGTTTTACTTCCCTGCCAGAACAGAACTTACATCCTCTTAGGCCTCTTATGGTTCCATGTCCGGCTATGTTATCTCCACTGCCAATTCAGCAACTTAGAAAAAGCTTCAAAGTATGGTCTTTATTACACTATTCAGTGAAACTGCCAGCGATGTCAGTTTAACTCTTTCCCCACTGCATTTATATATCTCAGAAAAAGCAGTGGCCCAGCACTGACCCTTGGGGAACACCACTGTCTACCATCCTCCAGTCTGAAAAACAGCCATTTACCACAACTTGCTGTTTTCTGTCCTTAAGCCAATTCCTTATCCAAGCTGCCACTGACCCACCTATTCCATGAGCCTCAATTTTGTTAACCATCGTTCTATGTGGTCAAACACCTTCCGAAAATCCATGTAGACATCTATTGCATTCCCTTCGTCAAACCTCTCTGTTACTTCACCAAAAAATTAAATTAGATTAATCAAACACGATCTGCCTTTTACAAATCTGTGTTGACTCTCCTTAATTAGCTTATACCTCTCCAAGTGCCCGTTAATTTTTTCCTTGATTATTGTTTCTAAAACTTTAACCGCCACTGATGTTAAACTGACCAGCCTGTAGTTACTAGGATTGTCCTTACACCGTTTCTTCAACAATGGTGTCACATTTGCCACTTTCCAATCCTCAGGCACCTCCCCCGCATCTAGCGAAGATTGGAAAATTATGGCAAGCCCTTCCGCTGTCTCCTCCCCCAATTCCCTTAGCAACCTGGGATGCAAGCCATCTGGACCAGGCAAATTGTCCACTCTAAGTATACCCAGCCTTTCTAGTACACCCTGTCTATCAATTTTCACTCCTTCCATTGCTTCTAACTTTTCCACTTCTACCGATATTTTGTCAGCATCCACCTCCCTAGTAAACACCGATACAAAGTACTCATTGAGTATTCTAGCCCTCTTTGTATCTAATAGGGCCCACCCCATCTCATATGACTGTTTACATGCCAGAAGTAGATTTTTATACTACATCCACTGTTTTCCCTTTATCTACCCTGCTAGTTACATCCACAAAAAACTCTAATAAATTTGTCAAATACGATTTGCCTTTCATAAAACCATGTTGACTCTGCCTAATCATGTTATGATTTTCTAAGTGCCCTGATACCACTTCCTTAACAATCGATTCCAGCATTTTCCTGGCGACTGATATCAGGCTAACTGGCCTGTAGTTCCCAGATTTTTTCTCTCTCTCTTTTCTTGAATAGCGGTGTTACACTTGTGAGCTTCCAATCCGCTGGGACCATTCTAGAATCTAGGGAATTTTGGAAGGTTAAAACCAATGCATCCACGATCTCTTCAGACACTCTTTTAGAACCCTAGGATTTAGGCCGTTGGGACCAAGGGATTTGTTGGCTTTTAGTCCCATTTGTTTCTCTAGTACTTTTGCTACTCTCTTCCTTTTAACATACTTGTAGAAGCTCTTACAATCTGCTTTTATATTTCTTGCTAGTTTTCTCTCGTATTCTATTTTTTCCCTTTTTTTCAATTTTTTGGTCACCTTTGCAGGTTTCTGAAACTCTCCCAATCCTCAGGCTTACTATTATTCTTTGCAACATTATAAGCTTCTTCATTCAATCTAATGCTATCCTTAACTTCTTTTGTTAGCCACGGTTGGATCATTTTTCCCATGGAGTTTTTGTTTCTCAATGGAATGTATTTTTGTTGAGAATTATGAAATATTTCTTTAAATGCTAGCCACTGCTTATCTACCGTCATACCTTTTAATCTATTTTTCCAATCTATCTTAGCCAATTCACCCCTCATACCTATGTAATTGGCTTTATTTAAGTTGAAGACTCCAGTTTCAGACTTAGGCAAGTCACTCAAAATTAAGGTGAAATTCTATCATATTATGATCACTCTGCCCCAGAGGCTCCTTTACTATGAGATTGCTAATTAACCCTGACTCATTACACAATACAAGATCTAAAATAGCCTGTTCCCTGATTGGTTCCATGACGTATTGTTCTAGGAAACTGTCCCGAATGCATTCCATGAACTCGTCCTCAAGACTACCTTTGCCAATTTGATTTGTCCAGTCTAAATGAAGATTAAAGTCCCCCACAATTATTGCATTAACTTTGTTGCAAGCTCCTACTATTTCTTGATTAATAGTCTGTCCAACGGCATAGCTACTGTTAGGGGGCCTATGTACTACTCCTACCAGTGTTTCCTGTCCCTTGTTAATCCTTATCTCCACCCATACCAATTCTACTTCCTGATCTTCCGAGCCGATATCCTTTCTCGCTATTGTCCTTATGTCATCCTTTATTAAGGCAACAAGGCATTTCATTGTAAATATTAGTATCTGAGAGATGAGAGATGAAAGGAGGCATGACTACAGGAGAGCGTGGTCAAGGAGGGACAGAGAGAAAAGAAAAAGGAGGGAGAAAAAAGGGGAAATAGAAGTGATCGCAGATGTGTGTGTTCTTTATTAAAGTAAGTCAAATTAACTTATTTTCCCATCTACCCTAGCTGCAAGCAGGTTATGATTGGTTACTTTGCTTAGTGAGCTAATTATGATTACATATATGTGTGTATATATAAAGTAAGTATTAATAAGCAAATCAATGAGTTAATTAATAAGGAAATTGGCTATAATCTCACACTGGACAGTAAGGATGTGAAGAGTTATACAAAGACTATCTATTGCAGGCACCAGGTGAAAAGTGTGAAGAACACATTTTAAACAGCGGCTATTGGTTTTGGTTCAACGGTTAGCCCCATGGGAGTGGGAAATATAAAACAGACCAGTGCAAATATCCCTACTCCATGGGGTAGCCCTATTCATGAAGCAGCGCAGGTGTTGGGTTGTGTCTGGATGTCACTAAATTGCTGTACGTCTGCCCAACACACCTGGTATGCAGAGGCTCAGTGCTTCAGTGGAATCAGACTCTGACACTGTATCACTGGCTTTCCTTTGCGGGAGAGAGAGGGAAATAGTGAGAGTGAGACAGAGAAAGAGAGAGAGAGAGAGAGAGGATAGAGAGAGTGAGGGTGCGGGACTATGAGAGAGAGAGAGAGGGGGACAGAGAGAGAGTTAGAGAGAGAGAGGAAAGAGAGAGGGAGATATAGCTGGACAGATAGAGAGAGAATGCAGGACAATGAGAGAGAGAGGCACAGTGAGAGAGTGAGGGAGAGAGAAAGGACAGGGAGAGATAGGTGACAAAGAGAGGAAAGGACAGAGAGAGGGAGAAAGACAGAGAGGCAGAAAGAGACAGAGAAAGAGGGAGAGAGGTGGACAGAGAGGGACAGAGATAGAGGAAGAGAGGTGCAATGAGTGATAGAAACATAGAAACTGTGGTATCTTGAGCTGGCCATAGATGGAGACAGACACAGGTTAACTCCGTAACATGGTTTAATCAACACTTGCACATAAAGGCTTCTGCCATGAGTCAGCAAAAACAAAGAGTACAACCAGTACAGATCAGACTTAACTCAGGAGAGCAATTGCCACAGCACCACCTGGTGGATCAGGTTACACATAACCTCCCAGGTTACTACAGAAACATAGAAGATAGGAGCAGGAGTAGGCCATTCGGCCTCCCGAGCCTGCTCCGCCATTCAATGAGATCATGGCTGATCATCCAAATTCAGTACCCTGTCCCTGCCTTCTCCCCATATCCCTTTAGCCTTAACAAATATATCTAACTCTTTCTTGAATATATTTAATGAATTGGCCTCAACTGCCTTCTGTGGTAGAGAATTCCACAGGTTCACCACTCTCTGGGTGAAGAAATTCCTCCTCATCTCTGTCCTAAATGGCTTACCCCTTATCCTTAGACTGTGACCCCTGGTTCTGGACTCCCCCGCCATTGGGCACATCCTTCTTGCATCTAGTCTGTCTAGTCCTGTTAGAATTTTATAAGTTTCAATGAGATCCCCTCTCATTCTTCTAAACTCCAGCGAGTATAAGCCCAATCGACCCAATCGCTCCTCATAAGTCATTCCTGCCATCCCAGTTATCAGTCTGGTGAAACTTCGCTGCACTCCCTCCATGGCAAGAACATCCTTCCTCAGGTAAGGCGACCAAAACTGCACACAATACTCAAGGTGTGGTCTCACCAACGCCCTGTACAACTGCAGCAAGACATCCTTGTTCCTGTACTCGAACCCTCTCGCTACGAAGGCCAACATACCATTTGCCTTCTTAACCGCCTGCTGCATCTGCATGCTTATCTTCAGCGACTGGTGCACAAGAACACCCAGGTCTCGTTGCACTTCCCCTTCTCCCAATCTATTGCCATTCAGATAATAATCTGCCTTCCTGTTTTTGCCACCAAAGTGGATAACCTCGCATTTATTTACATTATACTGCATCTGCCATGCATCTGCCCAATCACCCAACCTGTCCAAATCATACTGGAGTTTCTCGGCATCCTCCTCACAGCACACATGTCCACCCAGCTTTGTGTCGTCTGCAAACTTGGAGATATTACATCTAGTGCCCTCGTCTAGATCATTAATATATATTGTGAATAGCTGGGGTCCTAGGACCGATCCTGGCAGTACCCCACTAGTCACTGCCTGCCACTCGGAAAAAGACCCGCTTATTCCAACTCTTTGCTTCCTGTCTGCCAACCAGTTCTCTATCCAAGTCAGTACCTTGCCCCCAATCCCATGTGCCTTAACTTTACATGCTAATCTCTTATGCAGGACCTTATCGAAAGCCTTCTGAAAGTCCAAATACACCACATCCACTGGTTCTCCCTTATCTATTCTACCATTTACATCCTCAAAAAATTCCAGTAGATTAGTCAAGCAGGATTTACCTTTTGTAAATCCATGTTGACTTTGTCCGATCCTGTCACTGTTTTCCAAGTGCTCTGCTATTACATCTTTTATAATAGACTCTAGCATTTTCTCCACTACCGATATCAGGCTTACCGGTCTATAATTCCGCATTTTCTCTCTACCACCTTTTTTGAATAGTGGGGTAACATTAGCTACCCTCCAATCCATGGGAACTGTTCGAGAATCTATAGAATTTTGGAAGATGACTAGCAATGCATCTAATATTTCTAGGGCCACTTCCTTAAGAACCCTAGGATGTAGATTATCAGGCCCTGGGGATTTATCGGCCTTCAATCCCGTCAATTTCCGTAACACCATTTCCCTACTAATACTGATTTCATTCATTCCCTCCCTCTCACTAGACCCTATGTTCCCCGACATCTCTGGGAGGTTATTTATGTCCTCCTTTGTGAAGTCAGAACCAAAGTATGTATTTAATTGGGTAGCCATTTCTTTGTTCCCCATTACAAATTCCCCTGATTCTGACTGCAAGGGACCTAAGCTTGACTTCACCAATCTTTTTCTCTTCGCATATCTATAGAAGATTTTTACAGTCAGTATTCATGTTCCCTGAAAGCTTACTCTCATATTGTATTTCCCCCCTCTTAATGAATCCCTTTGTCCTTCTTTGCTGAATCCTAAACTGCTCCCAATCCTCAGGTTTACTGCTTTTTCTGGCCAATTTATATGTCCTCTCCTTGGATCTTATGCTATCCCTAATGTTCCTTGTTAGCCATTATTGAGTCACCTTTTTTGTTTTATTTTTATGCCAAACAGGGATGAACAAATTCTGTAGTTCATCCATGTGATCTTTAAATGTTTGCCATTGCCTATCCACCATCAACCCTTTGAGTAAAATTCCCCAATCAATCCTACCCAACTTTTGCCTCATACTATCATAGTTTCCTTTATTTAAATTCAGGACCCTTGTCTCTGAGTCAACTACTTCACTCTCCATCTTAATGAAGAATTCTATCATATTATGATCGCTCCGCCCCAAGGGGCCTCACACAACAAGATTGCTAATTATTCCATTCTCATTACATAATACCCAGTCTAAGATGGCCTGATCTCCAGTTGGTTCCTCGACTTATTGGTCCAGGAAACCATCCCGTATACACTCCAGGAATTCCTCCTCCACAGTATTGTTACTAATTTGGTTAGCCCAATCTATATGTAGATTAAAGTCACCCATGATAACTGCTGTGCCCTTATTGCACCCATCTCTAATTTCCCATTTAATGCCATCCCCAACCTCCGCATTACTGTTTAGGGGTCTGTATAAAACTCCCACTAATGTTTTCTGCCCCTTGGTATTTCTCAGCTCTACCCATACAGATTCCACATCATCAGAGCCAATATCCTTCCTTACAATTGTGTTAATCTCCTCTTTAACCAGCAATGCTACCCTACCTCCTATTCCTTTTTGCCTGTCTTTCCTGAATATTGAATACCCCTGGATGTTGAGTTCCCAGCCTTGCTCACCCTGGAGCCATGTTTCCGTAATCCCAATCATATCATATCCGTTTACATCTATTTGTGCAGCTGATTCATCCACCTTATTAGGAATGCTCCTCACATTAAGACACAAAGCCTTCAGGCTTGTTTTTTTTTAACACTCTTAGTCCTTTTAGCATTATTATTTACTGTGGCCATGTTTGATTTAAACCCTTGATTTCTCTGACTGCCACTTTTGCTTTTCTCCTTCCTGTCTTTTGCTTCTATCCTTGTTTCCCTTTCCTCTGTCTCCCTGCACAGGTTGCCAACCCCCTGCCATTTTAGTTTAGAGTGAAAGAGATTGATAGAGGGAGAGTGAGGGACAGAGAATGATAAAGGGAAATAATGAGAAAGACAGACAGAGAGAAATAGAGAGGACAGAGAGAGGTAGATAGAGACACATAGAAAGAGCGATACAGAGAGAGTGTCAGAAAAGGAGAGAGAGAGAGAGAGGTGAAGAGACAAAGATGGCGTGAGTGACAGAGAGAATGGGAAAGGCAGAGAAAGAGAGGCACAGAAAGAAAAAATAAGTGGGACAGAGTGAGAGGCACAATGTCAGAGAAGGAGAGGGCCAGACAGTGACTGAGACAGACAGAGGCACAGAGAGAGATGGACAGACACAAAGAGAAAGAGAGAGACAGAGACAGACAGAGAGAAAATGAAAGAGAGGGGCAGAGGGACAGAGAGAGAAAAACAGAGAGAGAGGGAGATGGAGAGGGAGACAGAAAGAGAGAAAGACACTGAGAGCTTTAAAAGGCTTCAGAGACCCAGGTAAGGCGTACCAATCTCCAGTCTCCGAAGTCAGAGGCAAGGAGAGAGGTAAAAAGTAATCCAAGTGTGACATCACCAGAAAGCGGGTAAGTGATTGGTTGGTAAGTATTTACTCTTTCTCCTTCTTCACAAAACTTAAATTCTGTGGTTTATAGTTTCATGGGGTCTGTGGTGTAGCGGGGACTGCTGGCAGGCAAGCGCCCTTGAGTATATCATTAAATTGGTTGTATTGATTTAATTTAAATTAATTAAAGGGTAAGTCATGTCAGGACAGCCCAGCCACGTGTTATGCTCCTCTTGCTCTATGTGGGAAATCAGGGACACTGCCTGTGTCCCTGATGACCATGTGTGCCAGAAATGTATCCAGCTGCAGCTACTAGTAGACCGCATTGCGGCACTGGAGCTGCGGATGGATGAGTTTTGGAGCATTTGCGATGCTGAGAGGGTCGTGGATAACACGTCTAGTGAGTTGGTCACACCGCAGGTAAGGGCTGCACAGGCAGAAGGGAAATGGGTGACCATCAGGCAGAGCAGTAGAGGCAGGCGGGTAGTGCAGGGGACCCCTGTGGCCATCCCCCTCTCAAACAGATATACCGATTTGGATACTGTTGAGGGGGATGACTTACCAGAGGAAGGCAGCAACAGCCAACTTCCTGGCACCAGGGGTGCTTCTGCTGCTCAGGAAGGGAGGAAAAAGAGTGGGAGAGCAATAGTGGTAGGGGATTCTATCGTAAGGGGAACAGATAGGCGTTTCTGTGGCCGTAGACATGACTCCAGGATGGTTTGTTGCCTCCCTGGTGCCAGGGTCAAGGATGTCACTGAATGGCTGCAGGGCATTCTGAAGGGGGAGGGTGAACAGTCAGAGGTCGTGGTTCACATTGGGACCAATGCCATGGGTAGGAAGAGGGATGAGGTCCTGCAGCAAGAATTTAGGGAGCTAGGTAGCAGATTAAAGAGCAGGACCTCAAAGTTTGTAATCTCCGGATTACTCCCGGTGCCACGTGCTAGTGAGTATAGGAATAGGAGGATAGAGCAGATGAATGCGTGGCTAAAGAGTTGGTGCAGGAGGGAGGGTTTTAGTTTCCTGGATCACTGGGCCTGCTTCTGGGGAAGGTGGGACTTGTACAAGTCGGACGGGTTGCACCTGAACCAGAATGGGACAAATATCCTTGCGGGGAGGTTTGCTAGCGCTGTTCGGGGGGGTTTAAACTAAAATGGCAGGGGGTTGGGAACCTGAGCAGGGAGACAGAGGAAAGGGAAACAGGGAAAAAAGCAAAACATAGGAAGGAGACAAACAAAAGTGGCAGTGAGAGAAATCAACGGTTTAAATCAAACATGGCCATAGTAAATAATAATTCTAATAGGTCTAAGAGCGTTAAAAAAACAAGCCTGAGGTCTTTGTGTCTTAATGCGAGGAGCATTTGTAATAAGGTGGACGAATTGGCTGTGCAAATAGAGGTAAACAAATATGATTTGGTTGGGATTACGGAAACGTGGCTCAAGGATGGCCAAGACTGGGAACTCAACATCCAGGGGTATTCAATATTCAGGAAAGATAGGCAAAAAGGAAAGGGAGGTGGGGTAGCATTACTGGTTAAAGAAGGGATTAGAGTCATAGAGTCATAGAGTTATACAGCACGGATAGAGGACCTTCGGCCCATCGTGTCCGCGCCGGCCATGACGCCCTGTCTAATCTAATCCCATATTCCAGCATTTGGTCCGTAGCCTTGTATGCTATGGCATTTCAAGTGCTCATCCAAATGCTTCTTGAATGTTGTGAGGGTTCCAGCCTCCACAACCCTTTCGGGCAGTGAGTTCCAGACTCCAACCACCCTCTGGGTGAAAAAGTTCTTTCTCAAATCCCCTCTAAACCTCCCGCCCTTTACCTTGAATCTATGCCCCCTAGTTATTGACCCTTCTACTAAGGGAAAAAGCTCCTTAGTATCCATCCTATCTATGCCCCTCATAATTTTGTACACCTCAATCATGTACCCCCTCAGCCTCCTCTGCTCCAAGGAAAACAAACCCAATCTGCCCAGTCTCTCTTCATAGCTGAAGCGTTCCAGCCCTGGTAGCATCCTGGTGAATCTCCTCTGCACCCTCTCCAAAGCTATCACATCCTTCCTGTAGTGTGGCAACCAGAACTGCACACAGTATTCCAGCTGTGTCATAACCTCCTTGCTCTTATATTCTATGCCTCGGCTAATGAAGGCAAGTATCCCATATGCCTTTTTTACCACCTTATCCACCTGTTCCGCCGCCTTCAGGGATCTGTGTACTTGCACACCCAGATCCCTCTGACCCTCCGTCTTGCCTAGGGTCTTACCATTCATTGTGTATTCCCTTGCCTTGTTAGTCCCCCCAAAGTGCATCACCTCGCACTTTTCCGGGTTAAATTCCATTTGCCACTGTTCCGCCCATCTGACCAACCCATCGATATCATCCTGCAGACTGAGACTACCCTCCTCGCTATTTACCACCCTCCCAATTTTTGTATCATCCGCGAACTTACTGGTCATACCTTTTACATTCATATCCAAGTCATTAATATAGACCACAAACAGCAAGGGACCCAGCACCGATCCCTGTGGTACCCCACTGGCCATAGGCTTCCAGTCACAAAAACAACCTTCGACCATCACCCTCTGCCTTCTGCCACTAAGCCAGTTTTTTGTCCAATGTGCCAAGGCACCCTGGATTCCATGGGCTCTTACCTTCTTGACCAGTCTCCTGTGTGGGACTTTATCGAAGGCCTTACTGAAATCCATGTATACCACATCCACTGCGTTGCCCTCATCCACACACCTAGTCACCCCCTCAAAAAATTCAATCAAATTAGTCAGACATGATCTTCCCTTGACAAAGCCATGTTAACTATCCCTGATTAATCCTTGCCTCTCCAAGTGGAGACTGATTTTGTCCCTCAGAATTTTTTCCAATAATTTTCCCACCACTGATGTTAGGCTCACTGGCCTGTAGTTCCCCGGTTTTTCCCTACTCCCCTTCTTGAATAATGGAACTACATTAGCGGTTCTCCAGTCCTCTGGCACATCCCCTGTGGCCAGAGAGGTTCTGAATATGTATGTTAGAGCCCCCGCAATCTCTTCCTTTGCCTTACACAGCAGCCTGGGATACATTTCGTCTGGGCCTGGGGATTTATCCATTTTTAGGCCTGCTAAAACCGCCAATACCTCCTCCCTCTCGATGTTAATGTGTTCGAGCATATCACAGTCCCCCCGCCCTATTTCTATGTCTACATCGTCCCTCTCCATAGTGAAAACAGATGCAAAAAATTCATTTAGAACCCCTCCTACATCTTCCAGCTCCACACACAGATTGCCACTTTTGTCCCTAATGGGCCCTATTTTTTCCCTAGTTATCCTCTTACCCTTAATATACTTATAAAACATCTTAGGATTTTCCTTTATTTTGCTCGCCAGTGTTATTTCATGGCCCCTCCTTGATCTCCTAATTTCTTTTTTAAGTATCCCCCTGCACTTTTTGTACTCCTCTAGGGCTTCCTCCATCTTTAGCCTTTTGTATCTGCCAAAAGCCCTCTTTTTTTAATCCATTCTCGTATATCCCCTGACATCCAAGGTTCCCTGTGGTTTTTGGAACCACCCTTGACCTTTACGGGAACATGTTGCCATTGTATGATCTCAATCTCCCTTCTGAAAGCCTCCCATTGCTCCGATGCGGATTTTCCTACAAGTAGCTGATCCCAGTCCATTTTGGCCAGATCCTGCCTTATCCTATTAAAATCGGCCTTCCCCCAATTTAGAACCTTTATTTCCGGCCCATCCCTGTCCTTTTCCATGACCACCTTAAATCTCACCATATTATGGTCACTGTCACCAAAGTGCTCACCTACTAGCACTTCTTCCACTTGGCAGGCCACATTCCCTAGAATTAGGTCCAGTACCGCCCCCTCTCTTGTAGGACCTTCTACATGCTGGCTCAAAAAGCTCTCCTGGATGCACTTTAAGAATTCTACACCCTCTGTGCCTTTCACACTCTGACTATCCCAGTTAATATTGGGGAAGTTGAAATCCCCCATTATTATTACCCTATTATTTGCACATTTCTCTGAGATTTGCCTACATATCTGTTCCTCTATCTCCCCCTGACTGTTTGGAGGCCTATAGTACACTCCCAGCAAAGTGCTTGCCCCCTTCTTGTTTTTAAGCTCCACCCATATGGCCTCATTAGAGGAACCTGCTAATATGTCATCCCTCCTTACTGCAGTAATTGACTCCTTAATTAATATTGCTACACCCCCTCCTCTTATACCCCCCCTCTGTCTCGCCTGAAGATTCTGTACCCCGGAATATTGAGCTGCTAGTCTTGCCCCTCCCTCAACCATGTCTCCGTGATAGCAACAATATCATACTCCCATGTGTTTATCAACACCTTCAGTTCATCCACCTTATTTGCAAGACTCCTTGCATTAAAATAGATGCCATCCAGCCTTGCCCTTGTATATTTGCCCTGTCTACCAAGCTGACTTGTTTTTTTCTCTATAATTGGCAGCACATCACCCCCTATTTCAGCTCCCCTCTGTATCCCATCCCCCTGCCAAGTTAGTTTAAACCCCCCCCAACAGTGCTAGCAAACCTCCCCGCAAGGATATTTGTCCCGCTCTGGTTCAGGTGCAACCCGTCCGACTTGTACAAGTCCCACCTTCCCCAGAAGCAGGCCCAGTGATCCAGGAAAGTAAAACCCTCCCCCCTACACCAACTCTTTAGCCACGCATTCATCTGCTCTATCCTCCTATTCCTATACTCACTAGCACGTGGCACTGGGAGTAATCCAGAGATTACAACCTTTGAGGTCCTGCTCTTTAATCTGTTACCTAGCTCCCTAAATTCTTGATGCAGGACCTCATCCCCCTTCCTACCTATGTCGTTGGTCCCAATGTGGACCACGACCTCTGCCTGCTCACCCTCCCCCTTAAGAATGCCCTGTAGCCGCACAGTGACATCCATGACCCTGGCCCCAGGGAGGCAACAAACCATCCTGGAGTCACGTTTGCGGCCACAGAAACGCCTATCTGTTCCCCTTACGATAGAATCCCCTACCACTATTGCTCTCCCACTCTTTTTCCTCCCTTTCTGAGCAGCAGAAACGTCCCTGGTGCCAGGAAGCTGGCTGCTGCTGCCTTCCCCTGGTGAGTCATCCCCCTCAACAGTATCCAACTTGGTATACCTGTTTGAAAGGGGGATGTCCGCAGGGGGCCCCTGCACTTCCTGCCTGCCTCTGTTGCTCCGCCTGATGGTCACCCCCTGTGCAGCCCTACCCTGAGGCGTGAACAACTCACTAAACGTGCTATCCACGGCCCTCTCAGCATCGCGCATGCTCCAAAACTCATCCACCCGCAGCTCGAGCGCCACAATGCGGTCTACAAGTAGCTGCAGCTGGATGCATTTCCCGCACACATGGTCGCCAGGGACACTGGCAGCGTCCCTGACTTCCCACATAGAGCAAGAGGAGCAGAACACGGGTCTGAGCTCTCCTGCCATGACTTACTCCTTTAATTAATCTAAAAATTTATTCAATACCCCAGTTACAGGTATACTCTAGGGTGCTTTATTTACCAACTGTCCTCACTACAACACAGAGCCCCTAGAAATTTAACACCACAGAATTCAAGCTTGTAATGAAAAGAGAGAAATACTCACCAACCAATCACTTACCTGCTCCCTGGTGACGTCACACCCCGATTACTTTTTACCTCTCTGCAACTTCTGAGCTCGCAGACTGGAGTTTGGTATGCCTCTCCTGGCCCCGCTGCCGCCTTTTGTGCCTCGCCGCCGAGTCTCCCGCAGGTCCCGCCTCTCGCTGCCTGTCGCCGCTGCTCTGAGGCCTCTCCTGGCCCCGCTGCCGCCTTTTGTACCTCGTCGCCGAGTCTCCCGCAGGTCCCGCCTCTCTCGCTGCCTGCTGCCGCTGCTCTGAGGCCTCTCCTGGCCCCGCTGCCGCCTTAAGTACCTCACCGCCGAGTCTCCCGCAGGTCCCGCCTCTCGCTGCCTGCCGCCGCTGCTCTGAGGCCTCTCCTGGCCCCGCTGCCGCCTTAAGTACCTCGCCGCCGAGTCTCCCACAGGTCCCGCCTCTCGCTGCCTGCCGCCGCTGCTCTGAGGCCTCTCCTGGCCCCGCTGCCGCCTTAAGTTAATACAATTGTAATGAAGGATATTAGCTCTGATGTGGAATCTGTATGGGTAGAATTGAGAAATACTAAGGGGAAAAAAGCATTGGTGGGAGTGGTATATAGACCTCACAACAGTAAGGCCGAGGTTGGGGATGGCATTAAAAGGGAAATTAAAGAAGCGTGCAGTAAGGGCACAGCAGTCATCATGGGTGACTTTAATCTACATATAGATTGGGCCAACCAAATTAGTAACAATACTGTGGAGGAGGAATTCCTGGAGTGTTTACGGGATGGTTTCCTGGACCAATATGTCGAGGAACCAACCAGAGATCAGGCCATCTTAGACTGGGTATTATGTAACGAGAAAAGATTAATTAGCAATCTTGTTGTACGAGGCCCCTTGGGTCGGAGCGATCATAATATGATCGAATTCTTCATTAAGATGGAGAATGAAGTAGTTGACTCAGAGATTAGGGTCCTCAATTTAAATAAAGGAAACTACGATGGTCTGAGGAGCGAGTTGGGTAGCATTGATTGGGGAATGGCACTCAAAGGGTTGACGGTGGATAGGCAATGGCAAACATTCAAAGACCGAATGGATGAACTACAGAATTTGTTCATCCCAGTTTGGCATAAAAATAAAACAAAAAAGCTGACTCAACCATGGCTAACAAGGGAAATTAGGGATAGCATAAGATCCAAGGAGAGGACATATAAATTGGCCAGAAAAAGCAATAATCCTGAGGATTGGGAGCAGTTTAGGATTCAACAAAGGAGGACAAAGGGATTAATTAAGAAAGGGAAAATAGAATATGAGAGTAAGCTTGCAGGAAACATAAAAACTGACTGTAAAAGCTTTTATAGATATGTGAAGAGAAAAAGATTGGTGAAGTCAAGCGTAGGTCCCTTGCAGTCAGAATCAGGGGAATTTATCATGGGAAACAAAGAAATGGCAGACCAACTAAATTCATACTTTGGTTCTGTCTTCACAAAGGAGGACACAAATAACCTCCCAGAGATGCCGGGGATCATAGGGTCTGATGAAAGGGTGGAACTGAAAGAAATCAGTATTTGTAGGGAAATGGGGTTAGGAAAATTGATGGGACTGAAGGCCGATAAATCCCCAGGGCCTGATAATCTACATCCCAGGGTACTTAAGGAAGTGGCCCTAGAAATAGTAGATACATTGCTGGTCATCTTCCAGAACTCGATAGACTCTGGAACAGTACCCATGGATTGGAGGGTAGCTAATGTTACCCCACTATTCAAAAAAGGTGGTAGAGAAAAAGCGGGGAATTATAGTGCCTGACATCGGTAGTGGGGAAAATGCTAGAGTCTATTATAAAAGATGTAATAGCAGAGCACTTGGAAAGCAGTGACAGGATTGGACAAAGTCAACATGTATTTACAAAAGGTAAATCATGCTTGACTAATCTACTGGAATTTTTTGAGGATGTAACTGATAAAATAGATAAGGGAGAACCAGTGGATGTAGTCTATTTGGACTTTCAGAAGGCTTTCGATAAGGTCCCACATAAGAGATTAGCGTGCAAAGTTAAAGCACATGGGATTGGGGGTAAGGTACTGTCTTGGATCGAGAACTGGTTGGTAGACAGGAAGCAAAGAGTTGGAATAAATGGGTCGTTTTCCGAGTGGTAGGCATTGACTAGTGGGGTACCGCAAGGATCGGTCCTAGGACCCCAGCTGTTCACAATATATATTAATGATCTGGACGAGGGAATTGGATGTAATATCTCCAAATTTGCAGATGACACAAAGCTGGGTAGGAGGGTAAGCTGTGAGAAGGATGTCGTGAAACTCCAGTATGATTTGGACAGGTTGGGTGATTGGGCAGAAACATGGCAAATGCACTATAATGTGGATAAATGTGGGGTTATCCACTTTGGTGGCAAAAACAGGAAGGCAGATTATTATTTGAATGGCAATAGATTGGGAGAAGGGGAAGTGCAAAGAGACCTGGGTGTTCTTGTGCACCAGTCGCTGAAGGTAAGCATGCAGGTGCAGCAGGTGGTTAAGGAGGCAAATGGTATGTTGGCCTTCGTAGCAAGAGGGTTCGAGTACAGGAACAAGGATGTCTTGCTACAGTTGTACAGGGCCTTGGTGAGACCACACCTTGAGAATTGTGTGCAGTTTTGGTCGCCTTACCTGAGGAAGGACGTTCTTGCCATGGAAGGAGTGCAGCGAAGATTCACCAGGCTGATACCTGGGATGGCAGGAATGATGTATGAGGAGAGATTGTGTCGATTGGGCTTATACTCACTGGAGTTTAGAAGATTGAGAGGGGATCTCATCGAAACCTATAAAATTCTGTCAGGCCTGGACAGACTAGATGCAGGAAGGATGTTTATGATGGCCAGGGAGTCCAGAACCAGGGGTCATAGTCTAAGGATAAGGGGTAAGCCATTTAGGACTGAAATGAGGAGGAATTTCTTCACTCAGAGAGTGGTGAACCTGTGGAATTCTCTGCCACAGAGGGCGGTGGAGGCCAGTTCATTAAATATATTCAAGAAAGAGTTGGATATATTTCTTAAGGCTAAAGGGATCAAGGGATATGGGGAGAAGGCAGGGACAGGGTACTGAATTTGGATGATCAGCCATGATCTCATTGAATGGCGGAGCAGGCTCAAAGGGCCGAATGGCCTACTCCTGCTCCTATCTTCTATGTTTCTTCTATGTTAAGAGAGAGGGACAGCGAGATATAGAGACAGAGAGTGAGAATGACAGAGAGCGAGACGGAGAGGGAGACACAGAGATAGACAGAATGAAAGAGATCTAGAGACAGAGAAAGAGAGAGTGGGACTGACATAGAGAGCGAAAGACAGATTCAGGGAGACAGAGAGTGGGAGAGGAACCGAGAGACCGAGGGACAAAGAGAGAGAGAGAGAGAGAGGGACAGAGAGAGAGCGAGAGAGAGAGAAAGGGACAGAGAGCGAGACAGATAGAGGGACAGAGAGAGAGCGAGAGGGGGACAGAGAGAGAGAGGGGGGTAACAGAGAGTGGCCGAGGGAGAGAGAGAGAGAGAGAGAGAGAAAGAGAGAGGGACAGAGAGAGAGCGGGGGGGACAGAGACAGAGGGAGAGCGGGGCAGAGAGAGAGAGAGAGGGACAGGGAGAGAGGGGGGTTGGCTGAGAGAGAGAGAGGGACAGAGAGAGAGAGAGAGAGCGACAGAGAGAGGGACAGAGAGAGAGAGAGGGGGAGGGGCAGAGAGAGAGGGACAGAGAGTGGGACAGAGCCAGAGAGGGACAAAGACAGAGAGAGAGGGACAGAGAGAGAGGGACAGAGAGAGTGGGACAGAGAGAGAAAGGGACAGAGAGAGAAAGGGACAGAGAGAGAAAGGGACAGAGAGAGTGGGACAGAGAGAGAGAGGGACAGAGAGAAAGGGACAGAGGAAGAGAGAAAGGGAGAGAGAGAGAGAGGTGTCCTGGCGAATCGAATAACTAGGGCAGTACACAGGGCTTTAAACTAATAAAGGGAGGGTGGGAGGATTCAGGAGAGAGCGACTGGGGGGAAGAGAGAGCGACTGGGGGGAAGAGAGAGAGCGACTGGGGGGAAGAGAGAGAGCGACGGGTGGAAGAGAGAGAGCGACTGAGGGGAAGAGAGAGAGCGACTGGGCGGAAGAGAGGGAGGGGAGGGGGGGAGGGAGGGGGAGGGGGGAGGGAGGGGAGGGAGGGGGAGGGGAGGGAGGGAGGGGGGGAGGGGAGGGAGGGGGAGGGCGGGGGAGGGGGAGGGCGGGGAAGGGAGGGCGGGGGGGAGGGGAGGGGGAGGGCGGGGAAGGGAGGGGGGAGGAGGGGGGAAGGGAGGGCAGGGGAGGGGAAGGGAGGGCGGGTGGGAGGGGAGGGAGGGGAAGGGAGGTCGGGGGGGAAGGGAGGGCAGGGGGAGGGGAAGGGAGGGCGGGGAAGGGAGGGAGGGGGAGGGCGGGGAAGGGAGGGCGGGGGTGGAAGGGAGGGGGGGAAGGGAGGGCAGGGGGGGAAGGGAGGGGGGGGAGGGCGGGGGGGAAAAGGGGGGGAGAGGGCGGGGGGGAAAAGGGGGGGGAGAGGGAGGGGAGGGAGGGTGGGGGGGCGCCCCCCCCCGAGGGTCGCCCCCCGAGGTGAAGACCGCCAATTGCGCGCGCCCCCCGCCCCCCGAGGGTCGCCCCCCCGAGGTGAAAACCGCCGATTGCGCGCGCAGCAGGAGCTGAGACGCGGTGTCTCTCTCGGCCGGCGGGCCCGGTTGCCAGGGTAACCGTGACGCTGACCAAGCCAGAGAGAGAGACGCCGCATCTCAGCTGCTCCTGCTGCGCGCGCGGCCCCCCACCCCCCGCCCGAGGGTCGCGGCCCCCCCCGAGGTGAAGACCGCCGATTGCGGCTGTGGGAGACGTCCGGCGGGCCCAGTTGCCAGGGTAACGCTGGATGCTCAGCAAGCCCCGCCCCCCCGGGCAGCCAGAGAGAGACAGCATGTCTCAGCTCCTGCTGCGCGCGCACCCTAGCGGCGCTGGGCTGAGTCTCGGCCCTCCAGCCTTCGAGTGGGGCCGGGAGGTGCCTAGCTCGGGCGTGGGTGCGGAGGAGACCCCGAGGCTTCTAGGCCTACCTGGAAAAATGGGGAAAAGTAGGAAAATTAATGAGATTAGATAAGTTAATTACTTTCTAAATCATTTTTTTAAAAAACAATATGTGTTTTAAAAGCAACTTTTTTTTAAGACGCAGAAAGCGGGAAAAAGAAAGGAAAAGTTTGGAATCAAGATGGCGGCGACTCACCTCGGTTCAGAACGATAAAGCCCGGCCACACACGCACCGATTGGCCCGGCGGCACACGCCAGCAACCCGGCGTACGATTGGTCGAGCTCGAGGTCACTCTGTCGCTAATGAGCGGATAATGAGATGTTAATGAGCGGAATGTTGAAGGTTTTTGGGATACCGCGGGCGCAATTTTAGCCCGGCCGAAACGTAAATACGCTTAAAACTGTCTCGGAAGCGTAAGCTTTCTTTGGAGGTAACGCGCGCGTAGGTACGCCCTGTAACTTTCGAGTGCATACCCGCAACGCACACGCGATGACAGACAGACAGATAGACAGATAGACAGAATGACAGAAGTACCGATTTATATATATAGATAGATGATGCAGATCCATGGGTGTATGTTGACATTCATTCCCCAATCCCACAGCTTCTCATACCACGGGACTTCCTGTAGCCTTACCTCTATGTCTTTTCTAATTCCCAGAGATTCCTTTGCAACACTATGTATTGTTTCACCACCTTGCTCAAATCCTCTTTCATTTCTTGCAGATCCTCTTGCAGCTGGGGAATTGGGGCCCCTGTTGTGTCAGTACCTTTCTACCTAGACACAATTTAGGACTCAGAACTCAGAGATTCAAACATGAAGTGCTTTATTGGAAGGAAAGGAAGTTCTGGAAAGTTCCGAACAAAGAGAGCTAAAACTTAACAGAGAACACCCAACCATTTATCTCCTGTGACAGCGCCACCACAGGTGGGAGGAGAACACACAATAGAACACACAATACATAACATTTCCTCCCCTCTTAAATGGAAGGTCCACATTATTCCTCAACAGGTAAGTTACTTTCAATGCACTCAACGAACCTAGGGTAGAGGTAGACTGCCTCAAACCCTGACTTTACCCTGGGGTTTATTCTGCCCCAGTCTTGTGGGTAAGTCACTAAGCCTACAGATCCAAGCGTCTTGGAGGCCGCCACTCTCTGACAGGATACCGGCGGTCATCGCTGGCTTCCACAGCAGTAGGCATTGACACAGGCCTGGATGGAGAAGGTGCCTGTGTCAGTTGAAAGTCAGGAGTGTGCACAGGTGGAACAGTCTCTTTGACTTCCTGTGTTGGAGAAGAGCACTGTGGCAAAGGATGCTGGTTTGCGGTATCATCCGGAAACAGTTCAGGCCAACCAGCCGTTGGAGCCTCTGTGGCTGTCTCTGCTCCTAGCAACAGTTGATCTGTGTGTCTTCTCCAGACGACGTCCTCAGCAGTCTCAACCGTGTAAGACACAGGGCCCGTCTGCGCGATCACCGTAGCAGGAACCCATTTCGGTCCAGTGTTGTAGTTTCGAGCTAGGACGTGCTCTCCCAGATGAAACCGTCTCTCCATGGCTCTTTTCTCTCTCTTTTCAACTTGAGCTTGTTGTTGACAATGGACAACCTGTCCTGCCCTTGGAGGTTTGAGTAAGTCAAAACTTGTCCGCAACTGCCTCTTCATCATGAGCGAAGCGAGGGAAGTTTTGGTTGTGGCATGCGGCTCGTTCCTGTAGGACAACAGGAAGCTGTTCAGACATTGGTGGATTGAGCCCTGACCTTGCGATGCCTTCAAGGCGTGCTTCAAAGTTTTCACAAACCTTTCTGCCTGGCCGTTAGTAGAGGGATGATAGGGCGCAGATCTGATGTGTTGGACACCATTCACATGCAGGAAGGTTGCAAACTCCTGTGATACAAATTGTGGACCGTTGTTACTTACGAGTTGTTCTGGTGAGCCATAACGGCTGAACATCTCACCAAGTTTCTCAATTGTTTTCTCTGCCATGGTAGACCTCATCACAGCAATCTCCGGCCACATGCTACGAGCGTCCACAACCACCATAAACATCTTCCCTTCGAAAGGACCGGTGAAGTCCACATGTACTCGCTGCCACACTTCTGCAGGCCAATCCCAGGGGTGTAGGGTTGCCAGCTGTGGAACATTCCGGACCCTTTGACATGGGGAACATGTTTTGGCTTTCTCCTCAATATTCCCATCGAGACCTGGCCACCAGAAGTAGCTTCTTGCCATTTCCTTCATCCGAACCATCCTACTGTGGCCTGTATGAAGTTGTTGCAGTATAGGTTCCCTCAGAGGTGGCGGAATGATGACACGGCGTCCCCAAAGAAGACAACCTGCCTGGACGGAGAGCTCATTTCTTTTTGAAACGTAAGATTTCAAACTAGGAGAATCTCCTATCGCTCTCCCTCGAATGACATCGTCCATTACCTCAGACAGGACTGGATCGTTGCGGGTGTACCTTCGCACCTGAACTGCAGTGACAGGTGCTCCCTCCACTTGTATAAAGTAGAAGATGTCTATCTGACGAGGCTCCGGGGGAGTAACAGGCAAGGGTAGCCTCGAGAGACCGTCTGCGTTGCCGTGCAAGTCTGATTTGCGATATTTGATGTCGTATGTGTGTCCTGACAACAGTAAAGCCCACCTTTGCATCCTGCTTGCAGCGAGAGACGGAATTCCGGTGTGGGGCCCGAAGATTGAAGTCAATGGACGGTGGTCCATCAGGAGTGTGAACCTTCTCCCAAACAGGTACTGATGAAATTTTCGAATTCCAAAAACGATTCCCAAGGCCTCGCGCTCAATCTGCGCATAGTCACTCTCGGCCTTGTTCAAGGTGCGTGATGCGACGGCGATAGGTTTCTCTTCACCTGAAGGCATGATGTGGGATATGACTGCTCCCACACCATATGGTGATGCATCACATGCTAGCTGCACGGGTAGCTTTGGGTCGAAGTGTGTCAGGACCTCCGAATTCAGCAATGCTTTCTTTGCTTGGGCGAAAGCTTCGTTGCACAGTTCAGTCCATTTCCATGTTTTGCCTTGACATAGCAACTGATGTAACGGCTTCAACAATGTTGCTAAGTCTGGAATAAACTTTCCATAGTAGTTAAGTAGCCCCAGAAATGAACGTAACTGGCTCACATTCTGGGGTGCTGGGGCCTCCACGATCGCCTTGACCTTTGGCGGCACCTTATGCAGGTCAGTAGCATCAATCACATGCCCCAGGTACTCAACTGAAGACTGAAAGAATTCACATTTGTCTTTACGAACTCTGAGTTCGTACTCTTTCAGTCGTTGTAGTGTCGCATCCAAGTTCAGAAGATGATCCTCCTCATTTGTCCCAGTGACAAGGATGTCGTCCAGGTAGCACTGGACTCCTGGCAGTCCACTCAAAATCTGATCCATTGCCCTTTGGAATAGAGCAGGGGCCGACGTAATTCCAAACGGAAGGCGGCAGTACCTGTATAGCCCCTTGTGTGTCACAATTGTCAGCAGCTCCTTTGATTTGTCATCGACATGCATTTGTAGATAAGCCTGACATAAGTCTATTGTGCTGAACTTTTGCCCTCCGGCCAGGCCCGTAAAAAGATCATCAATGAGGGGAAGAGGGTACTGTTCCACAGACAGCGCCGGGTTAATAGTCACTTTAAAATCCCCGCAGATTCGAACAGATCCATCCTTTTTCTGGACAGGAACAATGGGTGTGGCCCATTTGCTCACGCTCACAGGCTCCAGGACTCCATTCTCGACTAAGGCCTCCAAGTTAGCCTCAACTTTTGGCCTAATTGCATAGGGTACAGGTCGGGCTTTGTGAAACTTCGGCTTGCTGTCAGGTTTAATGTCCAGTCTCACGCTGATCTTTTTCATGCTCCCAAGTTCCCCATTGAAGAGTTCTGCATGTTTGTTTAACACTGCAGTCAGACCGGACTCCCCTTTTGACATCATGTGGACTGCAGGCCAGTCCAGCGTGATTTTCTCTAGCCACGCACGTCCCAGTAGCGATGGGTAATTTCCCTTTACCACATATAGTGGCAGTTTTGCAGTCTGTCCGTTCAATTTAACTGTCACCTCAATGACGCCTCTCATGGCCACAGGTTCGCTGGTATACGTCTTTAGCACAATGTTTGTTGGCTGAAGGGTAAGATGCTTTAGCATTTTGTTGTAGACAGTGTAAGAATTCGCAATGATTTACAGTTCTGAAGATTCATGTTTTTGATTAAAGTATCCCTGGGCAATGTGCTTTTTAAATTTCCAGGGATAAAATGGCAGTCACCACATGGCCGAGACAAAGAGGCTTGGAATGCAGCTTTCTGTGTCTGGAAGTAAGGTTCGATGAAGACAAAGGACAATGCTTTGTTTACAAAGCAACTGAATGCTATTAGCATTTGTTTAGATACACCTGAAACTGCAGAAGAGACGTTTGCACCTTGAATGGGAAGCGTTAACTTTAAATGGGTTTCCAATCACCCAGTACTGGACTATAGAGCAGATGTATCTCCCTTTTGTTTCAGCAAAGGGAGCTCTGAAAATCACATTAACTCAATCTAACCACTTTGAGTTAGCCTATCACAGCTTTGGGGTTAATTTTGCACACAGCCCTTGCAAGGCACGGATGTGAGGGGCTCACCAGGTATAAAAAAAGGGCTGAGCAGCCAGCTCGCACTCTTGGCTCTTGGCTCTTGACTTCCTGGGACGATAAGGTGAGCTCTCTCTCTCTCTCTCTCTCTCTCTTCGCTGGACCATGTGAGCAGAGATTTTCTGACTCTCAACAAGGCAACCTAGCAGGAGTTAAGGGGGGATGGTAATTTAAGGGAATTGCTAAGATTGTTTAAATAACATTGTAGCCATTGTACCCCTCGTTTTTGCCGTGTGTACCCCCTTGATATATAGTTTTACAATTTTACTGTGTTCGTGTGGGATAGTTTGATATTGTGATTGTAGTTTCTTTCAGTTAATAAAGCTTGATAATTTTCTCTCATCCAAACCACGTGTTCTGTTTTAATATCATTAATTATAAGTTCCTCCACTCAGAACTAAAGGAGGGGTAGCGATTCGAAACCGCTGTTTGTAAATTGGCTTAGAGTGCAGCAGCAAAAAGACTTCTGGCCAGGTAGATTACCTTAAACCAGTTTAAAAGAAACCCCCGAAATCCTTACAATGGCGAGCCAGGTAGGAGTGGAGGCAGTTTTTGATTTAATAAGTGGTCTGGACCTGGTGAAAGCATCAGCTCTTGTTTCTCTCGTTGTTTTCAGTATGTGGGTAGCCCTGCGGATGTTAGCAGCAGCGTGTAGGCTGACCTATCGGGGTATAGGTGGCTGGGTTAGGAAGGGTGTGATGGGAGAGCAGGAGGAGTTTAAAGAGGCCAGAGCTAGTGGTATGAGGGTGCGGGAAGAGAATGCACGCCTCACACTAGAGGTCACGAAATGCCAGGCATTTATAGAGCGCCTTGTGCTGGAAGTCACAGAGGCGAGGGACAGTGAGATGAGACTGCGGGAAGAGAATGCCAGGTTTGGTGAAGCAGATCATGGCCCCTGTAGGGCAGAGATAGAAAGCCTTAACATGGCTTTAAAAGCAGCAGAGGGGACGATTTGTGTGATCAGCCCGAAGGCAGGTCAGCTGCCAGAGAATAGGAATCCTCAGCCCACAGCATGTTTGAGTTCACAGGCAAGCACTGTGGCTTGTGTGGGGGGAGGAGCCATTCATATTCAGAGTAAGCTGACACCAGGTTTTGGATCAGGAGAGAGAGATTTGTACCAGCAGGCTTCCAGGTACATTATACAGTGCGGGCTATTTGGACATGGGGGAGAAGGTTCCCAGCCAGCTGGGGCTGTGACCCAAGCTCAGGGTCCGCCAGCCAAAATTTCCCCCGTAGAGACACCCCTCAGAAGGTCTCAGCGGGTGCCCCAGCCTAAGAAAGCATGGTCACCCACTTTGCAGTGGAGTAGGGCGGTCTCCCGAGCCAGGGAAAAGCCAGAGAACAGAGGCCCCCACTCAACAGCCATAAGCTGCGGGGGACCAGAGACAGGAGGCAGACCAGCTTCGCTGCAGCCAGCAGCAATCTGCGACAGTGCCAGAGATTAGACTGGCCGTCCGGAGACGGGCGGCATTTGTATTATAGCTATGTGTGTGTATATAGCGTGCTTGGAAGGTGTATTTTAAGTTTTGTTAATTTAACTAGCTTGTTAAGTAAGTGCAAAGAGTTTAAGTTTACATGTGTGCCGAATGTTTGTATTTTGGTCCGAGGTCGAGGGACCCGACCATGTCTCCACCTAAGGCAGCAGGTCAGTGAGACCTGGCTGCATGTCCCTTTTAAGTTTTGCAGGAGATGGGAAAATGAAGCAGCCATGTTCGCCCAGCCCGAGCTGGACATCGAATGAAGATACGGAATGTTGGGGATCACCTCGCCACTGGACGAATCCAGGAGACCCCGCAGCGATCTTCGGGAAAAACCGGACAGAGTCCGGAGGAACTTGCCTACTCCTCCTACGGGGAGGAGATGGCCCCAGCTGGGTGGGGCACGGCCCCCAACCCAGCACTATCCTGACCGAAGTTCACATGCGGGAGACCTCGCTGTTGAGGAGTCACGATGGGGAAGCGCGGGCGCCTGGTCATAGGGACGCGTTCCCCGGGGGTGGGTGGTGATGGCCCGGGTATGATTTTATAGACGGGAGGGGGAGGGACTGGGAGTCATGAGATCCCATACTCCCCGGTCTCGGTCTGTGGAAGGTAATTTTAAACGTGAGGGGTACCCCGCCTCCACAAAAGGACAAGGGAACGGCTCGGGGCTGTCGGAGCAGGCTGGTCGCTAAATCCATTCTGCCTGTTTTAAAGTTTAAGCCGATCAAAGTGGGGTGGAAGGTACTTTTACTGCCCGAGTGGGAGGAGCAATACCCACTCGAATTTCGCGACCCATCATCGGCCCGTGATGATCGGGGTTCATAAGCATGTTGTTTAATGATTTTTTGTATTTTGTGTTGCAGCCCCAAGTTGAGCAGAGGCGTGAGGTCCTCTCCGTGCTTGGGACCAGTTTGTGACAACTCCAAGTTGAGCAGAGGCGTAGGACCCTCTCCGTGCTTGCGATAATTTTTGAGTACATTGTGTAACCAAGATTGCAACATTTTGTAATAACTTATGATGCAAAAAAAAAGGTGATTGTAAATTTGGTTTACACTGTATAATTTTTACAAGCGTGTAGGGGTATGAGACCCCTTATTGAAAACTGAAGTATCTGTAAGATGCCTACCGTACCATGGTTTTTTTCTTGAATTTAAGGGGAATAGACGGGACGGGGATCAGTGGCAGATAGCTATTAGGTAAATACAGGGGATGGTTGTTTGTGGGGGGTCAGAAATCATTGCTCATTTCTTCAAGAGGATACTACAAGCAAGCTGGAAGTATCCAAGGGCGGACTGTAAGAATTCGCAATGATTTACAGTTCTGAAGATTCATGTTTTTGATTAAAGTATCCCTGGGCAATGTGCTTTTTAAATTTCCAGGGATAAAATGGCAGTCACCACATGGCCGAGACAAAAAGGCTTGGAATGCAGCTTTCTGTGTCTGGAAGTAAGGTTCGATGAAGACAAAGGACAATGCTTTGTTTACAAAGCAACTGAATGCTATTAGCATTTGTTTAGATACACCTGAAACTGCAGAAGAGACTTTTGCACCTTGAATGGGAAGCGTTAACATTAAATGGGTTTCCAATCACCCAGTACTGGACAATAGAGCAGATGTATCTCCCTTTTGTTTCAGCAAAGGGAGCTCTGAAAATCACATTAACTCAATCTAACCACTTTGAGTTAGCCTATCACAGCTTTGGGGTTAATTTTGCACACAGCCCTTGCAAGGCACGGATGTGAGGGGCTCACCAGGTATAAAAAAAGGGCTGAGCAGCCAGCTCGCACTCTTGGCTCTTGGCTCTTGACTTCCTGGGACGATAAGGTGAGCTCTCTCTCTCTCTCTCTCTCTCTTCGCTGGACCATGTGAGCAGAGATTTTCTGACTCTCAACAAGGCAACCTAGCAGGAGTTAAGGGGGGATGGTAATTTAAGGGAATTGCTAAGATTGTTTAAATAACATTGTAGCCATTGTACCCCTCGTTTTTGCTGTGTGTACCCCCTTGATATATAGTTTTACAATTTTACTGTGTTCGTGTGGGATAGTTTGATATTGTGATTGTAGTTTCTTTTAGTCAATAAAGCTTGATAATTTTCTCTCATCCAAACCACGTGTTCTGTTTTAATATCATTAATTATAAGTTCCTCCACTCAGAACTAAAGGAGGGGTAGCGATTCGAAACCGCTGTTTGTAAATTGGCTTAGAGTGCAGCAGCAAAAAGACTTCTGGCCAGGTAGATTACCTTAAACCAGTTTAAAAGAAACCCCCGAAATCCTTACAGACAGTGTCTGAAACAAGGGACACAGCCGCACCTGTGTCCACCTCCATCCGCACTGATTGTCCCTCCACCAGTGGTGGCACCCAGTAGCCATTTGAACCACCTGCAACCGTCAGTATGTGCACCTCTTCCTCCTCAGAGGTGTCGCTCCCCTCTGTTTTGCTTGTTCCATCATACTGCACTGAATGAACACTCTTTTTCCTCTCTTGTCCAAATACAGACATTTTGTTTCCATGCTTCCCAGCTCTGTCTGTTCTTTTTTTACTTCTACAGGCGTGTTCAATGTGACCCTTTTTGCCACAATTTCGGCATTCCAGCTCCGTACACCAGCAGTCATTAGCGTGATGGCCCGTTTTCCCACAACGGTAACATGTGCCGTTCCGCGCACCTTTAGGCTCAGATGACACCTTGTGAACTCTCCCTGTTGAACTCAACTGGTGAGCCTCCTTTTCCGCCATCTCCATGGAGACACTAACTTCAATGGCCTTTTCAAGAGTAAGGTTGTCCTCAGTAAGAAGGCGCTGCTGTGTGGCTGCATTTTGCAGACCACACACAAGTCTGTCTCTAATGGTGTCATTCAGCACATCCTTCAACTAGCAGTGTTCCGACAACCTTTTTAAAGCAGCAATAAACATCGTCACTGATTCCCCCTCCTCTTGATTCCGTTTGTGAAATCTAAATCTCTCAGCAATAACCAGAGGTTTTGGTGAAAAATGTGCTCCAAGAATTTCCACTAGTTGCCTATATGTTTTAGTTCTTGGCTTATCTGGCTGCACGAGGCTGCGAAGTACATTGAAAGTCTTTGGCCCGATTACACTCAAAAAGGTAGGCATGACCTTTTCATTTGCCACCACATTCGCCAATACAAAATAGTCAAAACATTCCGTATAAGCGCTCCATTGCTCCACATTTTCATCAAAATCACCGATGTTTCCTAATATAGTAGCCATCTCACGTTTCAAATTAAATTTTCTGTTTACTCACTGCACCCGTAACGTACGCAGATTCATCCGCTCCTCGTTGCCACTTGTGTCGGTACCTTTCTACCTAGCCACAATTTAGGACTCAGAACTCAGAGATTCAAACATGAAGTGCTTTATTGGAAGGGAAGGAAGTTCTGGAAAGTTCCGAACAAAGAGAGCTAAAACTTAACAGAGAACACCCAACCATTTATCTCCTGTGACAGCGCCACCGCAGGTGGGAGGAGAACACACAATAGAACACACAATGCATAACAGCCCCTACCAGATTTGACCAGCTCTTCCCTTAGATTATCTGTCACATTTAGTTTTATCTCCTCTCTTGAATGTACATACACCAATCTGGTGTGTCCAATTGTCACAGGGATCTTTCACGTAAAGCAGATGTTGGGCATTGTGATTGCACATACAAGGTTACTATATGGGTACTCAGTCTCTGTGGTGGCTATACAATACTCCCCTTCTCCCCTATATCCCAAGCAGGTGTGATGGTGATCAACATGTGATAATTCCAACACACACCCCGCTGTCTTATTATAGCCGCACTCATCCTTAGGGCCTTCTCCTACTGGATGTGGGCATATCGTAAGCGTGCCTTTCCCGTGGCATCCGTTTAGGGAGACTCCTCTCATAGTACCATTTTTCCTGATGGCATAAATATCATTCGGATAGTATTGGAGGTATATCTCACCCTCACTATGCCTATGTTTGTTACCTGGTACTGTGGGTATGGAGCAGTGTCTAGCCCCACCATTGGTATCAGGAGTACCATGCCTTTCATTGACGTCACTTCTGCTTTACATTTTTGTATCACCGGATATAATCTGGTCATCGCTTTGAGGGTACAAGCACTCAGGGGGCCTGGGTTCTGGCTCAGGCCATGGAGCTGTGTGCTGTTAATCCAGTCTGGTACCTCACCTCGCTGTATCTGTGCCAGATTATGTTTCAACTGTCTGGTGATCCATTGGACACAGTCATGAAATAAGCCTCACCCTACCCCGTCTTTTGCCTGTTCCTCATTTCTATGGATTAGTTTGTTGATAATGCTAGCATGGTCCTCTATAACATTGATTCCCTCGAGTAATTTCCTTATCGTATGTTCTCCTAACTCTGATCCTTGTCGAACCAAACCAGTTTCCTTCTCTAAAATCTGTTGTATTACCCTTTGTAGTTGTTCCACGCTACTCTGGACTCCTTGTATATCTAGGGCAATAATGAATGTTTATTCCCGTGAGTATGTTGGTTCCTAAGCCCCTCTTAATCCTTTGGTGGAATGCAGCATGTCCCCTGAAACTAGTGGCCCGTCGCATCAGCAGCTTGGTTAATTACATTCTTTAGCATATATGCATACAATTCTCTAGTTTTGTTAAACCTCTCACAATATTCTGGCCATTGTAACATGGTTAAGTTCATTAGTACCGGTACGATTTCGTGTCTCACGTTATCATACAATTGTTCTCCCTCAGTAAATAATACTAGTCCACTTATAGGTCCAGCTTTCATATCTGGACATTGTAACATCGTTGGTTCGCTCGACTCTGCTTTCTGTGTATTGGGAGTCGTGGGTGAGGCTCCGAATGTTATTGTTCCATTAAAACATTGTGCTTCTTCATCGTGTACTTGTCGTGTAATGAGGGATGTCCCTTCGCTTATTTCGTGTCCCAGCAGTAATCCCACCTTCATGGTGAAGTTTCCCTGTAAATTAAGCAGAAGCCTGGTCGTCACCAGATGTTGGTTTATCTCCGGTGTTTATTCCATTGTTCCTGTGGGATTTAAGATCAGATGGGTTATTGTTGTATCGTTTTAATTGGATCCAATGTTTCCATCTCCCTTTTCCCCTCATATCTATACATGCGCACGTATCGCTGGTCATGATAACCTCAAACGGTTCAGTACATCTAGGTGAGAATCCCGATCTCTCTGGTGATATTTTAACAAATACCTGCTCGCCCCCCTTTGGTAGGGGCTCCAAGGCCCCCTGCTTTTGTGTATTTTTATCTCTGATATCTTGTTGTTCTTTAACTTCTTGTTTGAGCTTTCAATTGATTATCCAATATTTGTATGTATTTCCTAATTTTATCTTTTAAGGGTCCTAGTCCCTCGCTACCAAATGCTACTCCTTCCGGCAGACACATTGCTCGCCCAGTCATGAGTTCATATGGTGTCAGTCCGGTCACCCTATTTGGGGTGGCTCTCGGCCTCATCAGGATGCACGGGAGGACATCCATCCATCCCTGTCCGGTTTCGGCTATGGCCTTGCTTAAAGGCTGTTTTCAGGGTTCTGTTCATTCGCTCTACCATGCCCGAGCTTTGCGGATCATAGGGGATGTGGAATTTCTGTCCTACGCCCAGTAGCTTACAAATTTCTTTCATTACCTTTCCCATAAAGTGGGTGCTTTGATCTGAATCTATTTGCAACAAGACCCCCCATCTTGGTATCATGTCGTATGCAAATATCCGGGCCACAGTCTGAGCACTACAGTCTCTGGTGGGGAATGCTTCCACCCAACCTTGTAAACTGGTCTATGATCACTAGGCAGTATTTCTTCCCACTGCTGTTGGGTAGGGGTCCAGTAAAGTCTATCTGGAGGTTTTCCCAGGGGCCTTCGGGTCGTGGCTGGGGTGCCATTTTAACCTTTATGGGCCTACCTGGGTTGTGTTGTCCACAGATGATGCAGCGTCTGCAGTACCTTGTGAGTGTTTCTCCGTTCTCGGATACTACCGCCCAACCGGTGTGTGGCTCTCCATTTATACATCGGCGAGCTCTGTCTAAATAAAAGGAGTTTTCGGGATTTTCAAGGGGCGATTCTGATACGGTTCCTCTGACCTCTTCTTCAATTACTAACTGACACTCATGTGCCTCACCCTCCGATAGCATTCCCTCTGCGGGGTTGACTCTATGTTCCCTTATAATCTGGACTGATCTGTCCTTGGGTATCAATACTGCTTCCCAAGCTGCCCTCCTTCTGTTTGATACAGCCTTCATTTTGTCTGTGTTTACCAGGTCCACCACTGTGTATTGCGTGTGTAGTATCAGCTGTCCTGATAGTGACGGGCCCTCATATCCGCACCGCCCATGCGGCACAGTCGAGGGCTGCCACACATCTCGCCATTCCTTTAGCCACAGGGGTTTGTTGGGTGGAGTAATAGGCAATTGGCCTCATGCCTCCCCCATACTCTTGGGTGACTACGGCATTATAGAACTTCCCGTCTATTCTATAGTATATATGGAATGGTTTGACTAGATTTGGCAATCCTAGTGCGGATGTCAGGGCTGCTTTCAATTTTGCGTAAGCCTCACCCTGCTCTGATTCCCATTCTATCTTGTATGAGGCGGGTCTCCCCCCTTTAACTAATTGTTGACTCGGCTCTGCTTTCCCTGCAAAGTCTGGTATAGGATTCCTGCAGTAGTTAAATAGTCGCAACACTTTCCTCACTCCCCGGACGGTCACTGGTCTTGGCATGTCTTTTATGGCTGCCTGTCATTCCTGCGGGAGTGCCTTATACCCCTGGCTAATTTCATGTCCTAGATACTTTACTTTGGACAGTCCAACCTGTGCCTTTTTGGGGTTCAGTTTAAAGCCAGCTTTCTTATGTGCCTGGAGGGTATTAATGCTCCCATGTGTCCTTTGGCGTCCTCTGATGCAATCATTATGTCATCGACATATTGGAGTAGGGCGCTCTGGTACTTTGATAGATCTAACTCGTCTAAGGCTTGACTCAATACACGGTGGAATATGTTTAGACTATTGTAGAACCCCTGCGGGACCCTGGTCCATGTATACTGTCTATCCCCGACAGTAAAGGCGAATTTCCCTTGTGATTCCTCTGCCAAAGGTATAAACCAGAACCCGTTCGCTATATCCAAGACTGTAAATACCTTAAAGTTTGGTTTCAGACCATTAAATATTGTAAAGGGACTTGCCACTATCGGATGTTCTCGTGGAGTTATCTTATTCAATGCGGTCCACACAAATTTACACCAACCAGAATTTCACCATGGCCACAATAAAAGTCTGGTTTTAATAGGTTAATTAACCTCATAACTACAATTTAATCCAGTTCAATTTCTTAAACTAAACAATATCACTTGAAAAAAAAGGAAGAAGCCATAGCCACATTAACAAAGAAACAATCACCCGTGCCTTGTAAACATCCAAATTCATTTTCTTCCAAGCACATTGGCAACTGTAACTTCAAGGCTGGAGCTTATCTTTTGTAAAACAATTAACAAACTAAAAACAGCACACGCTTGTCCATCATTCAAGACAAGTCTTCAAATGGTTAAATAGCTTTTAGCTCTCTGTACAAAAGAGTGGGTGGAGCTAAAACAAACACAACAGACACTTTGTTTCAAAGACAGAAAACTTCCACACTTCTAACAAACGCTTTCACACAAACTGAGATTCCAGCATTCCTTTTAAGATTACTTTCAGTCAGCAAATCCTGCATTTTACTTGTTTTGGACAGAAACTGATAGCATTTATGTCGATAAAACTTTTAAGTTTCCCTCTACCATTAGCCATTTTGGTTTTTGGTCCATATTCGAGTACGTCTACTCAACTTATAATATGCGCGAGCCACTAAAATGATGGCCTTTTCTTCCTTTAATTTTGGTTTCTTTGGCCCACCATTCTCTTTGTTTGGCTGGTGGGTCATTCAGTTCCCAATCGTTTTTAACCATTTTGTCAATTATTCTTTTATTTTTGTCCGCTGAATAGCGTGTCAGAGACCCCACCGGTCCCCACTCGAGTTTTTCACTTCCCATGGTTAATTGTTGTCAGCGGTACGTCCCTTACTTTACTCTCGCAGAGTGAGACCGTACTTGCAACAATTTTGTTCGGGTAATTTGTTGTCAGAGATATGCTTAAACTTTCTGCACTACTTGCAACTCATACCGCGCCTATTTTTCTTGTTCGGGTTGTTTGTTGTCAGAGGTATGCTTATACTTTACATCAAAGTTAACACACTACTTGCAAATCATACCACGCCTATAATTCCCCGCATTTCGCCCGAACCCCAAGGCCACTTGACTGATTGTTCAAACCTTTTGGTTCTTTGATTCCAACGGGGATGGTGGACACGAGACGGTGTTGCCTTGCCCTAACTGTATGTGGTAATTTAAAAGTACTCATGTTTTTTGGCTTGGCTTCACTTACCCGTGCCTCCCGTCCGCGTGGAATCCTGTTCATGACGCCAATTGATGTGGAGTATTTTAAACCAACACTCGACACAAGGTTTTCAGATCGATAGTCAAGTTGCCTTTATTACACCGGTGGGGAGACAATCTGCTCTGTCTTAGCCAGACTACTCCAAATTGTTACAGCAAACCCTACATTTTTATACATGCAAATAAGCATGGCGGCCTCATGCACAATTCATTCCTGCAACCTGATTGGATCTTGGCCCACATGCATCTTCATGAATTGGGTTTCATGTCTAAAGGTAAACATGTGTAAGCTGCATACCCAATTATTAGCTGAAACTGTTGAACGCTGATTAAAAGATAATTTGGATGTATTGTGACCCAGATAACAAAACCCTAAGGGCAGCTGAAATGCTAGACATCATGTCTCAACTGAGTTGTTTTTAGTCTCAAATGCCAGTTATCTTGACCACACCTTATGGATGTGGTCTTTCATGTTAGCAACTGTCTCCCTTACACCATTCTGTGAGCTGCCAGCGATGTTATTTTAACTCTTTCCCCACTTCATAATGTTGCCAAAAAAGTAGTAAGCCTGAGGATTGGGAGGATTTTAGAATTCAGCAAAGGAGGACCAAGAGATTGATAAGGAAAGAAAAAAAAGAATACGAGAGTAAATTAGCAAGAGACATAAAAACAGATTGTAAACGTTTCTATAGTTATTTAAATAGGAAGAGATTAGTGAAAGTAAATGTGGGTCCATTAGAGGCAGAGACGGGAGAAATTATGATGAGCAATAAGGAAATGGCAGAGTTATTACAGAAGTAGTTTGTATCTGTCTTCACAGTAGAGGACACAAAAAACATTCCGGAAATAATGGGGAACCAAGGGTCTAGAGAGAATGAGAAACTTAAAGAAATTAGTGTAAGGAAAGACATAGTACTGGAGAAATTTGGTGACAAATCCCCTGGACCTGATGACCTGCATCGTAGGGTTTTAAAAGAGGTAGCTGCAGAGATAGTGAGGGCACTGGTATTAATCTTCCAGAATTCTCTAGATTCTAGAACAGTCCCCAAGGATTGGAAGGTAGAAAACATAACCCCGCTATTTAAGAAAGGAGGAAGAGAGAAAACGGGGAACGATATGCCAGTTAGCCTGACATCAGTTGTAGGCAAAATGCTAGAACCTATTATTAGGGACATGGTAACGGGGCACTTAGAAAATCATAATATGATTAGGCAGAGTCAACATGGTTTTATGAAAGGGAAATCGTGTTTGACAAATCTGTCAAAGATGTAACTAGCAGGATGGATGAGGGGGAACCAGTGGATGTAGTGTATTTGGTTTTTCAAAAAGCATTCAATAAGGTGCCACACAAGAGGTTATTACACAAAATTAGGACTCATGGTATTGGGGGTAATATATTAGCATGAATTGAGGATTGGTTGTTGATATACAAAGCTAGGTGGGACAGTAAGCTGTGACGAGAACACAAAGAGGCTGCAATGGGATTTAGATACACTAAGAAAGTGGGCAGTAAGGTGACAGATGGAGTATAATGTAGGGAAATGTGAGGTTATTCACTTTGGCAGGAAGAATAGAAAAACAGAATATTTTTTAAATGGTGAGAAACTTTCAAATGTTGGTGTTCAGAGAGATTTGGGTGTCCTCGTGCAAGAAACACAGAAAGCTAGCATGCAGGTACAGCAAGCAATAAGGAAGGCAAATGGAATGTTGGCCTTTATTACAAGGGGTTGGAGTATAAGAGTAAGGAAGTCTTGCTACAATTGTACAGGGCATTGGTGAGACCACACCTGGAGTACTGTGCACAGTTCTGGTCTCCTTATCTAAGGAAGGATATACTTGCCTTGGAGGCGGTGCATTGAAGGTTCACTAGATTGATTCCTGGGATGAGCAGGCTATTCTATGATGAGGGATTGTGTAGAATGGGCCGATACTCTCTGGAGTTTAGAAGAATGAGAGGTGATCTCATTGAAACATACAAAATTCTGAAGAGCATTGACAGGGTAGATGCTGAGAGGCTGTTTCCCCGGCTGGAGTGTCTAGAACTAGGGGGCATAGTTTCAGGTTAAGGGGTAGGCCATTTAAGACCGAGATGAGGAGGAATTTCTTCACTCAAAGGGTTGTGAATCTTAGGAATTCACATGGCTGTGAATGCTAAGTCTTTGAGTATATTCAAGGCTGGGATAGATAGATTTTTGGACTCTCGGGGAATCAAGGGATATGGAGATCAGGCAGGAAAGTGGAGTTGATGCCGATGATCAGCCATGATCTTATTGAATGGCAGAGCAGGCTCGAGGGGCCGTGATTTTTAATGATAGACTTAAATATATATTTAAACAAGAACGGGCAAGAACAGCAGAGGGAAAAGCTTCAAAATATCATTGAATGTCAATGCACCCGGGTAATGCACTCAAGATACACTGTACAAATCAGGTTAAAAACGAATTATCAATAGAAAGGGACAAAAATCACACATCAAGGTAATCACATGTGTGGGAATCACCAGAGGACTCGGGCCCTTCTCGCCGACGAACAGGTGACATTTCCCGGGGGATCTTAACACAGTGAGCGGCTATTTCAATATAAACTGGGGCTGGAGAATCTTTTGAAAATGTATTCCCTGATTGCAGTGAGGGAGCTTGTGACTGGTGGCAGGTACTAAATCTAATTGGATATCCAAGGAAACCAATGAGAATGTTTCTGGGAAAAAGTATTGTAACATCAATACAAACTAACCAATCACAATCATTGCCTTCACCCATCCTTTATTGGCATAGCGCTCTGGGGCTGCCTATTTAATACACTCCCGGAACGAATTTGCGCTATTTCTGTAACTGAAGTTTAGTTTGAAGATGCCTGAGGAGGTGAAGAAACTAGCTCCAAAGAAGGGGGCCAAGAAATCCCTAAATAAAGCACCAAGAAAGAGCGGTAAGAAGAGGAGAAAGTCAAAGAAGGAGAGTTATTCCATCTACATCTACAAAGTGATGAAGCAGGTTCACCCTGACACCGGCATCTCCTCCAAGGCCATGAGCATCATGAACTCCTTTGTGAATGATATTTTTGAGCACATCGTGGGTGAGGCTTCCCGCCTGGCCCATTACAACAAGCGGCACACCATCAGTTCCCGGGAGATTCAGACCGCCGTGCGCTTGCTGTTGCCCGGGGAGCTGGCCAAGCACGCCGTGTCTGAAGGGACAAAGGCGGTGACCAAATACACCAGCTCCAAGTAAAACAACACAACAGACCAACAAGATAAACACAACGGCTCTTTTAAGAGCCACCCACAGTGTCTCTGAAAAAGCTGCACCAACATCCCTCTGGAATTGTTTTATTGTAGTGACTTTTTAATACTAAATGTCTGATTTCTGTTTTAATCTGGTAGGGAGATTCTCCGACCCTTTGTAAGCTGTTCTCAACCCCTTTCATATTTCACACAATATGGTCAGTTAGAGCTGATTTAAGGGGTGTTTGGGGCCCCAGGTGAAACAGCGATTTACTTGTACTTCTTGCAATTTAATATACTGTATTCGCTGCTCACGATGCGGTCTCCTCTACATTGGGGAGACCAAACGCAGATTTGGTGACCGCTTTGCAGAACACCTCCGTTGAGTCCGTACGGGTGACCCTGAGCTTCCGGTCGCCTGTCACTTTAATTCACCGCTTCACTCCCACTCTGATCTCTCTGTCCTCGGGCTATTGCATTGTTCCAATGAAGCTCAACGTAAGCTCGAGGAACAGCACCTCATCTTTCGATTGGGCACTTTGCAGCCTGCCGGACTCAACATTGAGTTCAACAATTTCAGATAATTATCCCTGCCCCCATTTTTCATGCAGTATGATTTTTGCCATTCCCATTTGCAACATTTTATCTTTCCTGCCTCTTACAAAAGTACAGGATGTTCTTTCTACTCCTTCCTCCCCTCCTAACCGCCCCGTCTCTGCACCTGCTTAATATCTGTTACATCTCCAGCTTCTTCCAGTTCTGATGAAGGGTCCCAGACCTGAAACGTTAACTCTGTTTCTCTCTCCACGGATGCTGCCTGGCCTGCTGAGTATTTCCAGCATTTTCTGTTGTTATTTCAGATTTCCAGCATCCGCAGTATTGTGCAATTAACTCAGGGTGGGGTGTTGCCTAATAGCCAGGCTGTGCTGCTGCCCAAGAAAACCAGCGCTGTGAGCTCCAAGAGCAAGTGAAGTGGCCAAAATTTAATCTAATAACCCAACGGCTCTTTTCAGAGCCACCCACACAATCAGTGAAAGGGGTAGTTACTGTTTGAAGGGGTTTGAGTTATCTGAACAGCTTTGGAGCTGAAGAATTCGTTTAGTAATAGAAAGGCTTCTTTCGAGTCTGGTCTCTTCTGGGTTTAGATGCTGGCTTCTTTCCGCTATCCCACCTACAAAGTTGCCTGTTACCCCGGCCGTATCAGATCGGGGATTCTCTCCCCGCAGCGTAAGGGTGACTGCTATCAAAACTGGGATGTTTATTATTAATCTCAGGTAATGCATCGTAGAGGGCAGAATGAGTGCTGAGCGGCAATGACTGGCACTGGTTTATGAGTTTTAGATCAGGTATCAGTGCTGCACCCGTTGAGTAAACTTGTGGCACGACATAAAACATGTATTCTCACCCCCAAGTTACTGGGCTAATGACTTATCACCCAGGCTGTGACTTTCCGTCTTCGGACCCTGCAGAAAGATACCTGTACGTCGAGGCGCCGCCTAGATAGTGTGCGCTGCCGAGGTATTTCTTCCGCCAGCTGCACGGCCTCAATTACGACACGCAGCTCCTGTTTGTAAAACTGGGGGGTACCCGTGCCTCCTTGCGGGAGCTGCCTGTCTTCTACCAGGAACTGCTCAGGATCTGGAACAAGGATGCCTGCAGATGGAATTCTCCCCCGTCAGGAGAGGCGGCTGTCCTACAGGAGCCGCTGCTCAGGAATCCGCACCTCCATGAATGTGGATTCATGTGGCTGGCGGAGGGCAGAGTTGTGTCTGTCACGGTGACCAGAGTCGGGGACCTACTTGCTGGCGGAAGAGCGGGTTGTATGGCACCAGAGGTGTTGGCGCAGCGCCTGTCCTGGGCCAATGCCCAGCTCGCGGCCAAAGCCATCGAGACGCTGAAAGTGGCACTGGGCCCTGAGTCCACTAGGTGTATCGAGGAGGCTCAGGCACGTGGGGCGATCCTGTCCGAACTGACCCCCGTCCAGACGGAATTCCTCATCGGCGCCCGGCCCCGAAAACCTTCTCGGGAGCCGGCGCCTCACAACTTGAGCCGTCTCCGGGAAATCCCTTCCGTGCCTTTCCATTCTGCACGGAGGGGATTCCTGTACGGGCTGCTCTTGAAGACCCTCCTTTTTGCCATCCTCGGCTGCCATTCGGAGACACCTTGGCACACCATCTTGCCGTCCAGAGGAGGCGGGTGTCCCCAATGGAGGGCTCTCTACGTGGGAGCCCTCCCTTTATCTATTGGGGACTTGGCCTGGAGGGTGTTGCACAGAGCAGTCCCGTGCAATAGGTTTTTAAGTAGGTTCACGGACTCCCGGGCCGCCTGCTTGTTCTGCGGTCTGGAGGAGTCCGTGTTCCACGTTTATGTAGAGTGTAAGAGGTTGCAGCCCCTCTTCCATTATTTGAAGGGGCTGCTCCTCGACCTTTGGCTGCACTTCAGTCCCACACTCCTGATCTTTGTTCACCCGGTGTGGAGGGGAGCGGGCAGGTCAGGGGGCCTCCTTGTAGGACTGCTCCTGGGCCTGGCCAAAGTGGCCATCAACTGCTCAAGGCAGCGGGCGGTCAACAGGTTCGGTCGGTCGTACTACCTGCTTCTCTTCTGCGGCCACGTTCGTACCCGGGTGGCCCTGGAGGTGGAGCAGCTGGTATCCGCCGACATGCTCGAGGCCTTCCGCGACCAGTGGACGCCGCAGAGACTGGAGTGCATCATCACCCCCGGAAACCAAATTTTAATTTAATTTGTTACATTTCATTTGATGTATTTTTGTTAAGTTACAGTTTTTTGTTGATTGATCGAAGCACAATAGCGACACAGTGAGCGGCTATTTCAATAAAAACTGGGGTTGGAGAGACTCTTTTGGAAATGTATTTCCTGATTGCAGTGAGAATGCTTTTGATTGGTGACAGGTACTAAATCTAATTGGATATCCAAGGAAACCAATCAGAGAGTTCCTCGAAAAAGTTTGTGACATCTTTACAAACGGACCAATCACAATCATTGCCTTCACCCATCCTTTATTAGCATAGCGCTGTGGGGCTGCCTATTTAATCCGCTCCCAGAACGCATTCGATTTATTTCTTTGTCTGAAATTGAGTTTGAAGATGCCTGAAGAGAAGAAGAAACCAGCTCCTAAAAAGGGGGCCAAGAAAACCTTGAATAAAGCGCCAACAAAGAGCGGTAAGAAGAGGAGAAAGTCAAGGAAGGAGAGTTATTCCATCTACATCTACAAAGTGATGAAGCAGGTTCACCCCGACACCGGCATCTCCTCCAAGGCCATGAACATCATGAACTCCTTTGTGAATGATATTTTCGAGCGCATCGCGGGTGAGTCTTCCCGCCTGGCCCATTACAACAAGCGGCACACCATCAGTTCCCGGGAGATCCAGACCGCCGTGCGCTTGCTGTTGCCCGGGGAGCTGGCCAAGCACGCCGTGTCTGAAGGGACAAAGGCGGTGACCAAATACACCAGCTCCAAGTAAAACAGCACAACAGACCAACAAGACAAACACAACGGCTCTTTTAAGAGCCACCCACAGTTTCTCTGAAAAAGCTACACCAACGGCTCTCTGGAAATGTTTTATTGTAGTGTTTTTACTATATGTTAAATGTCTTTCTGGAGTTCGGTAAATGTTTGGTTTTTGTTTTAATCTAGTAGGGAGTTTCTTCGAAATGCAGTTTTCGGTAGGATTTAACACTGACCCTTTTTACTCTGTTCTCAGCCCCGTTCATATTTCCCAGGATATGATCGGTTAGAGCGATTTAAGGGGATTGGGTCAGTTTTCAGTCGTTCGTTTCACTCTTCCTGAAGTTGGTTAATTTATTATCGGGATATCAGTTCATTAACGATAAATCCTTGGTCGAATAGCAACTCTTAATATCACTGTTCGATTAATTACACCAGGAGTCTCGGCTCCGGGTTAATTCCCGCTGCAACTCCTGTGAATGGAAATCAATCCATAATCTGTGATGTTTGTTTAGAAAGATTCCGCTGGAACGTGTCTTGTTAAATAATGCTGTGCTCGGGTCTTTCGTCCCGCCCGTTACAGACAATTTGAAAGCGAGCAGACTAAACACTAATTTAGACCAAACTGAAAGTGTCTGAAATTTGTGACGGGAAACGTGGAACTGAGACTAATTTTTTGACAAGGTAGTTTCATTTACTAAAGCCGTTGCTGGTCTTCCGAATATATTGGCGGGCTTTTCAAATTTGAAATTTTCTGCTGCTTTCTCATTGCCGCCTGCTGATTGGTGAATCAAGCGGCTCTGATTGGTGACATGAACAACCCAATGAGAATCAGCACAGAGTGACCAATCACAACTGCCTTCACTGCATTCCTGCTGAAGGTATAAGGGCGAGAGCGGGAGCAATTCCTTGTTCTGTGAAAGTATGAGTTTGTGGAAATGTCTGGAAGAGGAAAAAGCGCCGGTAAATTCGAGCCAAGGTCAAGTGTCGCTCATCTGTCTCAGCGCTGTGAGCTCCAAGAGCAAATGAAGCGGCCAGAATTGAATCTAATAATCGGCACCGACTCGATGGGCCGAATGGCCTCCTACTGTGCCGTGAAAGGATCAGAGTTTTCTGAACAGCTTCGGAGCTGATGAATTCATTCAATAGCAGGGCTGGATTCGATTCTGCTCTTTTACGATTAGATAATTTGAATGCTGGTTCCTTTCTGCCTCCCCTTGCCCCACCTGCATTCTTTGGTCACTAAGCTGCCTGTTACCCCGCCCGATTCTCGCCCCGCGAGTTAAAGGCAACGCGGTTAAAGTCAGCGATGGAGATGTGTTGCGTGTTCTCTGCACCGATTTAAGTTTATTAAAGTAAGATCACATTATCTAATATTTATGAACGACAATCATGAGAACGGAGAGGGGTTCCATAGCTACTTCCAACAAAACTGGGATTTTTATTAGTCCCTTATAATGCATCAGAGGAGTTTACGAGCTCTCCATCCTAAATGCATGCTCACCTGCAAGTTGCTGGGCGAATGACCAACAAATATCACTGGTTCAGGAGATCACAGCTCTTTCCTTTGCCGATTTGGTGGCTCTGAAAAGAGCCGTTGTTGTACTTGGTGCTGAAGCCGGGTTTAGGCGCGCTCTCCGCGGATGCGGCGGGCCAGCTGGATGTCTTTGGGCATGATGGTGACTCGCTTGGCGTGGATGGCGCACAGGTTCGTGTCCTCAAAGAGCCCCACCAGGTAAGCCTCGCTGGCCTCCTGCAGGGCCATGATAGCCGAGCTCTGGAAGCGCAGGTCTGTCTTGAAGTCCTGAGCGATCTCTCGCACCAGGCGCTGGAAGGGCAGTTTGCGGATGAGCAGCTCGGTGGATTTCTGGTAGCGGCGGATCTCCCTCAGAGCCACAGTGCCGGGTCTGTACCGATGAGGCTTCTTCACTCCGCCTGTAGCTGGAGCGCTCTTCCGGGCCGCTTTGGTCGCCAGCTGTTTGCGAGGAGCTTTCCCTCCAGTCGATTTGCGCGCTGTCTGCTTGGTCCTGGCCATTTTCTCTCAGATCTCAGCACAATCTGGAACACAGAGCCTGTTAAGGCAGAGCCGGCTCTGCGGCCGCCTTTTAAAGGGTGTGTGAGGGCCCGCCCCGCCCCGGGGCTGTGACTGGTTCCAGCCCGACCCCCAGTCCGGGGCCGAGCTCTGACAGGCAGAAGGAAACGCCGGCAATTACCGGGCCCCGATTGGCTGAGTTGAAATTATTCATCATTTTCAAAACACCCGCCACTTTCAATGTAACGGACTTTGAGAGAAAGCTTGCTTGTGACAAGAAGTAATAATCTCTCTTTTATAGTGGCAGACTTGCGGTCAGAGATTCCCGGCGCTGTTTTACAATCGGGTTTTAAATCGACTCCTTCCTCGGCTCTGTCCGATGGGGAATGGTCTTCACTTTGTGCGCTAGTGTAAAACGGGTGAGAGGGAATCGGCAGCCCGTTTTAGTCTCCCGATGAATATTCCCATTGACTTCAATGGTGCCGACAGGCTATCACCCGATTTACACCATTGCAGATACCGGTATTTAAACACAGACTGAGTGACAGACAGAGAGAGAGAGAGACCGGGAGGGCAGGAGACAGACTGAGAGTGACAGACAGAGAGAGAGACCGGGAGGGCAGGAGACAGAGTGAGAGTCACAGACAGAGCAGAGAGCGACCTCTGATCTTCCAGCTCCACCTCCAATTTTCTGCAACCGCCAATTTCAAACCGTTTATCGGCAACAGAACCGGAACACAGCTCCGCACAAATCCTTACAGACTTGGGCTTCATATTCAAGGATTTCCAGAAACTCGGAGTGTTTAAATAAGGCCCTGTTACAATTAAGAATCAGTAATATTCCCGCCTATGTACAGTCCCTCTGTAACAAGTCGACCCGCCTCCTTCCATTTCAGTGCCAGCCCCTATTCCATCTCCCCACACCTGCCTTCCCAGCCCGGTTCAGCAGTTTACAAACACCTTATTCCAGCTGATTTGGACAATCTCATGTGTTGCGATTTGAGTTGTGACGCGGGGTTTCTCCGCCAGTGTTACCGACTCACTGAGACTCTCAACCTGAATCTGTGAAATGAAAATGACCATGAACTGAGACTGGACCCGAACACACCCCCAGTTAGTGAGGCCCTGCCCGGACATCCCATTCTGTTTTATTGCAGACAGTGGGGGGAGGGAGCGAATGTCAGCGAGTCACCAGGGATCCTGGGTTTACTTGAAATGATTTCAATCTGAAATCTGAGCCCGGCGTAGGGACAGGAATCATTTGATTCCGGGATCAGCTCTTTTCTGAGAGATGTGGGTGGCTCTGAGAAGAGCCGTTGGGTTCAGATGTTTACAAGTTACACTTGATATTTTACTTCTTTTTGGGCGCTGCTCTCTTAGCCTTTGCTGATTTCGACTTGGGCTTGGCCTTCGATTTTTCCACCCTCTTGGCCGCCTTCACCTTTGCCACTGTGGCCCTCTTGGGGGTTTGGGGCTTCTTCGCAGGAGCCTTTTTCTTAAGAGTCGCCGTCTTATTTGGCGTTGGCGCCTTCTTGGTGCCCGTTTTCTTGGCTGCTGATTTCTTAGCTGCCGGTTTCTTTGTTGCGACTTTCTTGGCTGCTGCTTTCTTCGCTGGAGATTTCTTGGCTGCTGCTTTCTTCACCTTTACCTCTTTTCCCTGGCTTTGCTGCTTTGCCATTTTAACAGAGCCGGAGGCGCCCTTGCCCGTGGTGTGCACCAAGATACAATTTTCCACATTCCTCTTGATACTCGCCCTGATCTGGGACCGGAGCTGCTCCACATCCAGGCCGCTGTCAGCCAGAGCCTTCTTTATCGCGACCATGGACGTCCCCTTGCGATCGCTGCAATCCGCCACAATCTTGACGATCTGCTCGCCCAACTTGGGACCGGCTTTCTTGGGCCGGGAAACAGTCTTCTGCTTCTTGGGAGTCTTGATTTGAGCGGCGGCGGCTGGAGGAGCCGTTTCGGCGGCTGCGGTGTCATTCATGTCGGGAACTCTGTAGAAAATCTTTCTGACAGTCAGAAGTGGGTCAGAAATGAATCCAGAGGTGGCGGCACAGAGCAATTTAAAGGCAGCGAGCGGACGGGGCGGAGACATCCTGCTGTCAGCTCCCGGCCCCTGCAGCATTTCTGTGTTTCTCTCTCCTCATAAACTCTCCGATACCATTGAAAATCCGGCACTCCAGAATCCCAGTCGAGATCCTTCCTGATTCTAAGACCAGAACGTTCGCTGTCGAAAAAGTTTCAACCGAATTCAAGGCTCCAGTCTCGATTTAAACCCCTTTCAATGCTGCACTCATCGCGCTCTCTCACCCGATCGCTGACATGGTCTCTGGTTTTCGACTGAAATCTTGATTAGCAACTCAAGCTTTACCTTAAATTCCCACTTCGGGGCTGAGCAGGGGAGCAGGGCGATTCTATGACTGGCAAATATTTTTATTTTACACAAGAGGGACTCGGCAATCCGGCGATGAGTCCGGACACACAAACACAGTGACATTAGACTTGGCCGCCCGCCCCTTTAACACACTCTCTCTGACACAATGTTCACATCTGCACAGTCACAGGACAAACTGTTCCCCAGATTTACAGTTCCCAGGACAGGCTTTCCTCTCCGCTCGGCCTGGGCTGCGGATTCACGGGGGGTTAGTTGTCGTTTCCCAGCTCAGTAACTGTTAAACACTCTGAGGCCAGCGCTCCTCGCAGAGTCTGTTCCCCAGATTCAGGGGCAAGAGCCAATCACAGCTGTGGCTGTGTTAACCCATATCTGCTTTTAAATTTACTAATATTGTGCGCACGCAGAAACATGGTTGCTTGATATGAAAATATAAATTATATGTTCGCCGCCCTCAGGCCTGTCTGCGTTTCCCTCTTCTAAACTGAGGGCCATATAACAGTAACTGGTGTCCTATCCGTCCCATCCTCAATACCCAGAGACGGCGACCAGAGAGAGAGACAGACAGACAGACAGAGACACTGTATCAGTCTTCAACTTCGGATCAGTCTCCATATTTCGCTCAATAACAGTATCCAACATTCATATACAGTACAAAGAGAGAGCCGATAGCGACAGAGAGAGGGCGGAGGGAGAGTCAGAGACAGAGTGAGGAGGGCGGCGAGAGACAGAGATAGTATCAGTTCCAGACTGACCTGTAAATTCCCGTTTTATCCAGAAAGAACCCAATGGAGAGACAGAAGATGCAGTCTCATTGCACACTGATCTTTTACCAGACAGGCATATTATTAATCCCGCACTCCGGGAAAGTGCCAGAGAGTGAGAAAAACAATGTCCAATATTTAACCATCTCTTGCCTGTTGTACTCGCTGCAGCTCTGCAGCTCAGGGCCGTTCGGTATTACTCTCATTGACCGAGTCTTTCACGCTTATTCAATTAATCTGGAACGGAGGCTGTCAGATATTATGGAAGGGAGGCAGAATGTGAAGAACCTGCTACTTACAACCATTGCAGTTTCCTCTCCCCGAACCCGCAGTGAATGTTCCTGGTTTAGTTCCAGTCTCACCCTCTTTGCTGTTATTGGACAGTGAGCAGTGGAAACCGATCCGGACAGTAATGGTGTGAGGAGTTATACAAAAAGCATCTATTGCAGGCGGTAGCTGAGTAGTGTGAAGGATACATTTTAAACAGCGGCTGTTGGTTTCGGTTGAACGGTTAGTCCCATGGGAGTGGGCAATATAAATCAGACCGGTGCAAAAGTCCCTACTCCATGTGGTAGTCCCATTCATGGAGCAGTGCAGAGGTTGTTTTGTGTCTGGAAATCATTAAATTGCTGCAAGTCTGCCCAACACACCTGGTATGCAGAGGCTCAGTGCTGCAGTGGAATCAGACTCGGACACTGGCTTTCCTTTACATTTGTTCATAATGAGGGTGAGAGAGAGAGAGGACAGGGAGAGGGAGATAGAGCCAGACAGAGAGCGTGAGAGCAAGAAAGAGAGACAGACAGAGAGATAAAGAGAGAGAGGGGAGTCAGAGAGAGAGAGGACAGAGAGGGAGATGGAGCTGGACAGAGAGAGTGAGGGTGCGGGACAATGAGAGAAAGGGAGAGAGAGAGATAGGTGACTGAGTGAGAGAAAGACAGATAAAGGGAGAAAGACAGAGACAGAGAGAGGGAGGGAAAGAGGGGGGCAGAGAAGGACAGGGAGAGAGGGACTTTGATTGATAGTGCGAAAGAAAGAGAAAGTCAGAGAGGAATAGAGAGGGCAGAGAGAGTGAGATAGATACAGAAAGAAATAGAGATACAGAGAGAGTGTCAGAGAAGGAGGGAGACGGAGAGAGAGAGGTAAAGAAACAAAGACCGAGCGAAGGACAGAGAGAGTGGGAAAGGCAGAGAAAGAGAGACAAAGAGAGAATGAGTGGGACAGAGAGAGAGTCAAAAAGTCAGAGAGAGAGAGGGCCAGGCAGTGACTGAGACAGACAGAGAGACAGAGGCAGAGAGAGAGAGGGTGAGACAGAAAGAGAAAGACAAACAGGGAGAAAAGGACAGTGAGAGAAAGATGGACAGAGACAGATGAAGAGAGGGAGACAGAGGGAGGGAGATGGAGAGAGAAAGACACAGGGAGAGAGACACAGAGAGAGAAATACACAGAGAGGGACAGCGAGAAAGAGAATGACAGAGAGAGATCGAGAGACAGAGAAGGAGAGAGACACTGAAAGTGAGAAAGGGAGAGAGAGCATCAGAGAGAGAGCGAGGGCAGAGAGAGGAAGATAGAGCTGGACAGAGAGAAGGTGTGGGACAAAGAGAAAAAGAGACAGACGGGGAGATAGAGAGAGAGAACAGAGAGAGGCAGAGAGAGAGGAAAGACAGATAGATAGAGTGAAAAAGAGAAAGAGAGAGAAAGAGAGAGTGAGACAGAGAGAGGGAGAGAGACAGAGAGAGGGAGAGAGACAGAGAGAGGGAGAGGGACAGAGAGGGGGAGAGGGACAGAGAGGGGGAGAGGGACAGAGAGGGGGGGAGGGACAGAGAGGGGGAGAGGGACAGAGAGGGGGAGAGGGACAGAGAGGGGGAGAGGGACAGAGAGGGGGAGAGGGACAGAGAGAGGGAGAGGGACAGAGAGAGAGAGATGGCCAGAGAGAGGGAGAGGGCCAGAGAGAGGGAGAGGGACAGAGAGAGGGAGAGGGACAGAGAGAGAGAGATGGACAGCAAGAAAGAGAGACAGGGAGAGGGAGATATAGCCAGACAGAAAGATAGATAGAGAGAGAGAGATCAAACTAAAGAGAGAGAGGGACAGACAGAATGAAAGACTGAGAGAAAGAGAGAGGATCAGAGATAGAGAGAGGACAGAGAGAGTGAGGTACAGCTGGAAAAAGGGAGAGAGGGCGTGGGACAATGAGAGAGGGACCGAGAGAGAGCGGCCAGAGAGCATGAGGGGAATGAGAGAGATAGGTGACAGAGAGAGAGAATGACTGAGAGAGGGAGAATGACCAAGAGAGAGGTGGAGAGAGAAGGTGACAGAGATGGACAGAGAGGGGCAGAGACAGAGATTAAGAAATGGACAGTGAGTGATAGTGTGAAAGAGAGTGATAGAAGGAAAGAGAAAGACAAAGAGAGAGAGGGAGATAGAGACAGATAGAAAGAGAGGGCCAGAGATGGAGAGAGAGACGAGAGAGAGGACAGAGAGATGGAGATAAAGACAGATAGAGAGGTAGAGAGAGAGACCAGGAGAGACAGAGAGTGAAAAAGAGACAGAGAGAGAGAGACACACACAGAAAGGGAGGGTCACTGAGAGAGACAAAGAGATACGGGGGTGATGCCAGAGGATTGGAGAATTGCAAATGTTACACCCTTGTTCAAAAAAGGGTGTAGGATAAACCCAGCAACTACAGGCCAACCAGTTCAACCTCGGTAGTGGGGAAGCTTTTAGAAATGATAATCAGGGACAAAATTAACAGTCAGTGGGACAATTGTGGATTAATTAAGGAAAACCAGCACGGATTTGATAAAGGCGAATCGTGTTTAACTAACTTGATTGAGTTTTTTGATGAGGTAACAGAGTGGGTTGATGAGGGCAATGCGATTGGTGTGGGGTACATGGACTTCCATAAGGCGTTTGATAAAGTGCCACATAATAGGCTTGCCAGCAAAGTTGAAGCCCATGGAATAAAAGGGACAGTGGCAGCATGGATACAAAATTGGCTACGGTTTTTAAAAATTCGTTTATGGGATATGGGCATCGCTGGCAAGGCCAGCATTTAGTACCCATCCCTAATTGCCCTTGAGAAGGGGGTAGTGAGCCACCTTCTTGAACCGCTGCAGTCTGCGTGGTGAAGGTACTCCCACAGCGCTGTTAGGTAGGGAGTTCCAGGATTTTGACCCAGCGACGATGGAGGATCGACGATATACTTCTAAGTCAGGATGGTGTGTGACTTGGAGGGGAACTTGGAGGTGGTGGTGTTCCCATGCGCCTGCTGCCTTTGTCCTTCCAGTTGGAAGACGTCACAGGTTTGGGAGGTGCTGCCGAAGAAGTCTTGGCGAGTTGCTGCAGTGCATCTTGTAGAGGGTACACACTGCAGCCACGGTACACCGGTGGTGGAGGGAGTGAATGTGTAAGGTGGTGGATGGGGTGCCAATCAAGCGGGCTGCTTTGTCCTGGATGGTGTCGAGCTAATTGAGTGTTGATGGAGTTGCACTCATCCAGGCAAGTGGAGAGTATTCCATCACACTCCTTACTTGTGCCTTGTAGATGGTGGAGAGGCTTTGGGGAGTCAGGAGGTGAGACACTTGCCGCAGATTACCTAGCCTCTGACCTGCTCTTGTTACCACAGTATTTATGTGGCTGGTCCAGTTAAGTTTCTGGTCAATGGTGACCTCCAGCATGTTGATGGTGGGGGATTCGGTGATGGTAATGCCGTTGAATGTCAAGGGGAGGTGGTTAGACTCTCGCTTGTTGGAGATAGTCATTGCCTGGCACTTCTCTGGTGCAAATGTTACTTGCCACTTATCAGCCCAAGCCTGAACGTCGTCCAGGTCTTGTTGCATGCGGGCATGGACTGCTTCATTATCTGAGAAGTTGTGAATGGCGCTGAACACTGTGCAGTCATCAGCGAACATCCCCATTTCTGATCGTATTTTGGAGGGAAGGTCACTGATGAAGCAGCTGAAGATGGTTGGGCCTAGGACACTGCCCTGAGGAACTCCTGCAGCGATGTCCTGGGGCTGTGATGATTGACCTTCAACCACCACAACTATCTTCCTTTGTGATAGGTATGACTCCAGCCAGTGGAACGTTTTCCCCCCCCGATTCCCATTGACTTCAGTTTTACTAGGGCTCCTTGATGCCACACTCGTTCAAAGGCTGCTTTGATGTCAAGGGCAGTCACTCTCACCTCACCTCTGGAATTCAGCTCCTTTGTCCATGTTTGGACCAAGGCTGTAATGAGGTCAGGAGCCGAGTGGTCTTGGCGGAACCCAAACTGGGCATCAGTGAGCAGGTTATTTGTGAGTAAGTGCTGCTTGATAGCACTGTCGATGACACCTTCCATCACTTTGCTGATGATTGAGAGTAGACTGATGGGGCGGTAATTGGCCGGGTTGGATTTGTCCTGCTTTTTGTGGGCAGGACGTACCTGGGCAGTGTTCCACATTGTCGGATAGATGCCAGTGTTGTAGCTGTACTGGAACAGCTTGGCTAGAGGCACGGCTAGTTATGGAGCACTAGTCTTCAGCATGATGTTGTCGGGAACCGCAGCCTTTCCTGTATCCAGTGCGCTGAGCCCTTTCTTGATATCACGTGGAGTGAATCGAATTGGCTGAAGACTGGCTTCTGTAATGGTAGGGACCTCAGGAGTAGGCCGATATGGATCATCCACTCGACACTTCTGGCTGAAGATGGTTGTAAACGCTTCAGCCTTGTCTTTTGCACTCATGTGCTGGGCTCCACCATCATTGAGGATGGGGATAATCATGGAGCCTCCTCCTGTTAGTTGTTTAATGGTCCAACACCATTCACGACTGGATGTGGCAGGACTGCAGAGCTTTGATCTGGTCTGTTGATTGTGGGATCTCTTAGCCCTGTCTATAGCTTGCTGCTTCAGCTTTTTAGCATGCATGTAGTCCTGTGTTGCAGCTTCCCCAGGTTGGCACCTCATTTTTTGGGTACGCCTGGTGCTGCTCCTGGCATGCTCTTCTACACTCCTTATTGAACCAGGGTTGGTCCCCTGGCTTGATGGTAATGGTAGAGTGAGGGATATGCTGGGCCATGAGGTTACAGATTGTGGTGGATTACAACACTGCTGATGCTGATGGCCTCATGCATGCCCAGTTTTGAGCTGCTAGATCTGTTTTGAATCTATCCCATTTAGCATGGTGGTAGTGCCACACAACATGATGGAGGGTGTCCTCAGTGTGAAAACGGGACTTCGTCTCCACAATGACTGTGCGGTGGTCACTGCTACCAATACTGTCATGGACAGATGCATCTGCGACAGGTAGGTTGGTGAGGATCAGGTCAAGTAGGTTTTTCCATTGTATTGTAGAAACATAGAAACATAGGAGCAGGAGTAGGCCATTCGGCCCCTCGAGCCTGCTCCGCCATTCAATGCGATAATGGCTGATCATCCAAATTCAGTACCCAGTCCCTGCTTTCTCCCCATACCCCTTGATCCCTTTAGCCTTAAGAAATATATCCAACTCCTTCTTGAGTATATGTAATGTATTGCCCGCTACTGCCTTCTGTGGTAGAGAATTCCACAGGTTCACCACTCTCTGGGTGAAGAAATTCCTCCTCATTTCTGTCCTAAATGGCCTACCCCTTATCTTTAGACTGTGACCCCTGGTTCTGGACTCCCTGACCATCGGGAACATCCTTCCTGCATCTAGTCTGTCCAGTCCTGTCAGAATTTTCTAAGTTTCCATGAGATCCCCTCTCATTCTTCTAAACTCCAGCGAGTACAAGCCCAATTGACCCAATCTCTCCTCATACGTCATTCCTGCCATCCCAGGTATCAGCCTGGTGAATCATCGCTGAACTCCTTCCATGGCAAGAACATCCTTCCTCAGATAAGGCGACCATAACTGCACACAATACTCAAGATGTGGTCTCACCAAGACCCTGTACAACTGCAGCAAGACATCCTTGTTCCTGTACTCAAACCCGCTCGCTACGAAGGCCAACATACCATTTGCCTTCTTAACCGCCTGCTGCACCTGCATTCTTACCTTCAGCGACTGGTGCGCAAGGACACCCAGGTTTCGTTGCACTTCCCCTTCTCCCAATCTATTGCCATTCAGATAATAATCTGCCTTCCTGTTTTTGCCACCAAAGTGGATAACCTCACATTTATCCACGTTATATTGCATCTGCCATGCTTCTGTCCAATCACCCAACCTGTCCAAATCATCCTGGAGTTTCTCAGCATTCTCCTCACAGCACACACGCCCAGCCAGCTTTGTGTCGTCTGCAAATTTGGAGATATTACATCTAGTTCCCTTGTCTAGGATCATTAATATATATTGTGAATAGCTGAGGTCCAAGGACCGATCCCTGCGGTACCCCACTAGTCACTGCCTGCCACTCAGAAAAAGACCCGTTTATTCCAACTCTTTGCTTTCTGTCTGCCAACCAGTTCTCTATCCAAGTCAATACCTTGCCCCCAATCCCATGTGCCTTAACTTTACACGCTAATTTCTTCTGCGGGACCTTATCGAAAGCCTTCTGAAAGTCCAAATACACTACATCCACTGGTTCTCCCTTATCTATTTTACCAGTTACATCCTCAAAAAATTCCAGTAGATTAGTCAAGCACAATTTACGTTTTGTAAATCCATGTTGACTTTGTCCGATCCTGTCACTGTTTTCCAAGTGCTCTGCTATTACATCTTTTATAATGGACTCTAGCATTTTCCCCACTACCGATCAGCTTACCGGTCTGTAATTCCCCGTTTTCTCTCTACCACCTTTTTTGAATAGTGGGGTAACATTAGCTACCCTCCAATCCATGGGTACTGTTCCAGATTCAACCGAATGTTGGAAGATGATCAGCAATGTATCTACTATTTCTAGGGCCACTTCCTTAAGTACTCTAGGACATAGATTATCAGGCCCTGGGGATTTATCGGCCTTCAATCCCATCAGTTTCCCTAACACCATTTCCCTACAAATACTGATTTCTTTCAGTTCCACCCTTTCATCAGACCCTATGTTCCCCGACATCTCTGGTAGGTTATTTGTGTCCTCCTTTCTGAAGACAGAACCAAAATATGTATTTAGTTGGTCTGCCATTTCTTTGTTCCCCATTATAAATTCCCCTGATTCTGACTGCAAGGGACCTACGCTTGACTTCACCAATCTTTTTCTCTTCACAATATCTATAAAAGCTTTTACAGTCAGTTTTTATGTTCCCTGCAAGCTTACTCTCATATTCTATTTTCCCTTAATAACAACAGAAAATGCTGGAAAAACTCAGCAGGCCAGGCAACATCCATGGAGAGAAATTAGAGTCGACGTTTCGGGTCTAACCCTTTTTCAAAACCCGAAACGTCGACTCTATTTTCTCTCCACGGATGTTGCCTGGCCTGCTGAGTTTTTCCAGCATTTTCTGTTGTTATTTCGGATTTCCAGCATCTGCAGTATTTTGCTATCGTTCTATTTTCCCTTTCTTAATTAATCCCTTTGTCAGCCTTTGTTGAATCCTAAACTGCTCCCAATCCACAGGTTTACTGCTTTTTCTGGCCAATTTATATGTCCTCTCCTTGGATCTTATGCTACCCCTAATTTCCCTTGTTAGCCACGGTTGAGTCACCTTTTTTGTTTTATTTTTATGCCAAACTGGGAGGACAAATTCTGTAGTTCATCCATGCGGTCTTTGAATGTTTGCCATTGCCTATCCACTGTCAACCCTTTGAGTGACATTCCCCAATCAATCCTACCCAACTCGCGCCTCAGGCCATCGTATTTTCCTTTATTTAAATTTAGGACCCTAGACTCTGAGTCGACTACTTAATTCTCCATCTTAATGAAGAATTCGATCATATTATGATCGCTCCGACCCAAAGGGCCTCGTATAACAAGATTGCTAATTAATCCTTACTCGTTACATAATACCCAGTCTAAGATGGCCTGATCTCTGGTTGGTTCCTCAACATATTGGTCCAGGAAACCATCCCGTAAACACTCCAGGAATTCCTCCTCCACAGTGTTGTTAGTAATTTGGTTAGCCCAATCTATATGTAGATTAAAGTCACCCATGATGACTGCTGTGCCCTTATTGCACGCTTCTCTAATTTCCCTTTTAATGCCATCCCCAACCTCCGCATTACTGTTTGGAGGTCTATATACCACTCCCACTAACGTTTTCTGCCCCTTGGTATTTCTCAGTTCTACCCATACAGATTCCAGATCATCAGAGCTAATATCCTTCTTTACAATTGTGTTAATCCCTTCTTTAACCAGCAATGCTACCCCACCTCCCTTTCCTTTTTGCCTATCTATCCTGAATATTTAATACCCCTGGATGTTGAGTTCCCAGCCTTGGCCACCCTGGAGCCATGTTTACGTAATCCCAATCAAATCATATTTGTTTACCTCTATTTGTGCAGCTAATTCATCCACATTATTACAAATGCTCCTCGCATTAAGACACAAAGCCTTCAGGCTTGTTTTTTTAACGCTCTTAGATCTATTAGAATTATTATTTACTGTGGCCATGTTTGATTTAAACTGTTGATTGCTCTGACTGCCACTTTTGTTTTTCTCCTTGCTATCTTTTGCTTTTATCCTTGTTTCCCTTTCCTCTGTCCCCCTGTTCAGGTTCCCAACCCCCTGCCATTTTCGTTTAAACCCTCCCCCAGAGCACTAGCAAACACTCCCCCTAGGACATCGGTCCCGGCCCTGCCCAGGTGCAAACCGTCCGGTTTGAACTGGTCCCACCTCCCCCAGAACCGGTTCCAATGTCCCAGGAATTTGAATCCCTCCCCCTTGCACCATTCCTCTAGACACATATTCATCTGAAATATCCTTCTATTTCTACTCTGACTAGCATGTGGCACTGGTAGCAATCCTGAGATTACTACCTTTGAGGTCCTATTTTTTAATTTACCTCCTAACTCGCTATATTCAGCTTTTAGGACCTCATCCCGCTTTTTACCTATATCGTTGGTACCTATATGCACCACGACAGCTGACTGTTCACCCTCCCCTTCCAAGATGTTCTGCAGCCACTCTGAGATATCCTTGACCCTTGCACCAGGGAGGCAACACACCATCCTGGAGTCTCGTTTGCGGCCGCCTGTGCCTAGTACTCTGTCGGTTGGTCACCCATTTGGCAGTAGAGGCCAATACATTAAATATATTCAAGAAGGAGTTGGATATATTCCTTAAGGCTAAAGGGATCAAGGGGTATGGGGAGAAAGCAGGGGCCGGGTACTGAATTTGGATGATCAGCCATGATCGCATTGAATGACAGAGCAGGCTCGAGGGGCCGAATGGCCTACTCCTGCTCCTATCTTCTATGTTTCTATGTTTTGTTCCAATGAGGTGGCACTGATTATACAGTTGGCTCTAAACACTTGCAAGCTAAAGAAATCTCTAAATGTCTTACAAATGCAGTAACCAACAGTTTCTGAGCTCTGAAACTGACCATCTGCAACATGGCCTCCTTTACACCACTTCTGCAGCTGTCAGCTTATCAGATACATCAAAGCAGACTCAACTCACGACAGGGTGAACTGGCGTGTTCCTCAAGCAGTGGGTAACCAGTGGGGGAGCAAGTAAAATTGCAAGGTAGCCTCAAAATAGCATTAAATTGGCTGTTAACAAGCCATTTAATGATCGAAATTGTCTCCCCCGCCACTTGGTGTCGGGTCAGTTCTGCGCAGACAGACCAGACACCTGGGAGGCTCGCGTGGAGGCAGGTTGAGAGCGGGTTTCCTACCCGTTGTCAATCTTTGCTATTTTGTCAGCGGACCCGCCTCCAAACCCGCCCTTTGAGCGCCGGTAAAATCCAGCCCTTAGTGTGTGAGTGTGGGATTCATTCTATATCTGACTGTCTCCGGTACAGTATGTGAGTGTGGCACCTGTCAGTGTTTGGTACTGTGTACATGTGTGGGATTCATTCTGTATCCGTCAATCTCTGGTACTGTGTGTTAGTGTGAGTATCATTCTTAACTCTGTCAGTCTCAGGTACTGTATGTGAGTGTGTAACTTATTCTGTAGCTATCCTCTGGTACGGTATGTGAGTGTGGCATTTATACAGCACCTGTCAGTGTTTGGTACTGTGTACAAGTGTGGGATTCATTCTGTATCCGTCAGTCTCTGGTACTGTGTGTTAGTGTGAGTATCATTCTTAACTCTGTCAGTCTCAGGTACTGTATGTGAGTGTGTAACTTATTCTGTAGCTATCCTCTGGTACTGTATGTGAGTGTGTGCATCATTATGTAACTGTCGTTCTCTGAGACAGTTTGCCAGGCTAGATTAATTCTACATAGATTTACATAGATAGTATGTGAGTTGTGGGTGGGTATAGAATTTATTGTTGAGGTAGGAAATCGGGATTCATTGTGAACCTGTCACTCGGGTACTATGTGTCAGGTCTATCTGGTACTTAATTTGTAGCTAAGGCTGCATTATTGTGGGATTGTGCCTTTCAATCTGATAGTGGGTGTGATTTTGGACTGGGATTTATATATCTACCAGTCAGTGGTACTGAGTTGGGGTGAAATGGAAACAGCGTTTGTCTCTCCTGCTCTGTTTGACTGTTGGATTGAAAATATGTCTCTGGAATTTGAAATCAGTGACTGAATACTTCTGCTGTCGGAGAGTGGGGAACTGATGAGCTGTCTGTGTCTCTGCACTCTGAGTGATAATGTACCGACTGTATGTGAGAAGGACCTGCCTGCACTGTTCCATGTGCCTCAGGTGAAGGAAACGTCACGTTCATTCCAATTCCTTCAAGTATTTAACTGTAAGAAGAATAAGTATCTCTTATAACAGATGAAATAGAGGGGTAGAAAATGCATAAAGTATCAATTTATTCCCTGTTAATAATCATTATGAACACTGGCAAAGGAAAGCCAGTGATACAAACAGCGTCAGTGTATGACTCCACTGCAGTACAGCATTCAGCTTCTGTATACCAGGAGTGTAATGTGGTTTTACAACAATTTAGTGACATCCAGACACAACCCAGCCCCTGCACTGGGCAACGAATGGCACCTTTGCACAGACCAGATTGCTACTTCCCTCTCTCTTGTGATTAACCGTTCAACCAAAGTCAAACAGCCGCTTTTTAAAATGTTTGCTTCACACTTCTCACTTGGTACCTGCAATAGATGCTCCTTCTATAACTCCCCACATCTTTATTGTCTGGATCTGTTTCCACTGTTCACTGTCCAATAACAAACAGGGTGAGACTGGAACTAAACCCAAACATTCATTCCTGGTTTGGGTGGAGAAAGTAACAATGATTTACAACAACAGATGTTTCACATTCTGTCTCCCTTACCCTGTCCACACCGCCTATAACAGATTCTTCACATTCTGTCTCCCTTACCCTGTCCACACCGCCTATAACAGATTCTTCACATTCTGTCTCCCTTACCCTGTCCACACCGCCTATAACAGATTCTTCACATTCTGTCTCCCTTACCCTGTCCACACCGCCTATAACAGATTCTTCACATTCTGTCTCCCTTACCCTGTCCACACCGCCTATAACAGATGTTTCACATTCTGTCTCCCTTACCCTGTCCACACCGCCTATAACAGATGTTTCACATTCTGTCTCCCTTACCCTGTCCACACCGCCTATAACAGATTCTTCACATTCTGTCTCCCTTACCCTGTCCACACCGCCTATAACAGAGTCTTCACATTCTGTCTCCCTTACCCTGTCCACACCGCCTATAACAGATTCTTCACATTCTGTCTCCCTTACCCTGTCCACACCGCCTATAACAGACTCTTCACATTCTGTCTCCCTTACCCTGTCCACACCGCCTATAACAGATGTTTCACATTCTGTCTCCCTTACCCTGTCCACACCGCCTATAACAGACTCTTCACATTCTGTCTCCCTTACCCTGTCCACACCGCCTATAACAGATTCTTCACATTCTGTCTCCCTTACCCTGTCCACACCGCCTATAACAGACTCTTCACATTCTGTCTCCCTTACCCTGTCCACACCGCCTATAACAGACTCTTCACATTCTGTCTCCCTTACCCTGTCCACACCGCCTATAACAGATGTTTCACATTCTGTCTCCCTTACCCTGTCCACACCACCTATAACAGATGTTTCACATTCTGTCTCCCTTACCCTGTCCACACCGCCTATAACAGATGTTTCACATTCTGTCTCCCTTACCCTGTCCACACCGCCTATAACAGACTCTTCACATTCTGTCTCCCTTACCCTGTCCACACCGCCTATAACAGATTCTTCACATTCTGTCTCCCTTACCCTGTCCACACCGCCTATAACAGATTCTTCACATTCTGTCTCCCTTACCCTGTCCACACCACCTATAACAGAGTCTTCACATTCTGTCTCCCTTACCCTGTCCACACCGCCTATAACAGATTCTTCACATTCTGTCTCCCTTACCCTGTCCACACCGCCTATAACAGATTCTTCACATTCTGTCTCCCTTACCCTGTCCACACCGCCTATAACAGATGTTTCACATTCTGTCTCCCTTACCCTGTCCACACCGCCTATAACAGATGTTTCACATTCTGTCTCCCTTACCCTGTCCACACCGCCTATAACAGATTCTTCACATTCTGTCTCCCTTACCCTGTCCACACCGCCTATAACAGATTCTTCACATTCTGTCTCCCTTACCCTGTCCACACCGCCTATAACAGATTCTTCACATTCTGTCTCCCTTACCCTGTCCACACCACCTATAACAGATGTTTCACATTCTGTCTCCCTTACCCTGTCCACACCGCCTATAACAGATGTTTCACATTCTGTCTCCCTTACCCTGTCCACACCGCCTATAACAGATGTTTCACATTCTGTCTCCCTTACCCTGTCCACACCACCTATAACAGATGTTTCACATTCTGTCTCCCTTACCCTGTCCACACCGCCTATAACAGATGTTTCACATTCTGTCTCCCTTACCCTGTCCACACCACCTATAACAGATTCTTCACATTCTGTCTCCCTTACCCTGTCCACACCGCCTATAACAGATTCTTCACATTCTGTCTCCCTTACCCTGTCCACACCACCTATAACAGATTCTTCACATTCTGTCTCCCTTACCCTGTCCACACCGCCTATAACAGATTCTTCACATTCTGTCTCCCTTACCCTGTCCACACCACCTATAACAGATTCTTCACATTCTGTCTCCCTTACCCTGTCCACACCGCCTATAACAGATGTTTCACATTCTGTCTCCCTTACCCTGTCCACACCACCTATAACAGATTCTTCACATTCTGTCTCCCTTACCCTGTCCACACCGCCTATAACAGATGTTTCACATTCTGTCTCCCTTACCCTGTCCACACCGCCTATAACAGACTCTTCACATTCTGTCTCCCTTACCCTGTCCACACCGCCTATAACAGACTCTTCACATTCTGTCTCCCTTACCCTGTCCACACCGCCTATAACAGATGTTTCACATTCTGTCTCCCTTACCCTGTCCACACCGCCTATAACAGATGTTTCACATTCTGTCTCCCTTACCCTGTCCACACCGCCTATAACAGATGTTTCACATTCTGTCTCCCTTACCCTGTCCACACCGCCTATAACAGATGTTTCACATTCTGTCTCCCTTACCCTGTCCACACCGCCCAAGAGTGGCCTCTCCCTTCCGCCGCTCAGTCCATGTACTGGGACCAATTTGTGCTCCACTACGCCTCTTACAAACAGCCCGCGACACCCCCTGAACTTGCCCCGGACTCACTGCCCATCTGAGATCCCAAAGCGATTTGCTGCTATTTGCTCGCTTACCCCGGGCCGTGAAATCTCCAATCCCAACTGTTTCAAACCATCTTCTTCCGCTCACTGAGTGAATGGCACGCAGGCAGCGGTGGGGGAGGGGAGCCCGCATGCGTACTTCTGCTCACTGTGAAACGACGCAGGGGGCGGGGCTTACCGCGCATGCGTTGCTCTCTGCAATATTTCAGAATTTAAAAACAAAGGGAGCTTTCCCTAACTCGCTTTCATCAGAGTGTGAGCAAAGAAAGTGGGCCTGGGGGGAAGGACAGAGAAGGTTTAAAGCTGCGGGCTTGTCCCTTTAAGATGCTCAATTTGGGATCATTCCTTGCAGGGTGTTGTTTTTCATGAGCCCCTCTTCAGAAAGCAATGCTGCAGAAACATGGGAGGAACGAGGGAGTCGGAGTGTTTGCTGGGACCGCGCAGGAGTTAATATCTGACAGCCACCGTCCCAGATTGATTTAATAAAAGTGAAAGACTCGGTCAATGAGAGTAATACCGAAAGGCCCTGAGCTGCAAGACTGCAGCGAGTACAACAGGCAAGAGTTGGTTAAATATTGGACATTGTTTTTCTCACTCTCTGGCACTTTCCCGGAGTGCGCGATTAATAATATGACTGTCTGGTAAAAGATCAGTGTACAATTAGACTGCATCTTCTGTCTTTCCATTGGGTTTTTTCTGCATAAAACGGGAATTTACAGGTCAGTCTGGAACTGATACTATCTCTGTCTCTCATCGCCCGCCTCACTCTGTCTCTGACTCTCCCTCCGCCCTCTGTCACTATCAGCTCTCTCTTTGTACTTGTAGTAACCTGGGAGGTTATGAGTAACCTGATCCACCAGGTGGTGCTGTGGCAATTGGTCTCCTGAGTTAAGTCTGATCTGTACTGGTTGTACTCTTTGTTTTTGCTGCCTCATGGCAGAAGCTTTTATGTGCAAGTGTTGATTAAACCATGTTACGGAGTTAACCTGTGTCCGTCTCCATCTATGGCCACCTCAAGATACCACAGTACTGTGTATGAATCAACTGTTATTGAGCATAATATGAAGACTTTGATACGAAGTTGAAGACTGATAGTGTCTCTGTCTGTCTGTGTCTCTCTGGTCGCCGTCTCTGGGTATTGAGGATGGGACCGATAGGACACCAGTTACTGTTATATGTCCCTCAGTTTAGAAGAGGGAAACGCAGACAGACCTGAGGGCGGTGAACATATAATTTATTATATTATATTTATATATAAAGCAAAAACATGTTTCTGCGTGCGCACAATATTAGTAATTTAAAAGCAGATATGGGTTAACACAGCCACAGCTGTGATTGGCTCTTGCCCCTGAATCTGGGGAACAGACTCTGCGAGGAGCGCCGGCCTCAGAGTGTTTAACAGTTACTGAGCTGGGAAACGACAACTAACCCCCCGTGAATCCGCAGCACAGGCCGAGCAGAGAGGAAAGCCTGTCCTGGGAACTGTAAATCTGGGGAACAGTTTGTCCTGTGACTGTGCAGATGTGAACATTGTGTCAGAGAGTGTGTTAAAGGGGCGGGCGGCCAAGTCTAATGTCACTGTGTTTGTGTGTCCGGACTCATCGCCGGATTGCCGAGTCCCTCTTGTGTAAAATAAAAATATTTGCCAGTCATAGAATCGCCCTGCTCCCCTGCTCAGCCCCGAAGTGGGAATTTAAGGTAAAGCTTGAGTTGATAATCAAGATTTCAGTCGAAAACCAGAGACCATGTCAGCGATCGGGTGAGAGAGCGCGATGAGTGCAGCATTGAAAGGGGTTTAAATCGAGACTGGAGCCTTGAATTCGGTTGAAACTTTTTCGACAGCAAACGTTCTGGTCTTAGAATCAGGAAGGATCTCGACTGGGATTCTGGAGTGCCGGATTTTCAATGGTATCGGAGAGTTTATGAGGAGAGAGAAACACAGAAATGCTGCAGGGGCCGGGAGCTGACAGCAGGATGTCTCCGCCCCGTCCGCTCGCTGCCTTTAAATTGCTCTGTGCCGCCACCTCTGGATTCATTTCTGACCCACTTCTGACTGTCAGAGAGATTTTCTACAGAGTTCCCGACATGAATGACACCGCAGCCGCCGAAACGGCTCCTCCAGCCGCCGCCGCTCAAATCAAGACTCCCAAGAAGCAGAAGACTGTTTCCCGGCCCAAGAAAGCCGGTCCCAAGTTGGGCGAGCAGATCGTCAAGATTGTGGCGGATTGCAGCGATCGCAAGGGGACGTCCATGGTCGCGATAAAGAAGGCTCTGGCTGACAGCGGCCTGGATGTGGAGCAGCTCCGGTCCCAGATCAGGGCGAGTATCAAGAGGAATGTGGAAAATGGTATCTTGGTGCACACCACGGGCAAGGGCGCCTCCGGCTCTGTCAAAATGGCAAAGCAGCAAAGCCAGGGAAAAGAGGTAAAGGTGAAGAAAGCAGCAGCCAAGAAATCTCCAGCGAAGAAAGCAGCAGCCAAGAAAGTCGCAACAAAGAAACCGGCAGCTAAGAAATCAGCAGCCAAGAAACCAGCAGCCAAGAAAACGGGCACCAAGAAGGCGCCAACGCCAAATAAGACGGCGACTCTTAAGAAAAAGGCTCCTGCGAAGAAGCCCCAAACCCCCAAGAGGGCCATAGTGGCAAAGGTGAAGGCGGCCAAGAGGGTGGAAAAATCGAAGGCCAAGCCCAAGTCGAAATCAGCAAAGGCTAAGAGAGCAGCGCCCAAAAAGAAGTAAAATATCAAGTGTAACCTGTAAACATCTGAACCCAACGGCTCTTCTCAGAGCCACCCACATTTCTCAGAAAAGAGCTGATCCCGGAATCAAATGATTCCTGTCCCTACGCCGGGCTCAGATTTCAGATAGAAATCATTTCAAGTAAACCCAGGATCCCTGGTGACTCGCTGACATTCGCTCCCTCCCCCCACTGTCTGCAATAAAACAGAATGGGATGTCCGGGCCGGGCCTCACTAACTGGGGGTGTGTTCGGGTCCAGTCTCAGTTCATGGTCATTTTCATTTCACAGATTCAAGTTGAGAGTCTCAGTGAGTCGGTAACACTGGCGGAGAAACCCCGCGTCACAACTCAAATCGCAACACATGAGATTGTCCAAATCAGCTGGAATAAGGTGTTTGTAAACTGCTGAACTGGGCTGGGAAGGCAGGTGTGGGGAGATGGAATAGGGGCTGGCACTGAAATGGAAGGAGGCGGGTCGACTTGTTACAGAGGGACTGTACATAGGCGGGAATATTACTGATTCTTAATTGTAACAGGACCTTATTTAAACATTCCGAGTTTCTGGAAATCCTTGAATATGAAGCCCGAGTCTGTAAGGATTTGTGCGGAGCTGTGTTCCGGTTTTGTTGCCGATAAATGTTTTGAAATTGGCGGTTGCAGAAAATTGGTGGTGGAGCTGGAAGATCAGAGGTCGCTCTCTGCTCTGTCTGTGACTCTCTCACTGTCTCCTCCCCTCCCGGTCTCTCTCTCTCTGTGACTCTCAGTCTGTCTCCTCCCCTCCCGGTCTCTCTCTGTCTCTGACTCTCAGTCTGTCTCCTCCCCTCCCGGTCTCTCTCTGTCTCTGACTCTCAGTCTGTCTCCTCCCCTCCCGGTCTCTCTCTCTCTGTGACTCAGTCTGTCTCCTCCCCTCCCGGTCTCTCTCTGTCTCTGACTCTCAGTCTATCTCCTCCCCTCCAGCTCTCACTCTGTCACCTCCCCTCCAGCTCTCTCTGTCTCTGTCTGTGACTCAGTCTGTCTCCTGCCCTCCCGGTCTCTCTCTCTCTCTCTCTCTCTGACTCTGTCTCCTCCCCTCCCGGTCTCTCTTTCTGTGTGACTCAGTCTGTCTCCTCCCCTGCCGTCTCCTTTACTCTGACGCTTTCTCAGTCGGGTCGGAGCCAGCTCTATAAAAAGAAACCAGCAGCAGTTCGTGTCTCACTCAGCAGCGATTTGAATGAACAACGACCATGTCTGGCAGAGGTAAAGGAGGAAAAGGATTGGGTAAAGGCGGAGCCAAGCGACATCGTAAAGTGCTTCGTGATAACATCCAGGGCATCACCAAACCAGCTATCCGCCGCCTGGCTCGCCGTGGCGGTGTCAAGCGGATCTCGGGCCTGATCTATGAGGAGACTCGCGGGGTGCTGAAGGTTTTCCTGGAGAATGTGATCAGGGATGCGGTCACCTACACTGAGCACGCCAAGCGTAAGACGGTCACTGCCATGGATGTGGTGTACGCTCTGAAACGGCAGGGCCGCACTCTCTATGGATTCGGGGGCTAAACCACTCGACCCTTTCTACTCCGCATAAAACAAAGGCTCTTTTAAGAGCCACCCAACACCTCACCGAGAGAGCAGTCACCTGGGAACTAGAGTGGGGATATATTGTGATGGTAATTGGTTTAAGAGAGTTGATGAATAGGGGGAGATTTCGCTAAGACTCACTAACGGGGGCGGGGATATGTTGTAGTGGGAAAGTATTTCTGTTCTATCTGGGACATTATTTCCGCCCTGGGTGTAAAGACAGCGAGGTCACCTACACATGAACACGGGTCTCCTCACATTTATTGTTTAAATACCGGTATCTGCAATAGTGTAAATCGGGTGATAGCCCGTCGGCACCATTGAAGTCAATGGGAATATTCATCGGGAGAGACTAAAACGGGCTGCCGATTCCCTCTCACCCGTTTTACACTAGCGCACAAAGTGAAGACCATTCCCCATCGGACAGAACCGAGGAAGGAGTCGATTTAAAGCCCGATTGTAAAACAGCGCCGGGAATCTCTGACCGCAAGTCTGCCACTTTCAAAGAGAGATTATTACTTCTTGTCACAAACAAGCTTTCTCTCAAAGTCCGTTACATTGAAAATGGCGGGTGTTCTGAAAATGATGAATAATTTCAACTCAGCCAATCGGGGCCCGGTAATTGCCGGCGTTTCCTTCTGCCTGTCAGAGCTCGGCCCCGGACTGGGGGTCGGGCTGGAGCCAGTCACAGCCCCGGGGCGGGGCGGGCCCTCACACACCCTTTAAAAGGCGGCCGCAGAGCCGGCTCTGCCTTAACAGGCTCTGTGTTCCAGATTGTGCTGAGATCCGTGAGAAAATGGCCAGGACCAAGCAGACAGCGCGCAAATCGACTGGAGGGAAAGCTCCTCGCAAACAGCTGGCGACCAAAGCGGCCCGGAAGAGCGTTCCAGCCACGGGCGGAGTGAAGAAGCCTCATCGGTACAGACCCGGCACTGTGGCTCTGAGGGAGATCCGCCGCTACCAGAAATCCACCGAGCTGCTCATCCGCAAACTGCCCTTCCAGCGCCTGGTGCGAGAGATCGCTCAGGACTTCAAGACAGACCTGCGCTTCCAGAGCTCGGCTGTCATGGCCCTGCAGGAGGCCAGCGAGGCTTACCTGGTGGGGCTCTTTGAGGACACGAACCTCTGCGCCATCCACGCCAAGCGAGTCACCATCATGCCCAAAGACATCCAGCTGGCCCGCCGCATCCGCGGAGAGCGCGCCTAAACCCGGCTTCAGCACCAAGTACAACAACGGCTCTTTTCAGAGCCACCAAACAGCAAAGGAAAGAGCTGTGATCTCCTGAACCAGTGATATCTGTTGCTCATTAGCCCAGTAACTTGCGGGTGAGCATGCATTTAGGATGGAGAGCTCGTAAACTCCTCTTGATGCATTATAAGGGACTAATAAAAATCCCAGTTTTGGTTGGAAGTAGCTATGGAACCCCTCTCCGTTCTCATGATTGTTCATAAATATTAGATGTGATCTTTAATAAACTTAAATCGGTGCAGAGAACACGCAACACATCTCCATCGCTGACTTTAACCGCGTTCCCTGGAACAGCCGCCTTTAACCCGCGGGGCGAGAATCGGGCGGGGTAACAGGCAGCTTAGTGACCAGAGAATGCAGGTGGGGCAAGGAGGCAGAAAGGAACCAGCATTCAAATTATCTAATCGTAAAAGAGCAGAATCGAATCCAGCCCTGCTATTAAATGAATTCATCAGCTCCGAAGCTGTTCAGAAAACTCTGATCCTTTCACGGCACAGTAGGAGGCCATTCGCTCCATCGAGTCGGTGCCGATTATTAGATTCAATTCTGGCCGCTTCATTTGCTCTTGGAGCTCACAGCGCTGAGACAGATGAGGTGACCTTGGCTCGAGTTTACTGGCGCTTTTTCCTCTTCCAGACATTTCCACAAACTCATACTTTCACAGAACAAGGAATTGCTCCCGCTCTCGCCCTTATACCTTCAGGAGGAATGCAGTGAAGGCAGTTGTGATTGGTCACTGTGCTGATTCTCATTGGGCTGTTCATGTCACCAATCAGCAGGCGGCAATGAGAAAGCAGCAGAAAATTTCAAATTTGAAAAGCCCGCCAATATATTCGGAAGACCAGCAGCGGCTTTAGAAAATAAAACTACTTTGTCAAAAAATTAGTCTCAGTTCCACGTTTCCCTTCACAAATTTCAGACACTTTCAGTTTGGTCTAAATTAGTGTTTAGTCTGCTCGCTTTCAAATTGTCTATCGGGCGAACCGAAAGACCCGAGCACAGCATTATTTAACAAGACACGTTCCAGCGGAATCTTTCTAAACAAACATCAGATTATGGATTGATTTCCATTCACAGAAGTTGCAGCGGGAATTAACCCGGAGCCGAAACTCCTGGTGCAATTAATCGAACAGTGATATTAAGAGTTGCTATTCGACCAAGGATTTATCGTTAATGAACTAATATCCCGATAATAAATTAACCAACTTCAGGAAGAGTGAAACGAACGACTGAAAACTGACCCAATCCCCTTAAATCGCTCTAACCGATAATATCCTGGGAAATATGAACGGGGCTGAGAACAGAGTAAAAAGGGTCAGTGTTAAATCCTACCGAAAACTGCATTTCGAAGAAACTCCCTACTAGATTAAAACAAAAACCAAACATTTACCGAACTCCAGAAAGACATTTAACATATAGTAAAAACACTACAATAAAACATTTCCAGAGAGCCGTTGGTGTAGCTTTTTCAGAGAAACTGTGGGTGGCTCTTAAAAGAGCCGTTGTGTTTGTCTTGTTGGTCTGTTGTGCTGTTTTACTTGGAGCTGGTGTATTTGGTCACCGCCTTTGTCCCTTCAGACACGGCGTGCTTGGCCAGCTCCCCGGGCAACAGCAAGCGCACGGCGGTCTGGATCTCCCGGGAACTGATGGTGTGCCGCTTGTTGTAATGGGCCAGGCGGGAAGACTCACCCGCGATGCGCTCGAAAATATCATTCACAAAGGAGTTCATGATGCTCATGGCCTTGGAGGAGATGCCGGTGTCGGGGTGAACCTGCTTCATCACTTTGTAGATGTAGATGGAATAACTCTCCTTCCTTGACTTTCTCCTCTTCTTACCGCTCTTTGTTGGCGCTTTATTCAAGGTTTTCTTGGCCCCCTTTTTAGGAGCTGGTTTCTTCTTCTCTTCAGGCATCTTCAAACTCAATTTCAGACAAAGAAATAAATCGAATGCGTTCTGGGAGCGGATTAAATAGGCAGCCCCACAACGCTATGCTAATAAAGGATGGGTGAAGGCAATGATTGTGATTGGTCCGTTTGTAAAGATGTCACAAACTTTTTCGAGGAACTCTCTGATTGGTTTCCTTGGATATCCAATTAGATTTAGTACCTGTCACCAATCAAAAGCATTCTCACTGCAATCAGGAAATACATTTCCAAAAGAGTCTCTCCAACCCCAGTTTTTATTGAAATAGCCGCTCACTGTGTCGCTATTGTGCTTCGATCAATCAACAAAAAACTGTAACTTAACAAAAATACATCAAATGAAATGTAACAAATTAAATTAAAATTTGGTTTCCGGGGGTGATGATGCACTCCAGTCTCTGCGGCGTCCACTGGTCGCGGAAGGCCTCGAGCATGTCGGCGGATACCAGCTGCTCCACCTCCAGGGCCACCCGGGTACGAATGTGGCCGCAGAAGAGAAGCAGGTAGTACGACCGACCGAACCTGTTGACCGCCCGCTGCCTTGAGCAGTTGATGGCCACTTTGGCCAGGCCCAGGAGCAGTCCTACAAGGAGGCCCCCTGACCTGCCCGCTCCCCTCCACACCGGGTGAACAAAGATCAGGAGTGTGGGACTGAAGTGCAGCCAAAGGTCGAGGAGCAGCCCCTTCAAATAATGGAAGAGGGGCTGCAACCTCTTACACTCTACATAAACGTGGAACACGGACTCCTCCAGACCGCAGAAAAGGCAGGCGGCCTGGGAGTCCGTGAACCTACTTAAAACCTTATTGCACCAGACTGCCCCGTGCAACACCCTCCAGGCCAAGTCCCCAATAGATAAAGGGAGGGCTCCCACGTAGAGAGCCCTCCATTGGGGACACCCGCCTCCTCTGGACGGCAAGATGGTGTGCCAAGGTGTCTCCGAATGGCAGCCGAGGATGGCAAAAAGGAGGGTCTTCAAGAGCAGCCCGTACAGGAATCCCCTCCGTGCAGAATGGAAAGGCACGGAAGGGATTTCCCGCAGACGGCTCAAGTTGTGAGGCGCCGGCTCCCGAGAAGGTTTTCGGGGCCGGGCGCCGATGAGGAATTCCGTCTGGACGGGGGTCAGTTCGGACAGGATCACCCCACGTGCCTGAGCCTCCTCGATACACCTAGTGGACACAGGGCCCAGTGCCACTTTCAGCGTCTCGATGGCTTTGGCCGCGAGCTGGGCATTGGCCCAGGACAGGCGCTGCGCCAACACCTCTGGTGCCATACAACCCGCTCTTCCGCCAGCAAGTAGGTCCCCGACTCTGGTCACCGTGACAGACACAACTCTGCCCTCCGCCAGCCACATGAATCCACATTCATGGAGGTGCGGATTCCTGAGCAGCGGCTCCTGTAGGACAGCCGCCACTCCTGACGGGGGAGAATTCCATCTGCAGGCATCCTTGTTCCAGATCCTGAGCAGTTCCTGGTAGAAGACAGGCAGCTCCCGCAAGGAGGCACGGGTACCCCCCAGTTTTACAAACAGGAGCTGCGTGTTGTAATTGAGGCCGTGCAGCTGGCGGAAGAAATAACTCGGCAGCGCACACTATCTAGGCGGAGCCTCGACGTACAGGTATCTTTCTGCAGGGTCCGAAGATGGAAAGTCACAGCCTGGGTGATAAGTCATTAGCCCAGTAACTTGGGGGTGAGAATACATGTTTTATGTCGTGCCACAAGTTTACTCAATGGGTGCAGCACTGATACCTGATCTAAAATTCATAAACCAGTGCCAGTCATTGCCGCTCAGCACTCATTCTGCCCTCTACGATGCATTACCTGAGATTAATAATAAACATCCCAGTTTTGATAGCAGTCACCCTTACGCTGCGGGGAGAGAATCCCCGATCTGATACGGCCGGGGTAACAGGCAACTTTGTAGGTGGGATAGCGGAAAGAAGCCAGCATCTAAACCCAGAAGAGACCAGACTCGAAAGAAGCCCTTCTATTACTAAACGAATTCTACAGCTCCAAAGCTGTTCAGATAACTCAAACTCCTTCAAACAGTAACTACCCCTTTCACTGATTGTGTGGGTGGCTCTGAAAAGAGCCGTTGGGTTATTAGATTAAATTTTGGCCACTTCACTTGCTCTTGGAGCTCACAGCGCTGGTTTTCTTGGGCAGCAGCACAGCCTGGCTATTAGGCAACACCCCACCCTGAGTTAATTGCACAATACTGCGGATGCTGGAAATCTGAAATAACAACAGAAAATGCTGGAAATACTCAGCAGGCCAGGCAGCATCCGTGGAGAGAGAAACAGAGTTAACGTTTCAGGTCTGGGACCCTTCATCAGAACTGGAAGAAGCTGGAGATGTAACAGATATTAAGCAGGTGCAGAGACGGGGCGGTTAGGAGGGGAGGAAGGAGTAGAAAGAACATCCTGTACTTTTGTAAGAGGCAGGAAAGATAAAATGTTGCAAATGGGAATGGCAAAAATCATACTGCATGAAAAATGGGGGCAGGGATAATTATCTGAAATTGTTGAACTCAATGTTGAGTCCGGCAGGCTGCAAAGTGCCCAATCGAAAGATGAGGTGCTGTTCCTCGAGCTTACGTTGAGCTTCATTGGAACAATGCAATAGCCCGAGGACAGAGAGATCAGAGTGGGAGTGAAGCGGTGAATTAAAGTGACAGGCGACCGGAAGCTCAGGGTCACCCGTACAGACTGAACGGAGGTGTTCTGCAAAGCGGTCACCAAATCTGCGTTTGGTCTCCCCAATGTAGAGGAGACCGCATCATGAGCAGCGAATACAGTATATTAAATTGCAAGAAGTACAAGTAAATCGCTGTTTCACCTGGGGCCCCAAACACCCCTTAAATCAGCTCTAACTGACCATATTGTGGGAAATATGAAAGGGGTTGAGAACAGCTTACAAAGGGTCGGAGAATCTCCCTACCAGATTAAAACAGAAATCAGACATTTAGTATTAAAAAGTCACTACAATAAAACAATTCCAGAGAGACGTTGGTGCAGCTTTTTCAGAGAAACTGTGGGTGGCTCTTAAAAGAGCCATTGTGTTTGTCTTGTTGGTCTGTTGTGTTGTTTTACTTGGAGCTGGTGTATTTGGTCACCGCCTTTGTCCCTTCAGACATGGTGTGCTTGACCAGCTCCCCAGGCAACAGCAAGCGCACGGCGGTCTGGATCTCCCGGGAACTGATGGTGTGCCGCTTGTTGTAATGGGCCAGGCGGGAAGCCTCACCCACGATGTGCTCAAAAATATCATTCACAAAGGAGTTCATGATGCTCATGGCCTTGGAGGAGATGCCGGTGTCGGGGTGAACCTGCTTCATCACTTTGTAGATGTAGATGGAATAACTCTCCTTCTTTGACTTTCTCCTCTTCTTACCGCTCTTTCTTGGCGCTTTATTTAGGGATTTCTTGGCCCCCTTCTTTGGAGCTAGTTTCTTCACCTCCTCAGGCATCTTCAAACTAAACTTCAGTTACACCAATAGCGCAAATTCGTTCCGGGAGTGTATTAAATAGGCAGCCCCAGAGCGCTATGCCAATAAAGGATGGGTGAAGGCAATGATTGTGATTGGTTAGTTTGTATTGATGTTACAATACTTTTTCCCAGAAACATTCTCATTGGTTTCCTTGGATATCCAATTAGATTTAGTACCTGCCACCAGTCACAAGCTCCCTCACTGCAATCAGGGAATACATTTTCAAAAGATTCTCCAGCCCCAGTTTATATTGAAATAGCCGCTCAGTGTTAAGATCCCCCGGGAAATGTCACCTGTTCGTCGGCGAGAAGGGCCCGAGTCCTCTGGTGATTCCCACACATGTGATTACCTTGATGTGTGATTTTTGTCCCTTTCTGTTGATAATTCGTTTTTAACCTGATTTGTACAGTGTATCTTGAGTGCATTACCCGGGTGCATTGACATTCAATGATATTTTGAAGCTTTTCCCTCTGCTGTTCTTGCCCGTTCTTGTTTAAATATATATTTAAGTCTATCATTAAAAATCACGGCCCCTCGAGCCTGCTCTGCCATTCAATAAGATCATGGCTGATCATCGGCATCAACTCCACTTTCCTGCCTGATCTCCATATCCCTTGATTCCCCGAGAGTCCAAAAATCTATCTACCTCAGCCTTGAATATACTCAAAGACTTAGCATTCACAGCCATGTGAATTCCTAAGATTCACAACCCTTTGAGTGAAGAAATTCCTCCTCATCTCGGTCTTAAATGGCCTACCCCTTAACCTGAAACTATGCCCCCTAGTTCTAGACACTCCAGCCGGGGAAACAGCCTCTCAGCATCTACCCTGTCAATCCTCTTCAGAATTTTGTATGTTTCAATGAGATCACCTCTCATTCTTCTAAACTCCAGAGAGTATAGGCCCATTCTACACAATCCCTCATCATAGAATAGCCCGCTCATCCCAGGAATCAATCTAGTGAACCTTCAATGCACCGCCTCCAAGGCAAGTATATCCTTCCTTAGATAAGGAGACCAGAACTGTGCACAGTACTCCAGGTGTGGTCTCACCAATGCCCTGTACAATTGTAGCAAGACTTCCTTACTCTTATACTCCAACCCCTTGTAATAAAGGCCAACATTCCATTTGCCTTCCTTATTGCTTGCTGTACCTGCATGCTAGCTTTCTGTGTTTCTTGCACGAGGACACCCAAATCTCTCTGAACACCAACATTTGAAAGTTTCTCACCATTTAAAAAATATTCTGTTTTTCTATTCTTCCTGCCAAAGTGAATAACCTCACATTTCCCTACATTATACTCCATCTGTCACCTTACTGCCCACTTTTTTAGTGTATCTAAATCCCATTGCAGCCTCTTTGTGTTCTCGTCACAGTTTACTGTCCCACCTAGCTTTGTATATCAACAACCAATCCTCAATTCATGCTAATATATTACCCCCAATACCATGAGTCCTAATTTTGTGTAATAACCTCTTGTGTGGCACCTTATTGAATGCTTTTTGAAAAACCAAATACACTACATCCACTGGTTCCCCCTCATCCATCCTGCTAGTTACATCTTTGACAGATTTGTCAAACACGATTTCCCTTTCATAAAACCATGTTGACTCTGCCTAATCATATTATAATTTTCTAAGTGCCCCGTTACCATGTCCCTAATAATAGATTCTTGCATTTTGCCTACAACTGATGTCAGGCTAACTGGCCTATCGTTCCCCGTTTTCTCTCTTCCTCCTTTCTTAAATAGCGGGGTTATGTTTTCTACCTTCCAATCCTTGGGAACTGTTCTAGAATCTAGAGAATTCTGGAAGATTAATACCAGCGCCCTCACTATCTCTGCAGCTACCTCTTTTAAAACCCTAGGATGCAGGTCATCAGGTCCAGGGGATTTGTCGCCACTTAGTCCCATTAATTTCTCCAGTACTATGTCTTTCCTTACACTAATTTCTTTAAGTTTCTCATTCTCTCTAGACCCTTGGTTCCCCATTATTTCCGGAATGTTTTTTGTGTCCTCTACTGTGAAGACAGATACAAACTACTTCTGTAATAACTCTGCCATTTCCTTATTGCTCATTATAATTTCTCCTGTCTCTGCCTCTAATGGACCCACATTTACTTTCACTAATCTCTTCCTATTTAAATAACTATAGAAACGTTTACAATCTGTTTTTATGTCTCTTGCTAATTTACTCTCGTATTCTTTTTTCTCTTTCCTTATCAATCTCTTGGTCCTCCTTTGCTGAATTCTAAAATCCTCCCAATCCTCAGGCTTACTACTTTTTTGGCAACATTATGAAGTGGGGAAAGAGTTAAAATAACATCGCTGGCAGCTCACAGAATGGTGTAAGGGAGACAGTTGCTAACATGAAAGACCACATCCATAAGGTGTGGTCAAGATAACTGACCTTTGAGACTAAAAACAATTCAGTTGAGACATGATGTCTAGCATTTCAGCTGCCCTTAGGGTTTTGTTATCTGGGTCACAATACATCCAAATTATCTTTTAATCAGCGTTCAACAGTTTGAGCTAATAATTGGGTATGCAGCTTACACATGTTTACCTTAGGACATGAAACCCAATTCATGAAGATGCATGTGGGCCAAGATCCAATCAGGTTGCAGGAATGAATTGTGCATGAGACCGCCATGCTTATTTGCATGTATAAAAATGTAGGGTTTGCTGTAACAATTTGGAGTAGTCTGGCTAAGACAGAGCAGATTGTCTCCCCACCGGTGTAATAAAGGCAACTTGACTATCGATCTGAAAACCTTGTGTCGAGTGTTGGTTTAAAATACTCCACATCAATTGGCGTCATGAACAGGATTCCACGCGGACGGGAGGCACGGGTAAGTGAAGCCAAGCCAAAAAACATGAGTACTTTTAAATTACCACATACAGTTAGGGCAAGGCAACACCGTCTCGTGTCCACCATCCCCGTTGGAATCAAAGAACCAAAAGGTTTGAACAATCAGTCAAGTGGCCTTGGGGTTCGGGCGAAATGCGGGGAATTATAGGCGTGGTATGATTTGCAAGTAGTGTGTTAACTTTGATGTAAAGTATAAGCATACCTCTGACAACAAACAACCCGAACAAGAAAAATAGGCGCGGTATGAGTTGCAAGTAGTGCAGAAAGTTTAAGCATATCTCTGACAACAAATTACCCGAACAAAATTGTTGCAAGTACGGTCTCACTCTGCGAGAGTAAAGTAAGGGACGTACCGCTGACAACAATTAACCATGGGAAGTGAAAAACTCGAGTGGGGACCGGTGGGGTCTCTGACACGCTATTCAGCGGACAAAAATAAAAGAATAATTGACAAAATGGTTAAAAACGATTGGGAACTGAATGACCCACCAGCCAAACAAAGAGAATGGTGGGCCAAAGAAACCAAAATTAAAGGAAGAAAAGGCCATCATTTTAGTGGCTCGCGCATATTATAAGTTGAGTAGACGTACTCGAATATGGACCAAAAACCAAAATGGCTAATGGTAGAGGGAAACTTAAAAGTTTTATCGACATAAATGCTATCAGTTTCTGTCCAAAACAAGTAAAATGCAGGATTTGCTGACTGAAAGTAATCTTAAAAGGAATGCTGGAATCTCAGTTTGTGTGAAAGCGTTTGTTAGAAGTGTGGAAGTTTTCTGTCTTTGAAACAAAGTGTCTGTTGTGTTTGTTTTAGCTCCACCCACTCTTTTGTACAGAGAGCTAAAAGCTATTTAACCATTTGAAGACTTGTCTTGAATGATGGACAAGCGTGTGCTGTTTTTAGTTTGTTAATTGTTTTACAAAAGATAAGCTCCAGCCTTGAAGTTACAGTTGCCAATGTGCTTGGAAGAAAATGAATTTGGATGTTTACAAGGCACGGGTGATTGTTTCTTTGTTAATGTGGCTATGGCTTCTTCCTTTTTTTTCAAGTGATATTGTTTAGTTTAAGAAATTGAACTGGATTAAATTGTAGTTATGAGGTTAATTAACCTATTAAAACCAGACTTTTATTGTGGCCATGGTGAAATTCTGGTTGGTGTAAATTTGTGTGGACCGCATTGAATAAGATAACTCCACGAGAACATCCGATAGTGGCAAGTCCCTCCACAATATTTAATGGTCTGAAACCAAACTTTAAGGTATTTACAGTCTTGGATATAGCGAACGGGTTCTGGTTTATACCTTTGGCAGAGGAATCACAAGGGAAATTCGCCTTTACTGTCGGGGATAGACAGTATACATGGACCAGGGTCCCGCAGGGGTTCTACAATAGTCTAAACATATTCCACCGTGTATTGAGTCAAGCCTTAGACGAGTTAGATCTATCAAAGTACCAGAACGCCCTACTCCAATATGTCGATGACATAATGATTGCATCAGAGGACACCAAAGGACACATGGGAGCATTAATACCCTCCAGGCACATAAGAAAGCTGGCTTTAAACTGAACCCCAAAAAGGCACAGGTTGGACTGTCCAAAGTAAAGTATCTAGGACATGAAATTAGCCAGGGGTATAAGGCACTCCCGCAGGAATGACAGGCAGCCATAAAAGACATGCCAAGACCAGTGACCGTCCGGGGAGTGAGGAAAGTGTTGCGACTATTTAACTACTGCAGGAATCCTATACCAGACTTTGCAGGGAAAGCAGAGCCGAGTCAACAATTAGTTAAAGGGGGGAGACCCGCCTCATACAAGATAGAATGGGAATCAGAGCAGGATGAGGCTTACGCAAAATTGAAAGCAGCCCTGACATCCGCACTAGGATTGCCAAATCTAGTCAAACCATTCCATATATACTATAGAATAGACGGGAACTTCTATAATGCCGTAGTCACCCAAGAGTATGGGGGAGACATGAGGCCAATTGCCTATTACTCCACCCAACAAACCCCTGTGGCTAAAGGAATGGCGAGATGTGTGGCAGCCCTCGACTGTGCCGCATGGGCGGTGCGGATATGAGGGCCCGTCACTATCAGGGCAGCTGATACTACACACGCAATACACAGTGGTGGACCTGGTAAACACAGACAAAATGAAGGCTGTATCAGACAGAAGGAGGGCGGCTTGGGAAGCAGTATTGATACCCAAGGACAGATCAGTCCAGATTATAAGGGAACATAGAGTCAACCCCGCAGAGGGAATGCTATCGGAGGGTGAGGCACATGAGTGTCAGTTAGTAATTGAAGAAGAGGTCAGAGGAACCGTATCAGAATCGCCCCTTGAAAATCCCGAAAACTCCTTTTATTTAGACAGAGCTCGCTGATATATAAATGGAGAGCCACACACCGGTTAGGCGGTAGTATCCGAGAATGGAGAAACAGTCGCAAGATACTGCAGACGCTGCATCATCTGTGGACAACACAACCCAGGTAGGCCCATAAAGGTTAAAATGGCACCCCAGCCACCACCCGAAGGCCCCTGGGAAAACCTCCAGATAGACTTTACTGGACCCCTACCCAACAGCAGAGGGAAGAAATACTGCCTAGTGATCATAGACCAGTTTACAAGGTTGGGTGGAAGCATTCCCCACCAGAGACTGTAGTGCTCAGACTGTGGCCCGGATATTTGCATACGACATGATACCAAGATGGGGGGTCTTGTTGCAAATAGATTCAGATCAAAGCACCCACTTTATGGGAAAGGTAATGAAAGAAATTTGTAAGCTACTGGGCGTAGGACAGAAATTCCACATCCCCTATGATCCGCAAAGCTCGGGCATGGTAGAGCGAATGAACAGAACCCTGAAAACAGCCTTTAGCAAGGCCATAGCCGAAACCGGACAGGGATGGGTGGATGTCCTCCCGTGCATCCTGATGAGGCCGAGAGCCACCCCAAATAGGGTGACCGGACTGACACCATATGAACTCATGACTGGACGAGCAATGTGTCTGCCGGAAGGAGTAGCATTTGGTAGCGAGGGTCTAGGACCCTTAAAAGATAAAATTAGGAAATACGTACAAACATTGGATAATCAATTGAAAGCTCAAACAAGAAGTTAAAGAACAACAAGGTATCAGAGATAAAAATACACAAAAGCAGGGGGCCTTGGAGCCCCTACCCAAGGGGGGCGAGCAGGTATTTGTTAAAATATCACCAGAGAGATCGGGATTCTCACCTAGATGTACCGGACCATTTGAGGTCATCATGACCAGCGATACGTGCGCATGTATAGATATGAGGGGAAAAGGGAGATGGAAACATTGGATCCAATTAAAATGATACAACAATAACCCATCTGATCTTAAATCCCACAGGAACAATGGAATAAACACCGGAGATAAACTAACATCTGGTGACAACCAGGCTTCTGCTTAATTTACAGGGAAACTTCACCATGAAGGTGGGATTACTGCTGGGACACGAAATAAGCGAAGGGACATCCCACATTACACGACAAGTACACGATGAAGAAGCACAATGTTTTAATGGAACAATAACATTCGGAGTCTCACCCACGACTCCCAATACACAGAAAGCAGAGTCGAGCGAACCAACGATGTTACAATGTCCAGATATGAAAGCTGGACCTATAAGTGGACTAGTATTATTTACTGAGGGAGAACAATTGTATGATAACGTGAGACACGAAATTGTACCGGTACTAATGAACTTAACCATGTTACAATGGCCAGAATATTGTGAGAGGTTTAACAAAACTAGAGAATTGTATGCATATATGCTAAAGAATGTAATTAACCAAGCTGCTGATGCGACAGGGGCTACTAGTTTCAGGGGACATGCTGCATTCCACCAAAGGATTAAGAGGGGCTTAGGAACCAACATACTCACAGGAATAAACATTCATTATTGCCCTAGATATACAAGGAGTCCAGAGTAGTGTGGAACAACTACAAAGGGTAATACAACAGATTTTAGAGAAGGAAACTGGTTTGGTTCGACAAGGATCAGAGTTAGGAGAACATACGATAAGGAAATTACTCGAGGGAATCAGTGTTATAGAGGACCATGCTAGCATTATCAACAAACTAATCCATAGAAATGAGGAACAGGCAAAAGACGGGGTAGGGTGAGGCTTATTTCATGACTGTGTCCAATGGATCACCAGACAGTTGAAACATAATCTGGCACAGATATAGCGAGGTGAGGTACCAGACTGGATTAACAGCACACAGCTCCATGGCCTGAGCCAGAACCCAGGCCCCCTGAGTGCTTGTACCCTCAAAGCGATGACCAGATTATATCCGGTGATACAAAAATGTAAAGCAGAAGTGACGTCAATGAAAGGCATGGTACTCCTGATACCAATGGTGGGGCTAGACACTGCTCCATACCCACAGTACCAGGTAACAAACATAGGCATAGTGAGGGTGAGATATACCTCCAATACTATCCAAATGATATTTATGCCATCAGGAAAAATGGTACTTTGAGAGGAGTCTCCCTAAACGGATGCCACGGGAAAGGCACGCTTACGATATGCCCACATCCAGTAGGAGAAGGCCCTAAGGATGAGTGCGGCTATAATAAGACAGCGGGGTGTGTGTTGGAATTATCACATGTTGATCACCATCACACCTGCTTGGGATATAGGGGAGAAGGGGAGTATTGTATAGCCACCACAGAGACTGAGTACCCATATAGTAACCTTGTATGTGCAATCACAATGCCCAACATCTGCTTTACGCGAAAGATCCCTGTGACAATTGGACACACCAGATTGGTGTATGTACGTTCAAGAGAGGAGATAAAACTAAATGTGACAGATAATCTAAGGGAAGAGCTGGTCAAATCTGGTAGGGGCTGTTATGTATTGTGTGTTCTATTGTGTGTTCTCCTCCCACCTGTGGTGGCGCTGTCACAGGAGATAAATGGTTGGGTGTTCTCTGTTAAGTTTTAGCTCTCTTTGTTCGGAACTTTCCAGAACTTCCTTTCCTTCCAATAAAGCACTTCATGTTTGAATCTCTGAGTTCTGAGTCCTAAATTGTGTCTAGGTAGAAAGGTACCGACACAACAAGTGGCAACGAGGAGCGGATGAATCTGCGTACGTTACGGGTGCAGTGAGTAAACAGAAAATTTAATTTGAAACGTGAGATGGCTACTATATTAGGAAACATCGGTGATTTTGATGAAAATGTGGAGCAATGGAGCGCTTATACGGAACGTTTTGACTATTTTGTATTGGCGAATGTGGTGGCAAATGAAAAGGTCGTGCCTACATTTTTGAGGTAATCGGGCCAAAGACTTTCAATGTACTTCGCAGCCTCGTGCAGCCAGATAAGCCAGGAACTAAAACATATAAGCAACTAGTGGAAATTCTTGGAGCACATTTTTCACCAAAACCTCTGGTTATTGCTGAGAGATTTAGATTTCACAAACGGAATCAAGAGGAGGGGGAATCAGTGACGATGTTTATTGCTGCTTTAAAAAGGTTGTCGGAACACTGCTAGTTCAAGGATGTGCTGAATGACACCATTAGAGACAGACTTGCGTGTGGTCTGCAAAATGCAGCCACACAGAAGCGCCTTCTTACTGAGGACAACCTTACTCTTGAAAAGGCCATTGAAGTTAGTGTCTCCATGGAAATGGCAGAAAAGGAGGCTCACCAGTTGAGTTCAACAGGGAGAGTTCACAAGGTGTCATCTGAGCCTAAAGGTGTGCAGAACGGCACATGTTACCGTTGTGGGAAAACGGGCCATCACGCTAATGACTGCTGGTGTACGGAGCTGGAATGCCGAAATTGTGGCAAAAAGGGTCACATTGAACGCGCCTGTAGAGGTAAAAAAAGAACAGACAGAGCTGGGAAGCATGGAAACAAAATGTCTGTATTTGGACAAGAGAGGAAAAAAAGTGTTCATTCAGTGCAGTATGATGGAACAAGCAAAACAGAGGGGAGCGACACCTCTGAGGAGGAAGAGGTGCACATACTGACGGTTGCAGGTGGTTCAAATGGCTACTGGGTGCCACCACTGGTGGAGGGACAATCAGTGCATATGGAGGTGGACACAGGTGCAGCTGTGTCCCTTGTTTCAGACACTGTCTACAACAAAATGCTAAAGCATCTTACCCTTCAGCCAACAAACATTGTGCTAAAGACGTATACCGGCGAACCTGTGGCCATGAGAGGCGTCATTGAGGTGACAGTTAAATTGAACGGACAGACTGCAAAACTGCCACTATATGTGGTAAAGGGAAATTACCCATCGCTACTGGGACGTGCGTGGCTAGAGAAAATCACGCTGGACTGGCTTGCAGTCCGCATGATGTCAAAAGGGGAGTCAGGTCTGACTGCAGTGTTAAACAAACATGCAGAACTCTTCAATGGGGAACTTGGGAGCATGAAAAAGATCAGTGTGAGACTGGACATTAAACCTGACAGCAAGCCGAAGTTTCACAAAGCCCGACCTGTACCCTATGCAATTAGGCCAAAAGTTGAGGCTAACTTGGAGGCCTTAGTCGAGAATGGAGTCCTGGAGCCTGTGAGCGTGAGCAAATGGGCCACACCCATTGTTCCTGTCCAGAAAAAGGATGGATCTGTTCGAATCTGCGGGGTTAAAGTGACTATTAACCCGGTGCTGTCTGTGGAACAGTACCCTCTTCCCCTCATTGATGATCTTTTTACGGGCTTGGCCGGAGGGCAAAAGTTCAGCAAAATAGACTTATGCCAGGCTTATCTACAAATGCATGTCGATGACAAATCAAAGGAGCTGCTGACAATTGTGACACACAAGGGGCTATACAGGTACTGCCGCCTTCCGTTTGGAATTACGTCAGCCCCTGCTCTATTCCAATGGGCAATGGATCAGATTTTGAGTGGACTGCCAGGAGTCCAGTGCTACCTGGACGACATCCTTGTCACTGGGACAAATGAGGAGGATCATCTTCTGAACTTGGATGCGACACTACAACGACTGAAAGAGTGCAGACTCAGAGTTCGTAAAGACAAATGTGAATTCTTTCAGCCTTCAGTTGAGTACCTGGGGCATGTGATTGACGCTACTGGCCTGCATAAGGTGCCGCCAAAGGTGAAGGTGATCGTGGAGGCCCCAGCACCCCAGAATGTGAGCCAGTTACGTTCATTTCTGGGGCTACTTAACTACTATGGGAAGTTTATTCCAGACTTAGCAACATTGCTGAAGCCATTACATCAGTTGCTATGTCAAGGCAAAACATGGAAATGGACTGAACTGTGCAACGAAGCTTTCGCCCAAGCAAAGAAAGCATTGCTGAATTTGGAGGTCCTGACACACTTCGACCCAAAGCTACCCGTGCAGCTAGCATGTGATGCATCACCATATGGTGTGGGAGCAGTCATATCCCACATCATGCCTTCGGGTGAAGAGAAACCTATCGCCTTCGCATCACACACCTTGAACAAGGCCGAGAGTAACTTTGCGCAGATTGAGCGCAAGGCCTTGGGAATCGTTTTTTGGAATTCGAAAATTTCATCAGTACCTGTTTGGGAGAAGGTTCACACTCCTGACGGACCACCGTCCATTGACTTCAATCTTCGGGCCTCACACCGGAATTCTGTCTCTCGCTGCAAGCAGGATGCAAAGGTGGGCTTTACTGTTGTCAGGACACACATACGACATCAAATATCGCAAATCAGACTTGCACGGCAACGCAGACGGTCTCTCGAGGCTACCCTTGCCTGTTACTCCCCCGGAGCCTCGTCAGATAAACATCTTCTACTTTATACAAGTGGAGGGAGCACCTGTCACTGCAGTTCAGGTGTGAAGGTACACCCGCAACGATCCAGTCCTGCCTGAGGTAATGGACGATGTCATTCGAGGGAGAGCGATAGGAGATTCTCCTAGTTTGAAATCTTACGTTTCAAAAAGAAATGAGCTCTCTGTCCAGGCAGGTTGTCTTCTTTGGGGACGCCGTGTCATCATTCCGCCACCTCTGAGGGAACCTATACTGCAACAACTTCATACAGGCCACAGTGGGATGGTTCAGATGAAGGAAATGGCAAGAAGCTACTTCTGGTGGCCAGGTCTCGATGGGAATATTGAGGAGAAAGCCAAAACATGTTCCCCATGTCAAAGGGTCCGGAATGTTCCACAGCTGGCAACCCTACACCCCTGGGATTGGCCTGCAGAAGTGTGGCAGCGAGTACATGTGGACTTCGCCGGTCCTTTCGAAGGGAAGATGTTTATGGTGGTTGTGGACACTCGTAGCAAGTGGCCGGAGATCGCTGTGATGAGGTCTACCACGGCAGAGAAAACAATTGAGAAACTTGGTGAGATGTTCAGCCGTTATGGCTCACCAGAACAACTCATAAGTAACAACGGTCCACAATTTGTATCACAGGAGTTTGCAACCTTCCTGCATGTGAATGGTGTCCAACACATCAGATCTGCGCCCTATCATCCCTCTACTAACGGCCAGGCAGAAAGGTTTGTGCAAACTTTGAAGCACGCCTTGAAGGCATCGCAAGGTCAGGGCTCAATCCACCAATGTCTGAACAGCTTCCTGTTGTCCTACAGGAACGAGCCGCATGCCACAACCAAAACTTCCCCCGCTTCGCTCATGATGAAGAGGCAGTTGCGGATAAGTTTTGACTTACTCAAACCTCCAAGGGCAGGACAGGTTGTCCATTGTCAACAATAAGCTCAAGTTGAAAAGAGAGAGAAAAGAGCCATGGAGAGACGGTTTCATCCGGGAGAGCACGTCCTAGCTCGAAACTACAACACTGGACCGAAATGGGTTCCTGCTACGGTGATCTCCTTACAATTGTGTTAATCTCCTCTTTAACCAGCAATGCTACCCCACCTCTTATTCCTTTTTGCCTGTCTTCCCTGAATATTGAATACCCCTGGATGTTGAGTTCCCAGCCTTGCTCACCCTGGAGCCATGTTTCCGTAATCCCAATCATATCATATCCGTTTACATCTATTTGTGCAGCTGATTCATCCACCTTATTAGGAATGCTCCTCACATTAAGACACAAAGCCTTCAGGCTTGTTTTTTTTTAACACTCTTAGTCCTTTTAGCATTATTATTTACTGTGGCCATGTTTGATTTAAACCCTTGATTTCTCTGACTGCCACTTTTGCTTTTCTCCTTCCTGTCTTTTGCTTCTATCCTTGTTTCCCTTTCCTCTGTCTCCCTGCACAGGTTGCCAACCCCCTGCCATTTTAGTTTAGAGTGAAAGAGATTGATAGAGGGAGAGTGAGGGACAGAGAATGATAAAGGGAAATAATGAGAAAGACAGACAGAGAGAAATAGAGAGGACAGAGAGAGATAGATAGAGACACATAGAAAGAGCGATACAGAGAGAGTGTCAGAAAAGGAGAGAGAGAGAGAGAGGTGAAGAGACAAAGAGAATGGGAAAGGCAGAGAAAGAGAGAGGCACAGAAAGAAAAAATAAGTGGGACAGAGTGAGAGGCACAATGTCAGAGAAGGAGAGGGCCAGACAGTGACTGAGACAGACAGAGGCACAGAGAGAGATGGACAGACACAAAGAGAAAGAGAGAGACAGAGACAGACAGAGAGAAAGTGAAAGAGAGTGGCAGAGGGACAGAGAGAGAAAAACAGAGAGAGCGGGAGATGGAGAGGGAGACAGAAAGAGAGAAAGACACTGAGAGCTTTAAAAGGCTTCAGAGACCCAGGTAAGGCGTACCAATCTCCAGTCTCCGAAGTCAGAGGCAAGGAGAGAGGTAAAAAGTAATCCAAGTGTGACATCACCAGAAAGCGGGTAAGTGATTGGTTGGTAAGTATTTACTCTTTCTCCTTCTTCACAAAACTTAAATTCTGTGGTTTATAGTTTCTAGGGTCTCTGTGGTGTAGCGGGGACTGCTGGCAGGCAAGCGCCCTTGAGTATATCATTAAATTGGTTGTATTGATTTAATTTAAATTAATTAAAGGGTAAGTCATGTCAGGACAGCCCAGCCACGTGTTATGCTCCTCTTGCTCTATGTGGGAAATCAGGGATGCTGCCTGTGTTCCTGATGGCCATGTGTGCCAGAAATGTATCCAGCTGCAGCTACTAGTAGACCGCATTGTGGCGCTGGAGCTGCGGATGGATGAGTTTTGGAGCATTCGTGATGCTGAGAGAGTCATGGATAACACGTTTAGTGAGTTGGTCACACCGCAGGTAAGGGCTGCACAGGCAGAAGGGAAATGGGTGACCATCAGGCAGAGCAGTAGAGGCAGGCGGGTAGTGCAGGGGACCCCTGTGGCCATCCCCCTCTCAAACAGATATACCGATTTGGATACTGTTGAGGGGGATGACTTACCAGAGGAAGGCAGCAGCAGCCAACTTCCTGGCACCAGGGGTGCTTCTGCTGCTCAGGAAGGGAGGAAAAAGAGTGGGAGAGCAATAGTGGTAGGGGATTCTATCGTAAGGGGAACAGATAGGCGTTTCTGTGGCCATAGACATGACTCCAGGATGGTTTGTTGCCTCCCTGGTGCCAGGGTCAAGGATGTCACTGAACGGCTGCAGGGCATTCTGAAGGGGGAGGGTGAACAGTCAGAGGTCGTGGTTCACATTGGGACCAATGACATGGGTAGGAAGAGGGATGAGGTCCTGCAGCAAGAATTTAGGGAGCTAGGTAGCAGATTAAAGAGCAGGACCTCAAAGTTTGTAATCTCCTGATTACTCCCGGTGCCACGTGCTAGTGAGTATAGGAATAGGAGGATAGAGCAGATGAATGCGTGGCTAAAGAGTTGGTGCAGGAGGGAGGGTTTTAGTTTCCTGGATCACTGGGCCTGCTTCTGGGGAAGGTGGGACTTGTACAAGTCGGACGGGTTGCACCTGAACCAGAATGGGACAAATATCCTTGCGGGGAGGTTTGCTAGCGCTGTTCGGGGGGGTTTAAACTAAAATGGCAGGGGGTTAGAAACCTGAGCAGGGAGACAGAGGAAAGGGAAACAGGGAAAAAAGCAAAACATAGGAAGGAGACAAACAAAAGTGGCAGTGAGAGAAATCAACGGTTTAAATCAAACGTGGCCATAGTAAATAATAATTCTAATAGGTCTAAGAGGGTTAAAAAAACAAGCCTGAAGTCTTTGGCCTAGAAATTCAGTTGGGCGCGCCAGCCGTTAGCGCCTTAGGAGGAGTAGATCTCGAGCGCTAGGCGCTTATCGCCCGGGCGCAGCGCGATCTGCGCCTCTCCTCAACTTCAGGACACATTTAGCGCCGGCGCAAAGTCTTAGCACGCGCCCTGCTGCGCGCGCAGATCATGACGTCATTTAATAGTGCAACGCCCTTTGTGCGCCCCAAACCGGAACTTCACTCGCGCCGGCCCATTGTGCGCCGGGTGGCCCGAGCGACTGTGAAGTGGAACGGTACACAGCCCAGCCGGGCCGCGGGGAGCGCAAATTAAAGGGCACTTACCCAGCAGTATAAAGGCCAGCCATTTTGCAGCATTCACTCTTGTGCAACGGTTTTTTGGACAGAGACCAAGGAGGAGAGTTTACTGGTTTGGACCAACACTTGGACAGGTATTTTTGGCTCAGGCCAGAGCTTACCAATTATCTTTGCCTTCATTCAGAGCTCAGTGTTTGCCAGCATATAATGGGGGCTGCATTGGGTGGCAATGCTGAATTTCAGCCTTATGCCAGAAGGGCTTACAGACGCCGTGAGAGAGTGGCAGCCCTGGCTAGACGCAGAGGGGGCAACAGGCGTCGCCAACTGAGGCCTTACCCACGCAGGGTATACCGCCAGCAGACCTCCTATCTGACCATGTCTGCCGCGATGTGTGTTAGGAGGCTGCGATTCCGAAGGGAGGTGGTTGCAGACATCTGCCGGCTGCTTCAGAGAGATCTGCAGCGACAGCTGATGCGCAGGACGTCTCTGTCGGTGGCAGTGAAAGTGACGGTGGCTCTCAACTTCTATGCCTCCGGCTCCTTCCAATCCGCTACTGGGGACATCGCTAACATCTCCCAATTCGCCGTGCATTGCTGCATCCGCCAGGTGACCGAAGCCCTTTTCAGAAGGAGACATCAATTCATCTCCTTCCCCATGACCCTGGACAAGCAGCAGCAGCGTGCAGTGGGGTTTGCAAGAATAACGGGCTTCCCCATGGTGCAGGGCGCCATTGACTGCACGCATGTGGCTTTGCGGGCACCTCTTGAGCATGCCGAGGATTACCGCAACCGGAAGGGCTACCATTCCCTCAATGTACAGCTGGTGTGTGACCACAGGCAGCGCATCCCAGCTGTCAATGCCCGCTTTCCAGGCAGCAGCCACGATGCCTTTATCCTGCGACAGACAACTGTGGCTGACATGTTCCAGGCACAGCCTCCCCCAAGAGGATGGCTTATCGGGGACAAAGGCTATCCTTTGTGTACCTGGCTCATGACCCCGCTCCACGCGCCCACGACCCCTGCTGAAGAGGCATACAACGAGAGCCATCAAGCGACGAGGAACCTCATAGAACAAACAATCGGCGTGCTCAAGCAATGGTTCCGCTGTCTCGATCGCTCCGGGGGAGCCCTCCAGTATTCGCAGGATCGAGCCTCCCAATTCGTCGTCGTTTGCTGCATGCTGCACAACCTGGCTATCCGCAGGACTCAGGCACTGCCACCTCACGTTGGACCACCACCTCAGGAGGAGGAGCAGGAGGAGCATGAGGACGACGAGGACGAGGAGTACCAGCCCAGGAGGGACGCACAAGGTCCAAGGGCCGCCCGTCGGCGGCTTATTGAACGTCACTTCTAGGCCCCCTGTCAGGGAATGGCTTGTGCCAATGATAGAACATGATTGCAGCCGCTCCACAAGCCCTCAGCCGGTTAAGGCAACAAACACTTCAAAGATCAAACATGGACAATGTGAATAAATAAAATGCTTTATTGTACAAACTCTGGGCCCTTCCCACATGAAAACCAAAAACAGACGAAACCCCCAAAAAACACTCAAACACATTACTCGCTCCCACAACCTGGAGAGGATTAACAAAATAGGGCAACTAAAATGGTCGTCATTCTCGGCCTTCGTCAAAAACAAACATCACATCATCGGCCTTCAAAAAACAAACATCCAATTCTCGGCCTCAAGAAACAAACACAAATGGCCACACATTCGACTATTTGGCCCGCTAGGGCGATGCCTTGGCCATCTTTGGGTGGCCCCTGCCCGCCCTGCTGCTCCGCCTCAAAGTAAGGCCATTGGCTGCTGCAAGGCTGGGGGCAGGCTCCTGAGGAGCACATGTCGTGACGGCAGATGCCCTTGGGGGTCGGGCGGCTGTTGATTGCTGCAGCTGTGGCTGGCCAGCATCAGTCGCTGCAGCAGCTCCTGGCAGCTCCACTGGGGGACTGGCAGTGGCGGCTGGAGGAATGGCGGCAAGCTGGCGGATGGCAGGCGCTCGCTGGTCGCCTGAGACACTGGCACTCGCCCGGGCCAGCACTGCAGCATGCGCACCAATCTGCCGAGGGACAGACCGCTGTGCTGCTGCAGCGCGCCGGGTGCCCTGGTGATGCCTGGCTGACACAGCGAGTCTGGCAGCAGTGAGTGCCCGTGTTGACCTGTTCACTGACCGCATCAGAGCAGCCAGTGACTGGACGGCACCACTGATCACCTGGCCAGTCGCTGACAGAGCTGCCCCGAATTCCGCCCGACTCGCTGCCTGATCTGCCCGGTATTCCGCCCAACTGGTGGCCTCTGAGGGCCCGAACTCGGCCACACTCCGAGAGAGGGAATCGATGGACTCAGGCAACCGTGCCACTGCCGCCATGAGCTCCGTGTGCCGGCGCTCCGAGTCCGCGGACAAGTCTTCGAGGCGTTCCATCTCCTCGGCGAAGAGCATCTCCTGACTGGAGGCCGGACTCTCCCTCTGGGGAGAAGGCCGCAGAGCTGGCCGACCCTTCCTGCGTTGCTGGAGGCCGCTGGGCCCAGCAATTGGACTCCCCTCCAACGCATCCCCCCTCTGGGGAGAAGGCCGCCGAGCTTCCACCCCCCTCCCGCCTTTCTGCAGCCCGCAGGTCCCAGGAGCTCCCCTCCCCTTCGACACTTCCGCCACGCTGCCCTCCAGGGAAGACATGTCCCCTACATTGGCCTGGGTGGCCGCGGCTGAGGGTTCCCCTGATGGGCCGCCTTCTTCTTGCTCCTCCTCCTGCTCCTCTTCGGAGGGTCTGTCACTGGCAAGTTAAGGGACCTCCTCTTGACCATCTGAAAGCAGGAAGGCACAAGAGTAGCTTTAGAGTGAGGAGAGGGCGTCAGTGTGGGATGCATGAGTGGTGGCATTCAGCGCATTGGTCGGACAGTGGCAAAGGATGTAGATCTGATGCGCAAGTGGGACGAGAGAGGTGCAAAAGGTGATGTCCTTACCATTGCTGCCCAGAACAGGGTCGGCATCTCCACATGCAACGGGCCCAATCACCCGGCCACCCATGAGGCGCTCCACGCGATGTTGCAGGTCGGTGAGTGGCTGGATATGGGGTCGGCCTCCCCCGGTCGCAGTCCGGCTCTTGCGATTATTCGCCAGCTTGGCCTGCAAGAGAAAGGACGGCCTCTAAGTACAGTGTGTCGCCGTGATCTTGTGTGCACTGCCTCCCATGGTGGAATAGCCTGGCCAGTGTGTCGCCATGATCTGGTGTGCACTGCCTCCCATGGTGGAATAGCCTGGCCAGTGTGTCACCATGATCTGGTGTGCACTGCCTCCCATGGTGGAATAGCCTGGCCAGTGTGTCGCCATGATCTGGTGTGCAATGCCTCCCATGGTGGAATAGCTTGGCCAGTGTGTTAAGTGCAGAATGTGCAATTGATGCTCATGCCTGTCCCAGAGCTGCTGGATGAAGGCTGGCCATTAGAGCTTTCAGGTCCCTTTGCCCATAATGTGAGGTGCACATGCAAGGATGAGGAGGTCACTGGAAAGGGTACTCACCCTGACAATGCGTGTGAGGTCATTTAACTTTTTGCGGCATTGGGCACCAGTCCTGGGGACGTCGCTGTTGGCTGACAGCTTGCTGGCGACATGCCTCCAGGCTCTCCTGTAGACGCGGACCGTCGCCTTCTTGCCATTGTCCGGGTACAAAACATGGCGCCTCTTCTCCACAGCAGCAAGCAGCACACTCAGATCACGCTCTGAGAAGCGCTGCGCACGTTCACGGGCCTTCTCCATGTCTTCAGGCGCTATTTGGGTCCAGCAGCAGTGTTCAGGCCTAGCTGGAGGGCTCCACTATCCAGGGCGTGGCAGCAGACACAGTCGACCCTTCCCCCTTAAGAGCTGGCCGGCGCCAGGGTGTCTGCTGTCAATCACGAGATGGCCGCACCTGCGCTGCGCCCGGCCTCAGCGCTATCGATCACCACCTCTGGCTTAGCGCCCAAAGAGAGGCGTCCAGCAGCAGTTTTAGCGCTCGCCCGAACTCCTAGGGCGAAGCTAATGAATATCGGAGAAGTGGCATCGATTTGGCGGCGGCCGCAAACTTTAGCGGACGCCCCACTTTAGCGCCCCAAAAGTGGCGTCAATGAATTTCTAGGCCTTTGTGTCTTAATGCGAGGAGCATTTGTAATAAGGTGGACGAATTGGCTGTGCAAATAGAGGTAAACGAATATGATTTGGTTGGGATTACGGAAACGTGGCTCAAGGATGGCCAAGACTGGGAACTCAACATCCAGGGGTATTCAATATTCAGGAAAGATAGGCAAAAAGGAAAGGGAGGTGGGGTAGCATTACTGGTTAAAGAAGGGATTAATACAATTGTAATGAAGGATATTAGCTCTGATGATGTGGAATCTGTATGGGTAGAATTGAGAAATACTAAGGGGAAAAAAACATTAGTGGGAGTGATATATAGACCTCACAACAGTAAGGCGGAGGTTGGGGATGGCATTAAAAGGGAAATTAAAGAAGCGTGCAATAAGGGCACAGCAGTTATCATGGGTGACTTTAATCTACATATAGATTGGGCCAACCAAATTAGTAACAATACTGTGGAGGAGGAATTCCTGGAGTGTTTACGGGATGGTTTCCTGGACCAATATGTCGAGGAACCAACCAGAGATCAGGCCATCTTAGACTGGGTATTATATAACGAGAAAGGATTAATTAGCAATCTTGTTGTACGAGGCCCCTTGGGTCGGAGCGATCATAATATGATCAAATTCTTCATTAAGATGGAGAATGAAGTAGTTGACTCAGAGATTAGGGTCCTCAATTTAAATAAAGGAAACTACGATGGTCTGAGGAGCGAGTTGGGTAGGATTGATTGGGGAATGGCACTCAAAGGGTTGACGGTGGATAGGCAATGGCAAACATTCAAAGACTGAATGGATGAGCTACAGAATTTGTTCATCCCAGTTTGGCATAAAAATAAAACAAAAAAGGTGACTCAACCGTGGCTAACAAGGGAAATTAGGGATAGCATAAGATCCAAGGAGAGAACATATAAATTGGCCAGAAAAAGCAATAATCCTGAGGATTGGGAGCAGTTTAGGATTCAACAAAGGAGGACAAAGGGATTAATTAAGAAAGGGAAAATAGAATATGAGAGTAAGCTTGCAGGAAACATAAAAACTGACTGTAAAAGCTTTTATAGATATGTGAAGAGAAAAAGATTGGAGAAGTCAAGCGTAGGTCCCTTGCAGTCAGAATCAGGGGAATTTATAATGGGAAACAAAGAAATGGCAGACCAACTAAATTCATACTTTGGTTCTGTCTTCACAAAGGAGGACACAAATAACCTCCCAGAGATGCCGGGGAACATAGGGTCTGATGAAAGGATGGAACTGAAAGAAATCAGTATTTGTAGGGAAATGGTGTTAGGAAAATTGATGGGACTGAAGGCCGATAAATACCCAGGGCCTGATAATCTACATCCCAGGGTACTTAAGGAACTGGCCCTAGAAATAGTAGATACATTGCTGCTCATCTTCCAGAACTCGATAGACTCTGGAACAGTACCCATGGATTGGAGGGTAGCTAATGTTACCCCACTATTCAAAAAAGGTGGTAGAGAAAAAGTGGGGAATTATAGTGCCTGACATCGGTCGTGGGGAAAATGCTAGAGTCTATTATAAAAGATGTAATAGCAGTGCACTTGGAAAGCAGTGACAGGATTGGACAAAGTCAACATGTATTTACAAAAGGTAAATCATGCTTGACTAATCTACTGGAATTTTTTGAGGATGTAACTGGTAAAATAGATAAGGGAGAACCAGTGGATGTGGTGTATTTGGACTTTCAGAAGGCTTTCGATAAGGTCCCACATAAGAGATTAGCGTGCAAAATTAAGGCACATGGGATTGGGGGCAATGTATTGACTTGGATAGAGAACTGTTTGGCAGACAGAAAGCAAAGAGTTGGAATAAACGGGTCGTTTTCCGAGTGGTAGGCATGGACTAGTGGGGTACCGCAAGGATCGGTCCTAGGACCCCAGCTGTTCACAATATATATTAATGATCTGGACGAGGGAATTGGATGTAATATCTCCAAATTTGCAGATGACACAAAGCTGGGTAGGAGGGTAAGCTGTGAGAAGGATGTCGTGAAACTCCAGTATGATTTGGACAGGTTGGGTGATTGGGCAGATGCATGCAGGGGTCACAGTCTAAGGATAAGGGGTAAGCCATTTAGGACAGAGATGAGGAGGAATTTCTTCACCCAGAGAGTGGTGAACCTGTGGAATTCTCTACCACAGAAGGCAGTTGAGGCCAATTCATTAAATATATTCAAGAAAGAGTTAGATATATTTGTTACGGCTAAAGGGATATGGGGAGAAGGCAGGGACAGGGTACTGAATTTGGATGATCAGCCATGATCTCATTGAATGGCGGAGCAGGCTCGGGGGGCCGAATGGCCTACTCCTGCTCCTATCTTCTATGTTTCTGTAGTAACCTGGGAGGTTATGTGTAACCTGATCCACCAGGTGGTGCTGTGGCAATTGCTCTCCTGAGTTAAGTCTGATCTGTACTGGTTGTACTCTTTGTTTTTGCTGCCTCATGGCAGAAGGCTTTTATGTGCAAGTGTTGATTAAACCATGTTACGGAGTTAACCTGTGCCTGTCTCCATCTATGGCCAGCTCAAGATACCACAGTTTCTATGTTTCTATCACTCATTGCACCTCTCTTCCTCTATCTCTGTCCCTCTTTGTCCACCTCTCTCCCTCTTTCTCTGTCTCTTTCTGCCTCTCTGTCTTTCTCCCTCTCTCTGTCTTCCCCTCTCTTTGTCACCTATCTCTCCCTGTCCTTTCTCTCTCCCTCACTCTCTCACTGTGCCTCTCTCTCTCATTGTCCTGCATTCTCTCTCTATCTGTCCAGCTATATCTCCCTCTCTCTTTCCTCTCTCTCTCTCTCTGTCTCCCTCTCTCTCTCTCTCATAGTCCCGCACCCTCCCTCTCTCTATCCTCTCTCTCTCTCTTTTTCTGTCTCACTCTCACTATTTCCCTCTCTCTCCCGCAAAGGAAAGCCAATGATACAGTGTCAGAGTCTGATTCCACTGAAGCACTGAGCCTCTGCGTACCAGGTGTGTTGGGCAGACTTACAGCAATTTAGTGACATCCAGACACAACCCAACACCTGCGCTGCTTCATGAATAGGGCTACCCCATGGAGTAGGGATATTTGCACTGGTCTGTTTTATATTTCCCACTCCCATGGGGCTAACCGTTGAACCAAAACCAATAGCCGCTGTTTAAAATGTGTTCTTCACACTTTTCACCTGGTGCCTGCAATAGATAGTCTTTGTATAACTCTTCACATCCTTACTGTCCAGTGTGAGATTATAGCCAATTTCCTTATTAATTAACTCATTGATTTGCTTATTAATACTTACTTTATACATACACACATATATGTAATCATAATTAGCTCACTAAGCAAAGTAACCAATCATAACCTGCTTGCAGCTAGGGTAGATGGGAAAATAAGTTAATTTGACTTACTTTAATAAAGAACACACACATCTGCGATCACTTCTATTTCCACTTTTTTCTCCCCCTTTTTCTTTTCTCTCTGTCCCTCCTTGATCACGCTCTCCTGTAGTCATGCCTCCTTTCATCTCTCATCTCTCGGATACTAATATTTACGATGAAATGCCTTGTTGCCTTAATAAAGGATGACATAAGGACAATAGCGAGAAAGGATCTCGGCTTGGAAGATCAGGAAGTAGAATCGGTATGGGTGGAGATAAGGATTAACAAGGGACAGGAAACACTGGTAGGCCCCCTAACAGTAGCTATGCCGTTGGACAGAATATTAATCAAGAAATAGTAGGAGCTTGCAACAAAGTTAATGCAATAATTGTGGGGGACTTTAATCTTCATTTAGACTGGACAAATCAAATTGGCAAAGGTAGTCTTGAGGATGAGTTCATGGAATGCATTCGGGACAGTTTCCTAGAACAATACGTCATGGAACCAACCAGGGAACAGGCTATTTTAGATCTTGTATTGTGTAATGAGTCAGGGTTAATTAGCAATCTCATAGTAAAGGAGCCTCTGGGGCAGAGTGATCATAATATGATAGAATTTCACCTTAACTTTGAGTGACTTGCCTAAGTCTGAAACTGGAGTCTTCAACTTAAATAAAGCCAATTACATAGGTATGAGGGGTGAATTGGCTAAGATAGATTGGAAAAATAGATTAAAAGGTATGACGGTAGATAAGCAGTGGCTAGCATTTAAAGAAATATTTCATAATTCTCAACAAAAATACATTTCATTGAGAAACAAAAACTCCATGGGAAAAATGATCCAACCGTGGCTAACAAAAGAAGTTAAGGATAGCATTAGATTGAATGAAGAAGCTTATAACGTTGCAAAGAATAATAGTAAGCCTGAGGATTGGGAGAGTTTCAGAAACCTGCAAAGGTGACCAAAAAATTGAAAAAAAGGGAAAAAATAGAATACGAGAGAAAACTAGCAAGAAATATAAAAGCAGATTGTAAGAGCTTCTACAAGTATGTTAAAAGGAAGAGAGTAGCAAAAGTACTAGAGAAACAAATGGGACTAAAAGCCAACAAATCCCTTGGTCCCAACGGCCTAAATCCTAGGGTTCTAAAAGAGTGTCTGAAGAGATCGTGGATGCATTGGTTTTGATCTTCCAAAATTCCCTAGATTTTAGAATGGTCCCAGCGGATTGGAAGCTCACAAATGTAACACCGCTATTCAAGAAAAGAGAGAGAGAAAAATCTGGGAACTACAGGCCAGTTAGCCTGATATCAGTCGCCAGGAAAATGCTGGAATCGATTGTTAAGGAAGTGGTATCAGGGCACTTAGAAAATCATAACATGATTAGGCAGAGTCAACATGGTTTTATGAAAGGCAAATCGTATTTGACAAATTTATTAGAGTTTTTTGTGGATGTAACTAGCAGGGTAGATAAAGGGAAAACAGCGGATGTAGTATAAAAATCTACTTCTGGCATGTAAACAGTCATATGAGATGGGGTGGGGCCTATTAGATACAAAGAGGGCTAGAATACTCAATGAGTACTTTGTATCGGTGTTTACTAGGGAGGTGGATGCTGACAAAATATCGGTAGAAGTGGAAAAGTTAGAAGCAATGGAAGGAGTGAAAATTGATAGACAGGGTGTACTAGAAAGGCTGGGCATGCTTAGAGTGGACAAGTTGCCTGGTCCAGATGGCTTGCATCCCAGGTTGCTAAGGGAATTGGGGGAGGAGACAGCGGAAGGGCTTGCCATAATTTTCCAATCTTCCCTAGATGCGGGGGAGGTGCCTGAGGATTGGAAAGTGGCAAATGTGACACCATTGTTGAAGAAACGGTGTAAGGACAATCCTAGTAACTACAGGCCGGTCAGTTTAACATCAGTGGCGGTTAAAGTTTTAGAAACAATAATCAAGGAAAAAATTAACGGGCACTTGGAGAGGTATAAGCTAATTAAGGAGAGTCAACACAGATTTGTAAAAGGCAGATCGTGTTTGACTAATCTAATTAAATTTTTTGGTGAAGTAACAGAGAGGTTTGATGAAGGGAATGCAATAGATGTCTACATGGATTTTCGGAAGGTGTTTGACCACAGAACGATGGTTAACAAAATTGAGGCTCATGGAATAGGTGGGTCAGTGGCAGCTTGGATAAGGAATTGGCTTAAGGACAGAAAACAGCAAGTTGTGGTAAATGGCTGTTTTTCAGACTGGAGGATGGTAAACAGTGGTGTTCCCCAAGGGTCAGTGCTGGGCCACTGCTTTTTTGATATATATAAATGCAGTGGGGAAAGAGTTAAACTGACATCGCTGGCAGTTTCACTGAATGGTGTAATAAAGACCATACTTTGAAGCTTTTTCTAAGTTGCTGAATTGGCAGTGGAGATAACATAGCCGGACATGGAACCATAAGAGGCCTAAGAGGATGTAAGTTCTGTTCTGGCAGGGAAGTAAAACAATGAGTTGGAAGTAAAAGAGGCCTAGAGGGGCAGGAAAAGAGGACAATGAACCAGAAGTATGAGACCCATTTGGCATAAACAGAGGTCATAGGTGCAACAATAGCTTGAGCCGATAATAAAGGCGGTACTTTAATGTAACGTGGCATAGGCAACCAATCAGTGAAGATGCATGCGGGCCAAGGTCCAATCAGGTGGCAGGAATTAATTTTGACATGTGTATTGTAATGTGTAAAAATGTAGTGTTGCTGTACCAATTTGGAAATGTCTGGCTAAGACAGAGCAGGCTGCTTCCCCACCGGTGCAATAAAGACAACTTGACTATCGATCTAAAACCTTGTGTCGAGTGTTGGTTTAAAATACTCCACAACAATAAATAATTTGGATTTTGGAATACAGAGTAGAATTTCTAAATTTGCCGATGACACCAAATTTGGGGGTGTGGCAAACAGTGATGATGATATCAATTGAGTGCAACAGGACATAGAAAGGCTAGCAGAATGGGCAGAAAAGTGGCAGATAGAATTTAATACAGTGAAGTGTGAGATGGTGCATTTTGGCAGAAGGAACAGGGAGAGGCCATATACACTTAATAACACAGTTTTCAAGAGTGTGCAGGGACAGAGAGACCTGGGAATTAATGTGAAACGTCCCTGGAGGTGACAAGACATATTGAGAGAGTGGTTAACAAAGCATATGGGATCTAGGGCTTCATAAATAGAGGTATTGAATACAAAAGTAGAGAAGTTATGCTGAACCTTTATAAATCACTAGTTAGGCCAAAACTGGAGTACTGCGTCCAGTTCTGGTCACCACACTTTAGGAAGGATGTGAAGGCACTTGAGAGGGTGCAGAGGAGATTTACCAGAATGGTTCCGGGAATGGGGGATCCTAGCTATGAGGACAGGTTGGAGAAGCTGGATTTGTTTTCATTAGAGCAAAGGAGGTTGAGGGGTGATTTGATAGAGGTGTACAAGATTATGACGGGTTTGGATAGGCTAGACAGGGAAAGGCTGTTCCCATTAGTTGATGGTACCAGGACTTGGGGACACAGATTTAAGGTTTTGGGCAAAAGATACAGGGGGGATCTGAGGAAAAACTTTTTTACGCAGCGAATGGTAAGGACCTGCAATTTGCTGCCGACGGAAGTGGTGGAAACGGAGACACTCAGGCCTAGAAATTGAGTGGGCTTAGCGCCCATTTTGCGGCGCTAGAGGGCATTGCGCTGGACTTACAGCCGGTTTTGAAATTGACTAGGGCCCAACATCGGCGTTACACCGGTAGCGCTGCGCCGGCACCGATGACGTCATCGGTGTGCGCAGCGTCCCGGTTGCCGTGGTGACGGGCCCCAGCGCCGAAATTCAGTTGCGGCCGCCTCGCCCGTGGCAGCCGCAACTAAGACGCTGGCAACAGAGTCTTACACGACTTTGCGCCGGCGCATAAAGGTGGAGCGGCGGCCGGCCGCTTTCCCGCCGGCCGCCTGCCCACACCTCCCTCCCCGGACTCCCCCACCCCCCCCCCCCCGCGGAACAGATGCTTCTCGGCTGCGAGCCCGGCACTTCCCCGAGGTGCCGGGCTCATTTTTGTGGCGATTTAACCGGCCAGCGGGCGGGTGCAGGCAGCTCCTCCTTAACTGAAGGAGGAGGCCTGCACTTCCCGAGCCTGCCGCACCGCATCGGGCGCCGCAGCGCCGGAATAGCGCCGCAATGCGGCGCGTAGCGCCAGTTTTCAGGCGCAAACAGCCTTCAGTAGCGCCGGCAGCCGTTTGGGCGTGGCGCTACTGAATTTTTGGCGCGTGCAGCACGACTTAGCACCGGCGCTAAATTTCCGGCGTTAAGCCCCGGCGCAGCGCAAACTCAATTTCTAGGCCTCAATGTTTTCAAGGGGAGACTGGATAGGCACTTGAGGGAAATAAACTTGCAGGGCTATGGGGATAGAGTGGGGTAATGGGACTGACTGGATTGCTCTACAGAGAGCTGGCATGGACTCGATGAGCCGAATGGCCTCCTTCTGTGCCGTTATGACTCTCTGACTCTATATTTGGATTTCCTAAAGGCACTCGATAAGGTGCCACATAAAAGGTTATTACACAAGATTAGGGTTCATGGTTTTGGGAGTAGTATAGTAGCATGGATAGAGGATTGGTTAACGGACAGAAAACAAAGTAGGGATAAACAGATCTTTTTCAGGTTGGCAGGCTGTAACTAGTGGAGTGCTGCAAGGATCAGTGTTGGGTCCTCAGCTATTTATAATCTAAATTAATGACCTAGATGAAGGGACCGAGTGTAATGTATCCAAGTTTGCTGATGATACAAAGCTAGATGAGACAGTAAGCTGTGAGGAGAACACAAAGAATCTGCAAAGGGATTTAGACAGACTAAGTGATTGGGCAGTAAGGTGGCAGATGGAGTATAATTTAATGAAATGTGAGGTTATTCACTTTAGTAGGAAGAATAGAAAAACAGAATATGTTTTAAATGGTGAGAGACTAGTAAATGTTATTCAGAGGGAATTAGGTGTTCTTGTACATGACTCACAAAGAGTTAACATGCAGGTACAGCAAGCAATTAGAAAGGCAAATATTATGTTAGCATTTGTTGCAAGGGGGTTGCAGTATAAGAGTAAGGATGTCTTGCTGCAAATATATAAGGTTGTGTAAGGATCGCAAAATTACACATTTTCCCCCAAAGGAAGAAAGGAGAGATATTGGACTGTTTGAAGGAATATTGGGCCAAAGGGATTTAAAAAATTAAAACCCTAGGAAGATTTGGCTGGTTTAAAAGGCATGTTCAGACTTGCGAAAGGCTGTGACACAGGGAAGGTGGGGTGGGCCCCCGAGTTTGGATATTGGACAGTCTGGGAATGTCCTAGGCCACCTCAGCCTTTACATAAAGACAATAAAACCTGTTTCCCGCCGAAACTCGCAGAGCCAAAGCACATGAATAAAACAGTACATGCCCATGGCAACACAAAGGAAAGAACATAGCCCAACAGGATACAACAATCAAACAGCAGTCCAAAACCAATCAGAGAGATTTACAAACGTTTTACATTTTTAAACTAGTTTCAAGGCAATCCCGAAACCAGTTAAAGGCCGATTAAAGTTAGATGGACCATCCCGAAACTCATTAAAGTTAGATGGGCCATCCCTGAAGCTCGTTAAAGTTTTAAAACCTATTAAAAATAACGAGCCCGCCAAATTTAACACAGAAACCCGTGATTTGGTGGTCAGATAAGCTAGGCCTCAAACTAGTATAATTGAGGCCTGCTTTTTCAGAGAATCAGTTGGAGAAACAGAACAGCAAGATCAACAGTTCAGTACAGCTCAACGGAGAGATCATCATCGGAGACTTGAAGGAACAGAAGGAGAATGAAAGTCGCGGCAACCGAAGGCCTAAAGAAACCAACAACTACCAATATTACCACCAACCAGGTAATATTGGGCCACCGCGACCAACAAGAAACCAACCACCGAAAACTTGAAAAACAAAGACTTGTTTCCACTCTACAGGCTAATCTGACTTACCCCTGGGTAAGATTTTGACACAAAAGACCCTAAAATTTGCCCTAACCAAAGAAAATTGGGTATTTACCCGATATATCCAACAGCGCGACTAATCGCATCAGCGGACAAACCCAAACTGAAGACCCAACGCAGGTGCAGTCTTCTACCACATCCGGGGTATGGCAGGCCCTAACCACCACAACTAAGGAGAACCCCGAAATCGCGAACTTCTACAATCTGTCAAGAAAGTCGTTTGGTGAGCATTTCCTGGTCCTCTGGATTTCAGACTAGTTAGGATAGTGGGGTTGGGAGGGTAAGGGATTTTTCTTGACTATTGTAATTCTCCCTCGCATATTCCAAGTGTTCCCCACCCTTTTAGAGTATAAGTTTTATTGTATTGTATATTTTCCTATCTCAAAATAAAGATCTGAATTATTTTGACCAACCCAGGTATCTGTTGCAAGTTCATTACAACCCCCAAATAAGTCCAAATCTAGAACAAAAGGGAGTGGGAGCGATTCGAACCGCTCAAGAGAGTCAGAGGTGAAGCTGACAAACAACCACCACACACCACCCCTTACAGTTTTGGTGAGACCACACCTGGAGTACTGTGTACAGTTTTAGTCTCCGTACCTAGCTGGAGTGGAGCTAATTTACAGAACAAACGGGAAAATGTTCAACCTCCGTCGCCTCCAGTCCAGATCCAAGGTCGTCCCATCCTCTGTCGTCGAATTACAGTATGGAGCCAACGCTTGCGTCTGCGCTCACTCAGAGGCCGAACTCCAAACCATCATCACCGAAGCAAACGAGAGCATGGGCCTTACACTAAACATCTATAAGACAAAGGTCCTTCACCAACCTGGTCCATCACACAGTACTGCCCCCCGATTATCAAAATCCATGACAAGACCTTGGAGAACGACGACCACTTTCCATACCTCAGGAGTCTACTGTCAACAAGGGCGGACATCAATGACGATGTCCAACACTGCCTTCAGTGTGCCAGTGCAGCCTTCGGTCGCCTGAAGAAGAGAGTGTTTGAAGACCAGGATCTCAAGCCCGGCAATAAGCTCATGGTCTACAGAGCAGCAGTGATACCCGCCCTGCTGTATGCCTTAGAGACATGGACCATGTACAGCAGGCACCTCAAAGCACTGGAGAGGTACCACCAACGCTGCCTCTGCAAGATCCTGCAAATCCATTGGCAGGATAGGCGCACCAACGTCAGTGTTCTTGCGCAGGCCAACATCCCCTGCATCGAAGCTTTGACCACGCTTGATCAGCTCCGATGGACGGGTCATAGAATTAGAAACATAGAAGATAGGAGCTAGAGTAGGCCATTCGGCCCTTCGAGCCTTCTCCGCCATTCAATGAGATCATGGCTGATCATCCAAATTCAGTACCCTGTCCCTGCCTTCTCCCCATATCCCTTGACCCCTTTAGCCTTAAGAAATATATCCAACTCTTTCTTGAATATATTTAATGAACTGGCCTCCACCGCCCTCTGTGGCAGAGAATTCCATAGGTTCACCACTCTCTGGGTGAAGAAATTCCTCCTCATTTCAGTCCTAAATGGCTTACCCCTTATCCTTAGACTATGACCCCTGGTTCTGGACTCCCTGGCCATCAGAAACATCCTTCCTGCATCTAGTCTGTCCAGGCCTGACAGAATTTTATAGGTTTCGATGAGATCCCCTCTCAATCTTCTAAACTCCAGTGAGTATAATCCCAATCGACACAATCTCTCCGCATACGTCATTCCTGCCATCCCAGGTATCATCCTGGTGAATCTTCGCTGCACTCCTTCCATGGCAAGAACGTCCTTCCTCAGGTAAGGTGACCAAAACTGCACACAATACTCAAGGTGCGGTCTCACCAAGGCCCTGTACAACTGTAGCAAGACATCCTTGTTCCTGTACTCGAACCCTCTTGCTACGAAGGCCAACATACCATTTGCCTTCTTAACCGCCTGCTGCACCTGCATGCTTACCTTCAACGACTGGTGCACACGAACACCCAGGTCTCTTTGCACTTCCCCTTCTCCCAATCTATTGCCATTCAAATAATAATCTGCCTTCCTGTTTTTGCCACCAAAGTGGATAACCTCACATTTATCCACATTATAGTGCATTTGCCATGTTTCTGCCCAATCACCCAATCTGTCCAAATCATACTGGAGTTTCACAACATCCTCCTCACAGCTTACCCTCCCACCCAGCTTTGTGTCGTCTGCAAATTTGGAGAAATTACATCCAATTCCCTCGTCCAGATCATTAATATATATTGTGAACAGCTGGGGTCCTAGGACCGATCCTTGCGGTACCCCACTAGTCACTGCCTGCCACTCGGAAAACGACCCATTTATTCCTACTCTTTGCTTTCTGTCCGCCAACCAGTTCTCTATCCAAGTCAATACTTTGCCCCCAATCCCATGTGCCTTAATTTTGCACGCTAATCTCTTATGTGGGACTTTATCGAAAGCCTTCTGAAAGTCCAAATACACCACATCCACTGGTTCTCCCTTATCTATTTTACCAGTTACATCCTCAAAAAATTCCAGTAGATTAGTCAAGCATGATTTACCTTTTGTAAATCCATGTTGACTTTGTCTGATCCTGTCACTGCTTACCAAGTGCCCTGCTATTACATCTTTTATAATAGATTCTAGCATTTTCCCCACTACCGCTGTTAGGCTTACCGGTCTATAATTCCCCGCTTTTTCTCTACCACCTTTTTTATCACATCATCCACATGCCCGATACGAGACTCCCAAAACAAGCACTCTACTCGGAGCTCCGACATGGCAAGAGAGCCCCAGGTGGGTAGAGGAAACGATTCAAGGACACCCTTAAAGCCTCCTTGAAAAAGTGCAGCATCCCCACTGACACCTGGGAATCCCTGGCCCAAGACCACACAAAGTGGAGGAGAAGCAACTGGGAAGGCGCAGAACACCTCGAGTCTCTTCACAGGGAGCAAGCGGAAGCCCCAAGTGCAAGCAGCGCAAGGAGCACATGGCAACCCAAGCACCCGACCCACCTGCCCCTTCAAACACCATCTGCCCCACCTATGCCAGAGACTGTAGGTCCCGCATTGGACTCATCAGTCATAGAGTCATAGAGTCATAGAGTAATACAGCACGGATAGAGGCCCTTCGACCCATCGTGTCCATGCCGGCCATCAAGCCCTGTCTAATCTAATCCCATATTCCAGCATTTGGCCCGTAGCCTTGTATGCTATGGCATTTCAAATGCTCATCCAAATGCTTCTTAAATGTTGTGAGGGTTTCTGCCTCCACAACCCTTTCAGGCAGTGAGTTCCAGACTCCAACCACCCTCTGGGTGAAAAAGTTCTTTCTCAAATCCCCTCTAAACCTCCCGCCCTTTACCTTGAATCTATGCCCCCTAGTTATTGACCCCTCTACTAAGGGGAAAAGCTCCTCAGCATCCATCCTATCTATGCCCCTCACAATTTTGTACACCTCAATCATGTCCCCCCTCAGCCTCCTCTGCTCCAAGGAAAACAAACCCAATCTGCCCAGTCTCTCTTCATAGCTGAAGCGCTCCAGCCCTGGTAACATCCTGGTGAACCTCCTCTGCACCCTCTCTAACGCGATCACATCTTTCCTGTAGTGTGGCGACCAGAACTGCACACAGTATTCCAGCTGTGGCCTAACCAGTGTTTTATACAGCTCCATCATAACCTCCTTGCTCTTATATTCAATGCCTCGGCTAATGAAGGCAAGTATCCCATATGCCTTTTTTACCACCTTATCCACCTGTTCCGCCGCCTTCAGGGATCTGTGTACCTGCACACCCAGATCCCTCTGACCCTCCGTCTTGCCTAGGGTCTTTCCCTTCATTGTGTATTCCCTTGCCTTGTTAGACCCCCCAAAGTGCATCACCTCGCACTTTTCCGGGTTAAATTCCATTTGCCACTGTTCCGCCCATCTGACCAACCCATCTATATCGTTCTGCAGACTGAGGCTACCCTCCTCGCTATTTACCACCCTACCAATTTTAGTATCATCCGCGAATTTACTGATCATACCCTTTACATTCATATCCAAGTCATTAATGTAGACCACAAACAGCAAGGGACCCAGCACCGATCCCTGTGGTACCCCACTGGCCACAGGTTTCCAGTCACAAAAACAACCTTCGACCATCACCCTCTGCCTTCTGCCACTAAGCCAGTTTTGTATCCAATGTGCCAAGGCACCCTGGATTCCATGGGCTCTTACCTTCTTGACCAGTCTCCTGTGCGGGACTTTATCGAAGGCCTTACTGAAATCCATGTATACCACATCCACTGCGTTACCCTCATCCACACACCTAGTCACCCCCTCAAAAAATTCAATCAAATTAGTCAGACATGATCTTCCCTTGACAAAGCCATGTTGACTATCCCTGATTAATCCTTGCCTCTCCAAGTGGAGACAAATTTTGTCCCTCAGGATTTTTTCCAGTAATTTTCCTACCACTGATGTTAGGCTCACTGGCCTGTAGTTCCCCGGTTTTTCCCTACTACCCTTCTTGAATAATGGTACTACATTAGCGGTTCTCCAGTCCTCTGGCACATCCCCTGTGGCCAGAGAGGTCCTGAATATATGTGTTAGAGCCCCCGCAATCTCCTCCTTTGCCTCACACAGCAGCCTGGGGTACATTTCATCCGGGCCTGGGGATTTATCCATTTTTAGGCCAGCTAAAACCGCCAATACCTCCTCCCTCTCGATGTTAATATGTTCGAGCATATCACAGTCCCCCCGCCCTATTTCTATGTCTACATCGTCCTTCTCCATAGTGAAAACAGATGCAAAAAATTCATTTAGAACCCCTCCTACATCTTCCGGCTCCACACACAGATTGCCACTTTTGTCCCTAATGGGCCCTATTTTTTCCCTAGTTATCCTTTTACCCTTAATATACTTATAAAACATCTTCGGATTTTCCTTTATTTTGCTCGCCAGTGTTATTTCATGGCCCCTCCTTGATCTCCTAATTTCTTTTTTAAGTATCCCCCTGCACTTTTTGTACTCCTCTAGGGCTTCCTCCGTCTTTAGCCTTTTGTATCTACCAAAAGCCCTCCTTTTTTTCCTAATCCATTCCCGTATATCCCCTGACATCCACGGTTCCCTGTGGTTTTTGGAACCACTCTTGACATTTATGGGAACATGTTGCCCTTGTATGATCTCAATCTCCCTTCTGAAAGCCTCCCATTGCTCCGATGCGGATTTTCCTACAAGTAGCTGATCCCAGTCCATTTTGGCCAGATCCTGCCTTATCCTATTAAAATCGGCCTTCCCCCAATTTAGAACCTTTATTTCCGGCCCATCCCTGTCCTTTTCCATGACCACCTTAAATCTTACCATATTATGGTCACTATCACCAAAGTGCTCACCTACTAGCACTTTTTCCACTTGGCCGGCCACATTCCCTAGAATTAGGTCCAGTACCGCCCCCTCTCTTGTAGGACTTTCTACATGCTGGCTCAAAAAGCTCTCCTGGATGCACTTTAAGAATTCTACACCCTCTGAGCCTTTCACACTTTGACTATCCCAGTTAATATTGGGGAAGTTGAAATCCCCCATTATTATTACCCTATTATTTGCACATTTCTCTGAGATTTGCCTACATATCTGTTCCTCTATTTCCCCCTGACTGTTTGGAGGCCTATAGTACACTCCCAGCAAAGTGCTTGCCCCCTTTTTGTTTTTAAGCTCCACCCATATGGCCTCATTAGAGGACCCTGCTAATATATCATCCCTGAGAGTTCATTTTTAATGTGGAAGCAAGTCATCCTCGGTTCCGAGGGACTGCCTAAGAAGAAGAACCTAAGGAAGGATATACTTGCCTTAAAGGCGGTGCCATGAAGGTTCACTAGATTGATTCCTGGGATGAGAGGAGAGATTGAGTAGATTGGGCCTATAGTCTCTGGAGTTTTGAAGAATGAGATGTGATATCATTGCAATGTTTACATTTCTTAGAGGGTGATGTGGAGTATTTTAAATGAACACTCGCCACAAGGTTTTCAGATCGATAGTCAAGTTGTCTTTATTACACCGGTGGGAAGACAATCTGCTCTGTCTTTTGCCAGACTTCTCCAAATTGTTACAGCAAAAACTACATTTTTATACATTCAAATAAGCATGGCAGCCTCATGCACAATTCATTCCTGCAACCTAGTTGGATCTTGGCCCGCATGCACCTTCACGGATTGGGTTACATGTCCTAAGGTAAACAGGTGTAAGCTGCATACCTAATTATTAGCCCAAACTGCTGAATGCTGATTAAAAGATTGTGACCCAGATAATAAAACCCTCAGGGCAGCTGAAGTGTTGGACATCACGTCTCCACTGAGTTGTTTTTAGTCTCAAAGGTCAGTTATCTTGACCACACCTTATGGATGTGGTCTTTCATGTTAGCAACTGTCTCTCTTACACCATTCTGTGACCTGCCAGCGATGTTACTTAACTCTTTCCCCACTTCAATTCCCCCTGTTGGTACTTGGCCCCTGCCCAAGTTAAACCACATGTATAAGCATCGTTGTGCCTCCTGCCCCATGCGGTGATCAGTCGCCGGTTTGGGAGGCCCTGCATACCCATCATGTTTAGAGCAAACTTGTGTCTTCCAGCTCTTTCCGAATCACTTTAGCTCTTTGTTTGGTCCATTTATTTTTACAAGCGGTGCATGCTGCCATTCCCCATCCTATAGCCATGACTAACTGTACTATCACTAATATATGAGAAATGATGAGGATCCATGGGTGTATATTGACATTCATTCCCCAATCCCACAGCTTCTCATGCCACGGGACTTCTTGTAGCTCTACCCCTATGTATTTTTCTAATTCCCAGAGATTCCTTTGCAACACTATGCATTGTTTCACCATCTTGCTCAAATCCTCTTTCATTTCTTGCAGATCCTCTTGCAGGTGGGGTATTGAGGCCCCTACCAGGTCTTCATAATTGACCAGCTCTTCCCTTAGATTATCTGTCACATTTAGCTTTATCTCCTCTCTTGAATGTACATACACCAATCTGCTGTGTCCAATTGTCACAGGGATCTTTGGCATTAAGCAGAAGTTGGGCATTGCGATTGCACACACAAGGTTACTATATTGGTACTCAGTCTCTGTGGTGGCTATAAAATACTCCCCTTAACCTCTATATCCCAAGCAGGTGTGATGGTGGTCAACATGTGATAATTCCAACACACACCCCTCTGTTTTATTACAGCCACACTCATCCTTAGTGCCTTCTCCTACCGGATGTGGGCATATCGTAAGCATGCCTTTCCCGTGGCATCCGTTTAGGGAGATCCCTCTCATAGTACCATTTTTCCTGATGGCATAGGTATCAATCGGATAGTATTGGAGGTATGTCTCACCCCTAACTATGCTTTTGTTTGTTACCTGGCACTGTGGGTATGGAGCAGTGTCTAGTCCCACCACTGGTTTCAGGAGTACCATGCCTATCACTGATGTCACTTCTGCTTTACATTTTTGTATCACTGGATATACTCTAGTTATCTCTTTGAGGGTGCAAGCACTCAGGGGGCCTGGGTTCTGGCTCAGGCCATGGAGCTGTGTGCTGTTAATCCATTCTGGTACCTCGCCTCGCTGTATCTATGCTAGATTGTGTTTCATCTGTCCGGTGATCCATTGGCCATAGGCATGACATAAGCCTTGCCCTACCCGATCTTTTGCCTGTTCCTCATTTCTATGGTTTCGTTTGTTGATAATGCTAGCATGGCCCTCTATAACCTTGATTCCCTCGAGTAATTTCCTTATTGTGTGTCCTCTTAACTCTGACCCTTGTCGAACCAAACCAGTTTCCTTTTAAAAAATCTGTTGTATTACCCTTTGTAGTCATTCCACGTTACTCTGGACTCCTTGTGTATCTAGGGCATTAATGAATGATGTCCCTGTGTTTATTCCCATGAGTATGTTCGTTCCTGAGCTCCTCTTAATCCTTTGGTGGAATGCAGCTTGTCCACTGAAACAAATAGCCCCTGTCGCATCAGCAACTTGGTTAATTACATTCTTTATCATATATGCATACAATTCTCTAGTTCTGTTAAACCTCTCACAATATTCTGGCCATTGTAACATGGTTAAGTTCAATACTACTGGTACAATTTCGTGTCTCACATTATCATACAATTGTTCTCCCTCGGTAAATAATACTACTCCATTCATAGGCCCAGGTGTCATAACTGGACATTGTAACATCGCTGGTTCACTCGTCTCTTCTTTCTGTGTATTGGGAGTCATGGTAGCAGGTTGGGGCATCGGCTTAGGTTGCTCTCTGAGTCGCAGCAGTGTCCCCACTCAGCTCCTCCCCTGCGTCCTTCAGCAGGGCTGACGAGCATCATCAACATGGTTATCACAGGCATCCATCTCATGGGGTCCATGTTACCTGTAACTTAAGCAAAAACCTGGTCATCACCAAATGTTAGCTCATCTTCGGTGTTTATTCCATTGTTCCTGTGGGATTTAAGGTCAGATGGGTTATTGTTGTACCATTTTAGTTGGGTCCAATGTTTCCACCTACCCTTTCCCCTCATATCTATGCATGCGCATGTATCACTGGTCATGATAACCTCAAATGGTTCGGTCCATCTAGGTGAGAATCCCGATCTCTCTGACGATATTTTAACAAATACCTGCTCGCCCACCTTGTGTAGGGGCTCCAAGGCCCCCTGCTTTTGTGTATTTTTATCTCTGATGTCTAGCTGTTCTTTAACTTCTTGTTTGAGCTCCTTCAATTGATTATCCAATGTTTGTACGTATTTCCTAATTTTAAATTTTAAGGGTCCCAGGCCTAGAAATTCAGTTGTTTGCGCCAGCCGCTAGCGCCTTAGGAGGAGGAGAAGTGGGGTGCTAAGCGGCTAGCGCCTGGGCGCAGCGCGATCTGCGCCTCTCGCGAACTTCAGTTAAGATTTAGCGGCGGCGCAAAACCTTTGCGCGCGCTCAGCTGCGCGCGCAGATCCTGATGTCATTTCATGGTGCAATGCCCTTTGTGCGCCCCAAACCGGAAATTCAGTGGCGCCGGCCTATTGTGCGCCTGGTGCCCCTAGCGACTGGTAGAGGGGAACGGTTCCCAGTCGCTGCGGGGCACGGGGGGCGCTAATTAAAGGGGACTCCTCCTGCAGTATAAATGGCAGCCATTTTGCACCACTCCTTCTTTGTGAGAGACGGATCTTTGGAGAGAGACAAAGGTAGAGAGCTTTCTGGTTTGGCTCAACACTCGCACAGGTACTTGTGGCTTCAGGCCACAGCTTTGCACTTGTCTTTAACTTCAGAGTCATAGCATTGATTGGAAACATATAATGGGGGCTGCAATGGGTGGAAACGTTGGGCTTCTCCATTGCATTCAAAGGGCTCAGAGACGCCGTGAGAGAGTGCGAGTCATGGCCAGACGGAGAAGGGGCAACAGGCGTCGGCAAAGGAGGCCTTACTCACCCAGGGTATACCACCAGCAGTTCTCATACCTGAACATGTCTGAGGAGCAGTGTGTTTGGAGGCTGCGATTCAGAAGGGCGGTGGTCACTGAGATCTGCCACCTGCTTCGCGGAGATCTGCAGCCACAGCTGAGGAGCAGGACGTCTCTGTCGGTGGCAGTGAAGGCGACGGTGGCTCTCAACTTCTATGCCACTGGCTCCTTCCAATCCGCTACTGAGGACATTTCCAACATCTCCCAGTTTGCGGTACATTGTTGCATCCGCCAGGTGACCAATGCTCTTTTCAGAAGGAGACGTCAGTTCATCTCCATCCCCATGACCGTTGACAAGCAGCAACAGCGTGCAATGGGCTTTGCAGCATTAGCAGGCTTCCCCATGGTGCAGGGCGCCATTGACTGCACGCATGTGGCTTTGCGGGCACCTCTAGAGAATGCTGAGGATTACCGCAACCGGAAGGGCTACCATTCGCTCAACGTGCAGTTGGTGTGTGACCACAGGCAGCTCATCCTAGCTGTCAATGCCCGCTTTCCAGGCAGCAGCCACGATGCCTTCATCCTGCGCCAGACTTCTGTGGTAGACATGTTCGAGGCCCAGCCTCACCCACGAGGATGGCTTCTCGGGGACAAAGGCTATCCTTTGTGCACCTGGCTGATGACCCCGCTCCGTGCGCCCAGCTCCCCTGCTGAAGAGGGATACAATGAGAGCCATCAAGCAACCAGGAACATCATTGAGCAAACAATCGGCGTGCTGAAGCAACGGTTCCGCTGTGTGGATCGTTCCGGGGGAGCCCTACAGTACTCGCCTGAGCGAGTTTCCCATTTCGTTGTCGTGTGCTGCATGCTGCACAACCTGGCTATCCGCAGGACTCAGCCACTACCAGCAGACATTGGAGGACCACCAGAGGAGGAGGAGGAGGAGGACCAGCACAGGAGGGAGGCAGAAAGTGCAAGGGCCGCCCGTCGGCGGCTTATTGCAAGTCGGTTCTAGGCCCCCTCTCAGGGAATGGCTTGTGCCAATGGCAGAAGATGAATGTAGCCGCTCCACAAGCCCTCAGCCGAGCAGGGCAACCAGGACTTCCAAAAGAAAGCATGGACAGTGCGATTTAAGAATTTTTTTTACTATGATACCTCTGTGCCCTTCCCACATGACAAACTAATGGAGAGAAGCCCCCCCCCAAAACACAAATACACCAGTCTCGGCCTTTAAATATGGAACAAATACACCAGTCTCGGCCTTTAAATATGAAACAAATACACCAGTCTCGGCCTTTAAATATGAAACAAATACACCAGTCTCGGCTTTTATATATGAAACAAATACACCAGTCTCGGCTTTTATAAGTAAAACAAAACATTTGGCCACACCTTCTACTTTTTCCGCTGCGAGGGTGATCCGTTTCGCTTCCGTGACTGGCCCCTACCCGCCCTGCAGCTCCTCCTCAATGGGACCCCAGTGGCTGCAGCAAGGCTGGGGGAAGGCTGCTGAGGGTCAGATGGTGAGACGGCAGATGCCCTTGGGGGTCGGCCTGGACCAGCTCTGGGCCTGGAGGGGCCGGCTGCTGACTGCTCCAACTCTGCTTGGGCGGCAGCAGTCTGTCCAACAGCTGGTGGCAGCTGCAATGGAGGAGTGACAGTGTTGGCTGCAGGAATGCTGCCAACCTGACAGATCACAGGCACTCCCTGGTCGGCTGAGACATTGGCACGCGCACGGGCCAGCACTGCAGCATGCGCAGCAATCTGCTGAGGCACAGACTGCTGGGCTGCTGCGGCACAGCGAGTGCCCCGGCGATGCCTGGCCGATCCAGCGAGTGTGGCAGCAGTTAGTGCCCGTGTGGCCCTGGTCTGTGTCTGCATGACAGCAGCCAGTGAATGCACGGCACGACTGAGCACTTGGCTAGAAGCCGCCTGTGAAGCAGCGAAGTCCTGCTGACTCCTAGCCTGTGCTGCCGTGATGTCCTGCAGACTCCTGGCCTGTGCTGCACTGAATTGTTGCAGACTCCTGGCCTGTGCTGCACTGAATTGTTGCAGACTCCTGGCCTGTGCTGCCCCGAATTCCTGCACACTCCTTGCCAATGACTCTATGGAGTCAGGCATCCTTTGTAGGATTCGCAAAAATCCATGAAATACAGTATACGGGTAGGGCCCCTGAAGTGGCCACATTGTGAGAACACAGAATGGAGTTGGCAGTTCTCATGGCCCAGTTCAAAAGGACACACACACAGTACCTTAAAGCAGTCTGAGTCATCATCGATTAGAAGAATCCAGAACCTTACTGTTTTTGATATTGTAATGTGGTTACAGCAGTAAACAAAACTATTAGCACCTGGAGGTGCGCTAATCGCTGGCAGAGCGGTAACCGATCTCAGAAACCGCTGAGCACACACAAACGGAGGGACACTAATCGGATTCCCATTAGTTCGATTTGCGAGCAGTTAAAATTAATGTGCTTGCTTTTGTTAAAGCAACCTTAACAAAGGAAAACGGTTGATTTGGCGCCAAGATTAGGGCCAGAAAAGAGAATAACCGTTCAGGTAAATCGTCAGCAAGCCAGTCTAAGATTCGACCAGAGTAAGGAAGGCTCCTCCGGAGATGGTTCACACCATGAACTCCAAGTCCAGTTACCATCAGGAGTTCGAGGACCGTGCGGAACAGAAAACGGCTCGAGGATTTCGGAGGACTTCCAAAGTTTGTACAGGAGAGCGAGTTCAGGAGCCGGTCCCATAAGGAAGGTCGGAGGTCCCGGACGACACCAAGTAACAGGGTCCAGGAGCCGGTCCCATAAGGAAGATCGGAAATTCCAGACGTAACAAGAAGTACCAAGGTCCAGAAGGGTTTTGAAATTCTGGTGAGCATAAAGGCTCAACTCTGCCTAACTGACATAATTGAGGTATATTCAGTAACGGGAGGGTTTGTAACTTTAAGGGTATTTGTAAGTCAGGAGTGTGATTTATCCCTCGATGTGTCCGTGCGCTTCCCTCACCCCCGCTTTTAGCTTATCGCTATTTTAGAACTGTTTATATGCTTTAAAGTTATTTTTCTCAGTGTATAATTTAGTCCTCTGTGAGAAACGTTATTTGTCGTCTGCATTTATTCTTGCCATTTTTCTCTGTGTACATTCTCTTTCAAAAATAAAGATCGTTTTGATTTAAAACTCAATCTGTCTCATCTGACCATTTGTCTTCCGAGTCACGAGTCGGGCCAACACACAAAAGTTGTCTGGCAATAAGCCCAGTGTCTAGAACCGTGAGGGGGGAGCGCTTCGAAACCGCTCACGAGTAGTGCGAAAATCAAAACCGATTTAGCACACCATAAGCTCGTTAAAACGACCCCTTACACCTTGCCACTGCAGCCATGAGCTCAGTGTGCCTGCGCTCAGCCTGGGTGCCCATTTCTGCTAGGAGCCGCACCTCCTCTGCGCTCACCGTAGCAGGACTGGAGGCCGCACTCACCCTCCGGGGAGAAGGCCGCCGAGCTTCCCCACCCCTCCCACGTTGCTGCAGCCCGCTGGTCCCCGGAGCTTCACTATCCTCCGACCCTTCCCCCCTGCTCCCCTCCAGGGAAGACGTGTCACCATCATGGCCATGGGCTGCCTCGGCTGAGGCTGTCCCTGATGGGCTGGCTTCCTCTTCCTCCTCCTCTATGTCTGACTCGGACACAGTGCCAGCTTGAGGGGCCGCCTCCTCACCTGGCGAGTCACCATCTGAAAGCAGGGAAGCACAAGAGTTGCTTTAGAGTGAGGACAGGGCGGCAGCGAGGGAGGCATGAGTGCTGCTGTGCACTGCATTGGTTCGATAGTGGCAAAGGATGCTGGCGTGAGGCGCAAGTGGAAAGGGAGAGGTCAAAAAGGTGATGACCTTACCATTGGTGCCCAGAACAGGGTCAGCATCTCCAGTGGCGACGGGGCCACTCAGCCAGCTTGCCATGATCCGCTCCACTCGCTGCTCGAGGTCGCTCAGCTGTTTCAGGTCAGGACGGCCTCCCCCGGTCTGTCACTGCTGTCTTCTGTTATGCGCCAGCTTGGCCTGCAAGAGAAAGGACCGCCTCTAAGTACAGTGTCAAGCCCTGATCTTGCCCGCACTGCCTCCCATGTTCGATTAGCCCTGACAGTGTCAAGCCCTGATCTTACCCGCACTGCCTCCCATGGTCAAATAGCCCTGACAGTGTCTAAAGTCCTGATTGCGCAAGTGCTTTTCATGACAGTCCCATAGCTGCTGGATGAGGGCTGGCCATTAGGGCTTTCAGACCTGTTTGGCCATAAAGTGAGGTGCACATGCAGGGATGAGGAGGATACTGGAAAGGGTACTCACCCTGACAACCCGAGTGAGGTCGTTGAATTTTTTCCGGCACTGGGTTGGTGTCCTGCCAACCACGCTGTTGGACGTGACCCTGTTTGCCACATCCCTCCATGCTTTCCGATATTCGGCGGGCAGCGGCCTCCTGCCACCCTCAGGGAAGAGGATATGGCGCCTGCGGTCCACTGCGCCAACCAGCAGCCTCAGGTCACCCTCGCCGAAGCGCTGCGCTCTCTCCCTGGCCTTCTCCATTCTCCTGGGCGTGGAGCTGTTCCAGAAGCAGTGTTCAGGCCTTGCCTTAGGGCTGCAGTGTGCAGGGCGTGGCAGCCAAGCAATTCCACCCTCCCACTTTAAGTGCTGACCGGCGCCTGACTGTCTGGCCTCAATGACCAACTCGCCGCACTTGCGCTGCGCCCGCCTTCGGTGTTTGCGCCCCGGATCGCCGGCTTAGCGCCTAATGATAGTTGTGCATCGCCTGCTTTAGCGCAGCAGCAACCTCTTGGGGCGATGCAACTGAATATCGGCGAAGGTGGCGCTAAGTTGCGCCGGCCGCAAGAGTTAGCGAACGCCATGCTGTAGCGCCCCAAACGTGGCTATACTGAATTTCTAGGCCCTAGTCCCTTGCTACCAGAAGCTACTCCTTCCGGCAGAAGCATGGCTCATCCAGTCATGAGTTCATATGGTGTCAGCCCGGTCACCCTGTTTGGGGTGGCTCTCAGCCTCATCAGGATACATGGGAGGACATCCACCCATCCCTGTCCGGTTTCGGCTATGGCCTTGCTTAAAGGTTGTTTTCAGGGTTCTGTTCATTCGCTCTACCATGCCTGAGCTTTGTGGATGATAGGGGATGTGGAACTTTTGTCTTACTCCCAGTAGCTTACAAAATTCCTTCATTACCTTTCCCGTAAAATGGGTGCCTTGATCTGAATCTATTTGCAATGGGACCCCCCCATCTCGGTATCACGTCGTATGCAAATATCCAGACCACAGTCTGAGCACTACAGTCTCTGGTGGGGAATGCTTCCACCAACCTTGTAAACTGGTCTATGATCACTAGGCAGTATTTCTTCCCTCTGCTGTTGGGTAGGGGTCCAGTAAAGTCTATCTGGAGGTTTTCCCAGGGGCCTTCGGGTCGTAGCTGGTGAGCCATTTTAACCTTTATAGGCCTACCTGGGTTGTGTTGTTCACAGTTGATGCAGCGTCTGCAGTATCTTGCCACATCTTGTCCCATTCCACCCCACCACCAATCCATACTTAGCCTACCTATCATGCCATTCCGCCCCCCATGGTGTGGCTCATGGTATATTTTCAACAAATTCTCCTGGATACAGTGAGGGGCTACCACCCTGTGATCCTTTTTCCATATTCCATCTCTACCTCTGGCTGCACCTTTCTTTGTCCACTGCTCCTGCTCCTCCATTTCGGTCTCCTCTTGGATACTGTTAATTTTCACTTCCTCCGCTCCTATTCTAACTACTGCTATTGGTGTAGGGATCTCTGTGTCGCCGCTGCTCTTGCTGCCTGATCAGCTAACGTATTTCCTTTTTGTTGCTTGCTCACTATCTTGCGGTGTGCCTTTATTTTAATCACTGCTACCTCTTCTGCTCCTTTTACCGCTTCTACTAGATCCCTCACTATCTCCTCATGCCGTATTTGTCCTCTTCCGGAGGTTACATATCCTCTCCTATTCCACGCTGTCATATAATCATGCACTACCTCAAATGCATACCTACTGTCTGTGTATATATTTACTCGTTTTCCTTTTGCCAATTTCAATGCTTCCATGAGAGCCACTAGATCTGCTACCTGCGCTGAGCTTCCTCCTTCAAGACCTCCTTTTGCGACAGTTTCTCCGTTCTCGGATACTACTGCCCAACTGGTGCGTGGCTCTCCATTTATATATTGTCGAGATCCGTCTACATAAAAGGTGTTTTCGGGATTTTCAAGGGGCGCTTCTGTAATGGTTCCTCTGACCTCTTCTTTGATTACTAACTGACACTCGTGTGCCTCACCCTCTGATAGCATTCCCTCCGTGCGGTTGACTCTATGTTCCCTTATAATCTGGACTGATCTGTCCTTGGGTATCAATACTGCTTCCCAAGCCGCCCTCCTTCTGTCTGATACAGCCTTCATTTTGCCTGTGTTTAGCAGGTCCACCACTGTGTGTTGCGTGTGCAATATCAGCTGTCCTGACATAGTGATGGGCTCGCATATCCGCACCGCCCATGCGGCACAGTCGAGGGCCACCACACATCTCGCCATTCCTTTAGTCACGGGGGTTTGTTGGGTGGAGTAATAGGCAATTGGCCTCATATCTCCCCTGTACTCTTGGGTGACTATGGCATTATAGAAGTTCCTGTCTATACTATAGTATATATGGAATGGTTTGACAAGATTTGGCAATCCTAGTGCAGTAGTGGATGTCAGGGCTGCTTTAAATTTTGCGTACGCCTCGTTTTGCTTCGATTCCCATTCTATCTTATCCTTAGCGGGTCTCCCCCCTTAAACTAATCGTGGAATCAGCTCTGCTTTCCCTGCAAAGTCTGATATAAAATTCCTGCAGTAGTTCAATAGTCCCAACACTTTCCTCACTCCCCGGACGGTCACTGGCCTTGGCATGTCTTTTATGGCTGCCTTTCGTTCCTGCGGGAGTGCCTTATACCCCTGGCTAATTTCGTGTCCTAGATACTTTACTTTGGACAGTCCAACCTGTGACTTTTTTGGGGTTCAGTTTAAAGCCAGCTTTCTTAAGTGTCTGGAGGGTATTAATGCTCCCATGTGTCCTTTGGCGTCCTCTGATGCAATCATTATGTCATCGACATATTGGAGTAGGGCGCTCTGGTACTTTGATAGATCTAACTCGTCTAAGGCTCGACTCAATGCACGGTGGAATATGTTTGGACTATTGTGGAACCCCTGTGGGACTCTGGTCCATGTATACTGTCTATCCCCGATGATGCGCCTCAATAACTTCAAGGCTCAAAGTTAACTGGATAAAACAAGGCTTTTATTAGCAAAGAAAGATGCCTGTGTCTTCACCTAGCATTCTGCTGTTCTGCTGCAAGACAAGCCTGGGCTTGTCTTAAGTAGGGCCAGGTATGGGCGGAGCCGACACACCCAATGGGGAGAAAGGGGCGGTGCACTATATACAATACAAGGTAAAACACAGGAGCAGGCAATACAATATATGTAGTTAAATACAGGGTCTGATGAATGACATATTTCATCACATTCACCCCTTCTACAGATTTAGTCTGTCCGGGGGTGTGATAGTCCTCTGTGACCGACGTAACGGTTGCGGTGCCGCGGGTGCCGGCTGGGTGTCCCAGGTGACCTCCTGGGTCTCTGCCGGGGTCGCCACCGGGGTTGTTGAAGGAGTAGGTGGTGGGGGTACCGTTGGCTGGTGTTCTTCCGGGGGTGATGAAAGAATAGTGGGTGGAGTGGGTGGGTAATAGTTGTTGTGGTTGTTGTCGTTGTTGCTGTTGTTGTTGTAGTCGTTGTCATTGTTGCTGTTGTTACCGGCTGGGGCGAGGTCTTTTATGGACACAGTGTCCTCCCGTCCGTCGGCGTGCCGGACATACGCATATTGTGGGTTGGCGTGGAGCAGGTGCACTGGCTCCACGAGAGGGTCCGTCTTGTGGCCCCTCACATTCTTCCGCAAAAGTACCGGACCTGGGGCGGAGAGCCATGACGGTATGGATACGCCTGAGGTGGATTTCCGGGGAAACACAAACATTAGCTCATGAGGCGTGGCATTAGTGGCGGTACACAATAGTGACCGTATTGAGTGGAGCACATCTGGGAGGACTTCCTGCCAGCGGGAGCTAGGGAGGCCCTTGGTCCTTAGAGTTAGAGTGACTGCCCTCCATACTGTCCCGTTGTTTCGCTCCACCTGACCATTACCCCGGGGGTTGTAGCTGGTGGTACGGCTCGTGGCAATCCCCTTGGACAGCATGTACTGGCGTAGCTCTTCACTCATGAAGGACGGCCCCCTATCCATGTGGATATAGCTTGGCATACCGAACAGGCAGAACAGGTTGTTGAGGCATTTAATGACCGTGGCGCTGGTCATGTCTGGGCAGGGGAAGGCGAATGGGAAACGGGAGTATTCGTCCACAATGTTCAGGAAGTAAACATTGCGGTCGACGGACGGGAGGGGGCCCTTGAAATCTAAGCTAAGCCGCTCAAAGGGCCGTGTAGCTTTGATTAGATGGGTTCTATCAGGGCGGTAGAACCGAGGCTTGCACTCAGCGCAAGTGCGGCAGTTCCTGGTCAGAGACCGAACTTCTTCAATCAAGTAGGGTAAGTTGCGGGACCTTATGAAGTGGAACAGCCGTGCGACCCCTGGGTGGCAGAGGTCGTTGTGGAGGGTCTGTAGCCGATCCCCGGTGGCATTGGCACACATCCCTCGTGAGAGCGCGTCGGGTGATTCGTTAAGGGCCCCCGGCCGGTATATGATGTCGTACTCGAAGGTGGAGAGCTCGATCCGCCACCTAAGAATCTTATCATTTTTAATCTTCCCCCTCTGTTTATTATTGAACATAAACGCTACCGACCGCTGGTCGGTAAGTAGGGTGAAGCGTTTGCCGGCTAGGTAGTGCCGCCAGTGGCGCAGTGCCTCCACGATGGCTTGGGCCTCCTTTTCCACGGAGGAGTGTCTGATCTCGGGCCCCTGGAGGGTCCTCGAGAAGAAAGCTACGGGCCGCCCCGTCTGGTTGAGGGTGGCCGCCAAGGCAAAGTCAGACGCATCACTTTCCACTTGAAAGGGAGTGTTCTCGTCCACTGCCTGTAGCGTGGCCCGCTCAATATCCTGCTTAATGCTTTTGAAGGCAGCATGGGTCTCAGCAGAGAGCGGGAAAGAGGATGCTTTCAAAAGGGGGCGGGCTTTGCCGGAGTAGTTGGGGACCCATTGGGCATAATACGAGAATAACCCCAGGCACCTTTTCAGGGCTTTGGGAGTGTTGGGCAGGGGCAGCTCCCGTAGGGGGCGCAATCGGTCGGGGTCTGGTCCGATTTCCCCATTCTCCACCACGCTGCCTAGTATGCAGAGGCGCGTGGTGTTGAAAACGCACTTGGCCTCGTTGTAAGTGAAGTTGAGTTTTTGTGCAGTTTTCAGAAACCTCGCGAGGTTTGAGTCGTGGTCCTGTTGGTTGTGGCCGCAGATGGTGACGTTGTCGAGATAGGGGAAGGTTGCCTGCAAGTGGTGGCCATCGACCATGCGGTCCATCTCCCTCTGAAAGACCGAGACCCCATTCGTCACCCCAAAGGGGACTCTGAGGAACTGGTAGAGGCGTCCGTTTGCCTCGAAGGCGGTGTACGAACGGTCCTCTGGTCTGATAGGGAGCTGGTGGTATGCTGACTTGAGGTCGATAGTGGAGAACACCCGGTATTGGGCAATTTGGTTCACCATCTCGGATATGCGGGGTAGTGGGTAGGCGTCTAGTTGGGTATAGATGTTGACTGTTTGACTATAGTCAATCACCATCCGCTTCTTCTCGCTACCCCTCACCACCACCACTTGGGCGCGCCACGGGCTGTTGCTGCGTTCAATAATGCGCTCCCTCAGGAGCCTGTCTACCTCGGTTGCGATAAACCGCCTGTCCTCCCAGCTGCACCTCCTGCTTTTGGTCGCTATTGGCCGGCAGTTAGGGGTAAGGTTCGCGAATAGCGAAGGCGGCTTTACCTTCAGGGTAGCCAGACCACACATTGTGAGGGGCGGCTGGGACCCACCGAAATTGAGCGTGATGCTTTGGTGGTGGCACTGAAAATCCAGGCCCAAGATCACGCTCACACATAAATCCTTCATAATTAACAGTTTATAATTATTATATACAGTGCCTTTAACGGACAATCGTACCGTGCAGTAACCCGCAATAGTCGATATCTGGGTTTTGTCAGCCATAGAGATCGTGCCCTGAGTAGGGACTATAGTTAGAGAGAGTCGTTGTACCAGACCAGGGTGAATGAAGCTCTCCGTGCTCCCGCTGTCAATTAAACATTTAACCTTGCACCCGTTTACCTCGATGTCCACCATCGATTTGGATAGTGGGTGCGGTCTGGACTGGTCCACTGTGATCGACGCCACGGTAGGGCCCTGATCGGGATAAGATGGTGGGCCACACGAGGCCGGGTAAGATGGCGTCCACGATGTCTGCTCGCGAGATGGCGGACCCCACGAGGTCGGACAAGATGGCGTCCAAGATGGCGGGTTTGCCTGTGGGGTTCCCTCTGCACACCTTCCCAAAGTGCCCCTTCTTATCGCACTTATAGCAGGTGGTGCCTTTCGCCGAGCACAGGTTCCTGGTGTGCTTCGGCTGCCCGCAGAAGTAGCATTTGGGGCCCCGATGCGTCGCGGCAGTCGTAGGGCTTCTGGGGGGAGAGCAGGGCCCCGACGGTGTTGGGCTACCGGGCGGGGAAGATGTCTTCCAACATGGCGGCGCCCTTGGTGCGTACGAGGCGGCGTGGGCCGCGCGGCCTGAAGAGCCACATCCAGCGATCGCGCTGTGTCCACAGTCTGTGTCAGATCTAGGCCCGTTTTCTCTCGCAGTCTCTGCCGGATGTAATTAGAGCTAAGGCCTGCGATAAAGGCATCCCGAATAAGCTCGTCTGTGTATACCGTGGCCTTCACATCTTTGCATTTGCAGTCTTTGCCAAGCACTTTTAGGGTGACTAGAAAGTCCTCTAGCGACTCTCCGGGTCGCTGTGTGCAGGTAGCAAGCAGATGCCTGGTGTACACCTCGTTGGTAGGCTGCTGATAGTGGGCCTTTAGAATGTTGCAGGCATCCAGGTAGGTGGCGGCGTCTTGGATGAGTTGAAAAACCCGGTGGCTTACCCGATTCTGCAGGATCCCGAGTTTCACATCTCCGGTGGCTTTAGAGGCTGTGACAGCTTCGGAGCTGGCCATAAAAAATTCCAAGCACTGGAACCAGTGTCCAAACCGTGCCGATGCATCTGAAGCATGCGGGTCCAAATCCAAGCGTTCCGGTTTCAAAAGTTGATCCATCGTTGAAAGTTTGCTAATAAAATTGATGCGCCTCAATAACTTCAAGGCTCAAAGTTAACTGGATAAAACAAGGCTTTTATTAGCAAAGAAAGATGCCTGTGTCTTCACCTAGCTTCACCTAGCATTCTGCTGTTCTGCTGCAAGACAAGCCTGGGCTTGTCTTAAGTAGGGCCAGGTATGGGCGGAGCCGACACACCCAATGGGGAGAAAGGGGGCGGTGCACTATATACAATACAAGGTAAAACACAGGAGCAGGCAATACAAACACAGGAGCAGGCAATACAAACACAGGAGCAGGCAATACAAACACAGGAACAGGCAATACAAACACAGGAGCAGGCAATACAAACACAGGAGCAGGCAATACAAACACAGGAGCAGGCAATACAAACACAGGAGCAGGCAATACAAACACAGGAGCAGGCAATACAAACACAGGAGCAGGCAATACAAACACAGGAACAGGCAATACAAACACAGGAGCAGGCAATACAAACACAGGAGCAGGCAATACAAACACAGGAGCAGGCAATACAAACACAGGAGCAGGCAATACAATATATGTAGTTAAATACAGAGTCTGATGAACGACATATTTCATCACACCCGATGGTAAAGGCGAATTTCCCTTGTGATTCCTCTGCCAATGGTATTGACCAGAACCCGTTTGCTATATCCAAGACTGTAAATATCTTAAAGTCTGGTTTCAGACCATTAAATATTGTAGAGGGACTTGCCACTATCGGATGTTCTCGCGGAGTTACCTTATTCAATGTGGTGTAATCTATAGTTAATCTGTACAATCCGTCTGGTTTACCTATCGGCCAAATTGCTGAGTTTGTGGTTGCTGTGGTTTCTTTTAACACTCCTTGCTTCACTAACTAGGTTACTATCCTGGATACGGCCTCTTTGGCTGCTGGTTTTATTGGGTATTGTCTGCACCATGTGCTCCGGTCCGGGTATCATGATAGGGTTAATTATAGTTAATCCACAGTCCTGTTTAGAGGTGGCCTGCACTCCTTCTACCGCCTGGCATAGGACTCCCCATATTCCATCTTGTGCCCAATCCCTTTCTAATTGTTTAATACTACCGATCTTTGTCATATAACTGGCCATATTTCTGGCTTCAAATTTATCATCAATTACGCGCTTTTGTAATACAGTCTTACTTCGTACATCTATCACCAGGTCCAGTTCACTTAGTATATCCACTCCTAAGATTGTTCCCTCTGGGTTATCACATACCCATAACTGGACCGGGAGAAAAACTCCTCCTAGTTCCAATAATTGTGTCTCGCTTTTGTAAGCACGAGTACTCTTCCTGCCCACTCCTTGTATCAGTATTGAGGTTTTTGTGTGCGGGAGGTCCAAATTGGTTATAGACACTGATGCCCCTGTGTCAACTAACATATCACACTACTGGCCCCCTAACAGTACTGTTAGATACAGACGGAGATCGGTGCCCGTACCGGGGGCCGACGCTACCTAGCGGGACTGTGACAGGGTTTTGATTAGTTCAATCAGTTGCTTCTTATTCATATCGGCCATGTCCGTTATCTTCTCGCTACGAGCTGCCTCTTGTTGTCTTGGGCCTTTGCCTGCCTTACCCCCTCCCTGGGCCCAACAGTCTCTCTGTTTGTCTCCAGGTTTATTACAGTTCCTACATCTCCTTCTTCTGTCTTTCCTAGGCAATGTGCATTCGTTGCGCTTGTGCCCAGGCTTATTGAGTTAAAACAGACTTCCGTCGCTTTTGCTGCAGCTACCTGTTCCTCCAAGGCAGCCACCTTAACTTTCTGCTGGTTGTCCACCTCGGTCGCCCATCTGATCAATTCATCAAAGGTCTGCATAGTGACCAGTCCAGTTTTTAGTATGGCCTGATGGGCACCACTCAGCCCTTCCTTGTACATTTTTAAAAATGCCAAATTGTCTCGTTGTGGATCTATTATACCTGAGTGGGCTACCGAACTAGTCCACTTTCGCTCTCCATAGTCATGGGCGGACTCCCCTTTCCCCTGACTAATTCCCATGACTAGTCCCCAGTTTACTGGTACTAATCCTAAGACTAGTGTAACAGCGGTCCTAAATGCTGTATAATCCACATCTCGTTGCTGGTTTGTAGGGGCTACATCTTGACACCATGACCCGTCCCTGTATTGTTGCGGTAATTGACCCCACATATCTTCACTCATTTTTGCCCTCACTAGTCCATCAACATCCCGGTTGTGGAAGTTGTGACATATTCTCATTTCTCTTAGTTTCTGCCAGAATATGGCATTTCTCTGTCGGGGCTTTAGTTCCGGCAGTATTTGAAGCAACTTTAATTTATCTCCTGGGGAGAAAGATACGTAAGTGGTTTTTATCTGAACTGGTACTGCTGGGGTGGCTACGGTGCCTGGGGGTGCCCCCACTGGTATAGGCACCGTGGGGGTGCCTGGAATAAATTCCACCTTAATAGGTGCCGCCTTTACATTGCGATATGGGGCTGGGATTTCCCCGTCACTATAGTCGGGGTCATATTCAGCCGCTTTTCATCCTAGCATGTCCCAGTCTATCCCGTCCTCATCTACTCCTTTCACCTCCGACAGCGTTACAGGAGCTGTTGCCATTTCTGGTACTCGGGTACAAATTTGGCACCCGTTTTTGGTCCATATTCGAGTATGTCTACTCAACTCATAATATGCACGAGCCACTTTTGTTTCTTTGGCCCACCATTCTCTTTGTTTGGCTGGTGGGTCATTCAGTTGCCAATCGTTTTTAACATTTTGTCAATTAATCTTTTATTTTTGTCCGCTAAATAGAATGTCAGAGACCCCACCGGTCCCCAATCGAGCTCTTCCCTTTTCCTGGCTGCCATTTTTGTTCGGGTTATTTATTGTCAGGTGTATGCTTATGCTTTACACCAAAGTTAATGCACTACTTCCAAATCATACCATGCCTATACTTCCGCGCGTTTCGCCCGAACCCCGAGACCACTTGACTTATCGATTCAAACCTTTTAGTTCTTTGATTCCAAAGGGGGCGGTGGACACGAGATGGTGTTGCCTTGCCCTAACTGTACATGGTAATTTTAAAATACTCACATTTTTTTTTGGCTCGGCTTCACTCTCCCCTGCCTCCTGTCCGTGTGGAATCCTGTTCGTGACACCAATTGATGTGGATTATTTTAAACCAACACTCGACACAAGGTTTTCAGATCAATAGTCAAGTTGTCTTTATTACACCAGTGGGGAGACAATCTGCTCTGTCTTTCGCCAGACTTCTCCAAATTGTTACAGCAAGCTCTACATTTTTATACATTCAAATAAGCATGGCGGCCTCATGCACAATTATTTCCCACAACCTGATTGGATCTTGGCCCGCATGCAACTTCACGGATTGGGTTACATGTCCTAAGGTAAACATGTGTAAGCTGCATACTCAATTATTAGCCCAAACTGCTGAACGCTGATTAAAAGATAACTTGGAAGCATTGTGACCCAGATAACAAAACCCTAAGGGCAGCTGAAGTGCTCGGCATCATGGCCTCGATTTTAACTGAGCCATGGAGGCGGGCTTGGAGGCGTGCGGGGGTGTTAAAATCACAAAAACTGGCGGGCAGGACCCCCCCCCCCCCGCCTAGCTCCCGACTCTGAGCCATTTTTACTCAGGCGTGTCTGATGGTCCCGAATCCGTCCCGCATCCAACAGGTGGGACTGGTGTTTAAGGCCCTTAATCACCACTAAATGGCCTCTATAATGCCATTTTAACAGTCCCTTGCACTTTTAACCCTTTTCCCACGTAAAACACACCTGGTGGGCATCACGACTGTGAAACCTAGCAGGAGCACTATTGGCTTGCTGACTATCAGCTACAGGTCAACCATTAAAGAGGAGATTTGATCAGCCATCATTTGCAGGTGGCAGGATATTTTATCTCAGGCCTGGTGCAACTTTTACCAGGCTTAACCACACCTGTGGAAGGTTGGAGCCTCACACACATCTCCAGTGTGAACTCCTGGGAAACCCCTCTCGCCACCTTCACTCAGCGCTTCCTTAACGGAGGCATATGCCAGAAGCATGGGAGCCATTTTTTTCCTTCCCTTCTGGGCATTAGAGGAGCTTGAGCACCAGGCGTAGCAGCAGCAGAACAAGGAACAACAGCAGCACCAGCAACACCAGCAGCAGCAGGAGCGACAGGCTGCTGCTCACCCACCTGAGGCAGCACAGGCCAGAAGGGGCCAGCGCCTGGAAGCCGGTCGGCGCAGGAGATACCCCCCAAACAGGGTCTACAGACACAGGGTCAGCTACCTCAACATGACTGAGCAGCACTGCCAAAGGCGGCTCAGACTTTCGCGAGAGGTAGTGACTGACATCTGCACAATGCTACAGCAAGACCTGCTGCCCAGAGGACTAGGTGGACACTCCTTACCAGTGGCCATCAAAGTCACCACCGCACTCAACTTTTTTGCCTCAGGCTCATTCCAGGGATCATCAGCAGACATCAGTGGCATTTCCTGGGCGGCCGCACACACTTGCATCACGCAGGTAACCGATGCCCTCTTTGCCCTTGCGCACAATCACATCCATTCCACCAAGGATCGCGCAAGTGCGACAGCGCGAGCGGTTGGATTAGCTCATCTGGTAGACTTTCCAAGGGTGCAGGGTGTCGTTGACTGCACACATGTGGCCCTTAGGGCATCCCATCACAATCCAGGTATTTTTGTCAACCGCAAGGGCTTCCACTCCCTTAACGTTCAGCTGGTGTGTGACCACAAGAAGGAGATTTTGCATGTTTGTGCCATGTACCCTGGCAGTTGCCATGACTCCTTCATACTGCACCAGTCTAGTGTACCTCCGCTAATCAGGCCACCAGACCAACTTCACGGATGGCTACTTGGAGACAAGGGCTATCCCCTGAGGACTTGGCTAATGACGCCATTGAGGAGGCCAGCCAACGAAGCTGAGGCGCGCTACAACTCCAGCCACATTTCCACAAGATCCATTATCGAGCAAACCATCGGTTTGCTGAAGATGCGCTTCAGATGCCTGGATAGATCAGGTGGAGCCCTACAGTACTCAGCAGCCAGGGTCTCCAGAATCGTCGTGGTTTGCTGTGCACTTTACAACATGGCACAGCATCGTGGCTTGCAGATTCCTGAGGACCAAGTGGCTCCTCACATACCCTCCTCAGATGATGATGATGAGGAGGAGGAGGAGGACGAGGAGGGCAAAAAACGACCATCCTGCAGAGGACCAACAACCAGCGGCAGCATTACGCGAGAACATTGCTGCCCAGGATGCAAGGAACGCACTCATCCTGGCCAGATTTGCTTAGCCTAACCAATCAAGCACTTTTGCCTCGCAGCTTCTTACCTGAGCATCAACAATGACCAAGACCCTGCGGATTCCTAGCTATTTGTCCAGCATACTGACAATTGCAAGTAATCCTAAGCCCTCAATGTGAAAGTCCCATTCGCGAAATGACACACACCACAAATACAGCAGTAGCCATCAGACTTTTTATTGACAGAATTCATCTGATGGCTTTTTTTAACAACACATAAAATTTCACCCAAGTGACTACCCTTGTCACTACTTGTGCTTTATTTTCCTCTTACGCGTGCTCCTATGTTGTGGTTCCCCTGTGGCTTCAGCAGATGTGAAGGCCCCTTGCTCACTTTCCTGCTGCTCCTGTCTCGACACCTTTGGCGGGCGTCCTCTGGGGTGGCGAGCCTGTGAGAGCTTGTCAACAGTCTGCTGCTCCTGCGGTTGTGCAGGGCTGAGATGTCTATCTCACTTGGGTGTGGACTCCGTTGGGGCTCTGACCAAGGGCTCTGCAGTGGCATGGAAGTGTGAGCGCCTGGAGAGGAGCCCCTACTTCCTTGAGGTCTGCCACCAACCTCCCTCTCATGGGCCAGCTCCCCCTCCGCACCTGCAAGTGGCTGGAGAGCACCTTGCTGCACATCAGGGAGGTCATGGGGACCTGTATCTGCAATGGCTGTCCTATTCAGAAGAACTTCCATGAAGGTCTGGTTTCTATGTTCAATAGATGCCCATCGCTCCTCAAGAAATGTCATGCTATTCTGAACACTCACCATGTTTTCCATACCCTGGCAACTAACCTCCTCCATGGACATAGCCCTCCTCTCCTCTACCGTAGCCATTCTTACCACAGAGGCAGCAATCCTTTCCACGTAGGTAGCCATCCTTTCCGTGTTGATGCGTTCATGCGCCAATGACTCAAAGGCTCTGATCATGTTCGCTATGGACTCCTCCATTCGCTCCACACTCGCAGCAACCCTAGAGGCAAAACCTGTCAGAGACTCCTGCATCTGTGCATGGAGTTCCATCACCTCTGATCTTATGGATGGACCTAGGGGCAGAGGGTTGACATGCAGCTGAGCCGAGCTGGCAGAGTCCTGCGCCCTCCGACGAGGACTCTCCACTGCTGTCCCTGTCTCCACAGCCTGCTGATGCTCACTTGTGAGCTGTGATACACCAGGTGACAACACTACTCTATGTCCCGAAGGTCCCACCAAGGTGTGAGTGTCTGTGCTAGTGCTGGGTGCACTTATTTCTGCTGACGCTGCGCCCTCAGAGGTTGCAGATTCCTCTGAGGAGCCTGGAAGCTCAGGCTCTTCCTCCTGGACAGTGGGGACGGGGGCTCTCGATGGTCCTGTGGGGGAGTAAAGGAAAGAGTTAGAGATGTGAGGTCAAGGTTACATGCACATTGCATATTGCAGATGATCATAAGTCTATCTGTTATAGCTTCAGAATCATTATCAGCGACTCATGCAATGTCAATGAGAGAGATGGAAAACTATTCTGTCACCAGCTTGCTGTGATGCACCCATCTGTCCGTCCCCAAAATGCGCATCATTTTCAACCCCGACAATTTCCAGGACGGCTTCCTCTCAGGGGGTGAGCTGGGCTAATGATGGTGGGCCTCCTCCTGTCCTGGCTCTTTCCCTTTTATTGTGAGTTCTCTTTTCCTGCAATGAGGGAGACAAGTGGAGGTTGAGTGTGAATGAAGGAGTGAGTGTAAAGATTGCATAGCATAGATACTTAGAAGGAGACAAAGATGGTGTGAGGTTGGAAGACCAAGGGCCCTCCCTGTGTGTTGTCAGTTGTGTTCAAAGCATCAGAATGATAGGGAGTGTGAGGACTGCATGGTGGAATAGTTATGTGAATGTGAGCATAGAGAGAGAGGGAATGGGTAAGGGTGCATGGATGAGAGTGTCAAGTGGGATGTGGAGGAAAAGATTGCTAAAGCTGAGTGTTGGTAAGGAAAGGCAACGGGGATCAGATTGAGGGTGATGGGAACTTCATACTTACTTTTCCAGTGCGTTGAAGGTCATGGAATCTTTTCCTGCACTGCATCCAGGTGCGCCATGTGACCCCCAAGGAGTTGACCACCCCAGCCACCTTTATCCACACAGCCTTGGTCTGACTGGTAGGCCTCTTCCTCCCTGATGAAGGAAACAGAACCTCCCTGTGGGCCCTAGCCCCATCCACCAATGCCTGTAGTGCTGCCTCATCAAACTTAGGAGCTGCTCTTGGCCTCCTGCTGGCCATTGTTCCTGCAGGTTCCTGTGCCATCAAATGGAGAAAGCTTGGCAGCCTGCAGAAGAAGCAACTATTAGCAACTGCCTCCCTTACACCATTCTGTGAGCTGCCAGCAATGTTATTTTAACACTTTCCCCACTTCACTGGGTAAGGAAGTTTCTCTTGAATTCCTTATTGGATTTATTAGTGATGATCATAGGGACATAAAAGATCCCATGTCACTATTGGAAAAAGAGCAGGGAAGTTCATCCTGGAACAATATTTATCCCTCAACCAATATCACTAGAAACAGATGATCTGTTCATTATCACATTACTGTTTGTGGGACCTTGTTATGTGCAAATTGGCTGCTGCATTTCCCACCGTTACAACAGTGACCACACTTCAAAGGTACTTCACTGACTATAAAACACTTAGGGACATCCTGAGGTCATGAAAGGTTCTAGGAAAGCAAATTCTTTCTTTATTGTTTATTGCACTGGAGTGTCGTCCCAAACGAATTGTTCATGTTGTGGTGGGGCTTGAACCTGAAAGGCTCCGAGGGCACTGATGGGCGTGACACGCAAATGTGCCAAATGGCACAAAAACAACTTGCATTTGTTAAGTCTGTGAATTATTTAGTTAATTAAGACACAGACTAATGAGTAACAATAAAAACAGGTCTTTACTGGTTGGAGTTAGGGACTATACTGAATACAAGATTACTGCACAGTGCTTATATACCGGTGTGTTCACCCCCGGTATTGCGTCTACAGCAGCCTGAGAAAGTAGTACATCTCTTAAGGTGGAACAGGCTTAAGCTCTCTTAAGGTGGAACAGGTTACATACACAACACTCCTCCCTTCTTAGCTTTATAGTCATCCCCCCCATTTAACATAACGTAATAACATATATACATATATAACTTCATGTTTAACGTAACATATCACAGATTCAGTCTCTGCGGAAAACAGTTCACAGATTCAATCTCTGTGGTGTAGTCGGTTCACGTTACTCATTCAATAGTCCTTTCATGGATTTAACAGCTTGAACTTCCAAACTGATTTGGCTCCATTCGGAGGGACCACGTGTGTGATCTGGTAGAGGTGATAATGGTTCAGATGGGTCATCTTCTGTTTTTCCTTTTCCTTTTCTGCTTCTTGGAGACTCTCTGGGCTCCATTGTCAGCTGCCACAGCTGCCAGCTGCATGCGCAGTTCCTCCTTCTCTTCCTCCTGTTTCCATCGTAGAGCCAGCTTCTCCCGATGTTCCGTAGACTTTTGGTGCTCCTCCATGATTTCTGCACTTTGGGAGTCGAAGTTACAAGCTGGGCAGGACAGGACATCGTAATATTCGGTGTCGTCCACCAGGTCATGGTAATATTCGGTGTCGTCCTGAGCTAGACCAGTGAGAGGGTCGTCTATTTCCTCCATACCCAGCTGGACGTTAGCCAGCTCTTGTTCCAAATCCAGACATCTTTCCTGAAGAGACTTCTTCATGTGTACCTCTGCATCCAGCTTTTTCTGGGCTTTCAGCAAGTCGTTTACTAGTGACCTCATTTGTGATTTTAATACTTCAACTTCCTTTGGAGATTGATTGATCGGACTATGCAATCCCTCTACCGGAGCAGCTGTTTCAGCAGTCTGTTGTTCTACATTGACGTGAGTCAGCGTACTTTTGGCATCCAATGGCTGCTCTGTTGCAGTCGTTTCAGTCTGTGTCGTCACATCAGCCATCTCAATTACTTTTGAGAGCTCCGAACCCTTTTCCTTTGAAGATCGCAGCTCGTGTTCAAGTTTTTCCCATTTCAGAGTCTTGTCCCTCAGCATATGAAGGAGTTGGCTGACCGTTAACTCTTCTGACACCAGATTATGGCACGCACCTTCAGAACCTGAATCAGCTTTGATTCGTTCGGCCTCCTCGCGCAGATGGTTGGTGTGCTCCTGCTCCATTTTCTCCATCAGTTGCTTCTGTTGACTTTCCAGATTCTCCCACTCTGTAACAAAGAACTTTTTTATTTCATTCATCTCTTGCTCAAAACGGCGAATCATTTGTTCTAATTGCTGTTGTAGTTTGAAATGGAGTTGAGTTCGAGCCCAGTGTCCCTCAAAAATGTGCATATCAGTAGACTTGACAGACTCAGAATTCTCTGCTAAACTATGTTGTTGTTGCTCAGTGGAATTCTGTGCTGAAACTTTGTCTTTTGCACATGGGTTGGTCTTACCATCATCAGTTCTAGAGTCTGGGCTGATTATCTGCACCGAGTTCTCACTCTTTATGGCTTTTAGCGAATGCCAGTCCATATTTATGTTTCTAAACCACTCCCGGCCTAGTAGTGGTGGACCTCCCTCCGGTAGCACATATAAGTCCATTATTTGACTTCCTTCGCCCTTGTTGGCCACTGCAACCTTTATTGTCCCGATGGGGTACACTCTCTGCCCCGTGTAGGTTGTCAATATAATCTACGTATCCTGTAGGGGAATATGTTGGAATAACCTTCTGTAATCTTTCTTATTCATGACCGACAATGCCGATCCAGTGTCCAATTCCATTTTTACTTGGACTCCTTCTATCTGAAGAGTAACCCAAATTGTCTGGAGGTCTGCACCCTTACCAACGTTGAGTACCCTTAAGCTAGCCAGTTCAATACTGCTTAAGCCAGCCAGTTCATTACTGCTAGCGTCTGAATCGGACTCCTGTTCGGCCACCTTGTGTACTTTTGCGTATTTTCCTTGCGGTGACTTCTTGTTGCTGGTCTTCTTCCCTGATCTGCATACTCTAGCTATGTGTCCAAGCCTACCACAAGTTCTACATTCTTGGTTTTTAAACCAACACTGGTTCTGATCATGCGTTGTCTTTCCACAACGATAACATTTGCCAGAACTCACACCCAATTTGTGTGCACTGAGCTCCGGTGACCGTAGCTGCATTACTGCCGTGCCTCTCGCTGCGGCTTCGTGTGCTGCTGCCATAGTGACCGCCTACTCAAGCGTCAGCTCATTCTCCTCGAGCAGTCGCTTTTGTGTATCCTGTTTAAATAAACCACACACAAATTTGTCTCGTAGTGCATCTGTCAGTCCCGTTCCAAACTGGCAATATTTCGCTAATTTACACAATTCCAGCAAATATTCAGCATTGCTTTCATGCTGTAGCTGCCTTCTGTCGTAAAATTTAAATCGTTCCGCTAGCATCAGCGGCGTGGGGTTTAGATGATCTTTCAGGACAGTAACAATCTCATCGAACGTCTTATCCGCCGGTTCATCTGGTGATAACAGGTGTTTCAATTGCCCGTATGTCTTCGCACCCATTAAATTTAATAATGTTAGAGCTTTATCTTGGTCACGAATTTTATTGGCCTTACAATAATTTTTTACTCTTTCAACATATATGGCCCAATCTTCGAGGTCACTATCAAAGGTGCTAATATTCCCGTGTTTAGGCATTGTAGATTTGCAATTTCTCAGATTTTATTTTCTTTACTTGTTATCAAAGATGGCGGCTTCCCGCTCTTGCCGTCGTCCCCCGCCCACAAAATGGCGGTTTTCCCACGCTTGGCGGTCTTCACCCGTCCCCCGACGCCGTCTCCCTTCAGCCCCCGAGTGCGGCCCTTATCTTCGCCGCGATCGCCCGAGTGTGGCCCTTATCAGCAGATGCGATCGATGGCCCGGCTGCGCCTCGCACTTGAAAGCGGCCCGGCCCTTATCAGTGCTTGCGATCGATGGCCCGGCTGCGCCTCGCACTCCAAAGCCCTTATCTCCCGATCGCGATCGATGGCCCGCGCTGTGCACCGCGGCTCTCGCGCCTTCAATTTCTGCAGCCGCTGCCCTTTCAGCCCGAGTGCGGCCCTTATCGGTGGTTGCGATCGATGGCCCGGCTGCGCCCCTCACTTGAAAGCGGCCCAGCCCTTATCTGCCGATCGCTATCGCCCTGTACCTCTGTCTTCCCCAGCCCTGTCTTCTACTCCGGTTCACAAGCTGATGGAGGCTTCAGGGTCCTAATGCCTGTCGCTTCCAGTGGGGTGGTGTGGTTTGAAACCTCTCTTCAACCGCCGTGGAATAACTGCCGCAGGGTAAGAACCTGACTCGTCGCCAGTGTTAAGTCTGTGAATTATTTAGTTAATTAAGACACAGACTAATGAGTAACAATAAAAACAGGTCTTTACTGGTTGGAGGTAGGGACTATACTGAATACAAGATTACTGCACAGTGCTTATATACCGGTGTGTTCACCCCCGGTATTACGTCTACAGCAGCCTGAGAAAGTAGTACATCTCTTAAGGTGGAACAGGCTTAAGCTCTCTTAAGGTGGAACAGGTTACATACACAACAGCATTTATATAGCACCTTTAACATAGTATGTCACTAACAAGGCGCTTCACAGACGCAACAAAATTTGACACTGAGCCAGGTAAGGAGATATTCGGACAGGTGACCAATAGTTTGGTCAAAGAAGTCGGTTTTAAGGAGCATCTTTAAATTGCTGTTTGTGGGACCTTGTTGGTGCAAATGGGCTGCCGCGTTTTCCTGTTACAACAGTGACCACACATCAAAGGTACTTCATTGGCCGTGAAGCACTTCGGAACGTCCTGTGCACTGTTCCCCCTAAGCTGCGGGGCTGCACAGTTGCCTCGAGGCTGCCGCGCACCAGGCATTGCAAGCCACACAGTCCCACAGGAACGGGCTCCAGCGCGCAGGTGCTCTTTTCAATCTCATCCCACGGGGACAGAGAGAGCCTGGGGGATGAGGGAGAGAGAGAGGGGGGACGGGGGAGAGAGGGGGACAGGGGAGAGAGAGAGAGACTGGGAGAGAGATAGACTAGGAGAGAGAGAGAGAGGGGGGACGGGGAGAGAGGGGGAACAGGGGAGAGAGGGGGGACAGGGGAGAGAGAGAGAGACTGGGAGAGAGATAGACTAGGAGAGAGAGAGAGAGGGGGGACGGGGGGAGAGAGGGGGAACGGGAGGAGGGAGAGGGGGGACAGGGGAGAGAGAGAGAGACTGGGAGCGAGATAGACTAGGAGAGAGAGAGAGAGGGGGGACGGGGTAGAGAGGGGGGACGGGGGGAGGGAGAGGGGGACAGGGGAGAGAGAGAGACTGGGAGAGAGAGAGAGAGAGAGAGGGGGGACGGGGGAGAGAGAGAGAGACTGGGAGAGAGAGAGAGAGAGAGAGGGGGGACGGGGGAGAGAGGGGGGACGGGGGAGGGAGAGGGGGGACAGGGGAGAGAGAGAGAGACTGGGAGAGAGAGACTAGGAGAGAGAGAGAGAGGGGGGACGGGGGAGAGAGGGGGGAACGGGGGGAGGGAGAGGGGGAATGGGAGAGAGAGAGACTGGGACAGAGAGAGAGAGAGAGGGACAGAGAGCCAGAGACAAAGGGAGAGAGTGAGAGACGGGGTAGAGAGCAAGAGACGGAGAGAGAGAGAGACAGTGAAAGAGGGAGAGAGAGAGATGGGGGAGTGAGGGTCCAGGTGCGTGTAATCCGTTCCCGGGGACAGAGCGACAACCGCACTTTGGAACAACAGGTGCAGCACATGTACAATGGCCACTGGAAGGAGACTAAAGCAAACAAGTTTTAGGCCCGCGGTGAGACAATAATATGAGAAAATAATTATAAAAATTCAGAAAAATATTTAAAGCCAGAAAAAAATACAGGAAAGTGATATTAAATGTCCCCCGGTAAGTTCCAGTGAAATTTTGCCAGGTGTTGTCCCCTTTTAGAAAGAGTTTATCAGGATTATTTAAAACATGTTATGAGAGAGTACGAAATGTTTGTACTGACGTTTGTACCTCAGCGTCTGTGAGCGACAGGGAATGGCAGCAATAAAAGAGGAAAAACTTCTCCAAAACAGATCCCAACTCATCACCAAGGCTGGGGATAGATAACATCACCGCCTTCTTAGGAAGTTTAACCAGTTTATTTGTGGTGTATGTAACCTGTCCACCTTAAGAGAACTTAAGCCTGTTCCACCTTAAGAGATGTACTACTTTCTCTGGCTGCTGTATACGTAATACCGGTGGTGACCACACCGGCATATAAGCACTGTGTAGTAATATTGTATTCAGTATAGTCCCTACCTCCAACCAGTAAAGACCTGTTGAATTACTCTTATAGTCTGTGTAGTAATTATCACTATAACACACAGACTTAACAGTGGCGACGAGTCCGATTCTTACCCTGCGGCAGGTATTTCCACGGCGGCTTCGTCCACAGACAGGACGTCGAAGAGAGGTTTCCACCCTCATCACCCTACTGGAAGACACGTCGAGCGGCAGGCATCGAGAAACCGGAATGCAGAAGACATCCTGACCTCGAAGCCTCCATCAGCGACTGTCAGCTTTCTTTTTTCTACCTCGGTAGTGGGTGAGCCGGGCAGCGACGCGACAGAAAGTCAACCGCGTTGGCTGTACAGACGGGGCTGGGAAGACGGAGGAATAAGGGCGGTGAGATCGATCGCGACCGGAGATAAGGGCCGGGCCGCTTTCGAGCGAGAGGCGCAGCGCGGGGACATCGATCGCGACCGGAGATAAGGGCCGCATTCGGGCTAAAAGGCGCAGCGTCTGGGGAAACTGAAGGCGCGAGAGCCGCGGTGAAGTGGAGACAGCGTCGGGGGACGGTTGAAGACCGCCAAGCGCGGGAAAACCGCCATTTTGTGGGCGGAGGACAACGACAAGTGCGGGAAGCCGCCATCTTGGATAACATAAAAATACAATAAATTGCAACGATTCCTAAACATGGGAACATTAATACCTTTGATAGTGACATCGGAGATTGGGCCATGTATGTAGAACGCATACAAAATTATTGTAAGGCAAATAAAATTCCTGATGCAGATAAAGCACTAACATTATTAAATTTAATGGGTGCGAAGACATACGGGCAATTGAAACACCTGTTATCACCAGATGAACCGGCGGATAAGACGTTCGATGAGATTGTTACTGTCCTGAAAAATCATCTAAACCCCACGCCGCTGATGCTAGCGGAACGATTTAAATTTTACGACAGAAGGCAGCTGCAGAATGAAAGCAATGCTGAGTATTTGATGGAATTACGTAAGCTCGCAAAATATTGTCAGTTTGGAACGGGACTGACAGAGGCACTACGAGATAAATTTGTGTGTGGTTTATTTAAACAGGATACACAAAAGCGACTGCTCGAGGAGAATGAGCTGACGCTTGAGAAGGCGGTCACTATGGCAGCAGCACACGAAGCCGCAGCGAGAGGCACGGCAGTAATGCAGCTACGTTCACCGGAACTCGGTACAAACAAATTGGGTTTGAGTTCTGTCAAATGTTATCGTTGTGGAAAGACAACGCACGATCAGAACCAGTGTTGTTTTAAAAACCAAGAATGCAGAACGTGTGGCAGGCTTGGCCACATAGCTAAAGTATGCCGGTCAGGAAAGAAGACCAGCAACAAAAAGTCACCGCAAGGAAAATACGCAAAGGTACACAAGGTGACAAAGAACAGTTTGACCGAACAGAAGTCAGATTCAGATGCTAGCAGTAATGAACTGGATAGCTTAAGAGTACACAACGTTGGTAAGGATGCAGATCTCCAGACAATCTGGGTCACTCTTCAGATAGCAGGAGTCCAAGTAAAAATGGAATTGGACACTGGATCGGCATTGACGGTCATGAATAAGAAAGATTACAGAAGGTTATTCCAACATATTCCCCTACAGGATACGGAGATTATATTGAAAACATACACGGGGCAAAGAATGTACCCCATCGGAAAAATAGAGGTAGAAGTGGTCCACAAGGGCGAAGAAAGCCAAGTAATGGACTTATATGTGCTACCTGAAGGAGGTCCACCACTACTAGGATGGGAGTGGATTAGGAAAATGAATATGGACTGGCACTCCTTGAAGGCACTAACGGTAGATTCCGGGGAAACAGATGTCAAACCTAAACGATTGTCCAGAATATTGGATGATGCTAAAGAGGTGTTCCAGCAGGGACTGGGAACACTGAGAGGAATTACGGCAAACATCAAGATTGATGAACATGCACAACCAAAATTTTTTAAAGCCAGACCAGTACCCTATGCAATACGACCTACTGTTGAAGCGGAACTGGAAGCACTAGAACGTTCAGGTGTACTGTCTAAGGTAGATTGGAGTGAGTGGGCTACGCCCATTGTTCCCGTTATGAAACGTCCTGCGAGCAACAAGCCAGGAGATCCAGGGAAGGTTCGCATCTGTGGAGATTTCAAAATCACCGTTAATCCGGTGCTTCACACGGTGCAGTATCCGCTTCCACGGATTGAGGATATTTTCGCTTCATTGTCTGGTGGGAAACACTTCACCAAGATAGACCTGGCGCAGGCGTACTTGCAGATGGAGGTTGAGGAAGAGTCACGCCAATACCTCACGATCAACACGCATCGAGGGTTGTACCGGTACAATAGGCTGGTTTTTGGAGTGGCATCGGCTCCAGCAATTTGGCAGAGGGCCATGGAGCAGGTATTACAGGGAATTCCAGGCACACAATGTTACCTGGACGATATTCTGATCACAGGTGATGGTGATGAACAACATCTCGCAAACTTGGAACTGGTGCTCAACAGACTGAAAGAGTATGGACTTAGAGTAAATCGGCAGAAATGTGAGTTCTTCCAGAAGCGGATCTCGTACTGTGGCCATGTCATTGACCGGGAGGGGCTTCATAAGTCTCCTGACAAGATTGAGGCAGTTGTAAAGGCTCCCGCTCCGGAGAATGTCTCTCAGTTGAGGTCGTTTCTAGGATTAATTAACTATTACCATAAATTTCTGCCAAATCTATCCACGGTACTGCACCCGTTAAACGCTCTTTTACAGAAAGGGGTACCATGGGAATGGGGCAAAAACTGTAAGAAGGCATTTCGCAAAAGCAAAGAATTGATCACCTCAGAGGAAGTGTTGGCTCACTTCAACCCGACACTGCCTATTCGGTTGGCTTGTGATGCTTCTCCATATGGTATTGGGGCAGTACTCTCACACAAGTTGCCAAATGGCACGGAAAGGCCAGTCGCGTTTGCATCCAGATCATTGACCTCCGCTGAGCGCAACTATGCGCAGATCGATAGGGAGGCTCTTAGCCTTGTATGGGGAGTGAAGAAGTTTAATCATTACCTGCAGGGCCAAAAATTCACACTTCTGACAGACCATCAACCGTTGGTATCCATTTTTAACCCTAAGAAGGGTGTCTCGGTGATGACAGCGCAGCGTCTCCAGAGATGGTCTCTTTTCCTAGGGGCACATCAATATCAAATAGAATTCAAAGGTACAAAACAGCATGGCAATGCTGATGGGCTGTCGTGCCTGCCACTACCTGAAGAAGAAGACACGACGAAAGTTGACCCTGTTGAGTTATTTCATTCGACCATCATCGAGTGTTTACCAGTCACCAATGCAAGTATTGAAAGAGAAACCAGGAACGACCCGACACTGTCCAGAGTCTACGAGGTGACAGTGAAAGGATGGCCAACACGGGGTGATCCTCTGTTACCGGCATTTTCGGCAAGGCGAGACCAGCTGTCCGTCTGCCATGGTACCTTGATGTACGGGACAAGAGTGATTATTCCTCCCAAGTTAAGGGAAAGAGTTTTAAACGAACTGCATGAAGGTCATCTGGGGGGAGTTAAAATGAAAAGTCTTGCTAGGGCTTATGTATGGTGGCCGGGTATTGACCAACAGATTGAGGAGTTAACGAAAAGCTGCGCTGGGTGCCAAAAAGTGCAAAATGCACCTCCGATAGCACCGCTACACCCATGGGAATGGCCTTCAGCCCCATGGCAACGCATACACATTGACTTTGCTGGTCCATTCATGGACTCCATGTTCCTAATCGCGGTGGACGCACATTCCAAATGGCCAGAAGTCATCAAGATGAATACCACTACTTCAGAAAAGACAATTGCGGTGTTAAGAACAATATTCGCAAGGAACGGATTGCCAGAACAGATCTGTTTGGACAACGGACCACAGTTTGTATCGGAAGAATTCCGACAATTCTTAAAGAAGAATGGAGTAAAACATTATACCTCTGCCCCATATCATCCGGCGACAAACAGGTTGGCTGAAAGATTTGTCCAGACATTCAAAAAGGCAATTAAGGCCATGAACGATGATCAGATTCCGCTGCAACACAAGGTCGACAAGTTCCTGATGTCTTATCGAAACGCCGATCATGCAGTGACTAACCAAAGTCCTGCCATGATGTTTTATAACAGGAGGTTGCGGTCCAAGTTGGACTTGTTAAAACCAAATGTGCGGAGGGAAGTGGAAAACAAACAGTTTCGGCATATTAACAACAAGACCACTCGAACTTTCGACGTAGGACAACCAGTGTTGGCAAAGGGCTATGGAAACGAAAAATGGCAGTCCGGAACAATTCGGGCCAGACAAGGACCTCTGATGTACACAGTAGATATTGGTCATAATGTGATAAGGCGTCATGCGGATCAACTGGTAGAGTCGAGAGCAAGGGTCGAACCCATGGTTGTGACAGAGACAACTGTGGAAGACGTTAATGAACCTGAAGCATCTACCTCGGCAGGGAATGTACTTGATGATGATGACACCCAATACATTGGAAACCAAATAGAGGAGGCACCTCAACAACAAGAATCAGAGACTACTGAGAGGCGTTATCCAAGCCGCATCAGAAAGCCTCCTGAGAGACTGAACCTTTGAACTGTTATACCTGAAGTTATATATGTATATATGTTATTATGTTATGTTAAATGGGGATATGACTGTTAAGCTAAAAAGGGAGGATTGTGGTGTATGTAACCTGTCCACCTTAAGAGAACTTAAGCCTGTTCCACCTTAAGAGATGTACTACTTTCTCTGGCTGCTGTATACGTAATACCGGTGGTGACCACACCGGTATATAAGCACTGTGTAGTAATATTGTATTCAGTATAGTCCCTACCTCCAACCAGTAAAGACCTGTTGAATTACTCTTATAGTCTGTGTAGTAATTATCACTATAACACACAGACTTAACATTATTCACACTCTTATTTGAGCTCTGTTTGGAATTAGAGTTTTTTAAATTATTTTTTTTTGTATGTTTAACGACAGCATTGAAGAGGGAAAGATAAATTTGGAGCAACTTCTGTCAAAGCTGCAACGAGACTTGAACTTTTCATAAAAAATGAATGATAAAAACACATTTTTCGCCACTAAGTTTCGATATGATTTTGGAAGAAACGTAGAAACATAGAAGATAGGAGCAGGAGTAGGCCATTCGGCCCCTCCAGCCTGCTCTGCCATTCAATGAGATCATGGCTGATCATCCAAATTCAGTACCCTGTCCCTGCTTTCTCCCCATATCCCTTGATCCCTTTAGCCTTAAGAAATATATCTAACTCCTTCTTGAATATATTTAATGAATTGGCCTCTACTGCCTTCTGTGGTAGAGAATTCCACAGGTTCACCACTCTCTGGGTGAAGAAATTCCTCCTCATCTCTGTCCTAAATGGCTTACCCCTTATCCTTAGACTGTGACTCCTGGTTCTGGACTCCCCGGCCATCGGGAACATCCTTCCTGCATCTAGTCTGTCTAGTCCTGTTAGAATTTTATAAGTATCAATGAGATCCCCTTTCATTCTTCTAAACTCCAGCGAGTATCAGAAACAGAAACAGAAATCAATTTTCCCCTCATCTAAACATGTTTCAACCAGTTCTTGAAGTCCAAATGCTTTTAAAGAGGGTCTGAACTGCTTAAAACATTTAAAAAAAAAAATTCTTAATATTTCATTTTGAACGATTGACTGAAGTAAGTAGCTTTACACAAACATGGACCTAGTCCAGACCTTCCACTTGGTGGACGTCTGGCGAAATCTCCATCCCGACTCCAGCGCCTTCACTACCGTGAGGTCTGGAGGAGGAAGGTCCAGAATCGACCGCCTTTACATTTCCTGGGCGTACGTCTTCTGTGTTCTGGTGACTTCCATGTGGCCGGTGCCGTGTTCGAAATACCACCTGGTGTTGGCGGAGGTCGTTCCGCTCCGTGCGCGGGTGGGGTTCGCATACTGGCATTTTAACAAATTGGGCCGACTGGAGAAGGAAGCAGGGGGGCTTCCCCTCCTTGAGGCTATGGTGGGATGTGGGCAAGGCTCACGTCCGTCTCTTCTGTCAGGAGTCCGCAAAGGGGTCGACCAAGAGGCAGGAGGCCCCGGTTGGGCGGTTGGAGAGGGAGGTGCTCGACCTGGAGTCAAGTCATCGATGACCCGGCCCTACGGAAGGTGTACAAAGAGAGGAAGGGCGCGCTGAAGGACCTGTAGCTGATCAGGTCCCAAGGCGCATACCTCCGGGACCTGGACCGTGGCTCCCCCTTCTTCTACTCACTGGAAAAAAGACAGGAGGTCCGTAAGCGGCTCTCTGGACGGATCCGGAGGGCATCAGTGCAGAGGACCGGGCCTATTATTGGGCTCTGTTCTGTCCGGACCCGTCCAGCGAGGATGCATGCAGAGTTTTGTGGGAAGACCTGCTGAAGGTCGGCCTGGAGGGCGCCGAACAGCTGGACGCTCCGCTGAGCCTGGCGGAGCTGATCGGTGCACTCAGCCAGCCCTCGAGGGGCAAGTCCCCGGGGCTGGACGGGCTGACCGTGAAGTTCCACATGGCATTCTGGGATTTTCTGGGGGGGGTGGTGACTACGCTCGGGTCCTGGGGGAAAGTCTGGCGACTGGGGAGATGCCCCTCTCTTGGCGCAGGGTGGTTATCGTCCTACTGCCCAAGAAAGGCGATCTCCAGCTTCTTATGAACTGGCCCCCGGTCTCCCTCCTCAGCATGGATTACATGGCATCCTGCTGGCCCACATGATCCACCCCAACCAGTCCTACATGGTCCCAGGCCAGACCATCTACAATAACATCCATCTGGTCCGGGGCCTGGTCCACCATTCCCAGAGGGATGGTCTGTCAGTTGCCTTTCTTTCCCTGGATCAGGAGAAGGCGTTCGACAGGGTGGATCACGAATACCTCTTCGGGACACATTTCATTGCCCGGATCCGACTTCTGTACGCTGACGCAGAGTGTCTGATTAAGGTTAACGGGTCTTTGACGGCACCCCTTCGCTTCAGGAGGGGGTTGCGTCAGGGATGCCCCATCTCCGGCTAGTTATATGCCATCTGCTTAGAGCCTTTCCTGCACCTCTTACGGAAAAGGTTGACAGGACTGGCTCCACATATGCTGGGTGTGGAGGTTGTCCTCTTGGCTTACGCCGATGACGTGCTCCTCATGGTCATGGATCCCGTTGACTTGCAGAGGATGCTTGAGTGCCAGCAGGTCCACTCAGACGCGTCCTCCGCCAAAATCAACTGGGAGAAATGTTCCGGACTCCTGGTGGGTCAGTGGTGGGTGGACTCCCTGCCGGAGGAGCTCAGGCCTTTTGCTTGGAGCACCACGCATCTCCTCTACCTGGGAATCTACATTAGCCCTGCCGAGGAAGCCTGACCAGTGAACTGGGAAGAGCTGGAGGCCAAAGTCACCGCTTGCCTAGGGCGATGGACAGGACTGCTCCGAGTGCTGTCCTACAGGGACTGAGCGCTAGTCATAAATCAACTGGTGGCCGCCATGTTGTGGTACCGGTTGGTCACTTTGATCCCTCCCCCTCCATTTGATGCCAAGATACTGAAGAAGCTCAACTTCTTCTGGGACAAAAGGAAGCATTGCGTCTCTGCCACGGTTCTGAGTCTCCCGCTTAGGGAGGGTGGTCAGGCGCTGGTGTGCCATCACACCCAGGCTGCGAATTTCCGTCTTCAGACCGTGTAGAGATACCTGTACATCGAGGCTCCTCCTAGATAGTGTGCACTGCAAAGTTATTTCTTCCGCCAGCTGCACTGCCTCAATTACGACACGCAGCTCCTGTTTGTAAAACTGGGAAGCACCCGTGCCTCCTTGCGGGAGCTGCCTGTCTTCTACCAGGAACTGCTCAGGATCTGGAACAAGGTTGCCTGCAGATGGAGTTCTCCCCCGTCAGCAGTGGCGGCTGTCCTACGGGAGCTGCTGCTCAGGAATCCGCACCTCCATGAACGTGGGTTCATGTGGCTGGCGGAGGGCAGAGTTGCGTCTGGCATGGTGACCAGAGTCGGGGACCTACTTGATGGCGGAGGAACGGGTTGTATGGTGCCGGAGGTGTTGGCGCAGCGCCTGTCCTGGGCCGATGCCCAGCTCACGGCCAAAGCCATCGAGTCGCTGAAAGTGGCACTGGGCCCTGACTCCACTAGGTGTATCGAGGAGCCTCAAGCACGTGGGGCGATCCCGTCCGAACTGACCCCTGTTCGGACGGAATTCCTCATCGGTGCCCGGCCCCGAAACCCCTCTCGGGAGCCGGCGCCTCACAACTTGAGCCGTCTCCGGGAAATCCCTTCCGTGCCTTTCCATTCTGCATGGAGGGGATTCCTGTACGGGCTGCTCTTGCACACCCTCCTTTTTGCCATCCACGTCTGCCGTCCGGACACACCTTGGCGCACCATCTTGCCGTCCAGAGGAGGCGAGGGTTCCCAATGGAGGGCTTTCTAAGCGGGAGTCCTCCCTTTATTGGGGACCTGGCCTGGAGGGTGTTGCACAGGGCAGTCTGGTGCAATAAGGATTTAAGTAGGTTCACGGACTCCCAGGCTGCCTACCTTTTCTGTGGCCTGGAGGAGTTTATGTAGAGTGTAAGAGGCTGCAGCCCCTCTTCCATTATTTAAAGGGGCTGCTCCTCGACCTTTGCTGCACTTCAGTCCCACACTCCTGATCTTTGGTCACCCGGTGCGGAGAGGAGCGGGCAGGTCAGGGGACCTCCTCGTAGGACTGCTCCTGGGGCTGGCCAAAGTGGTCATCAACTGCTTAAGGCAGCGGGCGGTCAAGAGGGTCATTCGGTCCAACTGCCTGCTTCTCTTCTGCGGCCATGTTCGTGCCCGGGTGGCCCTGGAGATGGAGCACGTGGTATCCGCCGACATGCTCGAGGCCTTCCGCGACCGGTGGGCTCCGCAGGGACTGGGGTACATCATCACCCCCGGAAACCAAATTTTAATTTAAATTGTTAAGTTTCATTTGATGTATTTTTGTTAAGTTACAGTTTTTTGTTTATTGATCGAACCAAAATAGCAACAAAGTGAGCACCTATTTCAATATAAACTGGGGCTGGAGAGAGTCTTTTGGAAATGTGTAATGTCCGTGTGTAATTGAGACACGGACTGCAGAAGTTGGTTATAACAGATGTTTACTGAATGGAGACAAAACTGGAACTACTATACAAAGTTACTACACAGGCTTATATACAGCGGTGGTCACTACTGTTACTGTAGTATACAGGGGCTGCAGAATATAGTTCCTTCTTCAAGGTACATACACTACAATTCCTCCCCTTTTAGCTAAACAGTACATAACATTCGATTAATAATTAAATAACATATTTACAATTACAGTTGCTATATACATTAGCTGAAGTTAATCAATTATAAATTCAGTCTTTGAGGAGGCTTCCTGATTCTGTCCGGATAACGCCTCTTTGTGGTATCAGGTTCTTCTGGCAAAGTTGATTCGGGATCAATGTCGTTGTTTGGTTCGTCTGCTTCCAATATCACCGATTCTGAGGTAGATGCAATTGGTACTTCGGTTTCATCACCAGGTGTATAGGATCGTGGTGTAGATTTGACGTTTTCCAGTGACTCTAGAATCTGGTGAGCATAGCGTCTTACAATGCTCTCTCCAACGTCCACGGTATACATTAGAGGTCCTTGCCATGTGCAGATCGTTCCTGGCTGCCATTTCTCTGTGCGGTAGTCCCGGGCCAAAACTGGTTGACCTATCTTGAAACTCCTGGTTGGCCTTTCATTCATATTCTGAAACTGCCTGTTCTCCACATCTCTTCTGATGTTTGGCTTAACCAAATCCAAGCGGCATCTTAGTCTTCGATTGAAGAACATCATGGTTGGAGTTTGGTTGGTAACCGCATGTGTCGCATTCCGGTAGGCAAACAAGAAGTTATCCACCTTGTGTTGTAGGGGTATGTCTTCATTACACATTGCCTTGATAGCCTTCTTGAATGTTTGAACGAACCTCTCAGCCAATCCATTGGTGGCTGGATGATATGGGGCGGATGTGTAATGCTTAACACCATTGTTCTTTAAGAACCTCCGGAACTCTTCAGATAAAAACTGTGGTCCATTGTCGGAGCAAATCTGTTCAGGCAGCCCATTTCTGGCGAATATGGTTCGTAAGACTGTGATAGTTTTTTCTGTGGTGGTTGAGGACATTTTTATTACCTCTGGCCACTTTGAATGTGCATCCACCGCAATTAAAAACATCGAGTCCATAAATGGACCAGCAAAATCAATGTGTACCCTTTGCCATGGAGATGAGGGCCACTCCCATGGATGTAGAGGGGCTTGTGGTGGGGCGTTTTGGACCTTCTGGCATCCTGTACAGCTCTTGGTCATCTCTTCGATTTCTCTATCGATTCCCGGCCACCACACAAACGCTCTGGCTAAGTTCTTCATTTTTACCCCTCCCAGATGACCCTCATGAAGCTCATTGAGCACTCTATCCTTCAATTTGGGTGGAATTACTACTCTGGATCCACACATCAAGGTTCCTCGGCACACTGACAGCTGTTCTCTTCTCGGCGAGAATGCTGACAACAGTGGTTCGCCATGTGCTGGCCATCCCTTCACCGTTAAATCATAGACCCTGGAGAGTGTCGGGTCATTTCGTGTTTCCTTTTCTATGTTTGCATTCGTCACAGGTAGACATTCGACTATGGTCGAGTGGAATATCTCCACAGGATCCACTGCAGGTGCTTCTTCCACCATCGGCAACGGTAGGCGCGACAATCCATCAGCATTCCCATGCTGTTTAGTTCCTTTGTACTCAATGTCATATTGGTGTGCCCCTAGGAAAAGGGACCACCTCTGTAGCCGTTGTGCTGTCATTATCGGGACGCCCTTCTTAGGGTTGAAAATGGAGACAAGAGGTTGATGATCAGTTAGTAGAGTAAATTTCTGTCTGTGCAGGTAGTGATTGAACTTCTTCACCCCCCACACCAGGCTGAGGGCCTCTCTGTCAATCTGGGCGTAGTTACGCTCGGCTGCAGTTAACGAGCGTGATGCAAAAGCTATCGGCCTCTCTGAACCATCAAGGGATTTATGTGACAGTACCGCTCCAACGCCGTAGGGAGACGCATCACACGCCAGTCTTATCGGTAGTGATGGGTTGTAGTGAGCCAATACTTCTCTTGAAGTGATCAGGCCTTTACACTTCTGAAAGGCCCGCTTACATTCATCGCTCCATTTCCATGCTACTCCAGTTTGTAGCAGGGTGTTCAGTGGGTGCAGAATTGTGGACAAATTCGGCAAAAACTTATGGTAGTAATTCACCAATCCGAGGAATGACCTCAGTTGCGAGACATTTTCAGGCGCTGGAGCCTTAACTACCGCTTCAATTTTGTCAGGGGACTTATGTAACCCCTCTTCATCAATCACGTGGCCACAATACGATATTTGTTTTTTAAAAACTCGCACTTGGGGCGATTGGCTCGTAGCCCATGTTCTCTTAGTCTAGTGAGCACCTGCTCTAGGTTGGCAAGGTGTTCACTGTCATTTTCACCTGTCACTAGGATGTCGTCCAAGTAACACTGAGTCCCCGGAATCCCTTGCAGAACTTGTTCCATCGCTCTTTGCCATATAGCCGGAGCTGATGCTACTCCGAATACCAGTCGATTATACTGGTAAAGACCTTTGTGAGTGTTTATCGTGAGATATTTCCTAGAGGATTCTTCAACCTCCATCTGCAAATATGCTTGCGCTAGGTCAATTTTTGTAAAACGTTTCCCTCCAGATAGTGAGGCAAAAATATCTTCTATCCTCGGAAGAGTATACTGTACTGTGTGAAGGACTGGGTTCACAGTCACCTTGAAGTCCCCACAGATGCGAACCTTCCTTGGCTCCTCAGACTTATTGTTTAACGTTTTCTTCATGACAGGAACAATGGGTGTCGCCCACTTGCTCCAGTCTACCTTAGATAACACGCCTGCATTCTCCAGATTCTCCAGCTCTGCCTCGACGGCTGGGCGAATTGCATATGGTACCGGTCTTGCTTTGAAAAACTTGGGAATTGCATTCTCTTCTATTTTTATCGAGGCGGTTACACCTTTAAGAGTTCCCAGTCCTTGTTGAAATACCTCTTTAGCGTTAGCTAAGGTTTTTGACAATCTTCCAGGTGTGACGTCGTCATCCTTTTTACCAGCCACAGTCAGTGCCTGAATGGAGTCCCAGTCTAAACTTATCTTTCTGATCCATTCATGTCCCAATAATGGTGGTCCACCATCTTGCAGTATGTACAGATACAATTTCTGTATTTCCTTGCCGTTGTATTTGACAGGCACCCTTATTTTCCCTCTGGGGTATACTTTCTGCCCCGTATATGTCTTCAAGACAATGGATGTGTCTTTCAAGGGTATGTGTGAGAATAGCCGCTCGTAGTCTCATCGATTCATGACGGTCAGGGCTGATCCTGTATCCAATTCCATTTTGACTTGGGACCCTGCTATCGTGAGGGTGACCCAAATGGTTTGGTGATCCTCTTTTGCGATTGCGTTGTGTAGTTTGAGACAGCTTAGTCTCTTGTTCCCGGATTCACTATCGCTCTTCTGGTCTTCGGAACTACTGTCTGTCATCTTTTGTACTTTCCTGTACTGTTCCTTAGTAGTCTTTTTGTTGTCACTAGTCTTCTTCCCGGACCTGCAAACACATGCAATGTGTCCCATCTTTCCGCATTGCCTGCATGTTTTGTCCTTGGACCAGCAGTCCTTCTGGTCATGGGTTGTTCTGCCGCAGCGATAACATTTTTCAAATCCCCGTGTCATTTCATGGGTGCCGTATTCCTGTGGCTTTTGCTGTATTTCCGCAGCTCCCCTTGCTGCTGCTTCGTACGACACTGCCACGCTGAAAGCCTTATCTAGCGTCAGCTCTTTCTCTGAGAGTAACCTCTTCTGGGTTCCTTCACTCAGGAGTCCACAGACAAATTTGTCCCGTAGGGTATCTGCCAGTCCTGCTCCGAACTGGCAGTGCTTTGATAGCTTGCGTAGTTCCGTAAGGTAATCAGCATTGCTCTCATCTTTATGCTGATTTCTCTTGTGGAATTTAAATCTTTCTGCTATCAGCAGCGGTGTAGGATTTAGGTGTTCCTGTAGGACATCAACAATTTCGTTAAAACTCTTCGCCATCGGTTTGACTGGAGTGATCAGGTTCCGCAATAGGCAGTACGTTCTTGCGCCCATTAAGTTTAGTAGTACCGATGCCTTTTTCTCATCGGCTACTTCATTTGTCTTGCAATATACTTCGACTCTTTCAACATACGTGGTCCAGTCTTCTATTGCATTATCGAAGGCAGTGATATTGCCAGTCTTCGGCATCTTGGAGATCTAAGATGGCGCCTCCCGCGCTTTGCCTTCTTCCCCGATTGAACAAAATGGCGCCTCCCGCGCTTTGCCTTCTTCCCCGCTGGATTAAGATGGCACCTCCCGTGCTTTCTGCCTATTCCGCTGCTGCCAGCGCTGTTGCTGACGTTTTTATGCCTTGATGGCGATGCTCTATGGTCTTCGCGCGCTTCCCCCTGCGCTGCTGCTAACGCCGCTCTCCACGGTCCCCGTGGCAAACTGCAGCTCCTCGCGGCTTTCTGCACTTCTAATTTCTTTTTCTTTTATTTTAATTACTGTTCCCATCGTCAGAGCAGACCCTATGGGACACTTCCCTCCCTCTTCTCGGGTCTGTACGCTACCCGGCTTCGTAGCACCGGCCGCGCCCTGTGTGCTCCACCCTCTCTCTCTCTCTCCTCTTCCCGACAACGCTGCTCGGCCCCGTTGAAAAGCCACCCGATCGAGCTCTAGCCCGCCGCAGCCCAGGAAGAATCAATGTACTACCTGCCACCAGCCCGATTAACTGGAACACCATAGGCTGGATAACCAAGCCCAGCTCTCGACAGCCACTCCTGCAAATCTTCGAATTCGATGAATCAGAGGGCGGTTGCCCACGGTCGACGCCCGTTTCTTCTGTTTTTTTTTCTTTTTGGAGTTCTTCCTTCTGGCTTCGACCTCTAATAACTTTGCTTCAGGGATGGATCCCCGTGAGGTGGTGCAGAACTGTAGGTAAGTTAGGATCTGTTCGTTGCCAATGTAATGTCCGTGTGTAATTGAGACACGGACTGCAGAAGTTGGTTATAACAGGTGTTTACTGAATGGAGACAAAACTGGAACTACTATACAAAGTTGCTGCACAGGCTTATATACAGGGGTGGTCACTACTGGTACTGCAGTATTCAGGGGCTGCAGAATATAGTTCCTTCTTCAAGGTACATACAATACAAAATGTACTTCCTGATTGCAGTGAGACAGCTTGTGATTGGTGACAGGTACTAAATCTAATTGGATATCCAAGGAAACCAACCAGAGAGTTCCTTGAAAAAGTTTGTGACATCATTACAAACGGACCAATCACAATCATTGCCTTCACCCATCCTTTATTAGCATAGCGCTGTGGGGCTGCCAATTTAATCCGCTCCCAGAATGGATTCTAGTTATTTCTCTGTCTGAAATTGCGTTTGAAAATGCCTGAAGAGAAGAAGAAACCAGCTCCCAAAAAGGGGGCCGAGAAAACCTTGAATAAAGCGCCAACAAAGAGCGGCAAGAAGAGGAGAAAGTCAAGGAAGGAGAGTTATTCCATCTACATCTACAAAGTGATGAAGCAGGTTCACCCCGACACCGGCATCTCCTCCAAGGCCATGAGCATCATGAACTCCTTTGTGAACGATATTTTCGAGCGCATCGCGGGTGAGGCTTCCCACCTGGTCCATTACAACAAGCGGCACACCATCAGTTCCCGGGAGATCCAGACCGCCGTGCGCTTGCTGTTGCCCGGGGAGCTGGCCAAGCACGCCGTGTCTGAAGGGACAAAGGCGGTGACCAAGTACACCAGCTCCAAGTAAAACAACACAACGGACCAACAAGACAAACACAACGGCTCTTTTAAGAGCCACCCACAGTGCCTCTGAAAAAGCTACACCAACGGCTCTCTGGAAATGTTTTATTGTAGTGTTTTTACTATATGTTAAATGTCTTTCTGGAGTTCGGTAAATGTTTGGTTTTTGTTTTAATCTGGTAGGGAGTGTCTTAGAAATGCAGTTTTCGGTAGGATTTAGCACTGATCCTTTTTACTCTTGTTGTGGTGTATTTTAAACCAACACTCGACACAAGGTTTTAGATCGATAGTCAAGTCGTCTTTATTGCACCGGTGGGGAAACAGTCTGCTCTGTCTTAGCCAGGCCTTTCCAAATTGGTACAGCAAACACTACATTACAATACACATGTCAAAATTCATTCCTGCCACCTTATTGGACCTTGGCCCACATGCATCTCCATTATTGGTTGCCTATGTCGCGTTACATTAAAGTACCGCCTTTATTATCGGCTCAAGCAGTTGTTGCACCTATGACCTCTGTTTATGCCAAATGGGTCTCATACTTCTGGTTCATTGTCCTCTTTTCCTGCCCCTCTAGGCCTCTTTTACTTCCAACTCATTTATTTACGTTCCTGCCAGAACAGAACTTACATCCTCTTAGGCCTCTGATGGTTCCATGTCCAGCTTTTTTATCTCTACTTAGAAAAAGCTTACTACAGGTAGACTACCCTTTATCCGGACTTCCGAAAACCGAAACCCTCTAAAAGCCGAAGGTTTTTTCGTTCAGCGTAAGTCGTGCGTACGAACGAAAAAACCTTCGGTTTTTAGAGGGTTCCGGTTTCGGAAGTTCGGATAAAGGGTAAGTCGTGCGCACGACCCCCCGCCGACCCCCCCGCGGACCCCGCCGGCACCGACAACCGCCGACCCCGCCAGCCCCGACAACCGCCGACCCCGCCAGCCCCGACAACCGCCGATCCCCCCCGCCGACCCCCCCGCGGACCCCGCCAGCCCCGACAACCGCCGACCCCCCCGCGGACCCCGCCGGCCCCGACAACCGCCGATCCCCCCCGCCGACCCCCCCGCGGATCCCGCCAGCCCCAACAACCGCCGACCCCGCCAGCCCCGACCCCCCCGCGGACCCCCCCGCGGACCCCGCCGGCCCCGACAACCGCCGATCCCCCCCGCCGACCCCCCCGCGGACCCCGCCAGCCCCGACAACCGCCGAACCCCCCGCGGACCCCGCCGGCCCCGACAACCGCCGATCCCCCCCGCCGACCCCCCCGCGGACCCCGCCAGCCCCGACAACCGCCGACCCCGCCAGCACCGACAACCGCCGACCCCCCCGCGGACCCCCCCGCGGACCCCGCCGGCCCCGACAACCGCCGATCCCCCGCGCCGACCCCCCCGCGGACCCCGCCAGCCCCGACAACCGCCGACCCCCCCACGGACCCCGCTGGCCCCGACAACCGCCGATCCCCCCCGCCGACCCCCCCGCGGACCCCGCCAGCCCCGACAACCACCGACCCCGCCAGCCCCGACAACCGCCGACCCCCCCGCGGACCCCGCCGGCCCCGACAACCGCCGACCCCCCCGCGGACCCCGCCAGCCCCGACAACCGCCGACCCCCCTGCGGACCCCGCCGGCCCCGACCCCCGCCGACCCCGACTGACTTACGCTGAGCGTCAGCGTAAGTCGTGCGCACGACCCCCCGCCGACCCCCCCGCGGACCCCCGCCGACCCCCCCCCGCGGACCCCCGCCAACCCACCTTCCGAAATCCGAAATTCTCCTTTATCCGAAACTCGGCTGGTCCCAAGGTTTTCGGATAAAGGATAGTCTACCTGTACTGCAAAATATGGTCTTTATTACACTATTCAGTGAAACTGCCAGCGATGTCAGTTTAACTCTTTCCCCACTGTAATCCCTCCTTTTGGCACTTGGCCCTTGCCCAAGTTAAACCACATGTATAATCATCGCTGTGCCTCCTGCCCCATGCGGTGATCAGTTGCTGGTTCGGGAGGCCCTGCATAACCATCATGTTTAGAGCAAACTTGTGTTTTCCAACTCTTTCTGTCTCACTTTAGCTCTTTGTTTGGTCCATTTCTTTTTACAAGTGGTGCATGCTGCTATTCCCCATCTTATAGTCATGACTAACTGTGCTATCACTGATATATGAGAAATGATGCGGATCCATGGGTGTATGTTGACATTCATTCCCCAATCCCACAGCTTCTCATACCATGGGATTTCCTGTAACTCTACCGCTATGTCCCTTTCTAATTTCCCAAGATTTCTTTGCAGCACTATGTATTGTTTCACCATCTTACTTAAATCCTCTTTCATTTCTTGCAGATCCTCTTGCAGGCGGGGTATTGGGGCCCCTACCGGATCTTCATAATTAACCAACTCGTCCTTTAGACTATCTGGCACATTTAGTTTTATCTCCTTCCTTGAATGTACATACACCAATCTGGTGTGTCCAATTGTCACAGGGATCTTTGGCGTAAAGCAGAAGTTAGGCATTGTGATTGCACATGCAAGGTTACTATATTGGTACTCAGTCTCTGTGGTGGCTATACAATACTCCCCTTCGCCTCTATATCCCGAGCGGGTGTGATGATGATCAACATGTGATAATTCCAACACACACCCCTCTGTCTTATTATAGCCGCACTCATCCTTAGGGCCTTCTCCTACCGGATGTGGGCATATCGTAAGCGTGCCTTTCCCGTGGCATCCGTTTAGGGAGACTCCTCTCATAGTACCATTCTTCCTGATGGCATAGGTATCAATTGGATAGTATTGGAGGTATGTCTCACCTTTCACTATGCCTATGTTTGTTACCTGGTACTGTAGGTATGGAGTCGTGTCTAGTCCCACCACTGGTATCAAGAGTACCATGCCTATCATTGCTGTCACATCTGCTTTACATTTTTGTATCACTGGACATACTCTGGTCATCCCTTTGATGGTGCAAGCTCTCAGGGGGCTTGGATTATGGCTCAGGCCATAGAGCTGTGTGCTGTTAATCCAGTCTGGTACCTCGCCTCGCTGTATCTGTGCCAGATTATCTTTCAACTGTCCGGTGATCCATTGGCCATAGGCATGTCACAAGCCTCTCCCTACCCCGTCTTTTGCCTGTTCCTCATCTCTATGGTTTAGTTTGTTGATAATGCTAGCATGGTCCTCTATAACCTTGATTCCCTCGAGTAATTTCCTTATCGTATGTCCTCCCAACTCTGATCCTTGTCGAACCAAACCAGTTTCCTTCTCTAAAATCTGTTGTATTACCCTTTGTAGTCGTTCCACACTACTTTGGACTTCTTGTATATCTAGGGCATTAATGAATGATGTCCCCGTGTTTATTCCCATGAGTATATCGATTCCTAAGCTCCTCTTAATCCTTTGGTGGAATGCAGCATGTCCCCTAAAATTAGTAGCCCCTGTCACATCAGCAGTTTGGTTAATTACATTCTTTATCATATATGCATACAATTCTCTAGTTTTAGTAAACATTTCGCAATACCCTGGCCTTTGTAACATGGTTAAGTTAATTAGTACCGGTACAATTTCGTGTCTCACGTTATCATACAATTGTTCTCCCTCAGTAAATAGCACCAATCCATTTTCAGGTCGAGGCGTCAATTTCGGACACCTCCGTTCTTCAGGTGTTGTTGTGATTGGGGGTGTTGTTGGTTCTAGGGTTAATCCTTGTGGTGTGACCCTTGTTGTTGTTGGTTGAGGTGTTGTAATGCTGTGTACAATAGTCCATCTTATAACATTGTCTGCATAGCTCAGGACATATCCTCCCCCTACTTGACCCAACACCTGCCAGTTTCTATTACATCTTACCATATTGCTGGCATTTGTCATTCTGCAGGGTCTGCATGGTTGTTGATCCAAGTTCACCCAGGTACCATTATGCTTGTAACATCCTTTTCCTTGTTTTTCACACTTGTAACTGTGTGATATGATGAAGCCTCCCGTGAAGTCGCCATTAGGGGATCTTAACTTGCAGTCCATTTCTTGCAGCCCGTTATTTGGACTTATAAATGCTGTCATCAGGTTGGTTATGATAATCCCTCTTACGGGATCCATGTTTATCTGTAATTTAAACAGAGGTCTGACCGTCTCCAGAGGTTAGCTCATCTCCGGTGTTTATTCCATTGTTTCTGTGGGATTTAAAATCAGGTGGGTTATTGTTGTACTGTTTTAGTTGAGTCCAATGTTTCCATCTACCCTTTCCCCTCATATCTATACATGCGCACGTATCGCTGGTCATGATAACCTCAAATGGTCCGGTACATTTGGTGAGAATCCTGATCTCTCTGGCAATATTTTAACAAATACCTGCTCGCCTACCTTGGGTAGGGCCTCCGAGGCCCACTGCTTTTGTGTATTTTTATCTCTGATGTCTTGTTGTTCTTTAACTTCTTGTTTGAGCTCTTTCAATTGATTATCCAATGTTTGTACTTATTTCCTAATTTTATCTTTTAAGGGTCCTAGTCCCTCGCTACCAGATGCTACTCCTTCCGGCAGACACATTGCTCAACCAGTCATGAGTTCATATGGTGTCAAGCCGGTCACCCTGTTTGGGGTGGCTCTCGGCCTCATCAGGATACACGGAAGGACATCCACCCATCCCTGTCCGGTTTTGGCTATGGCCTTGTTTAAGGCTGTTTTCAGGGTTCTGTTCATTCGCTCTACCATGCCTGAGCTTTGCGGATGATAGGGGATGTGGAACTTCTGTCCTACGCCCAGTAACTTACAAGCTTCTTTCATTACCTTTCCCATAAAGTGGGTGCCTTGAGCTGAATCTATTTGCAACGGAACCCCCCCCCATCTCGGTATCACGTCGTATGCAAATATTCGGGCCACAGTCGGAGCACTACAGTCTCTGGTAGGGAATGCTTCCACCCACCTTGTAAACTGGTCTATGATCACTAAACAGTATTTCTTGCCTCTACTGTTAGGTAGGGGTCCAGTAAAGTCTATCTGGAGGTTTTCCCAGGGGCCTTTGGGTCGTGGCTGGTGGGCCATTCTAACCTTTATGGGCCTACCTGCGTTGTGTTGTCCACAGATGATGCAGCGTCTGCAGTACCTTGCCACATCTTGTCCCATTCCACTCCACCACCAATCTATACTTAGCCTACCTATCATGCCATTCCGCCCCCCCATGGTCTGGCTCATGGTATATTTTCAACAAATTCTCCTGAATACAATGAGGGGTTAACACCCTGTGATCCTTTTTGCATATTCCATCTCTAGCTTTGGCTTCGCCCCTTTTTGTCCACTGCTCCTGCTCCACCATTTCGGTCTCCTCTTGGATTCTTTTAATGTTCACTTCCTCTGCTGTTATTCTACCTGCTGCTATTGGTGTAGGCATCTCTGTGTGCGCTGCTGCTCTTGCTGCCTGATCAGCTAGCATATTTCCTTTTTGTTGCTCGCTCACTATCTTACGGTGTGCCTTTATTTTAATTACTGCTACCTCTTCTGCTCCTTTTACCGCTTCTACTAGGTCTCTCACTACTTCCTCATGCTGTATTTGTCCTCCTCCGGAAGTTCCATATCCTCTCCTATTCCATGCTATCATATAATTATGCACTACCCCAAACGCATATCTACTGTCTGTGTATATATTTACTCGTTTTCCCTTTGACAATTTCAATGCTTCCATGAGAGCCACTAGTTCTGCTACTTGAGCTGAGGTTCCTCCTTCAAGCCCTCCCTTTGCGACTGTTTCTCCGTTCTCAGATACTACTGCCCAACCTGTGTGTGGCTCCCCATTTAGATATCGGCGAGATCCGTCAACATAAAAGGTGTTTTCGGGATTTTCAAGGGGCGATGCTGATACGGTTCCTCTGACCTCTTCTTCGATTACTAACTGACAATCGTGAGCCTCACCCTCTGATAGCATTCCCTCTGCGGGGTTGACTCTATGTTCCCTTATAATCTAGACTAATCTGTCCTTGGGTATCAATATTGCTTCCCAAGCCGTCCTCCTTCTGTCTGATACAGCCTTCATTTTGCCTGTGTTTAGCAGGTCCACCACTGTGTGTTGCATGTGTAATATCAGCTGTCCTGACATAGTGACGGGCTCGCATATCCGCACCGCCCATGCGGTGCAGTCGAGGGCCACCACACATCTCGCCATTCCTTTAGCCACGGGGGTTTGTTGGGTGGAGTAATAGGCAATTGGCCTCATATCTCCCCCGTACCCTTGGGTGACTACAGCATTATAGAAGTTCCCGTCTATACTATAATATATATGGAATGGTTTGTCTATATTTGGCAATCCTAGTGTAGGTGCAGACGTCAGGGCTGCTTTAAATTTTGCATAAGCCTCATCCTGCTCCGATTCCCATTCTATCTTATCCGTAGCGGGTCTCCCCTTTAACTAACCGTTGAATCGGCTCTGATTTCCCTGCAAAGTCTGATATAAAATTCCTGCAGTAGTTCAATAGTCCCAACACTTTCCTCACTCCCTGGACGGTCACTGGCCTTGGCATGTCTTTTATGGCTGCCTTTTGCTCCTGCGGGAGTGCCTTATACCCCTGGCTAATTTCGTGTCCTAGATACTTTACTTTGGACAGTCCAACCTGTGCCTTTTTGGGGTTCACTTTAAAGCCAGCCTTCTTAAGTGTCTGGAGGGTGGCTAGTACTGCTCCCATGTGTCCTTTGGCATCCTCTGATGCAATCATTACGTCATCGACATATTGGAGTAGGGCACTCTGGTACTTTGATAGGTCTAACTTGTCTAAGGCTTGACTCAGTACACGGTGGAATATGTTTGGACTATTGTGGAACCCCTGTGGGACTCTGGTCCATGTATACTGTCTATCCCCGACAGTAAAGGCAAATTTCCCTTGTGATTCCTCTGCCAATGATATTGACCAGAACCCGTTTGCTATATCCAAGGCTGTAAATATCTTAAAGTCTGGTTTCAGACCATTAAATATTGTAGAGGGGCTTGCCACTATCGGATGTTCTCACGGAGTTACCTTATTCAATGCGGTGTAATCTATAGTTAATCTGTACAATCCGTCTGGTTTTCCTACGGCCAAATTGCTGAGTTTGTGGTTGCTGTGGTTTCTTTTAACAGTCCAACCTGTGCATTCTGGAGGGGGAGGGTGAACAGCCAGAGGTCGTGGTCCACATTGGTACCAACGACATAGGTAAAAAGAGGGATGAGGTCCTGCAGCAAGAATTTAGGGAGCTAGGTGAAGGATTAAAGAGCAGGACCTCAAAGGTTGTAATCTCTGGATTACTCCCGGTGCCACGTGCTAGTGAGTATAGAAATAGGAAGATAGAACAGATGAATGCGTGGCTAAAGGGATGGTGCAGGAGGGAGGGCTTTAGTTTCCTGGATCACTGGGTCTGCTTCTGGGAAAGGTGGGACTTGTACAAGTCGGACGGTTTACACCTGAACCAGAGGGGAACCAATATCCTTGCGGGGAGGTTTGCTAGCACTGCTGGGGGGGGTTTAAACTAACTTGGCAGGGGGATGGGGTACAGAGTGGAGCTATAGTAGGGGGTGATTTACAGCCAAATACAGAGGAAAAAACAAGTCAGCTGGGAAGGCAGAGCAAATATGTGAAGGCAAAAGGGAATATGGCAGGGCTGGAAGGCATTTATTTTAATGCAAGGAGTCTTGCAAATAAGGTGGATGAACTGAAGTTGTTGTTGAACACATGGGAGTACGATATTGTTGCCATCACGGAGACATGGTTGAGGGAGGGTCAGGACTGGCAGCTCAATATTCCGGGGTATAGAATCTTCAGGCGAGACAGAGGGGGGTGTAAAAGGGGAGGGGGTGTTGCGATATTAATTAAGGAGTCAATTACTGCTGTAAGGAGGGATGATATATTAGCGGGTTCCTCAAATGAGGCCATATGGGTAGAACTTAAAAACAAAAAGGGGGCAAGCACTTTGCTGGGAGTGTACTATAGGCCCCCAAACAGTCAGGGGGAGATAGAGGAACAGATATGTAGGCAAATCTCAGAGAAGTGTGAAAATAATAGGGTAATAATAGTGGGGGATTTCAACTTCCCCAATATAAATTGGGATAGTCAGAGTGTGAAAGGCTTAGAGGGTGCAGAATTCTTAAAGTGCATCCAGGAGAGCTTTTTGAGCCAACATGTAGAAAGTCCTACAAGAGAGGGGGCGGTACTGGACCTAATTCTGGGGAATGTAGCCAGGCAAGTGGTGGAAGTATCAGTAGGAGAGCATTTTGGCGACAGTGACCATAATTCGGTGAAATTTAAGGTGGTCATGGAAAAAGACAAAGACGGCCCGGAAATAAGGGTTCTAAATTGGGGGAAGGCCGATTTTAATATGATAAGGCAGGATCTGGCCAAAGTGGACTGGGAGCAGCTACTTATAGGAAAATCCACATCAAAACAGTGGGAGACTTTCAGAAGGGAAATAGAGAGAGTACAGCGCCAACATGTTCCTGTAAAGGTCAAGGGTGGGACCAACAAGCAAAGGGAACCTTGGATGACAAGGGAGATACAAAAATGCATTAGAAATAAAAGGGGGGCTTTTGGCAGTTACAAAAGACTAAAGACGGAAGAAGCCCTAGAGGAGTATAAAAAGTGCAGGGGCATACTTAAAAAAGAAATTAGGAGGGCGAGGAGGGGCCATGAAATAACACTGGCGAGCAAAATAAAGGAAAATCCTAAGATGTTTTATAAGTATATTAAGGGCAAGAGGATAACCAGGGAAAGGGTAGGGCCCATTAGGGACCAAAGTGGCAATCTGTGTGTAGAACCAGATGATGTAGGCGGGGTTTTAAATGAATTTTTTGCATCTGTGTTCACTATGGAGAAAGACGATGCAGACATAGAAATCGGGCAAGGGGATTGTGACATACTTGAACATATTAGCATCGAGAGGGAGGAGGTGCTAGCGGTTTTAGCAGGCCAAAAAGTCGATAAATCCCCAGGCCCAGACGAGATGTATCCCAGGTTGCTGTGGGAGGCAAAGGAGGAGATTGCAGGGGCTCTGACACAAATTTTCAGAACCTCTCTGGCCACAGGGGATGTACCAGAGGACTGGAGAACAGCTAATGTAGTACCATTATACAAGAAGGGTAGCAGGGATAAACCAGGGAATTACAGGCCAGTGAGCCTAACATCTGTGGTAGGGAAATTATTGGAAAAAATTCTGAGGGACAAAATTAGTCTCCACTTGGAGAGGCAAGGATTAATCGGGGATAGTCAGCATGGCTTTGTCAAGGGTAAATCATGTCTGACAAATCTGATTGAATTTTTCGAGGGGGTGACTAGGGAGGTGGATGAGGGAAATGCTGTGGATGTGGTTTACATGGACTTCAGTAAAGCTTTTGACAAAGTCCCGCATAGGAGACTGGTCAAGAAGGTAAGAGCCCATGGGATCCAGGGTGCCTTGGCGCGTTGGATCCTAAACTGGCTGAGCGGCAGGAGGCAGAGGGTGATGGTCGAAGGTTGCTTTTGTGACTGGAAGCCTGTGTCCAGTGGGGTACCTCAGGGATCGATGCTGGGTCCCTTGTTGTTTGTGATCTACATAAATGATTTGGATGAGAATGTAAAAGGGATGATCAGTAAGTTTGCAGATGACACGAAAATTGGTGGGGTGGTAAATTGCAAGGGGGAAAGCCTCAGGCTACAGGACGATATAGACGGGTTTGTCAGATGGGCGGAAAAGTGGCAAATGGAATTTAACCCTGAAAAGTGCGAGGTGATGCATTTTGGACGGACAAATAAGGCAAGGGAATACACAATGAGTGGTAGGACCCTAGGAAGTACAGAGGGTCAGAGGGACCTCGGTGTACATGTACATAGATCTCTGAAGGCAGCGGAACAAGTAGATAAGGTGGTTAAAAAGGCATATGGGATACTTGCCTTCATTAGCCGAGGCATAGAATATAAGAGCAGGGAGGTTATGATGGAGCTGTACAAAACGCTGGTGAGGCCACAGCTGGAGTACTGTGTGCAGTTCTGGTCACCTCACTATAGGAAGGATGTGATTGCTTTGGAGAGGGTGCAGAGAAGATTCACCAGGATGTTACCTGGGATGGAGCGCCTCAGCTATGAAGAAAGACTAAACAGGCTGGGGTTGTTTTCCTTGGAGCAAAGAAGGCTGAGGGGGGACCTGATTGAGGTGTACAAAATGATGAGGGGCATAGATAGGGTAGACAAAGAGGAACTTTTCCCCTTAGTAGGGGGGTCAATAACAAGGGGGCATAGATTCAGGGTAAGGGGCAGGAGATTTAGAGGGGATTTGAGGAGGAACTTTTTCACCCAGAGGGTGGTTGGAATGTGGAACTCAATGCCTAAAAGGGTGGTAGAGGCAGGAACCCTCACAACATTCAAGAAGCATTTGGATGAGCACTTGAAATGCCATTGCATACAAGGCTATGGACCAAATGCTGGAAAATGGGATTAGACTGGACAGGGATGGATGGGCGGCGCAGACACGATGGGCCGAAGGGCCTCTTTCTGTGCTGTAAAACTCTATGACTCTATGACTCTATGACTCCTTGCTTCACTAACTAGGTTACTATCCTGGATACGGCCTCTTTGGCTGCTGGTTTTATTGGGTATTGTCTGCACCATGTGCTCCGGTCCGGGTATCATGATAGGGTTAATTATAGTTAATCCACAGTCCTGTTTAGAGGTGGCCCATACTCCTTCTACCGCCTGGCATAGGACTCCCCATATTCCATCTTGTGCCCAATCCCTTTCTAATTGTTTAATACTACCGATCTTTGTCATATAACTGGCCATATTCCTGGCTTCAAATTTATCATCAATTACGCGCTTTTGTAATACAGTCTTACTTCGTACATCTATCACCAGGTCCAGTTCACTTAGTATATCCACTCCTAAGATTGTTCCCTCTGGGTTATCACATACCCATAACTGGACCGGGAGAAAAATTCCTCCTAGTTCCAATAACTGTGTCTCGCTTTTGTAAGCGCGAGTACTCTTCCTGCCCACTCCTTGTATCATTATTGAGGTTTTTGTGCGCGGGAGGTCCAAATTGGTTATAGACACTGATGCCCCTGTGTCAACTAACATATCACACTACCGGCCCCGTAACAGTACTGTTAGATACAGACGGGGATCAGTGCCCGTACCGGGGGCCGACGCTACCTAGCGGGACTGTGACAGGGTTTTGATTAGTTCGATCAGTTGATTCATATTCATATCGGCCATGTCCGTTATCTTCTCGCTACGAGCTGCCTCTTGTTGTCTTGGGCCCTGGCCTTCCTTTCCCCCTCCCTTGGACCAACAGTCTCGCTGTTCGTGTCCAGATTTATTACAGTTTTTACATCTCCTTCCTGTGTCTTTCCTAGTTAATATGCACTGATTACTCTTATGCCCAAGCCTATTGCATTTAAAACAAACTTCCATCTCCTTTTCTGCAGCTATCTGTTCCTCCAAGGCAGCCACCTTAACTTTCTGCTGGTTGTCCACCTCAGTCGCCCATCTGATCAATTCATCAAAGGTCTGCATAGTGACCAGTCCAGTTTTTAGTATGGCCTGATGGGCACCACTCAGCCCTTCCTTGTACATTTAAAAAAATGCCAAATTGTCTCGTTGTGGTGCTATTATACCTGAGTGGGCTACAGAACTAGTCCACTTCTGTTCTACATAGTCATGGGCGGACTCCCCTTTCCCCTGACTAATTCCCATGACTAGTCCCCAGTTTACTGGTACTAATCCTAAGACTAGTGTAACAGCGGTCCTAAATGCTGTATAATCCACATCTCGTTGCTGGTTTGTAGGGGCTACATCTTGACACCATGACCCGTCCCTGTATTGTTGCGGTAATTGACCCCACATATCTTCGCTCATTTTTGCCCTCACTAGTCCATCAACATCCCGGTTGTGGAAGTTGTGACATATTCTCATTTCTCTTAGTTTCTGCCAGAATATGGCATTACTCTGTCGGGGCTTTAGTTCCGGCAGTATTTGAAGCAACTTTAATTTATCTCCTGGGGAGAAAGATACGTAAGTGGTTTTTATCTGAACTGGTACTGCTGGGGTGGCTACGGTGCCTGGGGGTGCCCCTGCCACTTTAGGCACGCCCGGGGTGCCCGGAATAATTTCCAACTTAATAGGTGCCGCTTTTACGTCGTCATATGGGGGCGGGATTTCCCCTTCATTATAGTCGGGTCATATTCAGCCGCTTTTCGGCTTAGCGCATCCCAGTCTATCCTGTCCTCATCTACTCATTTCGCCTCTGAGGGCGCTACAGGAGCTGTCGCCATTACTGGCACTCGGGTACAATTTTGGCACCCGTTTTTGGTCCAAATTCGAGTACGTCTACTCAACTCATAATATGGCCAAACCACTAAAATGATGGCCTTTTTTTCCTTTAATTTTGTTTCTTTAGCCCACCATTCTCTTTGCTTGGCCACTGGGTCGTTCGGTTGCCAATCGTTTTTAACCATTTTATCAATTAATCTTTTATTTTTGTCCGCTAAGTAGCGTGTCAGAGACCCCACCGGTCCCCACTCGAGTTTTTCACTTCCCATGGTTAATGTTTGTCAGCAGTACGTCCCTTACTTTACTCTCGCAGAGTGAGACCGTACTTGCAACAATTTTTGTTCTGGCGAATTGTTGTCAGAGGTATGCTTAGCACTACTTGCAACTTCGAATTGTCAGAGTTATGCTTTGACTTTTTCTCCAAAGTTAACGCACTACTTGCAACAATTCTGGTGAATTGTTGTCAGAGGTATGCTTAGCACTACTTGCAACTTCAAATTGTCAGAGGTATGCTTTAGACTTTTTCTCCAAAGTTAACGCACTACTTGCAACAATTCTGGCGAATTGTTGTCAGAGGTATGCTTAGCAATACTTGCAACTTCAAATTGTCAGAGGTATGCTTTAGACTTTTTCTCCAAAGTTAACGCACTACTTGCAACTCATACCCCGCCTATACTTTCGCGCGTTTCATCCTAACCCCAAGACCGCTTGACTTATTGATTCAAACCTTTTAGTTCTTTGATTCCAAAGGGGGCGGTGGACACGAGATGGTGTTGCCTTGCTCTAACTGTACGTGGTATTTAAAAGTACTCATGTTTTTGGCTCAGCTTCACTCACCCATGCCTCCAGTCCGTGTGGATCCTGTTCATGAGGCCAATTGTTGTGGAGTATTTTAAACCAACACTCAACACAAGGTTTTAGATCGATAGTCAAGTTGTCTTTATTGCACCAGTGGGGAAACAGTCTGCTCTGTCTTAGCCAGACCTTTCCAAATTGGTACAGCAAACACTACCTTTACATACATTACAATACACATGTTAAAATTCATTCCTGCCACCTTATTGGACCTTGGCCCGCATGCATCTTCACTGATTGGTTGCCTATGTCGCGTTACATTAAAGTACCGCCTTTACTATCGGCTCAAGCTATTGTTGCACCTATGACCTCTGTTTATGCCAAATGGGTCTCATACTTCCGGTTCATTGTCCTCTTTTCCTCCCCCTCTAGGCCTCTTTTACTTCCAACTCATTGTTTTACTTTCCTGCCAGAACAGAACTTACATCCTCTTAGGCTCTTATGGTTCCCTGTCCGGCTATGTTATCTCTACTTAGATAAAGCTTACTACTGCAAAATATGGTCTTTATTACACCATTCAGTGAAACTGCCAGCGATGTCAGTTTAACTCTTTCCCCACTGCACTCTGTTCTCAGCCCCGTTCATATTTCCCAGGATATTATCGGTTAGAGCGATTTAAGGGGATTAGGTCAGTTTTCAGTCGTTCGTTTCACTCTTCCTGAAGTTGGTTAATTTATTATCGGGAATATCAGTTCATTAACCATAAATCCTTGGTCGAGTAGCAACTCTTAATGTCACTGTTCGATTAGTTGCACCAGGAGTCTCGGCTCCGGGTTAATTCCCGCTGCAACTCCTGTGAATGGAAATCAATCCATAATCTGATGTTTGTTTAGAAAGATTCCGCTGGAACGTGTCTAGTTAAATAATGCTGTGCTTGGGTCTTTCGTCCCGCCCGTAACAGACAATTTGAAAGCGAGCAGAATAAACACTAATTTAGACCAAACTGAAAGTGTCTGAAATTTGTGACGGGAAACGTGGAACTGAGACTAATTTTTTGACAAGGTCATTTTATTTACTAAAGCCATTCCTAGTCTTCCGAATATATTGGCGGGCTTTTCAAATTTGAAATTTTCTGCTGCTTTCTCATTGCCGCCTGCTGATTGGTGAATCAAGCTGTTTTGATTGGGCTGTTCATGTCACCAATGAGAATCAGTACAGAGTGACCAATCACAACTGTCGTCACTGCATTCCTCATGAAGGTATAAGGGCGAGTGCGGGAGGAATTCCTTATTCTTTGTGAAAGAGTTAATTCTTCCGCCAGCTGCACTGCCTCAATTACGACACGCAGCTCCTGTTTGTAAAACTGGGGAGTACCCGTGCCTCCTTACGGGAGCTGCCTGTCTTCTACCAGGAACTGCTCAGGATCTGGAACAAGGGCACCTGCAGATGGAGTTCTCCACCGTTAGGAGTGGTGGCTGTCCTACGGGAGCTGCTGCTCAGGAATCCGCACCTCCACGAACGTGGATTCATGTTGCTGGTGGAGAGCAGAGCTGTGTCTGGCACGGTGACCAGAGTCAGGGACCTACTTGATGGCGGAGGAGCAGGCTGGATGGTGCCAGAGGAGCTGGCGCAGCACATGTCCTGGGCTGAAGCCCAGCTCGCGGCCAAAGCCATCGAGTCGCTGAAAGTGGCACTGGGCCCTGACTCCACTAGGTGCATCAAGGCGTCTCAGGCACTGGGCCGATCCCATCTGAACTGACCCCCATTCAGACGGAATTCCTCATCGGCCCCAAAACGCCTCTCAGGAGCTGGCGCCTCACAACTTGAGCCATCTCCGGGAAATCCCTTCCGTGCCTTTCCATTCTGCACGGAGGGGATTCCTGTACAGGCTGCTCTTGCACACCCTCCTTTTTGCCATCCTCGTCTGCCATCCGGGCACACCTTGGTGCACCATCTTGCCGTCCAGAGGAGGCAGGTGTCCCCAATGGAGGGCTCTCTATGCGGGAGTCCTCCATTTATTGGGGACTTGGCCTGGAGGGTGTTGCACGGGGCAGTCCGGTGCAATAAGGTTTTAAGTAGGTTCACGGACTCCCAGGCCGCCTGCCTTTTCTGCTGTCTGGACGACTCCGTGATCCACGTTTATGTAGAGTGTAAGAGGTTGCAGCCCCTCTTCCATTATTTGAAGGGGCTGCTCCTCGATCTTTGGCTGCACTTCGGTCCCACACTCCTGATCTTTGGTCACCCGGTGCGGAGAGGAGCAGGCAGATCGGAGGACATCCTCGTAGGACTGCTCCTGGGCCTGGCCAAAGTGGCCATCAACTGGTCCAGGCAGCGGGCGGTCGAGGGGGTCACTCGGACTGAATGCCTGCTTCTCTACCACAGCCACGTTTGCACCCGGGTGGCCCTGGAGGTGGAGCATGCAGTGTCCGCAACATGCTTGAGGCCTTCCGTGACCGGTGGGTGGCGCAAGGACTGGAGTGCATCATCTTGGCCAGGGAGTCAGGGCCCAGTGCCACTTTCAGCGACTCGATGGCTTTGGCCACGAGCCGGACGTCGGCACAGGACAGGGAGACAGAGGACAGGGAGACAGAGGAAAGGGAAGCAAGGATAGAAGCAAAAGATAGGAAGGAGAAAAGCAAAAGTGGAAGGCAGAGAAATCAAGTGTTTAAATCAAACAGTGCCACAGTAAATAATAATAATTGTAAAAGGACTAAGAGTGTTAAAAAACAAGCCGGAAGGCTTTTTTTGTCTTAATGCGAGGAGCATTCGTAATAAGGTGGATGAACTGGCTGCGCAAATAGATGTAAACGGATATGATATAATTGGGATTATGGAGACGTGGCTCCAGGGTGAGCAAGGCTGGGAATTCATCATCCAGGGGTATTCAATATTCAGGAAGGACAGGCAAAAAGGAAAAGGAGGTGGGTAGCATTGCTGTTTAAAGAGGAGATTAACACAATAGTAAGGAAGGATATTAGTTCTGATGATGTGGAATCTGTATGGGTAGAGCTGAGATATACCAAGGGGCAGAAAACTTGTTGTATACAGACCCCCAAACAGTAATGCTGAGGTTGGGGATGGCATTAAACAGGAAATTAGAGACGCGTGCAATAAGGGTACAGCAGTTATCATGGGTGACTTTAATCTACATATGGATTGGGCTAACCAAATTAGTAACAATACTGTGGAGGGGGAATTCCTAGAGTGTATACAGGATGGTTTCCTGGACCAATATGTCAAGGAACCAACTTAAGATCAGGCCATCTTAGATTGGGTATTGGCCCAGAAATTCGGGTCCCAACGCGTGAGTACGCACGGAAAACTCACGCGTGGACCCGATGGAAGTGCCGGTTTCTTGCATGCACTACGCATGCGCGGGAAACCGGCATTTCCGATCCTCTGAACGAAGGGGTTCAGAGGTCGAACGCGTGCGCGCGGGAGTCTGCGCGTGCGCGTTGAACTTTCTTTTTTTTTTACAGGTTTTTCTATGCGTGAAGGCCTCTACATTTTACACATTTAAAAACCAGACGTAAGGACTTCATTTTAAAAGGTAAGTGGTCAATTAATTAAAATTAGAATTTTTTTCCACAGGTTTATTATTTTTAAATAATTTAAAGTAAGGTAAGTGTATTTTTAGCCCCGTCTTTTTATAAAATTATTTTTTCAAAAATTTAAATTATTGTTTAAAATAGTTATTTAATGTTATTTATAGTTTATTTAAAAAGTGTGATTTTTAAAAATATTTATTTGAAGGTTAAGTACTGTTTTGGGGACCGGAGTTTTCATTAGTTTGACAGTTCTTTCTGTCAATCTCATGAATGGGCTTTTCCCTCCTCCGATTGGTTGCCCATGGCTCACGTGATCCCAGCGGACGCATCGCACTAACTACGCCGCTGGATCACGCAAGCACAGCGCGCCAGGAGCTGGACTGGGCCACAGAGAGGAAATCCACGCAGGCGCAGGCCTCAACTGCCGGTGCGCTAGGTAAGTGTAGGTCGGGGGCTTGCACCCGCGGGAAGCCCCCGACATGAATTTTTGGGCCATTATGTAATTAGAAAGGATTGATTAGCAATCTTGTTGTGCGAGGACCCTTGGGGAGGAGTGATTATAATATGATAGAATTCTTCATTAAGATGGAGAGTGAAGTAGTTGATTCAGAGACTAGGGTCCTGAATTTAAATAAAGGAAACTATGATGGTATGAGGCGTGAGTTGGCTAGAATGGATAGGGGAACATTACTTAAAGGGTTGACGGTGGATAGGCAATGGCAAACATTTAAAGATCGCATGGATGAAATACAGAATTTGTTCATCCCAGTCTGGAATTAAAAAAAAGGTGGTGCAAACGTGGCTAGCAAGGGAAATTAGGGATAGCATAAGATCCAAGGAGAGGACATATAAATTTGCCAGAAAATGCAGCAAACTTGAGGATTGTGAGCAATTTAGGATTCAGCAAAGGAGAACAAAAGGATTAATTAAGAGGGGGAAAATAGAGTATGAGAGTAAGCTTGCAGGGAACATAAAAACTGACTGTAAAAGCTTCGATAGATATGTGAAGAGAAAAAGATTGGTGAAGTCAAGCATAGGTCCCTTGCAGTCAGAATCAGGGAAATTTATAATGGGGAACAAAGAAATGGCTGACCAATTAAATTCATACTTTGGTTCTGTCTTCACAAAGGAGGACACAAGTAACCCCCCAGAGATGTCAGGGAACATAGGTTCTAATCAGAGAGAGGAACTGAATAAAATCAGTATTTGTAGGGAAATGGTGTTAGGGAAATTGACAGGATTGAAGGCCAATAAATCCCCAGGGCCTGATAATCTACATCCTAGGGTTCCTAAAGAAGTGGCCCCAGAAACAGTAGATGCATTTCTGGTCATCTTCCAAAATTCTACAGACTCTGGCACAGTTCCCATGGATTGGAGGGTAGCTAATGTAACCCCACTATTTAAAAAATGTGGTAGAGTGAAAATGGGGAATTATAGACCGGTAAGCCTGACATCAGTAGTGGGGGAAATGCTAGAGTCCATTATAAAAGATGTAATAGCAGAGCACTTGGAAAACAGTGACAGGATCGGACAAAGTCAACATGGATTTACAAAAGGTAAATCATGCTTGACTAATCTACTGGAATTTTTTGAGAATGTAACTGGTAGAATAGATAAGGGAGAACCAGTGGATGTGGTGTATTCGGGCTTTCAGAAGGCTATCGATAAGGTCCTACATAAGAGATTAGCGTGTAAATTTAAAGCACATGGGATTGGGGGTAAGGTACTGACTTGGATAGAGAACTGGTTGGCAGACAGGAAGCAAAGAGTTGGAATAAATGAGTCTTTTTCCGAGTGGCAGGCAGTGACTAGTGGGGTGCTGCAGGGAGCGGTGCTAGGACCCCAGTTATTCACAATATATGTTAATGATCTAGACGAAGGAACTAGATGTAACATCTCCAAGTTTGCAGACGTCACAAAGCTGGGTGGGCATGTGTGCTGTGAGGAGGATGCAGATTAACTCATGTATGATTTGGACAGGTTGGGTGATTGGGCAGATGCATGGCAGATGCAATATAATGTGGATAAATGCGAGGTTATCCACTTTGGTGGCAAAAACAGGAAGGCAGATTGTTATCTGAATGACAATAGATTGAGAGAAGGGGAAGTGCAACGAGATCTGGGTGTCCTTGTGCACCAGTCACTGAAGGTAAGCATGTAGGTGCAGCAGACGGTTAAGAAGGCAAATGGTATGTTGGCCTTCGTAGCGAGAGGTTTGAGTACAGGAACAAGGATGTCTTGCTGCAGTTGTACAGGGCCTTGGTGAGACCACATCTTGAGTATTGTGTGCAGTTTTGGTCACCTTATCTGAGGAAGGATGTTCTTGCCATGGAAGGAGTTCAGCGAAGATTCACCAGGCTGATACCTGGGATGGCAGGAATGATGTATGAGGAGAGATTGGGTCGATTGGGCTTATACTCACTGGAGTTTAGAAGAATGAGAGGGGATCTCATTGAAACATATAAAATTCTGACAGGACTCGACAGACTAGATGCAGGAAGGATGTTCCAGATGGTCGGGGGGTCCAGAACCAGGGGTCACAGTCTAAGGATAAGGGGTAAGCCATTTAGGACAGAAATGAGGAAGAATTTCTTCACCCAGAGAGTGGTGAACCTGTGGAATTCTCTACCACAGAAGTCAGTAGAGGCCAATTCATTAAACATATTCAAGAAATGTTGAATATATTTCTTAAGGATAAAGGGATATGTGGAGAAAGCAGGGACAGGGTACTGAATTTGGATGATCAGCCATGATCGCATTGAATGGCGAAGCAGGCTTTAGGGGCCGAATGGCCTAGTCCAGCTCCTATCTTCTATGTTTAACACGGACCCTTTGTACTCTGTTCTCAGCCCCGTTCGTATTTACCAGGATGTGGTCAGTTAATGCGATTTAAGGGGAATAGGTCAGTTTTCAGGCGTTCGTTTCACTCTTCCTGAAGTTTGTTTATTATCGGGGAATATCCGTTCATTCACCATAAATTCTTGGTCAAGTAGCAACCCTTAATATCACTGTTCGATTAGTTGCACCAGGAGTCTCGGCTGCGGTTTAGCTCCCGCTGCAGTTCCTGTGAATGGAAATCAATCAATAATCTGTGATGTTTGTTTAGAAAGATTCAGGTGGAACGTGTCTAGTTAAATAATGTTGTGCTTGGGTCTTTCGTCCCGCCCGTTAGACATTTTGAAAGTGATCAGAATAAACACGAATTTAGACCGGACTGAAACAGTCTGAAGTTTGTGACGGGAAACGTGGAACTGAGACTGTAATTTATTGACTTAAGGCCGTTTTTTATTTGCTAAAGCCGTTCCTGGTCTTACAAATATATTGGCGGGCTATTCAAATTTGAAATTTTCTGCTGCTTTCTCATTGCCGCCTGCTGATTGAGCTGTTCATTTCACCCATGAGAATCAGTACAGAGTGACAATCACAACTGCGTTCACTGCATTCCTCCTGAAGGTATAAGAGCGATAGCGGGAGGAATTCCTTATTCTTTGTGAAAGTATCTGAGCTTGTGGAAATGTCGAAGAGGAAAAAGCGCCGGTAAACTCAGTCCAAGGCCAAGTCTCTGGTGTGGAGTATTTTAAACCAACACTCGACACAAGGTTTTCGATTGATAGTCAAGTTGTCTTTATTGCACCGGTGGGGAAACAGTCTGCTCTGTCTTAGCCAGACCTTTCCAAATTGCCACAGCAAACACTACACTCTTATACATTACAATACACACGGCCATCTCAAGCACAATTCATTCCTGTCACCCGATCGGATCCCGGCCCACATGCATCTTCACTGATTGGTTGCCTATGCCACGTTACATTAGTTGCCTATGCCACGTTACATTAAAGTGCCGCCTTTATTATCGGAAAAGTATATGTCCGTTATCTCTCAAGCTGTTGTTGTACCTATGACCTCTGTTTATGCCAACTGGGGTCTCATCAACATTGTACTTCTGGTTCATTGTTCTCCTTTTCTGCCTCCCTAGGCCTCTTTTACTTCCAACTCATTGTTTTACTTTCCTGCCGGAACAGAACTTATATCCTCTTAGGCTTCTTATGGTTTCCACATCCGACTATGTTACCAACTTAGAAAAAGCTTACTACTGAGATTATTGTCTTTATTACACCATTCAGTGAAACTGCAAACGATGTCCGTTTAACTCTTTCCCCACTGCAATCCCCCCTTTTGGTACTTGGACCTTGCCCAAGTTAAACCACATGTATAAGCATCGCTGTGCCTCCTGCCCCATGCGGTGGTTAGGCGCTGGTTCGGGAGGCCCTGCATACCCATCATGTTTAGAGCAATCTTGTGTTTTCCAGCTCTTTCCGACTCGCTTTAGCTCTTTGTCTGGTCCGTTTCTTTTTACAAGTGGTGCATGCTGCTATTCCCCATCCTATAGCCATGACTAACTGTACTATCACTAATATATGAGAAATGGTGCAGATCCATGGGTGTATGTTGACATTCATTCCCCAATCCCACAGCTTCTCATACCACAGGACTTCCTGTAGGTTTACCTCTGTGTCCCTTTCTAATCCCCCAAGATTACCGCGTATTGTTTCACCATCTTACTTAAATCCTCTCATTTCTTTCAGATCCTCTTTCAGACAGGGTATTGGGGCCCCTCCCGGATCGTCATAATTAACCAACTCATCCTTTAGACTATCTGGCACATTTAGTTTTATCTCCTCTCTTGAATGTAGATACACCAATCTGGTGTGTCCAATTGTCACAGGGATCTTTGGTGTAAAGCAGAAGTTAGGCATTGTGATTGTACATACAAGGCTACTATATTGGTGCTCAGTCTCTGTGGTGGCTATACAATACTCCCCTTCGCCTCTATCATGAGCAGGTGTGATGGTGATCAACATGTGATAATTCCAACATGCACCCCTCTGTCTTATTATAGCTGCACTCATCCTTAGGGCCTTCGCCTACCGGATGTGGGCATATCGTAAGCGTGCCTTTCCTGTGGCAGCCGTTTAGCGAGATTCCTCATAGTACCATTTTTCTTGATGGCGTAGCTTTCAATTGGATATTATTGGAGGTAGGTCTCACCCCGCACTATGCCTATGTTTGTTACTTGGTATTGTGGGTATGGAGTCGTGTTGAGTCCCACCACTGGTAGCAGGAGTACCATGCCTATCATTGCTGTCACTTTGGCTTTACATTTTTGTATCACTGGATATACTCTGGTCATCCCTTTGATGGTGCAAGCACTCAGAAGGCCTGGATTCTGGCTCAGGCCATAGAGCTGTGTGCCGTTAATCCAGTCTGGTACCTTGCCTCGTTGTATCTGTGCCAGATTGTGTTTTAACGGTCCGGTGATCCATTGGCCACAGGCATGACACAAGCCTCTCCCTACCCTGTCTTTTGCCTGTTCCTCATCTCTATGGTTTAATTTGTTGATAATGCTAGCATGGTCCTCTATAACCTTGATTCCCTTGAGTAATTTACTTATCGTATGTCCTCCCAACTCTGATCCTTGTCGAACCAAACCAGTTTCCTTCTCTAAAATCTGTTGTATTACCCTTTGTAATCTGTTCCACACTACTTTGGGCTCCTTGTATATCTAGAGCATTCATGAATAATGTCCCTGTGTTTATTCCCGTGAGTATATCGGTTCCTAATCTCCTCTTAATCCTTAGGTCCAGGTTTCATATCTGGACATTGTAGCATCCTCAGTTCGCTTGTCTCTTCTTTCTGTGTTTTGGGAGCCGTGGATGAGACTCCGAATGTGATTGTTCCATTAAAACATTGTGCTTCTTCGTTGTACTTGTCGTGTAATGTGGAATGTCCCTTTGCTTATTTCGTGTCCCAGCAGTAATCCCATGTTCATGGTGAAGTTTCCCTGTAAATTAAGCAGAAGCCTGGTCGTCACCAGAGGTTAGTTTATCTCCGGTGTTTATTCCATTGTTCCTGTGGGATTTAAGATCAGATGGGTTATTGCTTTATCGTTTTAATTGGGTCCAATGTTCCCCATCTACCCTTTCCCCTCATATCTATACATGCGCACGTATCGCTGGTCATAATAACTCAAATGGTCCGGCCCATCAAGGTGAGAATCCCGATCTCTCTGGCAATATTTTAACAAATACCTGCTCACCCACCTTGGGTAGGGGCTCCGAGGGCCCCCTGATTATGTGTATTTTTATCTCTGATGTCTTGTTGTTCTTTAACTTCTTGTTTGAGCTCTTTCAATTGATTATCCAATGTTTGTACGTATTTCCTAATTTTATCTTTTAAGGGTCCTAGTCTCTCGCTACCAGATGCTACTCCTTCCGGCAGACACATTGCTCGTCCAGTCATGAGTTCATATGGTGTCAGTCTGGTCACCCTGTGATCCTTTTTCCATATTTCATCTCTACCTCTGGCTGCACCTCTCTTTGTCAACTGCTCCTGCTCCTTCATTTCAGTCTCCTCTTGGATTCTTTTAATGAACACTTCCTCTGCTGTTATTCTACCTGCTGCTCTTGCTGCCTGATCAGCTAGCATATTTCCTTTTTGTTGCTTGCTCACTATCTTGCGGTGTGCCTTTATTTTAATCACTGCTACCTCTTCTGCTCGTTTTACCACTTTTACTAGGTCTCTCACTACTTCCTCATGCTGTATTTGTCCTCCTCCGGAGGCAACATATCCTCTCCTATTCCACGCTATCTTATAATCATGCACTACCCCAAACGCATATCTACTATCTGTGTGTATATTTACTCGGTTTCCTTTTGCCAATTTCAATGCTTCCGTGAGAACCACTACTTCTGCTACCTACGCTGAGGTTCCTCCTTCAAGCCCTCCCTTTGCGGCTGTTTCTCCATTCTCGGATACTACTGCTCACCCGTGTTTGGCTCCCCATTTATATATCGGCGAGATCCGTCTACATAAAAAAAGTGTTTTGGGGATTTTCAAGGGGCATAGAAACATAGAAGATAGGAGCAGGAGTAGGCCATTCGGCCCCTCGAGCCTGCTCCACCATTCAATGCGATCATGGCTGATCATCCAAATTCAGTACCCTGTCCCTGCTTTCGCCCCATATCCCTTGATCCCATTAGCCTTAAGAAATATATCCAACTCCTTCTTGAATATATTTAATGAATTGGCCTCTACTGCCTTCTGTGGTAGAGAATTCCACAGGTTCACCACTCTCTGGGTGAAGAAATTCCTCCTCATCTCTGTCCTAAATGGCTTACCTCTTATCCTTAGACTGTGACCCCTGGTTCTGGACTCCCCGGCCATCGGGAACATCCTTCCTGCATCTAGTCTGTCCAGTCCTGTTCGAATTTTATAAGTTTCAATGAGATCCCCTTTCATTCTTCTAAACTCCAGCGAGTACAAGCCCAATCGACCCAATCTCTCCTCATACGTCATTCCTGCCATCTCAGGTATCAGCCTGGTGAATCTTCGCAGCACTCCTTCCATGGCAAGAACATCCTTCCTCAGATAAGGTGACCAAAACTGCACACAATACTCAAGATGTGGTCTCACCAAGGCCCTGTACAACTGCAGCAAGACATCCTTGTTCCTGTACTCAAACCCTCTCGCTACGAAGGCCAACATACCATTTGCCTTCTTAACCGCCTGCTGCACCTGCATGCTTACCTTCAGCGACTGGTGCACAAGGATGCCCAGGTCTCTTTGCACTTCCCCTTCTCCCAATCTATTGCCATTCAGGAAATAATCTGCCTTCTTGTTTTTGACACCGAAGTGGATAACCTTGCATTTATCCACATTATATTGCACCTGCCATGCTTCTGCCCAATCACCCAACCTGGCCAAATCATCCTGGAGTTTCTCGGCATCCTCCTCACAGCACACACGCCCACCCAGCTTTGTGTTGTCTACAAATTTGGAGATATTACATCTAGTTCCCTTGTCTAGATCATTAATATACGAAGGAGTGAGTGTAGAGATTGCATAGCATAGATACTTAGAAGGAGTCAAAGATGGAGTGAGCTTGCAAGGCCAATGGCCCTCCTTGTGTGTTGTCAGTTGTGTTCAAAGCATCAGAGTGAGAGGGAGTGTGAGGGCTGAATGGTCGAATAGTTAGGTGAATGTCAGCATAGAGAGAGAGGGAATGGCTAAGGGTGCATGGATGTGAGTGTCAAGTGGGATGTGGAGGAAGAGATTGCTAATGCTGTGTGCTGGTGAGGAAAGGCAATGGGGATCAGATTGAGGGTGATGGAAACTTCATACTTACTTTTCCAGTGCGATGAAGGTCATGGAATCTTTTCCTGCACTGCATCCAGGTGCGCCGTGTGAGCCCCAAGGAGTTGACTTCCCCAGCCACCTGTAGCCACACAGCCTTGTTCTGAGTGGGAGGCCTTTTCCTCCCTGAAGAAGGGAACAGGACCTCCCTGTGGGCCCTAGCCCCATCCAACAATGCCTGCAGTGATGCCTCATCAAATTTGGGCGTAGCTCTTGTCCTCCCGCTGGCCATTGTTCCTGCAGGCTCCTGTGCCATCATAAGGGGAAAGCTTGGAAGGCCTTGTAGGATTCTCAAAATTCCCACATTTCCCAAGTTATTAAATAAGGGACCCTGAAGGACAAGTTATTCAACAAGGGACCCTGAAGGACAAGTTATTAATAAGGGAACCCTGAAGGACAATGGCTTTTGGACTTTATGGCAAAGACCTGCAAGGTTAAAGCAGGGCCCTGCGCAGCATGTCAAGCTCAAAACTCAAACTTGACATGACCGGGCCTGGGGGAGAAAGCTTTGATTTGTTATTTCAAAACCAGACAGCTGAAGGAGACAGAACACGCATTCTTCCCTTTAAAACAAATCAACTCAGGAAGAGACTTAATCTTGCACAAACCTAAAGCCCATCAAGACTATGCATATATAATCGCCTACAGTTCGAACTAGCTACCAAGCCAGGAACACCGATTTAAATTATGCATAACAAACACCAAGACATTAAAAACCATTTAACAACGGGACAACCGCCCAAAAACCAGTTAAGGTGAACGACTATAATCACCTTAACGAGCCTGCCAAAAATCAGACAAAGAACTAACCCTGATTTGGCGCGCAGATAACAAACTCAAAAACAGTATAATTGTAGGCCCACCGGTAACCAAGAACAAGCAGGTGCATTTACAACACTCGCAGAAGCCTTCAGGCCACAGGGGCATCCAACCGGAAGGCTCACGGAACATCGCGGCGAGGAGGCACGGTGGGACAGGCTCGACCAAAGACGACTAGACCACAAACGCAGCCTTACACAGAGACCGAGCACGAGCACCGCAGTAACAAAGGGCCGGGTAAACCATACCTTCAGATCATTACCACTACACAGGTAATGATCTAGGCCACCGCAGATCGCCAACCGAACCCCAACTGCAACAAAACTCGACGACCAGACCACCACCAGAAGAACAAAACCTGAAGTTTTCCACTCTACAAGCTAAAGTAGCCAACAAAGACTTTATTCCCTATTTCTAACCAAGAAAAGGTACTTACCCAGACAAATTCACAACCACGCCCTTACCGCATCTGCGGACTCCACCCAATTGAAGAATCTTCACAGATTCTAAGACTGGGACCACATGGCGACGGCAGGCCCCAAAGGACACAAAGAGCGAACCCCAAAAACGCAACCTGCTTAATTGACAGGATTCGAACTGTCAAGAAACCCCTATTGGCGAGCATAATCCCTGGCTCTTAGTGCAATTTGGTTGGATATTGGGGGTGGGACAAGGGTAGGGGGATTATTAATGTGATTTTCCCTCATTGTGCCATGTGTTCCCCATTCTTAATTAGGTGTACTCTTGAATGTCTGTAATTACTCCAGTAATCTAAGTGTATAATTTTATTGTGACTCTAATAAAAATACAGTTTTCTTGCACCAAACCAGTTGTCTGCTCCAAATTTGTATCGCAGCCTGTGCCTAAGTCCGGTGTCTAGAACCCAGGGGTGTGGGAGCGATTCGAACTGCTCAAAACCAGTCAGGGCAAAGCTGACTCCACACACCACCCCCTACAGCCTGCAGAGGAAGCAAGGCTTGCTGTGGACCTTAAATGCAGCAGCAATGATGATGTCATCGGAGGGGACTTGCAGTCATAAAAAAACCATTTGCAAAGGCTTCCCACACGTTGGAAATCAATTGGCCAATTGAGTTAAAATTGCATCAATCTCACACATCCATTTAGATTCGTGTGGGAATCATGAAATTTGGGGAACCCAACAATTGCCCGCACCGGAGTTAAAATCGACCCCAGTGTCTCTGTCTTTCTGTCTCTCTGGTCGCTGTCTCTGGGTTTTGAGGATGGGACGAATAGGACACCAGTTACTGTTCTATGTCCCTCAGTTTAGAAGAGGTAAATGCAGACAGGCCTGAGGGCGGTGAGCATATAATTTCTATTTTCATATAAAGCAAACATGTTTCTGCATTCGCACAATATAGTAATTTAAAAGCAGATATGGGTTAACACAGCCACAGCTCTGATTGGCTCTTGCCCCTGAATCTGAGGAACAGACACTGCGAGGAGCACCGGCCTCAGAGTGTTTAACAGTGACTGAGCTGGGAAACGACAACTAACCCCCCGTGAATCCGCAGCACAGGCCGAGCGGAGAAACATAGAAGATTGGAGCAGGAGCAGGCCATTTGGCCCCTCGAGCCTGCTCCGCCATTCAATGAGATCATGGCTGATCATCCAAACTCAGTATCCTGTCTCTGCCTTCTCCCCATATCCCTTGATCCCTTTAGCATTAAGAAATATATCTAACTCCTTCCTGAATATATTTAATGAATTGGCCTCAACTGCTTTCTGTGGTAGAGAATTCCACAGGTTCACCACTCTCTGGGTGAAGAAATTCCTCCTCATCTCTGTCCTAAATGGCTTACCCCTTATCCTTAGACTGTGACCCTTGATTCTGGACTCCCCCGCCATCGGGAACATCCTTCCTGCATCTAGTCTGTCTAGTCCTGCTAGAATTTTATAAGTTACAATGAGATACCCTCTCACTCTTCTAAACTCCAGCGAGTATAAGCCCAATCGACCCAATCTCTCCTCATACGTCATTCCTGTCATCCCAGGTATCAGTCTGGTGAATGTTCGCTGCACTCCCTCCATGGCAAGAACATCCTTCCTCAGATAATGCGACCAAAACTGCACACAAAACTCAAGGTGTGGTCTCACCAAGGCCCTGTACAACTGCAGCAAGACATCCTTGTTCCTGTACTCAAACCATCTCACTACGAAGGCCAACATACCATTTGCCTTCTTAACCGCCTGCTGCACCTGCATGCTTATCTTCAGCGACTGGTGCACAAGGACACCCAGGTCTTGTTGCACTTCCCCTTCTCCCAATCTATTGCTGTTCAGATAATAACCTGCCTTCCTGTTTTTGCCACCAAAGTGGATAATCTCGCATTTATCCACATTATACTGCATCTACCATGCATCTGCCCAATCACCCAACCTGTCCAAATCATATTGGAGTTTCTCGGCATCCTCCTCACAACACACCTATGCCCACCCAGCTTTGTGTCATCTACAAACTTGGAGATATTACATCTAGTTCCCTCGTCTAGATCATTAATATATATTGTGAATAGCTGGGGTCCAAGGACCGATCCCTGCGGTACCCCACTAGTCACTGCCTGCCACTCGGAAAAAGACCCGTTTATTCCAACTCTTTGCTTTCCTGTCTGCCAACCAGTTCTCTATCCAGGTCAGTACCTTGCCCCCAATCCCATGTGCCTTAACTTTACACGCTAATCTCTTAGTCCAAATACACCACATCCACTGGTTCTCCCTCATCTATTCTACCAGTTACATCCTCAAAAAATTCCAGTAGCTTAGTCAAGCACAATTTACCTTTTGTAAATCCATGTTGACTTTGTTCAATCCTGTCACTGTTTTCCAAGTGCTCTGCTATTACATCTTTTATAATGGACTCTAGCATTTTCCCCACTACCGATGTCAGGCTTACCGGTCTATAATTCCCCGTTTTCTCTCTGTAATGTTATCTTATATCTTAGTATTAAGAGGCTTACGAGTAGATATCGTTGAGTACTCTTTATTAGGTCGAGTCAGTGCCAGCTCGTGCAGTACTGCCGCATGGCCAAGATGGCTTCCTAGTTATACGACTGCCGTCAAGCAGCTGTCTTTACTACAGCTACCGTAAAGCAGCTGTCTTTACTACAGCTACAGTTATCTGTACATCTTTCCCCCTCAACGATGACATAAACAGTAAACACCATAACATAACACATATTAACAACATATAAAAACAAAGAGTCAGTGTAACTACTATTAATTACTATTAACAACGTGTAAAAATTGTCAGTGTAACTACACCTTGCAATAACTGCCGGTACATATAAACACTACCCACACCCAGAAGTCCATTAGCTGTTTACAGTCTTTCCCTTGTCTACAGGTTGAGTCTAACGGCAGGCTTTCTGGTGCGCTGTGACCTGCGTAGCTGAGCGGGTATTTGCTGGGCCAACCCAGTTGTGTCCATTAAGTTCATGTCTGTACCACACGGATCCCTTGTCTCATTGTCACCCCTGTGTACTTCATCACTTTGTGGCATTGCCCTCGTCTCCTCGTCACTCTGTCGGATTTCCATCATCAGCTCATCCTCTCTGTCCTCCTGCGGCTGATGGATCTAACAAAAACCACCGAGACCTGTGAGTTAATGGAGACACGGAATGCAGGAGTTGATTTAACAAGTGTTTACTGAACAAAGTCTGGAGGTGAACTAACAACACAAGTCGCTACACAGGCTTATATACCCGAGTGGTCACTACTGGTACTACAGTATACAGGTGCTTCAAAAACATAGTTCCTCTTAAAAAAGGTACATACACTACAATTCCTCCCCTTTTAGATAAATAGTACATAACATTTTAAGTAATCATTAAATAACATTTTTACAAGAACAATAATATGCACATTTGCTGTAGTTAATCAATTACAAATTCAGTCTCTCTGGAGGCTTCCTGACTCGGTCCGGATAATGCCTCGGTGGTGTAGTAGGTTCTTTTGGCAAGGTCGATTCGGCTTCAATGCTAGTGTCGGGTTTATCTGGTTCCAGTGTCACCGGGTCAGAGGTAGATACTATGGGTATCTCTGCTTCGTCACTAGGCGTATAGAGTTGTGGTGTAGCTTGTCCTTTTTCGGATGACTCTATGATCTGGTCAGCATGGCGCCTTATTATGCTTTCTCCAATGTCCACGGTATACATCAGCGGTCCTAGTCGTGTGCAAATAGTTCCAGGCTGCCATTTCTCGGTACGGTAGTCCCGGGCCAAAACTGGTTGACCTATCTGGAAGGTTCTAGTTGGCCTTTCATTCATGCTTTGAAATTGCCGGTTCTCTACGTCCCTTCTGACGTTTGGCTTGACCAAATCCAGCCGGCATCTTAGTCTTCTATTGAAAAACATCATGGCGGGGCTTTGGTTTGTAACCACGTGTTGCATTCCTGTACGCAAACAAGAAGTTATCTACCTTATGTTGTAGATTTATGCCTTCATTACCCATGGCCTTTATGGCCTTCTTGAAGGTCTGGACAAACCTTTCAGCCAATCCATTGGTGGCGGGATGGTATGGGGCAGACGTGTAGTGCTTAACCCCATTGTTTTTTAAGAACTTCCTGAATTCTTCGGATACAAATTGCGGTCCATTATCAGAACAGATCTGTTCAGGCAGCCCATTCCTGGCGAATATGGTCCTTAATACTGTGATGGTTTTTTCCATGGCGGTGGAGGACATCTTTATTACCTCCGGCCACTTGGAGTGTGCATCCACCGCGATTAAGAACATTGAGTCCATAAATGGACCAGCAAAGTCGATATGTACCCTTTGCCATGGAGATGAGGGCCACTCCCATGGATGTAGAGGGGCTTGTGGTGGGGCGTTTTGGACCTTCTGGCATCCTAGACAGCTCTTGGTCATTTCTTCGATGTCTCCGTCGATACCTGGCCACCACACAAATGCTCTGGCTAAGTTCTTCATTTTCACTCCACCCAGATGCCCCTCGTGAAGCTCCTTTAGCACTCTATCCTTGAGTTTGGGTGGAATCACCACTCTGGATCCACACATCAAGGTTCCTCGGCACACTGACAGCTGTTCTCTTCTTGGCGAGAATGCTGGCAACAGTGGTTCGCCATGTGCTGGCCATCCCTTCACCATTAAATCGTAGACTCGAGAGAGTCGGGTCATTTCGCGTTTCCTTTTCAATGGTAGAATTTGTCACCGGTAGACATTCCACTATGGTCGAGTGGAATATCTCCACTGGGTCCACTGTAGGCGCCTCTTCCACCGTTGGCAACGGTAGGCGCGATAACCCTTCAGCATTCCCATGCTGTTTTGTTCCTTTGTACTCTATGTCATATTGGTGTGCCCCTAGGAAAAGGGACCACCTCTGTAGCCTTTGCGCTGTCATAATGGGCACGCCCTTTTTAGGGTTGAATATGGAGACGAGGGGTTGATGGTCAGTCAACAAGGTAAACTTTTGTCCGTGTAGGTAATGGTTGAATTTCTTCACCCCCCACACCAGGCTGAGTGCCTCCCTGTCGATCTGGGCATAGTTACGCTCAGCTGAGTTCAATGAGCGTGACGCAAAAGCTATCGGCCGCTCCGAGCCATCAGGGAATCTATGCGATAATACCGCTCCCACGCCGTAAGTGGATGCATCGCACACCAGTCTGATTGGCAGTGATGGGTTGTAATGAGCCAACACTTCCCTGGATGTGATCAAGCCTTTGCATTTATGGAAGGCACGTTTACAGTCTTCGCCCCATTTCCAAACTACTCCTGTTTGTAGCAGTGCGTTAAGCGGGTGCAGAACCGTCGACAAGTTTGGTAAAAATTTATGATAGTAATTTACTAATCCCAGGAACGACCTTAATTGTGAGACATTTTCAGGCGCTGGGGCCTTTACGACCGCTTCAATTTTTTTCAGGTGACTTATGCAACCCTTCTTCGTTAATGACATGGCCACAATATGATATTTGTTTCTGGAAAAATTCGCATTTGGGGCGATTTTCTCTCAGCCTCGTGAGCACCTGCTCCAAGTTGGCAAGGTGCTCATTGTCGTTTTCTCCTGTTACAAGGATGTCGTCTAGGTAGCATCGAGTCCCCGGAATCCCTTGCAGGACTTGCTCCATAGCTCTTTGCCAGATAGCCGGAGCTGATGCCACTCTGAAAACCAGTCGATTGTACTGGTACAGGCCTTTGTGTGTGTTTATCGTGAGATACTTTTTAGAGGCCTCCTCAACCTCCATCTGTAGATATGCCTGTGCTAAGTCAATTTTGGTGAAACGTTTCCCTCCGGATAGTGAGGCGAAAATATCTTCTATCCTCGGAAGAGGATACTGTACCGTGTGAAGAACCGGGTTTACAGTCACCTTGAAGTCCCCACAGATGCGAACTTTTCTCTGTTCTTCAGGTTTATCATTATTCAATGTTTTCTTCATGACCGGGACGATGGGTGTTGCCCACTCGCTCCAATCTACCTTGGATAACACGCCTGCTTTTTCCAAATTCTCCAGCTCTGCCTCGACGGCTGGACGAATTGCGTATGGCACCGGCCTTGCCTTAAAAAACTTGGGAATTGCCGCATCTTCCACTTTTACTGAGGCGGTGGCGCCTTTCAGGGTTCCTAGTTCCTGTTGAAACACTTCTTTGGCGTTAGCCAAGATTTCTTTTAATCGTCCAGGTATGACGTCATCATCGTTTTTTTTCTTACTGGTCACCGTCAGTGCCTGAATGGAGTGCCAGTCTAAACGTATCTTTCTGATCCATTCACGTCCCAACAACGGTGGACCACCATCTTGCAGAACGTACAAATACAACTTCTGTATTTCCTTGCCGTTGTATACAACAGGCACCCTTATTTTCCCTCTGGGGTATACTTTCTGCCCCGTATATGTCTTCAAGACAATGGATGTGTCTTTCAAAGGTATATGCGGAAATAGCCGCTCGTAATCCCGTCGACTCATGACGGTCAGAGCTGATCCTGTATCTCGCTCCGTTTTGACTGGGGACCCCGCTATCGTGAGGGTAACCCAAATGGTCTGGTAATCTTCTTTGGCAATTACATTATGTAATTTGAGACAGCTTAGTCTCTTGTTTCCGGAGTCGCTATCGCTCTTCTGGTCTTCGGAGCTACTGTCCGTCATCATTTGTACCTTTCTGTACTTTTCCTTATTGACCTTTTTACTGTCAGCGGATTTCTTTCCAGATCTGCATACACGTGCAATGTGTCCCATCTTTCCGCATTGCCTGCATGCTTTGTCCTTGAACCAGCAGTCCTTCTGGTCATGGGTGGATCTGCCGCAGCGATAACATCTCTCGAAACCCCGTGTCATTTCATGGGTGCCGAAGTCCTGTGGCTTTTGCTGTATCTCTGCAGCTCCTCTTGCTGCTGCTTCGTATGATACAGCCACACTGAAAGCCTTGTCCAGTGCCAAATCTTTCTCAGAAAGTAGTCTTTTCTGTGTTCCTTCACTTAGGAGACTGCAGACGAATTTGTCTCGTAGAGAATCTGCCAGTCCTGCCCCGAATTGGCAGTGCTTTGACAGCTTTCGTAATTCGGTGAGGTAATCAGCGTTACTTTCATTCTTGTGCTGATTCCTCCTGAAGAATTTGAATCGTTCCGCTATCAGCAGCGGTGTTGGGTTTAAGTGCTCCTGTAAGGTATCAACAATCTCCTTAAAATTCTTGTCCATCGGTTTGGCTGGAGTGATCAAGTTTCGTAACAGCCCGTATGTCCTTGCGCCCATCAGATTTAGAAGTACCGATGCCTTTTTATCATCCGATACTTCATTCGCCTTGCAATATACCTCCACTCTTTCCACATATGTGGTCCAATCTTCTATATCACTATCGAAAGCAGTAATATTGCCAGTCTTCGGCATCTTGAAAATCTAAAATGGCGCTTCCCACGCTTTTCTTTCTTCCCCACCGAGTTACGATGGCGCCTCCCGTGCTTTCCTGCCAACGCTGTTCTCCGCGGTTCCCGTTGCGACCTGCAGCTTTTCGCGGTATTTCTATTTTTTTAATATATCGCTTCAATAGTTTCTCCGTTACTTGGAGAACCGTTCCCGTCATGGAGCGGACACTCTGGGACTTTCCCCTCCCGCTGCTCGGTCCGAACGCCGACCTGCTTTGCAGCACCGGCTGCGCCCTGAGTGCTCCACCCTCTCTCTCTCTCTTTGCTTCTGCTTCCCGACTCGCTGCCCGGCCCCGTTGCAGAGCCACCCGATCGAGCTCTAGCCCGCCGCAGCCCAGGAAGGATCAGTGCACTACCTGCCACCAGCCCGTTTAGCTGGGGAAACCACAGACTGGAGACCAAGCCTGGCCCTCGTTTGAGTTTCTTCGAGTTATTATTTTTTTTCTTGCTTCTGGCTTCGACCTTCGTCTGAGGAATCGATCCCCTTGAGGTGCTGCCGAATTGCAGGTAAGTTCGTTTCTAACTCGTCGCCACTGTTAGATCCGTGTGTTAATGGAGACACGGAATGCAGGAGTTGATTTAACAAGTGTTTACTGAACAAAGTCTGGAGGTGAACTAACAACACAAGACGCTACACAGGCTTATATACCCGAGTGGTCACTACTAGTACTACAGTATACAGGGGCTTCAAAAACATAGTTCCTCTTAAAGGTACATACACTACAGTTTTCAGTAGGTGCCTCCTGTTTCTGCGATACACATTGCCATTTTCTGTCATGACACTATGACCTGGGGGCAACCTGTTGTAGAACGGTGGCTCTTTGATTCCATGACCCAGGCCCTTCAATGCAAACTATATCCTTCTCCTGTAGAGGCACTAGTGCAGTGGCTGTGCGGTCATGGAGCATTTTTTGTTTCCGCTGAAGTTTCCGGGCCTTGTCTGCCCATACCTCATCTGTGTGATCAGGTGTGACATGCCTGGGAAGTCGAGTACGGATTTTGCGACCCAGTAAGAGCTCAGCTGGAGACTTGCCACTTTCCAGCGGGGCCGCCCTGTACGACATCATGGCCAGATATGGGTCAGTGTTGCTGTGTGCTGCTTTCTTTAATAGTCTTTTCACAATCTGTACCCCCTTCTCCATTGGCTTGAAGGTAGAGCGGGCTGGAGGTTACATGCTTAAACTCATACTCTGTAGCAAACGACTGAAACTCATGACTGGCATAGGGAGAGCCATTATCAAAGACCAGAGTTAGAGGGATGCCCTGCCTGGAAAAGATTGACTTCAGGTGAGTTATCACAGCTCTTGACGTGGTGCTGGGTAGGAGAGCAATCTCAGGATAATTAGAGTAATAATCAATAACCAACAAATAAGTCTTTTCCTTCGTAGTGAAAAATATCAGTTCCTACCTTTTCCCAAGGCTGTGATGGGAGCACTGTGGTAATGAGGAGCTCTTTTGTTTGCTTGTAGTGATACTCCTGACATGTAGCACACTCACTGATCATCTGGTCAATATCAGAGTTCATGTTTGGCCAGTAGAGTGCCTCACGTGCTCTCCTTTGACATCAGGTGGTGGTTCGAACACGGCACCGGCCACATGGAAGCCACCGGAACGCAGGAGACGTACGCCCAGGAAATGTAAAGGTGGTCGATTCTGGACTTTCCTCCTCCAGGCCTTACGCTAGTGAAGGCGCTGGAGTCGGGATGGAGCTTTCGTCAGATGTCCACCAAGTGGAAGGACCGGACTAGGTCCATGTTTGTGTAAAGCTACTTACTTCAGTCGATTGTTCAAAATAAAATATTGAAAAATATCAATTTTAAAATATTTTAAGCAGTTCAGACCTTCTTTAAAAGCGTTTGGACTTCAAGACCTGGTTGAAACCTGTTTAGATGACGGGAAAATTGATTTTTGTTCCTGTTTGTTCCAAAATCATATTGAAACTTAGTGGGGAGCAATGTGTTTTTAACATTCATTTTTTATGAAAAGTTCAAGTCTCGTTGCAGCTTTGACTGAAGAAGTTGCTCCAAGTTTATCTTTCCCTCTTCAACGCTGTCGTTCAACATAGAACAAAAAAATAATAAAATAACCTCTAATTCCAAACAGAGCTCAAATAAGAGTGTGAATAAAGTGGTTAAACTTCCTAAGAAGGCGGTGATGTTATCTATCTAGCCTTGGTGATGAGTTGGGATCAGTTGGAGAAGTTTTTTCCTCTTTTCCTGCTGCCATTCCCTCCGTCTCTCACAGACTCTGAGGAACAAACAGGGGGTACAAAGTTTTTCCCCTCTCTCATAACATGTTTTAAATAACCCTGAAACTCTTTCTAAAAGGGGACAACACCTGGCAAAATTTAACTGGAACTTACCGTGGGACATTTAGTATCACTTTCCTGTATTTTTTTCTGGCTTTAAATAATTCTGAATTTTTAAAAATTATTTTCTCATATTATTGTCTCACCGCGGGCCTAAAACTTGTTTGTTTTAGCCTCCTTCCGGTGTCCATTGTACATGTGCTGCTCCTGTTGTTCCAAAGTGTAGCTGTCGCTCAGTCCCCGGGAACGGATTACACGCACCTGGACCCTCACTCCCCATCTCTCTCTCTCCCTCTTGCTCTGTTTCTCTCTCTATCTCACTCTGTCCCTCTCTCCCTCTTGCTCTCTCCCCCCCTGTGTCTCATTCTCTCTCCCTCTCAACCTGTCACTCGCTCCCTCTCCCTGTCTCTCACCCTCTGTCCTAGTCTATCTGTCCCAGTCTCTCTCTCTCTCTCTCCCCCCCCCCCCCCAACCCCGGCCCACCCCTCTCTCTGCCCGTGGGACATGATTGAAAAGAGCGCCTGTGCGCTGGAGCCCATTCCTGTGGGACTGCGCGACTTGCAATGCCTGGTGCACGTTCCGAAGTGCCTCAGTTACTGTTCACTCCACTCGGCAAATCTTTCTGGTGCTTAACCAGTTTGGATGAGAAATTAAACCGAGGTCCCGTCTGCCCTCAGGTAGATGCAAAAGATCCCATAGCCATTATTTCAAAGAAGAGCAAGGGGGAATTCTCCCCCGTGTCCTGGGGCCAATATTTAGCCCTCAACCGATGTAACTAAAACAACAGATTATCTGGTCATTCATTTCATTGCTGTTTGTGGGAGTTTGCTGTGCAAAATTTGACTGCCATGTTTCCTACATTACAAATGTGTCCTCTCTCTCTGTCCATCTCTCTCACCGTGTATCTCTGTGTCCCTTTCTCTCTGTCTCTCTCTGTCACAGTCTCTCTCTCACACTGTCTGTCTCTCTCGCCAACTGTCCCTCTATATCTGTGTCTCTTTGTCTCACTTTCTCTCTCTCAGAATCTGACACCCTCTCTCAGTCTTCTCTCTTTCTTTCCTCTGTGTCCCTCTCTCTCTCTCCTTTTTTCTCTCTCTCCAGCTCTTCCTTTCTCGGTTTATGTCTCTATCTGTCCAGCTCTATCTTCCTCACTCTGTACTCTCTCTCTGTCTCTCTCTCTCTGACCGTCTCTTTCTCTCCATCTTACTCTCTGTCTGTCTCTAGGTCTCTCCCTGTCTCGCTCTCTATATCTCTCTCTCTCTCTCTCATTGTCTCTGTATCTCTCTGTACACTCCCCCCCACCCCGCTCTCTCTTTGCCTGGCTCTATCTCTGTGTCCCTCTCTCTGTCTCAGTCTCTCACTCTCTGTCTGTTTCTCACTCTCTCTTTGTCTGTCTCTGTCTGTCTCTCCGTGACTTTCCCTCTGTGTGACACTCTCTCTCTCTCTCTCTCTGTCTGTGTCTCTGTCACTCATAGAATCATAGAATGGTTACAGCACAGAAGGAGGCCATTTGGCCCATCGAGCCCGTGCCAGCTCTCTGCAAGAGCACTTCAGCTAGTCCCACACCCCCACCCTTTATCCGTAGCCCTGCAAATGTTTTTCCTTCAGGTACTTATCCAATTCCCTTTTGAAAGCCACGATTGAATCTGCCTTCACCACCCTTTCAGGCAGTGCATTCTGGATCCTAACCACTTGCTGCGTAAAAAAGTTTTTCCTCATGTCGCCTTTGGTTCTTTTGCCAATCGCCTTAAATCTGTGTCCTCTGGTTCTCGACCCTTCCGCCAATGCGAACAGTTTCTCTCCATCTACTCTGTCTAGACCCCTCATGATTTTGAGCACCTCTATCAAATCTCCTCCCAACCTTCTCTGCTCTAAGGAGAATAAGCCCAGCTTCTCCAGTCCATCCATGTAACTGAAGGCTCTCAACCCTGGAACCATTTTCTGCACCCTCTCTAAGGCCTTCACATCCTTCCTAAAGTGCGGTGCCCAGAATTGGACACAGTACTCCAGTTGAGGCTGAACCAGTGTTTTATAAAGGTTCATCATAACTTCCTTGCATTTGTATTCTATGCCTCTATTTATGAAGCCCAGAATCCTGTATGCTTTTTTAAACTGCTTTCTCAACCTGCCCTGCCACCTTCAATGATTTGTGCACATATACCACCCAGGTCTCTCTGTTCGCGCACCCCCTTTAGAATTGTACCCTTTAGTTTATATTGCCTCTCCTCATTCTTCCTACCAAAATGTATCACTTTGCACTTTTCTGTGTAAAATTTCATCTGCCACGTGTTCGCCCATTCCACCAGCCTGTATATGTCCTCTTGATGTCTATCACTATCCTCCTCACTGTTCACTATACTTCCAAGCTTTGTGTCATCTGCAAATTTAGAAATAGTGTCCTGTACACCCAAGTCTAAGTTATTAACATATATCAAGAAAAGCAGTGGTCCTAGTATCGACACCTGGGGAACCCCACTGTGTAACTTCCTCCAGTCCAAAAAACAACCGTTCACCACTACTCTCTGTTTCCTACCACTTAAGGAAACAGTAGTGTAGTGGTAATGTCACTGGGCTAATAATCCAGAGACCTGGACGAATGAGCCAGAGACGCGAGTTCAAAACCCACCACGGTAGCTGGGGAATTTAAATTCAGTTAATTAATCTGTAACCATGAAACTTTTGGATTGTTGTAAAAACTCATCCGGTTCACTAATGTCCTTTAGGGAAGGAAATCTGCTGGCCTACATGTGACTCCAGACCCACAGCAATGTGGTTGACTCTTAACTAACCTCTGAAATGGCCTAGCAAGCCACTCAGTTGGACAAACCGCTATGAATCCGGCCTCGGGCGACTGTCTGTGTGGAGTTTGCACATTCTCCCCGTGTTTGCGTGGGTTTCCTCCGGGTGCTCCGGTTTCCTCCCACAGTCCAAAGATGTGCAGGTTAGGTTGATTGGCTATGATAAAAAATTGACCCTTAGTGTTAGGGGGATTAAATACGTGGGGTTATGGGGATAGGGTGGGATATGTGTTGGTGTAGGGGTTACGGGGATCGGGTGGGATATGTGTCGGTGCAGGCTCGATGGGCCGAAATGGCCTCTATCTGCACTGTGGGGTTTCTGTGATTTCTGTGATTTCTGTGAAACACAATAAGAATGAAACCAGACGAACCACCCGGCATCGACCATGGCAACGGCACACCCAACCAAATCGACCCTGCACCTCACCAACATCTGGGGACTTGTGCCAAAATTGGCAGAGCTGTCCCACAGGCGAGTCAAGTAACAGCCTGGCATAGTCATACTCATAGAATGATACCTTTCAGCCAATGCCCCAAGCTCCTCCATCACCATCCCTGGGTATGTCCTGTCCCACCGGCAGGACAGACCCACTAGGGGTGGCGGCACAGTGGTATACAGTCAGGAAGGAGTGGCCCTGGGAGTCCACAACATTGAAGTCTCATGGCTCCAGGTCAAGCATGGGCAAGGAAACCTCCTGCTGATTACCACCTACCGCCCTCCCTCAGCTGATGAATTAATACTCCTCCATGTTGAACACCACTTGGAAGAAGCACTGAGAGTAGCAAGGGCACAGAATGTACTCTGGGTGGGGGACTGCAATGTCCATCACCAAGAGTGTCTCGGTAGCAACACTACTGACCGAGCTGGCTGAGTCCTGAAGGACATAGCTGCCAGTCTGGGCCTGCGACAGGTGGTGAGCGAACCAACATGAGGGGAAAAACCTACTTGACCTCATCCTCACCAACATACCGGTCACAGATACATCTGTCCAGGACAGTATTGGTAGCAGTAACCACCGCACAACAGATCTAGCAGCTCAAAACTGGGCATCCATGTGGTGCTGTGGGACATCAGCAGCAGAATTGTATTCCACCACAATCTGTAACCTCATGGCCTGGCATATCCCTCACTCTACCATTACCATCAAGCCAGGGAACCAACCCTGGCTCAATAAGGAGTGTAGAAGAGCATGCCAGGAGCAGCACCAGGCGTACCTAAAAATGAGGTGCCAACCTGGGGGAGCTGCGACACAGGACTACATGCATGCTAAAAAGCAGAAGCAGCATGCTATAGACAGGGCTAAGTGATCCCACAATCAACAGACCAGATCAAAGCTCTGCAGTCCTGCCACATCCAGTCGTGAATGGTGGTGCACCATTAAACAACCAACACGAGGAGGCGGCTCCATGAATATCCCCATCCTCAATGATGGTGGAGCCCAGTACGAGTGGAAAAGGCAAGGCTGAAGAGTTTGCAACCATCTTCAGCCAGAAGTGTCGAGTGGATGATCCATATCGGTCTACTCCTGAGGTCCCCACCATCACAGAAGCCAGTCTTCAGCCAATTTGATTCACTCCACATATTATCAAGAAATGGCCAAGTGCACTGAATACAGCAACTGCAACAGCTTTCTTTACTTATTTCAAGGTTATTTGGTAACAGGGAGTGTTGTAATAAGTGAAGAACTCCTTCATTATCTTTTAAAGGCTCCTGCTCACAACACTTGCTCAGTCATGGGGGCTGTACGGTGTAAGATTTTGGATCACAGGTCACACAGACAGATTACTCAAAGGGTCTTCGGAGTCATAGGTCACTTTATTAAGGAACAGCAGTTTAAGTTAAGTACAGCGTGCAATAGTAGACATACAACTCGTAACAAGATGAGAGCGGTTTACCGGCCCTGGAACGGACGGACGGAGGTTGAGGCGTAACAGTGGTCTCGGATCCCTGCAGTCTCTTCCTCTTTGGTCGTCTCCTGAGCTGGCAGAGGTGTTAAGCTGAAGCTAGCATGGAATCCAACTCAGAGGTTAAACTTGACCAGGGTGTTAAGCTGAAGCTAGCATGCATCGAGCCTGAGGAAGCTATCCCCTCCTTTCTGCCTGCCTTTCCCTCTGGACTGCCCGTTTATATACCTCAGTTTAGGAGCTGGTGGATACCTCACATCAATCACTTGTTTTAATCACTTTAACCCATTCAATTGTCCATTTACAGAGGAATATGCACCTGTAGCACATCCCTCCCAGTCTTATGAGACCATCCCTTTGCTTATCTCTTGTTTGGACATCTTGCACTTTCTCCTAGAAATCTTGTTTATCTTACTGAACCCCTTATCAGCCCTAGTTATGCCCACTCAAAGGCCTGTTTATTGTTATGACCTTGCAATGACCTCAGCTTTTTGTACAATAGCTGTATCAGCAACTTATCCTGGCTGCTCAGCTCGAATGACCTTATTAGTTTTATAAAGCCATTATTTCTTATAATTCACAATTTCTTCCGATTCACAATTTCTTACAATTGGCAGTCAACCTCGCGCTCTAGGATCTACAGCAGAGGAAGCAGAGAGAACGAGGAAGACAGGAACATGCATGCAGGAGGAGGGCCAGTCGCACTCAACAGGAGGCCTTACCCACCTAGGGTGTTGAGAGTACTTCTCTTATATCCACTTAAGCAAGGAGCAGTGTAGTCACCAAGGAGGTGGTCACAGAACTCTACCACCTCCTGCAACCAGACCTGCAGCCTGAAAGCAGGGTGAACATGGCACTCCCAGTGGCAGTTAATGTCACCGTGGCCCTCTTTTTCTTCGCCAGCAGATGCTTCCAATCTGCAGCAGGAGACATAGCTAACATCTCTCAGTTCACCATCAGTTGCTGCATCCGGGAGCTAACTGAGGCTCTCTACACCAGAAGGGACTACATTGGCTTCTATCTCAGAGGGAAGCAGAACGAGCGCACACGTGGCTTTGCCAGGAAAGCAGGTTTCCCCATGGTGCATCTCCTGAAGCAGTGATATCTGTTGGTCATTAGCCCAGTAACTTGGGGGTGTAAATGCGTCCTGGATGGAAAGCTCGTAAACTCCCCTCGATGACCTCCAAACAGTAAGGCGGAGGTTGGGGATGGCATTAAAAAGGGAAATTAAATAAGCGTGCAATAAGGGCACAGCAGTCATCATGGGTGACTTTAATCTACATATAGATTGGGCTAACCAAATTAGTAACAATACTGTGCAGGAGGAATTCCGGGAGTGTTTACGGGATGGTTTCCTGGACCAATATGTCGAGGAACCAACCAGAGATCAGGCCATCTTAGACTGGGTATTATGTAACGAGAAAGGATTAATTAGCAATCTTGTTGTACGAGGCCCCTTGGGTCGGAGCGATCATAATATGATCGAATTCTTCATTAAGATGGAGAATGAAGTAGTTGACTCAGAGACTAGGGTCCTCAATTTAAATAAAGGAAATTACGATGGTCTGAGGAGCGAGTTGGGTAGGATTGATTGGGGAATGTCACTCAAAGGGTTGACAGTGGATAGGCAATGGCAAACATTCAAAGACCGAATGGATGAACTACAGAATTTGTTCATCCCGGTTTGGCATAAAAATAAAACAAAAAGGTGACTCAACCGTGGCTAACAAGGGAAATTAGGGATAGCATAAGATCCAAGGAGAGGACATATAAATTGGCCAGAAAAAGCAATAATCCCGAGGATTGGGAGCAGTTTAGGATTCAACAACGGAGGACAAAGGGGTTAATTAAGAAAGGGAAAATAGAATATGAGAGTAAGCTTTCAGGGAACATAAAAACTGACTGTAAAAGCTTTTATAGATATGTGAAGAGAAAAAGATTGGTGAAGTCAAGCGTAGGTCCCTTGCAGTCAGAATCAGGGGAATTTATAATGGGGAACAAAGAAATGGCAGACCAACTGAATACATATTTTGGTTCTGTCTTCACAAAGGAGGACACAAATAACCTCCCAGAGATGCCAGGGAACATAGGGTCTGATGAAAGGGTGGAACTGAAAGAAATCAGTATTTGTAGGGAAATGGTGTTGGGACTGAAGGCCGATAAATCCCCAGGGCCTGATAATCTACATCCTAGGGTACTTAAGTGGCCCTAGAAATAGTAGATGCATTGCTGGTCATCTTCCAGAACTCGATAGACTCGAACAGTACCCATGGATTGGAGGGTAGCGAATGTTACCCCACTATTCAAAAAAGGTGGTAGAGAAAAAGCGGGGAATTATAGACCGGTAAGCCTGACATCGGTAGTGGGTAAAATGCTAGAGTCCATTATAAAAGATGTAATAGCAGAGCACTTGGAAAGCAGCGACAGGATCGGACAAAGTCAACATGGATTTACAAAAAGTAAATCGTGCTTGACTAATCTACTGGAATTTTTTGAGGATGTAACTGGTAAAATAGATAAGGGAGAACCAGTGGATGTGGTGTATTTGGACTTTCAGAAGGCTTTCGATAAGGTCCCGCATAAGAGATTAGCGTGCAAAATTAAGGCACATGGGATTGGGGGCAAGGTATTGACTTGGATAGAGAACTGGTTGGTGGACAGAAAGCAAAGAGTTGGAATAAACGGGTCTTTTTCCGAGTGGCAGGCAGTGACTAGTGGGGTACCGCAAGGATCGGTCCTTGGACCCCAGCTGTTCACAATATATATTAATGATCTGGACGAGGGAATTGGATGCATTAGCTCCAAATTTGCAGATGACACAAAGCTGGGTGGGAGGGTATGCTGTGAGGAGGATGTTGTGAAACTCCAGTACGATTTGGACAGGTTGGGTGATTGGGCAGAAACATGGCAAATGCACTATAATGTGGATAAATGTGAGGTTATCCACTTGTGGCAAAAACAGGAAGGCAGATTATTTTTTGAATGGCAATAGATTGGGAGAAGGGGAAGTGCAGAGAGACCTGGGTGTTCTTGTGCACCAGTCGCTGAAGGTAAGCATGCAGGTGCAGCAGGCGGTTAAGAAGGCAAATGGTATGTTGGCCTTCGTAGCAAGAGGGTTCGGGTACAGGAACAAGGATGTCTTGCTGCAGTTGTACAGGGCCTTGGTGAGGCCGCACCTTGAGTATTGTGTGCAGTTTTGGTCGCCTTATCTGAGGAAGGACGTTCTTGCCACGGAAGGAGTGCAGCGAAGATTCACCAGGCTGATACCTGGGATGGCAGGAATGACGTATGAGAGATTGTGTCGATTGGGCTTATACTCACTGGAGTTTAGAAGATTGAGGGGGGATCTCATCGAAACCTATAAAATTCTGTCAGGCCTGGACAGACTAGACGCAGGAAGGATGTTTCTGATGGCTGGGGAGTCCAGAACCAGGGGTGGGCAGCACGGTGGCATAGTGGTTAGCACTGTTGCCTCACAGCGCCAGGGACCCGGGTTCGAATCCGGCCTCGGGCGACTGTCTGTGTGGAGTTTGCACATTCTCCCCGTGTTTGCGTGGGTTTTCTCCGGGTGCTCCGGTTTCCTCCCACTGTCCAAAGATGTGCGGGTTAGGTTGATTGGCTATGATAAATTGACCCTTAGTGTTAGGGGGATTAAATGCGTGGGGTTACAGGGATAGGGTGGGATATGTGTTGGTGTAGGGGTTACGGGGATCGGGTGGGATATGTGTCGGTGCAGGCTCGATGGGCCGAAATGGCCTCTATCTGCACTGTGGGGTTTCTGTGATTCTGTGATAGTCTAAGGATAAGGGGTAAGCCATTTAGGACTGAAATGAGGAGGAACTTCTTCACCTAGAGTGGTGAACCTGTGGAATTCTCTGCCAGAGGGCGGTGGAGGCCAGTTCATTAAACATATTCAAGAAGGAGTTGGATATATTTCTTAAGGCTAAAGGGTCAAGGGATATGGGGAGAAGGCAGGGACAGGGTACTGAATTTGGATGATCAGCCATGATCTCATTGAATGGCGGAGCAGGCTCGAGGGGCCAAATGGCCTACTCCTGCTCCTATCTTCTATGTTTCTATATGCATTAGTTGGGGTTAATGATAAAAATCGCACTGTTGGTTGGAAGGAATTATGGACCCAACTACGTTCTCATGGTTGTTGTTCATAAGTATTAGGTAATGAGATGCCGTATTTACTTTAATAAACTGAAACCTGTGCACAGGACACCCAATACAGCTCAATCGCTCTGGCACTAACCGCAAGTTGCCCAGAGCACTCGCGCTCAGCATAGTTCCCCTTTCCCAGGAGCCTGTGAACAGGGCCCACCGGGAACTACAGTCCGGCCCGGGATGCGCGAGAGTTGGCCTTGCCCGAGCTTTACCGGCGCTTTTTCCTTCTCGGCATTTCCACAATCTCAGATACTTTCAAAAACAATTAAGAATTCCTGCTGCACTCGCCCTTATACCTTCAGCAGGAATGCAGTGGAGGCACTTGCGATTGGCCACTCTGGTAACATGAACAGCCCAATGAGAATCAGTACAATCAACAAACGGCAATGAGAAAACGGCGCCAAATTGTCAAACACGAAACGATTTTTCAAATTTGAAAAGCCCGCCAATATTTGTAAGACCAGGAACGGCTTTAGTAAATAAAACGGCCTTAATAAATAAAACGGCCTTAAGACAAAAATTTACATTCCCAGTTCCACGTTTCCCGTCACGAATTTCAGACACGGTTTTACAATCGGGTCTAAATTCCGGTTTATTCTGCTCGTTTTCAAATTGTCTGCAACGGGCGAGACGAAAGACCCGAGCACAGCATTATTTAACTAGACACGTTGCAATTGAATTGAATCTTTCTAAACAAACCTGATTATGGATTAATTTCCATTCACAGGAGCTGCAGCGGGAGCTAACCCGGAGCCGAGACTCCTGGTGCAACTAATCGAAATGATATTGAGAGTCGCTATTCGACCAAGAATTTATGGTTAATGACCGGATATTCTCCGATAATAAATTAACCAACTTCAGGAATAGCTAAACAAGCAACTGAAATCTGACCTATTCCTCTTAATTCGGGTCTAACTGATCACATCCTGGGAAATACGAACGGGGTTGAGAACAGATTACAAAGGGTGAGTGTTAAATCCTACCGAAAACTGCATTTGAGAATCTGCCTACCAGATTAAAAAAAAAATCAAACATTTACCAAACTCCAGAAATACATTTAATATATAGAAAAAAACACGACAATAAAACAATTCTAGAGAGACGTTGGTGCAGCTATTTCAGAGAAACTGTGGGTGGCTCTTAAAAGAGCCGTTGAGATTGTCTTGTTGGTCCGTTGAGTTTTACTTGGAGCTGGTGTATTTGGTCACCGCCTTTGTCCCTTCAGACACGGCGTGCTTGGCCAGCTCCCCGGGCAACAGCAAGTGCACAGCGGTCTGGATCTCCCGGGAACTGATGGTGTGCCGCTTGTTGCAATGGGTTAGGCGGGCAGACTCACCTGCGATGCGCTCGAAAATATCATTCACAAAGGAGTTCATGATGTTCATGGCCTTGGAGGAGGTGTCGGGGTGAACCTGCTTCATCACTTTGTAGATGTAGATGGAATAACTCTCCTTCCTTGACTTTCTCCTCTTCTTGCCGCTCTTTGTTGGCGCTTTATTCAAGGTTTTCTTGGCTCCCTTCTTGGGAGCTGTTTTTTTCACCTCCTCAGGCATCTTCAAACTCAATTTCAGTTACAGAAATAACTCAACTAAGTTCCGTGAGCAGATTAAATAGGCAGCCCCACAGCGCTATCTATATATATAAAGCGGCTCTTCTGTCTGTCTGTCTGTCCGCCTGGTCTCTATACGTTTGGAAGTTACAGAGCGTACCGACGCGCGCGTCGCCTCAAAAGAAAGCTTGCGATTCCGGACCGGTCATAGGCGTATTTACGTTTCGGCCGGACACAAATCCCGCCCGCGGTATCCCAAAAACGTTCAGCGTTCCGCTCATTAGCATCTCATTAGCGACCGTGTGACGTCGAGGTCTTCCTACAGTTGAATCACAATCACAGAATCACAGAAACCCCACAGTGCAGATAGAGGCCATTTCAGCCCATCGAGCCTGCACCGACACATATCCCACCCAATCCCCGTAACCCCTACACCTAACACATATCCCCATTTAATCCCCCTAACACTAAGGGTCAATTTATCATAGCCAATCAACCTAACCCGCACATCTTTGGACTGTGGGAGGAAACCGGAGCACCCGGAGGAAACCCACGCAAACACGGGGAGAATGTGCAAACTCCACACAGACAGTCACCCGAGGCCGGATTCGAACCCGGGTCCCTGGCGCTGTGAGGCAACAGTGCTAACCACTATGCCACCGTGCTGCCCTTGTTGAGTGTCGAGTGACTCGACGATTGACCAATCCTACGCTTCGGTGACCTGACCGGTCGACCAATCGGTGCGTGTGTGGGCGGGCCTTATCCTTCTGAACCGAGGTGAGTGGCCGCCATCTTGATTTTCCACGATTTTTCCCCCCACACTTTCTGTGTGTTAGGGAACTAAGGTAAATATTTCAATTATGTGTTAGGCAATTAATTAACAATTTATTTGAGTTTTATATTGTGTTTAGCAACCTCACCCCCCCCCCTCCTCCTCACCCTCGCGCAGGGGGGACTCGGGGCCTGAAGCTGAAAAAATTTCTCTCTCTCTCTCCCTCTCTTTCTTCCCTCTCTCTCTCTCCTTCTCCTCTTCCCTCTCTCTCCTTCTCTTCCCTCTCTCCTCTTCCCTCTCTCTCCTTCTCCTCTTCCCTCTCTGTCTCTCTCTACTTCCCCCTCTCAGGTGTCGCGGATGGAGCGCGGGCGCGCCGCCCGAAGTTTCCTGCTCGCTAACGGCCTTGCCGGCTCCCGCGGGCCGCTCGCACTCACCGCGCATGCGCCGCCCGCACTCACCGCGCATGCGCTGCCCGCACTCACCGCACATGCGCCGCCCGCACTCACCGCGCATTCGCTGCCCGCCCGCCCGCAGCGGCCGTCCATCAGCCGCGCGATACGCGGGGGACCTCAGCAACGGCACCGGACCTCAGGCGCTAGGCAGGGGGAGGGGCCGGAGAGAGGGACAGAGGGGAGGGGAGGGGAGGGAGAGAGGGGAGGGAGGGAGAGAGGGGAGGGGAGGGAGGGAGAGAGGGGAGGGGAGGGAGGGAGAGAGGGGAGGGGAGGGAGGGATAGGACAGGGAGAGGACATGACAGGGAGAGGGGGGACACACAGGGGCAGGGAGACCAAACGCCCCAAAATTGCCCTCGCGCCCCAAAATTGCCCTCGACGGCACCGGACCTCAGGCGCTAGGCAGGGGGAGGGGCCGGAGAGAGGGACAGAGGGGAGTGGGAGAGGGAGGGGGAGGGGGCGGAGGGGAGGGGGAGAGGGGAGGGGAGAGAGGGGAGGGGAGGGGGAGAGGGGAGAGAGGGGAGGGGAGGGAGAGAGGGGAGGGAGGGATAGGACAGGGAGAGGACATGACAGGGAGAGGGGGGACACACAGGGGCAGGGAGACCAAACGCCCCAAAATTGTCCTCGCGCCCCAAAATTGCCGTCGGTGTCGCGGACGGAGCGCGGGCGCGCCGCCCGAAGTTTCCCGCTCGCTAACGGCCTTGCCGGCTCCCGCGGGCCGCTCGCACTGACCGCGCATGCGCCGCCCACACTCACCGCGCATGCGCTGCCCGCCCGCAGCGGCCGTCCATCAGCCGCGCGATACGCGGGGGACCTCAGCAAAGGCACCGGACCTCAGGCGCTAGGCAGGGGGAGGGGCCGGAGAGAGGGACAGAGGGGAGCGGGGGAGGAGGGGAGCGGGGGAGGGGAGGAGGGGAGCGGAGGAGGGGAGGAGGCGAGCGGGGGAGGGGGGTGGAGGGGAGAGGGAGGGGAGGGAGAGAGGGGAGGGAGAGAGGGGAGGGATAGGACAGGGAGAGGACATGACAGGGAGAGGGGGACACACAGGGGCAGGGAGACCAAACGCCCCAAAATTGCCCTCGCAACGCGGGGCTCCCCAGCTAGTATGCTAATAAAGGATGGGTGAAGGCAATGATTGTGAATGGAATGGTTAGTTTGCAATGATGTCACAAGACTTTTTTCCAGGAACTCTCTGATTGGTTTCCTTGGATATCCAATTAGATTTAGTGCCTGCCACCAATCAAAAGCTGTCTCACTGCAATCAAGAAGTACATTTCCAAAATACTCTCTCCAGCCCCAGTTTATACTCAAAAGGGTACACTCAGTGTGGTAAAGGGGCATTTAGCGACAAGTGACCATAATATGACTGAATTTTACATTTAGTTTGAGAGTGGTGTATTCCAATCTGAAACTAATGTCTTCAATCTAAACAGAGGAAACTACAAGGGTAGGAGGGACAAGCTGGCCAAGGTAGATTGGGAGACTACATTAAAAGGTATGAAGCTGGACATACAATGGCTAATAGTCAAGGAAATAATGCATAATTTGCAACAAACATATATTCCTCTAGGGCATAAAAACCCAAAAGGAAAGGTGATCCAACCATGGCTAACAAAAGAAATTAAAGCTAGTATTAAATCAAAGGAAGAAGCTTATAAAGTTGCCAGAAATAGCGGCCAGTCTGAGGATTGGGATTTTTTAGAAATCAGCAAAGGGGATCCAAGAAATTGATAAAGAAAGGGAAAATGGAATATGAGCACTAACTAGCGAAAAATATAAAAACGGATTGTAAATGCTTCTGTAGGTATGTGAAAAAGAAAAGACTGGCGAAGGTAAATGTAGGTCCTTTGCAGACAGAGATGGGAGAATTTATAATGGGGAATGAGGAAATGGCAGAGAAATTAAATAAATACTTTGTTTCTGTCTTCACAGAGGAAGACACAAAAAACCTCCCAGAAATACGAGAAAACCAAGGGTGTGGCGAGAATGAGGAACTTAAAGAAATTATTAGTAAAAATTAATGGGACTAAAAGTCGATAAATCCCAAGGACTGGATGACCTACATCCTAGGGTTTTGAAAGAGGTGGCCATTGGGATAGTGGATGCATTGGTTGTCATCTTCCAAAATTCTATAGATTCTGGAATGGTTCCTGCAGATTGGAGGATAGCAAATGTAACCCCACTATTTAAGAAAGGAAGGAATGAGAAAACGGGGAATTACAGGCCTGTTAGCCTCACATCAGTAGTTGGGAAAATGCTGGAATCTATTCTAAAGGATGCAATAACTGGGCACTTAGAAACTAATAGTAAGATTGGGCAGAGTCAACATGTATTTATGAAAGGGAAATCCTGTTTGACAAACCTATTGGAGTTCTTTGAGGATGTAACTAGTGGAGTAGACAAAGGGGAACCGGTAGATGTGGTGTATCTGGATTTTCAGAAGGCCTTTGAAAAGGTCCCACACAAGAGGTTGGTGAACAAAATTAGGGCACATGGAATTGGGGGTAATATACTAGCATGGATTGAGAATTGGTTAACAGACAGAAAAAAAAGAGTAGGAATAAACGGGTCTTTTTCAGGATGGCAGGTGGGGTACTGCCAGGAGTGGTGCTTGGGCCCCAGCTATTCACAGTATCAATGATTTGGATGTGGGGACTAAATGTAACATTTCCAAATTTGCTGATGATACAAAGCTAGGTGGCAGTGTCAGTTGTGAAGAGGATGTGAAGAGGCTTCAAGGAGAGCTTGACAGGCTCAGTGAGTGGGCGAGAACATGGCAGATGGAATATAATGTGGATAAATGTGAAGTTATCCACTTTGGTAGAAAAAACAGGAAGGCAGAGTATTTCCTAAATGGTGAAAGATTGGGGAATGCAGACGCTCAAAGGGACCTGGGTGTCCTTGTACATGAGTCACTGAAAGTGAATGTGCAGGTGCAGCAAGCCATTAGGAAGGCAAATGGTATGCTGGCCCTCATTACAAGAGGATTTGAGTACAGAAGTAAAGAAGTCTTACTCCAATTATATAGGGCCTTGGTGAGACCACACCTGGAGTACTGTGTACAATTTTGGTCTCCTTACCTAAGGAAGGATATACTTGCCATAGAGGGAGTGCAACAAAGGTTCACGAGATTGATTCCTGGGATGGTGGGACTGGTGTATGAGAAGAGATTGAGTAAACTAGGCCTGTATTCTCTTGCATTCAGGAGAATGAGAGGGGATCTCATTGAAGCATACAAAATTATTACAGTGCTTGATAGGGTGGATGCTGGGAGAACGTTTCCCTTGGCTGGGAGTCTAGAACCAAGGGCCACAGCCTCAGGAGAAAGGGTAGGCTGTTCAGGGCTGAGATGAGAAGAAATTTTCAGAAGGCCTTCGATAAGGTCCCACACAAGAGGTTGGTGAACAAAATTAGGGCACATGGAATTGGGGGTAATATACTAGCATGGATTGAGAATTCGTTAACAGAGGGTGGAGAATCTTTGGAATTCTCTACCCCAGAGGGCTCTGGAGGCTCAGTCATTAGGTATATTCAAAACAGAAGTCGATAGATTTCTGACTTGTAAAGGGAACAAGGGATATGGTGATAGAGCCGGTGAATGGAGTTGAGGCAGAAGATCAGCCATGATCTCATTGAATGGTGGAGAAGGGTCGAATGGCCTACTCCTGCTTCTATTTCTTATGTTAAGATCCCCCGGAAAATGTCACCTGTTCATCGGTGAGAAGGGCCCTACTCCGCAGGTGATTCTCACATGTGATTACCCCGATGTGTGATTTTTGTCCCTTATTATTGAGAATTCGTTTTTAACTTGATGTGTACAGTGTATCTTGAGTGCATTACCTGGGTGCATTTCCATTCAATGATATTCTGAAGCTTTTCCCTCTGCTGTTGCCATATTTGTACCTTGGGGTTCCAGTCCAGTTCAAGAACCACTACAGTCCCGTACCTGGCCTGTGAGCGCGTTGTTGCACAGCAATCTTCAGTCTGTCGGCTTCAACAGCTCAGAGCCGGCACTGAATTAGAAAGCAGAAGTGGGAGTGCAGCTCAGAAGCTTCTTTCTAACTTAAAAACATAAGAAGTAGAAACAGGATTAGGCAACACAGCCCCTTGCAGTGGGGAAAGAGTTAAACTGACATCGCTGGCAGTTTCACTGAATGGTGTAATAAAGACAATAATCTAATAGCCCTTTGCAGTGGTAAGCTTTTTCTAACTTGCTGAACTGGCAGTTGAGATAACCTAAGAATGATATGTTGATTTTGCAGTAGTGTTAGAATGATTGCAACTGCAAACTGTATAACGTGGAGATAATTGGCACTAGGATTGCCAAATATAGTCAAACCATTCCATATATACTATATATATATATAGACAAGAACTTCTATAACGCTGTAGTCACCCAAGAGTACGGGGGAGATATGAGGCCAATTGCCTATTACTCCTCCCAACAAACTCCCATGGCTAAAGGAATGGCGAGATGCGTGGCGGCCCTCGACTTTGTAGTAGTAAGCTTTTTCTAAATTGCTGAACTGGCAGTTGAGATAACCAAAGCAGTAGTGTTAGAATGATTAACGACTGCAAGCTGTATCACTTAGAGACAATTGCAAATAGTCGGACGTGGAACCATAAGAGGCCTAGAGGATGTAAGTTCTGTTCTGGCAGGAAAGTAAAACAATGAGTTGGAAGTAAAGAGGCCTAGAGAGGCAGGAAAGCAAGACAATGAGTCAGAAATACACTGTTGTTGAGTCCCCATCTGGCATAAACAAAGGTCATAGGTGCAACAACAGCTTGTGGGATAACGGACATATACTTTTCTGGTAATAAAGGTGGTACTTTAATGTAATGCGGCATAGGCAACCAATCAGTGAAGATGCATGCGGGCCTGGGTCCAATCAGGTGGCAGGAATGAATTTTGCATGAGCTGGACATGTGTATTGTAATGTATAAAAATGTAGTGTTTGCTGTAACAATTTGGAGAAGTCTGGCTAAGACAGAACAGACAGTCTCCCCACCGGTGCAATAAAGACGACTTGATTATCGATCCGAAAACCTTGTGTCGAGTGTTGGTTTAAAATACTCCACAACAGTTCCAAAAGTTACTTCCAACCAAAACTGGGATTTTTATCATTAGTCCCAAATAATGCATCGTAGAGGGGAGTTTATGAGCATTCCATCCTAAATTCATGCTCACCCACAAGTTACTGGACTAATGACCAACAGATATCACTGGTTCAGGAGATTGCAGCTCTTTCCTTTGCCGATTTGGTGGCTCTGAAAAGAGCCATTGTTGTACTTGGTGCTGAAGCCGGGTTTAGGTGCGCCCTCCGCGGATGCGGCGGGCCAGCTGGATGTCTTTGGGCATGATGGTGACTCGCTTGGCGTGGATGGCGCACAGGTTGGTGTCCTCAAAGAGCCCCACCAGGTAAGCCTCGCTGGCCTCCTGCAGGGCCATGATGGCTGAGCTCTGGAAGCGCAGGTCTGTCTTGAAGTCCTGAGCGATCTCTCGCACCAGGCGCTGGAAGGGCAATTTGCAGATGAGCAGCTCGGTGGATTTCTGGTAGCGGCGGATCTCCCTCAGAGCCACAGTGCCGGGTCTGTAATGATGAGACTTCTTCACTCCGCCCGTGGCTGGAGCGCTCTTCCGGGCCGCTTTGGTAGCCAGCTGTTTGCGAGGAGCTTTCCCTCCAGTCGATTTGCGCGCTGTCTGCTTGGTCCTGGCCATTTTCTCAACGGATCTCAGCACAATCTGGAACACAGAGCCTGTTAATACGGAGCCGGCTCTGCGGCTGTCTTTTAAAGGGTGTGTGAGGAACCGGCCCGCCCCGGGGCTGTGACTGTCTCCATTGGAATAAACGGGTCTTTTTCCGAGTGGCAGGCAGTGACTAGTGGGGTACCACAGGGATCGGTGCTAGGACCCCAGCTATTCACAATATATATTAATGATCCAGACGAGGGAACAAGATGTAATATCTCCAAGTTTGCAGATGACATAAAGCTGGGTGGGTGTGTGTGCTGTGAGGAGGATGCCGAGAAACTCCAGTATGATTTGGACAGGTTGGGTGATTGGGCAGATGCATGGCAGATGCAGCATAATGTGGATAAATGTGAGGTTATCCACTTTGGTGGCAAAAACAGGAAGGCAGATTATTATCTGAACGGCAATAGATTGGGAGATGGGGAAGTGCAACGAGACCTGGGTGTCCTTGTGCACCAGTCGGTGAAGGTAAGCATGCATGTGCAGCAGGCGGTTAAGAAGGCAAGTGGTATGTTGGCCTTCATAGCGAGAGGATTCGAGTACAGGAGCAAGGATGCCTTGCTGCAGTTGTACAGGGCCTTGGTGAGACCACACCTTGAGTATTGTGTGCAGTTTTGGTCGCCTTATCTGAGGAAGAATGTTCTTGCCATGGAGGGAGTGCAGCGAAAATTCACCAGGCTGATACCTGGGATGGCAGGAATGACGTATGAAGAGAGATTGGGTCAATTGGGCTTATATTCACTGGAGTTTAGAAGAATGAGAGGGGATCTCATTGAAACTTATAAAATTCTAACAGGACTAGACAGACTAGATGCACTAAGGATGTTCCTGATGGCGGGGGAGTCCAGAACCAAGGGTCACAGACTAAAGAAAAGGGGTAAGTCATTTAGGACAGAGATGAGGAGGAATTTCTTCACCCAGAGAGTGGTGAACCTGTGGAATTCTCTACCACAAAAGGCAGTTCAGGCCAGTTCATTAAATATATTCAAGAAGGAGTTAGATATATTTCTTAAGGCTAAAGGGATCAAGGGATATGGGGAGAAGGCAGGAACAGGGTACTGAATTTGGATGATCTCATTGAATGGCGGAGGGCCGAATGGCCTACTCCTGCTCCTATCTTCTATGTTTCCAGCCCGACCCCCAGTCAGGGACCGAGCTCTGACAGGCAGAAGGAAACGCCGGCAATTACCGGGCCCCGATTGGCTGAGTTGAAATTATTCATCATTTTCAAAACACCCGCCACTTTCAATGTAACGGACTTTGAGAGAAAGCTTGTTTGTGACAAGAAATAATAATCTCTCTTTTATACTGGCAGACTTGCGGTCAGAGATTCCCGGCGCTGTTTTACAATCGGGTTTTAAATCGACTCCTTCCTCGGCTCTGTCCGATGGGGAATGGTCTTCACTTTGTGCGCTAGTGTAAAACGGGTGAGAGGGAATCGGCAGCCCGTTTTAGTCTCTCCCGATGAATATTCCCATTGACTTCAATGGTGCCGACAGGCTATCACCCGATTTACACTATTGCAGATACCGGTATTTAAACACAGACTGAGTGACAGACAGAGAGAGAGAGGCCGGAGACAGACTGAGAGTCACAGACAGAGAGAGAGAGAGAGACCGGGAGGGCAGGAGACAGACTGAGAGTGACAGACAGAGAGAGAGACCGGGAGGGCAGGAGACAGACTGAGAGTCACAGACAGAGAGACAGAGACCGGGAGGGCAGGAGACAGAGAGAGAGAGAGAGAGACCGGGAGGGCAGGAGACAGACTGAGAGTCACAGACAGAGCAGAGAGCGACCTCTGATCTTCCAGCTCCACCTCCAATTTTCTGCAACCGCCAATTTCAAACCGTTTATCGGCAACAGAACCGGAACACAGCTCCGCACAAATCCTTACAGACTCGGGCTTCATATTCAAGGATTTCCAGAAACTCGGAATGTTTAAATAAGATCCTGTTACAATTAAGAATCAGTAATATTCCCGCCTATGTACAGTCCCTCTGTAACAAGGCGACCCGCCTCCTTCCATTTCAGTGCCAGCCCCTATTCCATCTCCCCACACCTGCCTTCCCAGCCCGGTTCAGCAGTTTACAAACACCTTATTCCAGCTGATTTGGACAATCTCATGTGTTGCGATTTGAGTTGTGACGCGGGGTTTCTCCGCCAGTGTTACCGTCTCACTGAGACTCTCAACCTGAATCTGTGAAATGAAAATGACCATGAACTGAGACTGGACCCGAACACATCCCCAGTTAGTGAGGCCCGGACATCCCATTCTGTTTTATTGCAGACAGCGGGGGGAGGGAGCGAATGTCAGCGAGTCACCAGGGATCCTGGGTTTACTTGAAATGATTTCTATCTGAAATCTGAGCCCGGCGCAGGGACAGGAATCATTTGATTCCGGGATCAGCTCTTTTCTGAGAGATGTGGGTGGCTCTGAGAAGAGCCGTTGGGTTCAGATGTTTACAAGTTACACTTGATATTTTACTTCTTTTTGGGCGCTGCTCTCTTAGCCTTTGCTGATTTTGATTTGGGCTTGGCCTTCGATTTTTCCACCCTCTTGGCCGCCTTCACCTTTGCCACTATGGCCCTCTTGGGGGTTTGGGGCTTCTTCGCAGGAGCCTTTTTCTTAAGAGTCGCCGTCTTATTTGGCGTTGGCGCCTTCTTGGTGCCCGTTTTCTTGGCTGCTGGTTTCTTGGCTGCTGATTTCTTAGCTGCCGGTTTCTTTGTTGCGACTTTCTTGGCTGCTGCTTTCTTCGCTGGAGATTTCTTGGCTGCTGCTTTCTTCACCTTTACCTCTTTTCCCTGGCTTTGCTGCTTTGCCATTTTGACAGAGCCGGAGGCGCCCTTGCCCGTGGTGTGCACCAAGATACCATTTTCCACATTCCTCTTGATACTCGCCCTGATCTGGGACCGGAGCTGCTCCACATCCAGGCCGCTGTCAGCCAGAGCCTTCTTTATCGCGACCATGGACGTCCCCTTGCGATCGCTGCAATCCGCCACAATCTTGACGATCTGCTCGCCCAACTTGGGACCGGCTTTCTTGGGCCGGGAAACAGTCTTCTGCTTCTTGGGAGTCTTGATTTGAGCGGCGGCGGCTGGAGGAGCCGTTTCGGCGGCTGCGGTGTCATTCATGTCGGGAACTCTGTAGAAAATCTCTCTGACAGTCAGAAGTGGGTCAGAAATGAATCCAGAGGTGGCGGCACAGAGCAATTTAAAGGCAGCGAGCGGACGGGGCGGAGACATCCTGCTGTCAGCTCCCGGCCCCTGCAGCATTTCTGTGTTTCTCTCTCCTCATAAACTCTCCGATACCATTGAAAATCCGGCACTCCAGAATCCCAGTCGAGATCCTTCCTGATTCTAAGACCAGAACGTTCGCTGTCGAAAAAGTTACAACCGAATTCAAGGCTCCAGTCTCGATTTAAACCCCTTTCAATGCTGCACTCATCGCGCTCTCTCACCCGATCGCTGACATGGTCTCTGGTTTTCGACTGAAATCTTGATTATCAACTCAAGCTTTACCTTAAATTCCCACTTCGGGGCTGAGCAGGGGAGCAGGGCGATTCTATGACTGGCAAATATTTTTATTTTACACAAGAGGGACTCGGCAATCCGGCGATGAGTCCGGACACACAAACACAGTGACATTAGACTTGGCCGCCCGCCCCTTTAACACACTCTCTGACACAATGTTCACATCTGCACAGTCACAGGACAAACTGTTCCCCAGATTTACAGTTCCCAGGACAGGCTTTCCTCTCTGCTCGGCCTGTGCTGCGGATTCACGGGGTGTTAGTTGTCGTTTCCCAGCTCAGTAACTGTTAAACACTCTGAGGCCGGCGCTCCTCGCAGAGTCTGTTCCCCAGATTCAGGGGCAAGAGCCAATCACAGCTGTGGCTGTGTTAACCCATATCTGCTTTTAAATTACTAATATTGTGTGCACGCAGAAACATGTTTTTGCTTTATATATAAATAGAAATTATATGTTCGCCGCCCTCAGGTCTGTCTGCGTTTCCCTCTTCTAAACTGAGGGACATATAACAGTAACTGGTGTCCTATCGGTCCCATCCTCAATACCCAGAGACGGCGACCAGAGAGACACAGACAGAGAGACACTGTATCAGTCTTCAACTTCGTATCAAAGTCTTCATATTACGCTCAATAACAGTTGATTCATATACAGTACAGAGGGCTGATAGCGACAGAGAGAGGGCGGAGGGAGAGTCAGAGACAGAGTGAGGCGGGCGGCGAGAGACAGAGATAGTATCAGTTCCAGACTGACCTGTAAATTCCCGTTTTATCCAGAAAGAACCCAATGGAGAGACAGAAGATGCAGTCTAGTTGCACACTGATCTTTTACCAGACAGGCATATTATTAATCGCGCACTCCGGGTGTTGTGTATGTACCTTTAAGGGAATAACTGGTCTCAGACTGCAGTACCGGCAGTGACCACCCCTATTGATAATGCAATAGAGGACTGGACCACGTATGTGGAAAGAGTCGAGGTATATTGCGAGGCAAACGAAATAGCCGATGAGAAAAAGGCATCGGTATTGCTAAACTTAATGGGCGCTAGAATATACGGCCTATTGCGGGACCTGATTACTCCAGCCAAATCGAAGGCGAAGAGTTTTAACGAAATTGTTGCTATCCTACAGGAACACCTAAACCCTGCACCGTTGCTGATAGCAGAAAGATTTAAATTCCACAGGAGAACTCAGCATAAAGATGAGAGCAATGCTGAGTACCTTACGGAACTACGCAAGCTATCAAAGCACTGCCAGTTCGGAGCAGGACTGGCAGATACCCTACAGGACAAATTTGTCTGTGGACTCCTGAGTGAAGGAACCCAGAAGAGGTTACTCTCAGAGAAAGAGCTGACGCTAGATAAGGCTTTCAGCGTGGCAGTATCGTACGAAGCAGCAGCCAGGGGAGCTGCGGAAATACAACAAAAGCCACAGGAATACGGCACCCACGAAATGACATGGGGATTTGCAAAATGTTATCGCTGCGGCAGAACTAACCATGACCAGAAGGACTGCTGGTCCAAGGACAAAATATGCAGGCAATGCGGAAAGATGGGACACATTGCATGAGTTTGCAGGTCTGGGAAGAAGACCAACGACAACAAAAAGGCTACTAAGGAACCGTACAAGAAAGTACAAAAGATGACGGACAGTAGTTCCGAAGACCATATGAGCGATAGTGAACCTGGGAACAAGAGACTAAGCTGTCTCAAACTTCACAATGTAATCGCAAAAGAGGATCACCGAACCATTTGGGTCACCCTCACAATAGCAGGGTCCCGAGTTAAAATGGAATTGGATACAGGATTGGCGCTAACCGTCATGAATCGACGAGACTACGAGCGACTATTCTCACACATACCCTTGAGAGAGACATCCATTGTCTTGACGACGTATACAGGGCAAAAAGTATACCCCAGAGGAAAAATAAGGGTGCCTGTCGAATACAACGGCAAGAAAATACGGAAATTGTATCTCTACATACTGCAAGATGGTGGACCACTGTTATTGGGACGTGAATGGATCAGAAAGATAAGCTTAGATTGGCACTCCATTCATGCAATGACGGTGGATGGTAAAAAAGATGAAGACGTCACTCCTGGACGATTGTCAACAATCTTAGCTAACGCCAAAGAAGTATTTCAACAAGAACTGTGCACTCTTAAAGGCGTAACCACCTCGATAAAAATAGCAGAGAATGCAATTCGCAAGTTTTTCAAAGCAAGACCGGTACCATATGCAATTCGCCCAGCCGTCGAGGCAGAGCTGGAGAATCTGGAGCATGCAGGCGTGTTGTCTAAGGTAGACTGGAGTGAGTGGGCGACACCCATCGTTCCTGTCATGAAGAAAACGTTAAGCAATAAGTCTGAGGAGCCAAGGAAGGTTCGCATCTGTGGGGACTTCAAGGTGACGGTGAACCCGGTCCTTCACACAGTACAATATCCTCTTCCAAGGATAGAAGACATCTTCGCCTCACTATCTGGAGGGAAGCGTTTTACAAAAATTGACCTAGCACAAGCGTATTTGCAGATGGAGGTTGAAGAATCCTCTAGGAAGTATCTCACGATAAACACTCACAAAGGTCTTTACCAGTATCATCGATTGGTATTCGGAGTAGCATCAGCTCTGGCGATATGGCAAAGAGCGATGGAACAAGTCCTGCAAGGGATTCCGGGGACTCGGTGTTACTTGGATGACATCCTAGTGACAGGTGAAGATGTCAGTGAATACCTTAACAACCTAGAACAGGTGCTCACTAGACTACGGGAACATGGGCTATGAGCCAACCGCCCCAAGTTTTTTAAGAAACAGATATCGTATTGTGGCCACGTGATTGATGAAGAGGGGTTACATAAGTCCCCTGACAAAATTGAAGCGGTTGTTAAGGCCCCAGCGCCTGAAAATGTGTCGCAACTGAGGTCATTCCTCGGATTGGTGAATTACTACCATAAGTTTTTACCGAATCTGTCCACAATTCTGCACCCACTTAACGCCCTACTACGAACGGGAGTAGCATGGAAATGGAGCAATAACTGTAAGCGGGCCTTTCAGAAGAGTAAGGACTTAATCACTTCAAGAGAAGTATTGGCTCACTACAACTCATCACTACCGATAAGACTGGCATGTGATGCATCTCCCTACAGCATTGGGGCGGTACTGTCACGTAAATTCCTTGATGGTTTAGAGAGGCCGATAGCTTTTGCGTCACGCTCGTTAACTTCAGCCGAGCGTAACTACGCCCAGATTGACAGAGAGGCCCTCAGCCTAGTGTGGGGGGTGAAGAAGTTCAATCACTACCTGCACGGTCAAAAATTTACTCTACTAACTGATCATCAACCTCTTGTCTCCATTTTCAACCCTCAGAAGGGCGTACCGATAATGACAGCACAACGGCTACAGAGGTTGTCCCTTTTCCTAGGGGCACACCAATATGACATCGAGTACAAAGGAACTAAACAGCATGGAAATGCTGATGGATTGTCGCGCCTACCGTTGCCGACGGTGGAAGAAGAACTTGCAGTGGATCCAATGGAGATATTCCACTCGACTATAGTCGAATGTCTCCCTGTGACGAATGCAAACATAGAAAAGGAAACACAAAATGACCCGACACTATCCCGGGTCTATGATTTAACGGTGAAGGGATGGCCAGCACATGGCGAACCACTGCTGTCAGCATTCTTGCTGAGAAGAGAACAGCTGTCAGTGTGCAGAGGAATCTTGATGTGTGGATCCAGAGTAGTAATTCCACCCAAATTGAAGGATAGAGTGCTCAATGAGCTTCATGAGGGTCATCTGGGAGGGGTAAAAATGAAGAACTTAGCCAGAGCGTTTGTGTGGTGGCCGGGAATCGATAGAGAAATCGAAGAGATGACCAAGAGCTGTACAGGATGCCAGAAGGTCCAAAACGCCCCACCACAAACCCCTCTACATCCATGGGAGTGGCCCTCATCTCCATGGCAAAGGGTGCACATTGATTTTGCTGGTCCCTTCATGGACTCGATGTTTTTAATTGCGGTGGATGCACATTCAAAGTGGCCAGAGGTAATAAAAATGTCCTCAACCACCACAGAAAAAACTATCACAGTCTTACGAACCATATTCGCCAGGAATGGGCTGCCTGAACAGATTTGCTCTGACAATGGAGCACAGTTTGTGTCTGAAGAGTTCCGGAGGTTCTTAAAGAACAATGCTGTTAAGCATTACACATCTGCCCCATATCATCCAGCCACTAATGGATTGGCCGAGAGGTTTGTTCAAACATTCAAGAAGGCTATCAAGGCAATGTGTAATGAAGATATACCCCTACAACACAAGGTGGACAACTTCTTGTTTGCCTACCGGAATGCGACACATGCGGTTACCAACCAAACTCCAGCCATGATGTTCTTCAATCAAAGACTACGATGCCGCTTGGATTTGGTTAAGCCAAACGTCCGAAGAGATGTGGAGAACAGGCAGTTTCAGAATATGAATGAAAGGCCGACCAGGAGTTTTAAGATAGGTCAACCAGTTTTGGCCCGGGACTACCGCACAGAGAAATGGCAGCCAGGAACGATTTGTACACGGCAAGGACCTCTCATGTATACCGTGGACGTTGGAGAGAGCATTGTAAGACGCCATGCTGACCAGATTCTAGAGTCACTGGAAAACGTCAACTCCACACCACAATCTGATACACCTGGCGATGAAACCGACGTACCAATTGCAGCTACCGCAGAGTCGGTGATATTGGAAGCAGATGAACCAAACAACGACATTGATCCTGACTCAACCTTGCCAGAAGAACCTGATACCCCAAAGAGGCGTTATCCAGACAGAATCAGGAACCCTCCTCAAAGACTGAACTTATAATTGCTAACCTCAACCAATATATCTAGCAACCGTAATTGTGATTGTAATTAGTTATCATTTAGTTGTTAAATGAATGTTATGTACTGTTTATCTAAAAGGGGAGGAATTGTTGTGTATGTACCTTTAAGGGAATAACTGGCCTCAGACTGCAGTACCGGCAGTGACCACCCCTGTATAAAAGGCGCTAGCGATCTTCTGTAGTTTCAGTTTCCCGTTTGTCTCCATTCAGTAAAGACTTGTTATAATCAACTCCTGCTGTCCGTGTCTCAATTATACACGGACATAATACCGGGAAAGTGCCAGAGAGTGAGAAAAACAATGTCCAATATTTAACCAACTCTTGCCTGTTGTACTCGCTGCAGTCTTGCAGCTCAGGGCCTTTCGGTATTACTCTCATTGACCGAGTCTTTCACTTTTATTAAATCAATCTGGGACGGTGGCTGTCAGATATTAACTCCTGCGCGGTCCCAGCAAACACTCCGACTCCCTCGTTCGTCCCATGTTTCTGCAGCATTGCTTTCTGAAGAGGGGCTCATGAAAAACAACACACTGCAAGGAATGATCCCAAATTGAGCATCTTAAAGGGACAAGCCCGCAGCTTTAAACCTTCTCTGTCCTTCCCCCCAGGCCCAGTTTCTTTGCTCAGACTCTGATGAAAGCGAGTTAGGGAAAGCTCCCTTTGTTTTTAAATTCTGAAATATTGCAGAGAGCAACGCATGCGCGGTAAGCCCCGCCCCCTGCGTCGTTTCACAGTGAGCAGAAGTACGCTTGCGGGCTCCCCTCCCCCACCGCTGCCTGTGCGTGCCATTCACTCAGTGAGCGGAAGAAGATGGTTTGAAACAGTTGGGATTGGAGATTTCACGGCCCGGGGTAAGCGAGCAAATAGCAGCAAATCGCTTTGGGATCTCAGATGGGCAGTGAGTTCGGGGCAAGTTCAGGGGGTGTCGCGGGCTGTTTGTAAGAGGCGTAGTGGAGCACAAATTGGTCCCAGTACATGGACTGAGCGGCGGAAGGGAGAGGCCACTCTTGGGCGGTGTGGACAGGGTAAGGGAGACAGAATGTGAAACATCTGTTATAGGCGGTGTGGACAGGGTAAGGGAGACAGAATGTGAAACATCTGTTATAGGCGGTGTGGACAGGGTAAGGGAGACAGAATGTGAAGAATCTGTTATAGGTGGTGTGGACAGGGTAAGGGAGACAGAATGTGAAGAATCTGTTATAGGCGGTGTGGACAGGGTAAGGGAGACAGAATGTGAAGAATCTGTTATAGGCGGTGTGGACAGGGTAAGGGAGACAGAATGTGAAGAATCTGTTATAGGCGGTGTGGACAGGGTAAGGGAGACAGAATGTGAAACATCTGTTATAGGCGGTGTGGACAGGGTAAGGAAGACAGAATGTGAAGACTCTGTTATAGGCGGTGTGGACAGGGTAAGGGAGACAGAATGTGAAGAATCTGTAATAGGCGGTGTGGACAGGGTAAGGGAGACAGAATGTGAAACATCTGTTATAGGCGGTGTGGACAGGGTAAGGGAGACAGAATGTGAAACATCTGTTATAGGCGGTGTGGACAGGGTAAGGAAGACAGAATGTGAAGAATCTGTTATAGGCGGTGTGGACAGGGTAAGGGAGACAGAATGTGAAACATCTGTTATAGGTGGTGTGGACAGGGTAAGGGAGACAGAATGTGAAACATCTGTTATAGGTGGTGTGGACAGGGTAAGGGAGACAGAATGTGAAACATCTGTTATAGGTGGTGTGGACAGGGTAAGGGAGACAGAATGTGAAACATCTGTTATAGGCGGTGTGGACAGGGTAAGGGAGACAGAATGTGAAGAATCTGTTATAGGTGGTGTGGACAGGGTAAGGGAGACAGAATGTGAAGAGTCTGTTATAGGCGGTGTGGACAGGGTAAGGGAGACAGAATGTGAAACATCTGTTATAGGCGGTGTGGACAGGGTAAGGGAGACAGAATGTGAAGAGTCTGTTATAGGCGGTGTGGACAGGGTAAGGGAGACAGAATGTGAAGAATCTGTTATAGGCGGTGTGGACAGGGTAAGGGAGACAGAATGTGAAACATCTGTTATAGGTGGTGTGGACAGGGTAAGGGAGACAGAATGTGAAACATCTGTTATAGGCGGTGTGGACAGGGTAAGGGAGACAGAATGTGAAGAGTCTGTTATAGGCGGTGTGGACAGGGTAAGGGAGACAGAATGTGAAGAGTCTGTTATAGGCGGTGTGGACAGGGTAAGGGAGACAGAATGTGAAACATCTGTTATAGGTGGTGTGGACAGGGTAAGGGAGACAGAATGTGAAGAGTCTGTTATAGGCGGTGTGGACAGGGTAAGGGAGACAGAATGTGAAGAGTCTGTTATAGGCGGTGTGGACAGGGTAAGGGAGACAGAATGTGAAACATCTGTTATAGGCGGTGTGGACAGGGTAAGGGAGACAGAATGTGAAACATCTGTTATAGGTGGTGTGGACAGGGTAAGGGAGACAGAATGTGAAACATCTGTTATAGGCGGTGTGGACAGGGTAAGGGAGACAGAATGTGAAACATCTGTTATAGGCGGTGTGGACAGGGTAAGGGAGACAGAATGTGAAACATCTGTTATAGGCGGTGTGGACAGGGTAAGGGAGACAGAATGTGAAGAATCTGTTATAGGCGGTGTGGACAGGGTAAGGGAGACAGAATGTGAAGAATCTGTTATAGGCGGTGTGGACAGGGTAAGGGAGACAGAATGTGAAACATCTGTTATAGGCGGTGTGGACAGGGTAAGGGAGACAGAATGTGAAGAGTCTGTTATAGGCGGTGTGGACAGGGTAAGGGAGACAGAATGTGAAACATCTGTTATAGGCGGTGTGGACAGGGTAAGGGAGACAGAATGTGAAGAGTCTGTTATAGGCGGTGTGGACAGGGTAAGGGAGACAGAATGTGAAACATCTGTTATAGGCGGTGTGGACAGGGTAAGGGAGACAGAATGTGAAGAGTCTGTTATAGGCGGTGTGGACAGGGTAAGGGAGACAGAATGTGAAACATCTGTTATAGGCGGTGTGGACAGGGTAAGGGAGACAGAATGTGAAGAATCTGTTATAGGCGGTGTGGACAGGGTAAGGGAGACAGAATGTGAAGAATCTGTTATAGGCGGTGTGGACAGGGTAAGGGAGACAGAATGTGAAGAATCTGTTATAGGCGGTGTGGACAGGGTAAGGGAGACAGAATGTGAAACATCTGTTATAGGCGGTGTGGACAGGGTAAGGGAGACAGAATGTGAAGAGTCTGTTATAGGCGGTGTGGACAGGGTAAGGGAGACAGAATGTGAAGAATCTGTTATAGGCGGTGTGGACAGGGTAAGGGAGACAGAATGTGAAGACTCTGTTATAGGCGGTGTGGACAGGGTAAGGGAGACAGAATGTGAAGAATCTGTTATAGGCGGTGTGGACAGGGTAAGGGAGACAGATTGTGAAAAATCTGTTGTTGTAAATCATTGTTACTTTCTCCACCCAAACCAGGAATGAATGTTTGGGTTTAGTTCCAGTCTCACCCTGTTTGTTATTGGACAGTGAACAGTGGAAACAGATCCAGACAATAAAGATGTGGGGAGTTATAGAAGGAGCATCTATTGCAGGTACCAAGTGAGAAGTGAGAAGCAAACATTTTAAAAAGCGGCTGTTTGACTTTGGTTGAACGGTTAATCACAAGAGAGAGGGAAGTAGCAATCTGGTCTGTGCAAAGGTGCCATTCGTTGCCCAGTGCAGGGGCTGGGTTGTGTCTGGATGTCACTAAATTGTTGTAAAACCACATTACACTCCTGGTATACAGAAGCTGAATGCTGTACTGCAGTGGAGTCATACACTGACGCTGTTTGTATCACTGGCTTTCCTTTGCCAGTGTTCATAATGATTATTAACAGGGAATAAATTGATACTTTATGCATTTTCTACCCCTCTATTTCATCTGTTATAAGAGATACTTATTCTTCTTACAGGTAAATACTTGAAGGAATTGGAATGAACGTGATGTTTCCTTCACCTGAGGCACATGGAACAGTGCAGGCAGGTCCTTCTCACATACAGTCGGTACATTATCACTCAGAGTGCAGAGACACAGACAGCTCATCAGTTCCCCACTCTCCGACAGCAGAAGTATTCAGTCACTGATTTCAAATTCCAGAGACATATTTTCAATCCAACAGACAAACAGAGCAGGAGAGACAAACGCTGTTTCCATTTCACCCCAACTCAGTACCACTGACTGGTAGATATATAAATCCCAGTCCAAAATCACACCCACTATCAGATTAAAAGGCACGATCCCACAATAATGCAGCCTTAGCTACAAATTAAGTACCAGATAGACCTGACACATAGTACCCGAGTGACAGGTTCACAATGAATCCCGATTTCCTACCTCAACAATAAATTCTATACCCACCCACAACTCACGTACTATCTATGTAAATCTATGTAGAATTAATCTAGCCTGGCAAACTGTCTCAGAGAACGACAGTTACATAATGATGCACACACTCACATACAGTACCAGAGGATAGCTACAGAATAAGTTACACACTCACATACAGTACCTGAGACTGACAGAGTTAAGAATGATACTCACACTAACACACAGTACCAGAGACTGACGGATACAGAATGAATATCACACCCACATTAAGTACCAGTGTGTGACAGATACAGTATTGTTCTCACACTCACACACAGTACCAGACTGATAGATACAGAATGAGCCCTACATTCACGTACAATACCAGAGACTGACAGATACAGAATGAATCCCACACATGTACACAGTACCAAACACTGACAGGTGCCACACTCACATACCGTACCGGAGACAGTCAGATATAGAATGAATCCCACACTCGCACACTAAGGGCTGGATTTTACCAGCGCTCAGAGGGCGGGTTTGGAGGTGGGTCCGCTGACATAGCAAAGATTAACAACGGGTAGGAAACCCGCTCTCAAACCGCCTCCACGCAAGCCTCCCAGGTGTCAAGTCTGTCTTTGCAGAACTGACCCGACACCAAGTGGCGGGGGAGACAATTTAGATCATTAAATGGCTTGTTAACAGCCAATTTAATGCTATTTTGAGGCTACCTTGCAATTTTACTTGCTCCCCCACTGGTTACCCACTGCTTGAGGAACACGCCAGCTCACCCTGTCGTGAGTTGAGTCTGCTTTGATGTATCTGATAAGCTGACAGCTGCAGAAGTGGTGTAAAGGAGGCCATGTTGCAGATGGTCAGTTTCAGAGCTCAGAAACTGTTGGTTACTGCATTTGTAAGACATTTAGAGATTTCTTTAGCTTGCAAGTGTTTAGAGCCAACTGTATAATCAGTGCCACCTCATTGGAACAAAACATAGAAACATAGAAGATAGGAGCAGGAGTAGGCCATTCGGCCCCTCGAGCCTGCTCCGTCATTCAATGCGATCATGGCTGATCATCCAAATTCAGTACCTGGTCCCTGCTTTCTCCCCATACCCCTTGATCCCTTTAGCCTTAAGAAATATATCCATCTCCTTCTTGAATATATTTAATGTATTGGCCTCTACTGCCTTCTGTAGTAGAGAATTCCACAGGTTCACCACTCTCTGGGTGAAGAAATTCTTCCTCATTTCTGTCCTAAATGGCCTACCCCTTATCCTTAGACTGTGACCCCTGGTTCTGGACTCCCCGACCATTGGGAACATCCTTCCTGCATCTAGACTGTCCAGTCCTGTCAGAATTGTCTAAGTTTCAATGAGATCCCCTTTCATTCTTCTAAACTCCAGCGAGTACAAGCCCAATCGACCCAATCTCTCCTCATACGTCATTCCTGCCATCCCAGGTATCAGCCTGGTGAATTTTCGCTGAACTCCTTCCATGGCAAGAACATCCTTCCTCAGATAAGGCGACCAAAACTGCACACAATACTCAAGATGTGGTCTCACCAAGGCCCTGTACAACTGCAGCAAGATATCCTTGTTCCTGTACTCAAACCCTCTCGCTACAAAGGCCAACATACCATTTGCCGCCTTAGCCGCCTGCTGCACCTGCACGCTTACCTTCAGCAACTGGTGCACAAGGACACCCAGGTCTCGTTGCACTTCCCTTTTTCCCAATCTATTGCCATTCAGATAATAATCTGCCTTCCTGTTTTTGCCACCAAAGTGGATAACCTCACATTTATCCACATTATATTACATCTGCCATGCTTCTGCCCAATCACCCAACCTCTCCAAATCATCCTGTAGTTTCTCGGCATCCTCCTCACAGCACACATGCCCACCCAGCTTTGTGTTGTCTGCAAATTTGGAGATATTACATCTAGTTCCCTTGTCTAGATCATTTAATATATATTGTGAATAGCTGGGGTCCAAGGACCGATCCCTGTGGTACCCCACTAGTCACTGCCTGCCATTCGGAAAAAGACCCGTTTATTCCAACTCTTTGCTTTCTGTCTGCCAACCAGTTCTCTATCCAAGTCAATACCTTGCCCCCAATCCCATGCGCCTTAACGTTACACGCTAATCTTTTATGCGGGACTTTATCGAAAGCCATCTGAAAGTCCAAATACACCACATCCAGTGGTTCTCCCTTATCTATTTTACTAGTTACATCCTCAAAAAATTCCAGTAGATTAGTCAAGCACGATTTACCTTTTGTAAATCCATGTTGACTTTGTCCGATCCTGTCACTGTTTTCCAAGTGCTCTGCTATTACATCTTTTATAATGGACTCTAGCATTTTCCCCACTACGGATGTCAGGCTTACCGGTCTATAATTCCCCGTTTTCTCTCTACCGCCTTTTTTGAATAGTGGGGTAACATTAGCTACCCTCCAATCCATGGGAACTGTTCCAGAATCTATAGAATTTTGGAAGATGACCAGCAATGCATCTACTATTTCTAGGGCCACTTCCTTAAGTACCCTAGGATGTAGATTATCAGGCCCTGGGAATTTATCGGCCTTCAATCCTGTCAATTTCCCTAACACCATTTCCCTACAAATACTGATCTCATTCATTTCCTCCCTCTCATTAGACCCTATGTTGCCTGACATCTCTGGGAGGTTATTTGTGTCCTCCTTTGTGAAGACAGAACCAAAGTATGTATTTAATTGGGCTGCCATTTCTTTGTTCCCCATTATAAATTCCCCTGATTCTGACTGCAAGGGACCTAAGCTTGACTTCACCAATCTTTTTCTCTTCGCATATCTATAGAAGCTTTTACAGTCAGTTTTTATGTTCCCTGCAAGCTTACTCTCATATTCTATTTTCCCCCTCTTAATTAATCCCTTTGTCCTTCTTTGCTGAATCCTAAACAGCTCCCAATCCTCAGGTTTACTGCTTTTTCTGGCCAATTTATATGTCCTCTCCTTGGATCTTATGCTATCGCTAATTTTCCTTGTTAGCCATGGTTGAGTCACCTTTTTTGTTTTATTTTTATGCCAAACAGGGATGAACAAATTCTGTCGTTCATCCATGCGATCTTTAAATGTTTGCCATTGCCTATCCACCGTCAACCCTTTGAGTAACAGTCCCCAATCAATCCTACCCAACTTTTGCCTCATACTAACATCGTTTCCTTTATTTAAATTCAGGACCCTTGTCTCTGAGTCAACGACTTCACTCTCCATCTTAATGAAGAATTCTATCATATTATGATCGCTCCGCCCCAAGAGGCCTCGCACAACAAGATTGCTAATTTTTCCTTTCTCATTACATAATACCCAGTCTAAGATGGCCTGATCTCTGGTTGGTTCCTCGACATATTGGTCCAGGAAACCATCCCGTATACACTCCAGGAATTCCTCCTCCACAGTATTGTTACTAATTTGGTTAGCCCAATCTATATGTAGATTAAAGTCACCCATGATAACTGCTGTGCCCTTATTGCACCCGTCTCTAATTTCCCATTTAATGCCATCCCCAACCTCCGCATTACTGTTTAGGGGTCTGTATAAAACTCCCACTAATGTTTTCTGCCCCTTGGTATTTCTCAGCTCTACCCATACAGATTCCACATCATCTGAGCTAGTATCCTTCCTTACTATTGTTTTAATCTCCTCTTTAACCAGCAATGCTACCCCACCTCCTTTTCCTTTTTGCCTGTCTTTCCTGAATATTGATAGCCCTGGATGTTGAGTTCCCAGCCTTGGTCACCCTGGAGCCATGTTTCCGTAATTCCAATCATATATCCGTTTACATCTATTTGCGCAGTTAATTCATCCACCTTATTAGGAATGCTCCTCACATTAAGACACAAAGCCTTCAGGCTTGTTTTTTTTTAACACTCTTAGACCTTTTAGCATTATTATTTACTGTGGCCATGTTTGATTTTAACCCTTGATTTCTCTGACTGCCACTTTTGCTTTTCTCCTTCCTGTCTTTTGCTTCTATCCTTATTTCCCTTTCCTCTGTCTCCCTGCACAGGTTGCCAACCCCCTGCCATTTTAGTGTAGAGTGAAAGAGATTGATAGAGGGAGAGTGAGGGACAGAGTATGATAAAGGGAAAGAATGAGAAAGACAGACAGAGAGAAATAGAGAGGACAGAGAGAGGGAGATAGAGACACATAGAAATAGTGTTACTGAGTGTCAGAAAAGGAGAGAGAGAGAGAGAGGTGAAGAGACAAAGTTGGGGTGAGGGACAGAGAGAATGGGAAAGGCAGAGAAAGAGAAAGGCACACAAAGAGAAAATAAGTGGGACAGAGTGAGAGGCAGAATGTCAGAGAAGGAGAGGGCCAGACAGTGACTGAGACAGACAGAGGCACAGAGAGAGATGGACAGACACAAAGAGACAGAGACAGACAGAGAGAAAATGAGAGAGAGGGGCAGAGGGACAGAGAGTGAAAAACAGAGAGAGAGGGAGATGGAGAGGGAGACAGAAAGAGAGAAAGACACTGAGAGGGACCAAGAGAGAGGGACAGCAAGATATAGAGACAGAGAGTGAGAATGACAGAGAGTGAGACGGAGAGAGAGGGAGACACAGAGATAGACAGAATGAAAGAGATCTAGAGACAGAGAAAGAGAGAGTGGGACTGACATAGAGAGCAAAAGACAGATTCAGGGAGACAGAGAGTGGGAGAGGAACCAAGAGACCGAGGGACAAAGCGAGAGAGAGAGAGGGACAGAGAGAGAGCGAGAGAGAGAGAAAGGGACAGAGAGCGAGACAGACAGAGGGACAGAGAGAGAGAGAGAGGGACAGAGAGAGAGGGGGGCAGAGAGAGAGGGAGGGCGGGACAGAGAGAGAGAGAGAGGGACAGAGAGAGAGGGTTGTTGGCTGAGAGAGAGAGAGGGACAGAGAGAGAGAGAGAGAGGGACAGAGAGAGAGGGGTGTTGGCTGAGAGAGAGAGAGGGACAGAGAGAGAGAGAGAGAGAGAGAGAGAGGGACAGAGAGAGAGAGAGGGACAGGCAGTTAGAGAGAGGGACAGAGAGAGTGAGAGAGAGAGGGACAGAGAGAGAGTGGGACAGAGCCAGAGGGGCAAAGACAGAGAGTGAGGGACAGAGAGAGAGGGACAGAGAGAGTGGGACAGAGAGAGAGGGACAAAGAGAGAGAGGGACAGAGAGAAAGGGCCAGAGAAAGAGAAAGGGACAGAGAGAGAGAGGTGTCCTGGCGAATCGAATAACTAGGGCAGTACACAGGGCTTTAAACTAATAAAGGGAGGGTGGGAGGATTCAGGAAAGAGTAAACTTAAAAGCAGCAAGAGACATTTCAAGGCGTTAGGGCAGAGTAGAGTTTTGGGTATAAATAAGCAGAGTGGGTCAGGAAGGGACAGAGAGAGTAACAAAGGTAATAGGGCATCAGTGATAAGGTAGATTGGGAAACTGCATTAAAAGGTACAATGGTAGAGAAGCAATGGCTAGCATTTAAAGAATTAATACATAATTTACAACAAATATACATTCCTTTAAGGCACAAAAACCCCACCATGGCTAACAAGAGAAGTTAAAGATATTATTAGATGAAAGGAAGAGGCTTATAATTGATGTGGAGTATTTTAAAGCAACACTCGACACAAGGTTTTCAGATCAATAGTCAAGTTGTCTTTATTACAGCGGTGGGGAGACAATCTGCTCTGCCTTAGCCAGACTACTCCAAATTGTTACAGCAAGCCCTAAATTTTTATACATTCAAATAAGCATGGCGGCCTCATGCACAATTCATTCCCGCAAACTGATTGGATCTTGGCCCGCATGCACCTTCACGGATTGGATTACATGACCTAAGGTAAACATGTGTAAGCTGCATACTCAATTATTAGCCCAAACTGCTGAATGCTGATTAAAAGTTAACTTGGAAGTATTGTGACCCAGATAACAAAGCTCTAAGGGCAGCTGAAGTGTTGGACATCATGTCTCCACTGAGTTGTTTATAGTCTCAAAGGTCAGTTATCTTGACCACAACTTATGGATGTGGTCTTTCATGTTAGCAACTGTCTCCCTTACACCATTCTGTGAGCTGCCAGCAATGTTATTTTAACTCTTTCCCCCCTTCAATTCCCCCTTTTGGTACTTGGCCCTTGCCCAAGTTAAACCACATGTATAAGCATCGCTGTGCCTCCTGCTTCATGCGGTGATCGGTCGCTGGTTTGGGAGGCCCTGCATACCCATCATGTTTAGAGCAAACTTGTGTCTTCCAGCTCTTTCCGAATCGCTTTAGCTCTTTGTTTGGTCCGTTTCTTTTTACAAGCGTTGCACGCTGACATTTCCCATCCTATAGTCATGACGAACTGTACTATCACTTATATATGAGAAATGAAGCGGATCCATGGGTGTATGTTGACATTCATTCCCCAATCCCACAGCTTCTCATACCACGGGACTTCCTGTAGCCTTACCTCTATGTCTTTTTCTAATTCCCAGAGATTCCTTTGCAATACTATGTATTGTTTCACCACCTTGCTCAAATCTTCTTTCATTTTTGCAGCTCCTCTTGCAGGTGGGGAATTGGGGCCCCTACCAGATATTCATATTTGACCAACTCTTCCCTTAGATTATCTGTCACATTTAGTTTTATCTCCTCTCTCGAATGTACATACACCAATCTGGTGTAGCCAATTGTCACAGGGATCTTTCGCATAAAGCAGAAGTTGGGCATTGTGATTGCACATACAAGGTTACTATATTGGTACTCAGTCACTGTGGTGGCTATGCAATACTCCCCTTCTCCCCTATATCCCAAGCGGGTGTGATGGTGATCAACATGTGATAATTCCAACACACACCCCGTTGTCTTATTATAGCCGCACTCATCTTAGGGCCTTCTCCTACCGGATGTGGGCATCATCAGCGTGCCTTTCCCGTGGCATCCGTTTAGGGAGACTTCTCTCATAGTACCATTTTTCCTGATGGCATAGGTATCAATTGGATAGTATTGGAGGTATGTCTCACCCTCACTATGCCTATGTTTGTTACCTGGTACTGTGGGTATGGAGCAGTGTCTAGCCCCACCATTGGTATCAGGAGTACCACGCCTTTCATTGACGTCACTTCTGCTTTACATTTTTGTATCACCGGATATAATCTGGTCATCGCTTTGAGGGTAAAAGCATTCAGGGGGCCTGGGTTCTGGCTCAGGCCATGGAGCTGTGTTCTGTTAATCCAGTCTGGTACCTCACCTCGCTGTATCTGTGCCAGATTATGTTTCAACTGTCTGGTGATCCATTGGACACAGGCATGACACAAGCCTCGCCCTACCTCGTCTTTTGCCTGTTCCTCATCTCTATGGATTAGTTTGTTGATAATGCTAGCATGGTCCTCTATAACATTGATTCCCTCGAGTAATTTCCTTATCGTATGTTCTCCTAACTCTGATCCTTGTCGAACCAAACCAGCTTCCTTCTCTAAAATCTGTTGTATTACCCTTTGTAGTTGTTCCACGCTACTCTGGACTCCTTGTATATCTAGGGCAATAATGAATGTCTATTCCCGTGAGTATGTTGGTTCCTAAGCCCCTCTTAATCCTTTGGTGGAATGCAGCATGTCCCCTGAAACAAGTGGTCCCTGTCGCATCAGCAGCTTGGTTAATTACATTCTTTAGCATATATGCATACAATTCTCTAGTTTTGTTAAACCTCTCACAATATTCTGGCCATTGTAACATGGTTAAGTTCATTAGTACCGGTACAATTTTGTGTCTCACGTTATCATACAATTGTTCTCCCTCAGTAAATAATACTGGTCCACTTATAGATCCAGCTTTCATATCTGGACATTTTAACATCGTTGGTTTGCTCGACTCTTCTTTCTGTGTATTGGGAGTCGTGGGTGAGACTCCGAATGTTATTGTTCCATTAAAACATTGTGCTTCTTCATCGTGTACTTGTCGTGTAATGTGGGATGTCCCTTCGCTTATTTCGTGTCCCATGAGTAATCCCACCTCCATGGTGAAGTTTCCCTGTAAATTAAGCAGAAGCCTGGTCGTCACCAGATGTTAGTTTATCTCCGGTGTTTATTCCATTGTTCCTGTGGGATTTAAGATCAGATGGGTTATTGCTGTATTGTTTTAATTGGATCCAATGTTTCCATCTCCCTTTTCCCCTCATATCTATACATGCGCACGTATCGCTGGTCATGATAACCTCAAATGGTTCAGTACATCTAGGTGAGAACCCCGATCTCTCTGCTGATATTTTAACAAATACCTGCTCGCCCACCTTGGGTAGGGGCTCCAAGGCCCCCTGCTTTTGTGTATTTTTATCTCTGATATCTTGTTGTTCTTTAACTTCTTGTTTGAGCTTTCAATTGATTATCCAATATTTGTACGTATTACCTAATTTTATTTTTTAAGGGTCCTAGTCCCTCGCTACCAAATGCTACTCCTTCCGGCAGACACATTGCTTGTCCAGTCATGAGTTCATATGGTGTCAGTCCGGTCACCCTATTTGGGGTGGCTCTCAGCCTCATCAGGATGCACAGGAGGACATCCACCCATCCCAGTCCGGTTTCGGCTATGGCCTTGCTTAAAGGCTGTTTTCAGGGTTCTGTTCATTCGCTCTACCATGCCTGAGCTTTGCGGATGATAGGGGATGTGGAATTTCTGTCCTACGCCCAGTAGCTTACAAATTTCTTTCATTACCTTTCCCGTAAATTGGGTGCTTTGATCTGAATCTATTTGCAACAAGACCCCCCATCTTGGTATCATGTTGTATGCAAATATCCGGGCCACAGTCTGAGCACTACAGTCTCTGGTGGGGAATGCTTCCACCCAACCTTGTAAACTGGTCTATGATCACGAGGCAGTATTTCTTCCCTCTGCTGTTGGGTAAGGGTCCAGTAAAGTCTATCTGGAGGTTTTCCCAGGGACCTTCGGGTCGTGGCTGGTGGGCCATTTTAACCTTTATGGGCCTACCTGGGTTGTGTTGTCCACAAATGATGCAGCGTCTGCAGTATCTTGCGACTGTTTCTCCGTTCTCGGATACTACTGCCCAACCGGTGTGTGGCTCTCCATTTATATATCGGCGAGCTCTGTCTAAATAAAAGGAGTTTTCGGGATTTTCAAGGGGCGATTCTGATACGGTTCCTCTGACCTCTTCTTCGATTACTAACTGACACTCATGTGCCTCACCCTCCGATAGCATTCCCTCTGCGGGGTTGACTCTATGTTCCCTTATAATCAGGACTGATCTGTCCTTGGGTATCAATACTGCTTCCCAAGCTGCCCTCCTTCTGTCTGATACAGCCTTCATTTTGTCTGTGTTTAGCAGGTCCACCACTGTGTATTGCGTGTGTAGTATCAGCTGTCCTGATAGTGACGGGCCCTCATATCCGCACCGCCCTTGCGGCACAGTCGAGGGCCGCCACACATCTCGCCATTTCTTAGCCACGGGGGTTTGTTGGGTGGAGTAATAGGCAATTGGCCTCATGTCTCCCCCATACTCTTGGGTGACTACGGCATTATAGAACTTCCCGTCTATTCTATAGTATATATGGAATGGTTTGACTAGATTTGGCAATCCTAGTGTGGATGTCAGGGCTGCTTTCAATTTTGCGTAAGCCTCACCCTGCTCTGATTCCCATTCTATCTTGTATGAGGCGGGTCTCCCCCCTTTAACTAATTGTTGACTCGGCTCTGCTTTCCCTGCAAAGTCTGGTATAGAATTCCTGCAGCAGTTAAATAGTCGCAACACTTTCCTCACTCCCCGGACGGTCACTGGTCTTGGCATGTCTTTTATGGCTGCCTGTCATTCCTGCGGGAGTGCCTTATACCCCTGGCTAATTTCATGTCCTAGATACTTTACTTTGGACAGTCCAACCTGTGCCTTTTTGGGGTTCAGTTTAAAGCCAGCTTTCTTATGTGCCTGGAGGGTATTAATGCTCCCATGTGTCCTTTGGCGTCCTCTGATGCAATCATTATGTCATCGACATATTGGAGTAGGGCACTCTGGTACTTTGATAGATCTAACTCGCCTAAGGCTTGACTCAATACACGGTGGAATATGTTTAGACTATTGTAGAACCCCTGCGGGACCCTGGTCCATGTATACTGTCTATCCCCGACAGTAAAGGCGAATTTCCCTTGTGATTCCTCTGCCAAAGGTATGAACCAGAACCCGTTCGCTATATCCAACTCTGTAAATACCTTAAAGTTTGGTTTCAGACCATTAAATATTGTAGAGGGACTTGCCACTATCGGATGTTCTCGTGGAGTTATCTTATTCAATGCGGTCCACACAAATTTACACCAACCAGAATTTCACCATAGCCACAATAAAAGTCTGGTTTTAATAGGTTAATTAACCTCATAACTACAATTTAATCCAGTTCAATTTCTTAAACTAAACAATATCACTTGAAAAAAAAGGAAGACGCCATAGCCACATTAACAAAGAAACAATCACCCATGCCTTGTAAACATCCAAATTCATTTTCTTCCAGGCACATTGGCAACTGTAACTTCAAGGCTGGAGCTTATCTTTTGTAAAACAATTAACAAACTTAAAACAGCACACGCTTGTCCCTCATTCAAGACAAGTCTTCAGATGGTTAAACAGCTTTTAGCTCTCTGTACAAAAGAGTGGGTGGAACTAAAACAAACACAACAGACACTTTGTTTCAAAGACAGAAAACTTCCACACTTCTATCACACGCTTTCACACAAACTGAGATTCCAGCATTCCTTTTAAGATTACTTCCAGTCAGCAAATCCTGCATTTTACTTGTTTTGGACAGAAACTGATAGCATTGATATAGTAATCTGGGATGTTATGATTAAGGTTATCCACCAGGTGGTGCTGTAGCCAATGCTGCTGCTAAGGTCAGGGGTTGCTTCCTGTTAAGGTCAGGGGTTAGCTTCCTGCTAAGGTCAGCAAAGGTGCAATGCCTGGAAGCAGGCCTGCCTGGCTGTCTCGCAGTCATTCAATAAAGTACTCATCTTAATCCTCATACCTCGCCTCTTCGAGTTCCTTGTCTCACTGCATGGATTTATCACATTTGGCGACAAGGTAAAACAGGACCCTGAATAAGAGAAGTCTGCCAGGACGTTTAAACAACAAAATCACGAGCTGCAGTTAGCTACCAGTTGCAAGAGAGCATAGCTGCCATGGTAGGAACGGTCTCAGCTTTTGATATTCAAGCACAAACTTGGGAGGAATACTGTGAAGTATTGGGTTACTTTTTCGAAGCAAATGAAATAAATGATGCCGGAAAAAGGAAAGCCATTCTGCTTAGTTCAGTGGGAAGCTAAACCTACAGTTTGACGAAGAACCTGCTCAGTCCTGAAAAGCCTGGAGACAAATCATTTGTTGAATTAGTGGCTGTGCTAAAAGAACATTTCAACCCTAAGCCTAGTGAGATTGTACAGCGGTTCAAGTTTAATTCAAGGAACAGGAAAGAGGAAGAGAGTGTAATGGACTATGTAGCGGTGTTGTGTAAATTGACACAAGATTGCAATTATGGGAACAACCTGAAGGAAATGCTGAGAGATAGGCTAGTTTGCGGAATAATGGACGACCGAATGCAGCGCAGATTATTATCCGAGACTGGGCTTACTTATGAAAAAGCATTGGAACTTGCTCAAGCCATAGAGACAGCGAACCGAGATGTAAAAGAAATACAGGGTTCAGACAGGGCTAATGCTACGCAAGTTGCAGGTCAGGTTGTTGTGCAGAAGTTGAATATGTGTCAGAAACCACAATGTGAGCATGTGAAGGCATGTTATAGATACAAGGGCGATCACCTGGCGAGTGAATGCCGGTTTCTGGAGGAAAAGTGCTACAAGTGTGGGAAACAAGGACACATAAAACGAGCTTGCAGGGCGAAATCACCGGTGGAGGAATCCAAACCAAAAGGGGGAGGACAGCAAAACCAAGGGAGAGAAGTGAAAAAACATGGAGCACACCACATCAGTGGGGAAGCTGAGGAAGAAGAGGACATGCTCATAATGTATGGCATGTTAGAGAACATTCCAAAACTGGCTCCTATCACATTGCAACTGACAGTAAATGACCCCGTAAGGTGTCCAAACTAGAGCAGTATCATATTCCCAAAACAGAGGATCTCTTTGCAAACCTGGCTGGAGGAAAGAAATTCACAAAGTTGGATATGAGTCATGCCTACTTGCAGATTACACTGGATGACGAATCAAAGAAGTATGTCACCATAAATACACACAAGGGCTTGTTTACATATAACCGCTTACCGTTTGGTGTCTCATCTAGTCCAGCTATCTTCCAGAGGACAATCAAAGGTGTACTGCAAAGGATTCCACATGTTTCCATCTATCTGGATGACATTCTGGTGACGGGAAGAACCGACCAGGAGCATCTGAGCACTCTGAGAGAGGTACTACAGAGATTGGAGAGGGCAGGGTTCAACACTATCGTCCCCAACAAGCTGGCCACCAAACTCCAAACTCTTGGCCTGAACACTTCCCTCTGCAACTGGACCCTGGACTTCCTAACAAACAGACCCCAGTCTGTCATATTAGGTAACCACACCTCCCCCCCCCGACCCTGAACACGGGGGCCCCACAAGGATGTGTGCTGAGCCCCCTCCTCTACTCCCTCTTCACCCACGACTGTGTGGCTGTTCATGGTTCCAACACCATCATCGAGTTTGCGGATGATACCACGATAGTAGGCCAGATCACCAACAACGATGAGTCAGCCTACAGGGAGGAGGTCCAGCATCTCATGAAGTGGTGCGCCGATAACAACCTGGCCCGTAACATCAAGAAAACCAAAGAAATCATTGTGGACTTCAGGAAGTCTAAAAGTGGAAGTCACACCCCCATCCACATCAATGGGGCTGTGGTGGAAAGGGTGGACAGCTTTAAGGTCCTCGGAGTCCACATCACGGAAGACCTCTCCTGGTCCCTCAATACCTCCTCTCTGGTGAAGAAGACCCAGTAGCGCCTATATTTCCTAAGGAGGCTGAAGGGATGTAACCTGTCACCCCTGATCCTCTCTAACTTTTACCGCTGCACAATAGAGAGCATCCTGACAAACTGTATCACAGTATGGTATGGCAGCTGTAGCTACTATGACCGGAAAGCCCTGCAGCGGGTAGTCAAAACTGCCCAACGCATTACCGGCACCCGGCTACCGACCATAGAGCACATATACCAGAAACGCTGTTTACGGAGGTCATGGTCCATCATCAAAGACCCTACCCACCCCAGCCACAGTCTGTTCGCCCTCCTGCCATCTGGGAGACGCTACAGATGTATTCGCACCCGTGCGACCAGATTTAGGAACAGCTTCTTTCTCAGGGCTGTCATCCTACTGAACTCCACAAATAAACTCTAAAGCCTGCACATCTGCCAACGCACTTTATTATGGTTATGTTTATGTTAATGTATTACAAGCCAAATGTATGTCGAATGTCTAAATGTCTTAATCTAAATGTACACTCTCGGGAGCCGCAAGCCTACATTTCGTTGTACTGCACTTGTGCACTAACAATGACAATAATAGTTGATTTGATTTGATTTTGATTTGATTTGAGCTCAAGAGGAGTAAGTGCACTTTCCAGGGGAATGAGGCAGTGTTCCTGGGACACAGAGTGGACGCCACCGGGCTCCATCCACTCAAGGAGAAGGTGAAAGCACTGCAGGACGCCCCTGCTCCTACAAATGTGGCTGAGTGAAAAGCTTACCTGGGACTGCTGAACTATTATAACAGGTTTTTACCAAACTTGTCAACTGTGTTAGCACCTCTTCACAAACTACTGCACAAGGAGACACAGTGGCAGTAGGGAGAGGAGCAGGGGGTTTCATTTGAACAGTCCAAGAAACTGATGCTGTCATCGGATGTGCTGGTTCACTACAATGCAGAGAAAGACATCATTCTCTCTTGTGATGCTTCACCTTACGGGGTGGGGGCAGTTCTTTCACACTGCATGGAAGATGGAACTGAAAGACCAATAGGGTTTATGTCCCGAACTCTAACACCAGCGGAAAAAAACTATTCCCAGTGAGACAAAGAGGGGTTAGCAGTAATGTTTGGGTTACAGAGGTTCCACGAGTACATATATGGCAGGAAGTTCACCATATGCACCAATCATAAACCTCTTATCTCTCTTTTCAATGAAATGAAAGCAGTTTCACAGATGGTGTCACCCTGGATCCAGAGGTGGGCCGTGACGTTGAGGGCATATGAGTATGTCATCGTCTACAAGGCGGGCAAGTACCATGGGAACGCAGATGCCTTGAGCTGTCTTCCACTGCCAGGCACACCTATCCGTGCAGCTCCAGAGGACAGAGTGTTGATGTTGGAGAACACTGACACAGCACTTGTGACTGCAGAGCAAGTAAGAACATGGACAGGTAAAGATCCAGTACTGTCTAGAGTTCGAGAATATGTGGTTTGGGGATGGCCACAGCATCCGGAAGGGGCTGACTTCACACCCTACAGTGTCAGGAAAACAGAGCTGAGTGTGCAGGATGGTTGCGTGTTGTAGGGAGCATGAGTGATTATTCCACAGCCAGCACGACAGTCTATCCTAGAGCAACTACATCAGTGTCATCCTGGGGTCTCGCGTATGAAAGCCTTGGCTAGGAGCTACTTGTGGTGGCCAAAGCTAGATGAGGAGATAGAAAATCTAGTCAAGACATGCAGCACTTGTCAGGAACACCGGAAGGCACCAGCAGCGGCTCCTCTCCACCCCTGGGAGTGGCCGGATAAACCATGGAGAAGATTGCACTTAGATTATGCCGGTCCATTCATGGGGAAGATGTTCCTCATAATCATTGATGCACATTCCAAATGGATGGATGTTTATCCTGTAAATTCTGCTTCCGCCACCACTACTAAAAACTGCCTGTGTTGGAGCTTCAGTAATCAAGGGCTACCGGAGATCGTAGTAAGTGACAATGCCACTTGTGTTGTGAGTACAGAGACAAAAGAGTTCTTGAGAAAAAATGGCATAAGTGCAGGTGACCTCGGCCCCATATCATCCGTCCTCAAATGGGCTTGCGGAGCGAGCCGTACAAACATTTAAAGAGATGATGAAAAAAAGTGCAGAAGGGAGTTTAGCAGCCAAAGCGTCACGGGTTCTGTTCAGCTACAGAATAACACCTCAATCCACCACAGGACTCTCTCCTGCTGAGAAGTTATTAGGTCGTAGACTACGCTCCACTCTTGACCTTGTCCACCCAGACCTAAAAAGGAAAATGGAAAACAGAAAAAACAAACAAAAAGAGAACCATGACAAAAGAACAAAGAGCCAAAGTTTTGGAGAAGGAGATGCGGTCCTTACCAGGAATTTCAGTTATGGACCCAAGTGGATTCCTGGCTTCATAGACTCAATGACCGGTCCCGTATCATACAAGGTCATGTTGGGTGATGGTAGGGTAGTACGCAGACATGCAGATCAGATACTTACCAGACAAGGGGAAATTGAAATGAAGGTTCCAGATGCAATGGCTGAGGACAGGGTTGCCCCCAGTTATCCAAGTGCATCTGTGGTGCCACCACCAGGGACAGAGACAATTACACAGGAACCCATTCATCAAGAGGAAACCATCGTTGCAGAGTCAGATACTCCGAGCACTGCTCAGGGGCAGCTGGTGGCTTCACCACAAACAAGCAGGGACTTTACTTTCAGAAGTTCACAAAGGCCTCGCAAGCCACCAGAGAGATTGATACTGACCTGTTAGATTCGTCAAGTATGGAACATGGTGAATGGAGACTTCTTATGTGACCCTTAGGAATGGTTGTTTGTTAAGAAATTCATACTGAAATCTTAAGGGAGGAGGGATATAGTAATCTGGGATGTTATGATTAAGGTTATCCACCAGGTGGTGCTGTAGCCAATGCTGCTGCTAAGGTCAGGGGTTGCTTCCTGTTAAGGTCAGGGGTTAGCTTCCTGCTAAGGTCAGCAAAGGTGCAATGCCTGGAAGCAGGCCTGCCTGGTTGTCTCGCAGTCGTTCAATAAAGTACTTATCTTAATCCTCATACCTCGCCTCGTCGAGTTCCTTGTCTCACTACATGGATTTATCACAATTTATGTCGATAAAACTTTTAAGTTTCCCTCTACCATTAGCCATTTTGGTTTTTGGTCCATATTCGAGTACGTCTACTCAACTTATAATATGCGCGAGCCACTAAAATGATGGCCTTTTCTTCCTTTCATTTTGGTTTCTTTGGCCCACCATTCTCTTTTTTTGGCTGGTGGATCATTCAGTTCCCAATCGTTTTTAACCATTTTGTCAATTAATCTTTTATTTTTGTCCGCTAAATAGTGTGTCAAAGACCTCTCCGGTCCCCACTCGAGTTTTTCACTTCCCATGGTTAATTGTTGTCAGCGGTACATCCCTTACTTTACTCTCGCAGAGTGAGACCGTACTTGCAACAATTTTGTTCGGGTAATTTGCTGTCAGAGATATGCTTAAACTTTCTGCACTACTTGCAACTCATACCGCGCCTATTTTTCTTGTTCGGGTTGTTTGTTGTCAGAGGTATGCTTATACTTTACATCAAAGTTAACACACTACTTGCAAATCATACCACGCCTATTATTCCCAGCGTTGCGCCCGAACCCCGACGCCACTTGACTGATTGATTCAAACCTTTTAGTTCTTTGATTCCAACAGGGGTGGTGGACACGAGACGGTGTTGCCTTGCCCTAACTGTATGTGGTAATTAAAAAGTTGTAAGGGGTTTTAGATCGCATAGGTTTCTCTCTCTAGAGGCCTCTCTCTCTTGCACAGTAAAACCTTGAGTGGTTTGACCCACTCGCCCCTTAGATTCTATACTCTGGACTTTGGGGCAGGAACTACAATGTAGAGAAAACTCTTATAGACCAAGTTTCATGAAACGAAATGAAATTTTATTGCAAATGGAAACACAAATCAAATGCAAGCAAATAAGAGAGTACCTGGGAGGGAAAAACACAAACAAATCATAACGACACAATACAAACTAAGGCAAATACAGGCATATTATACTCTACAAAAATCATCATGAAATAGGGAAACACACGGAATATCGAGGGATAACAACGCATGTTAATTATACCCTTAAATATCCACCCCCTTAAACCTATCTAGATCTGATTATGGAGGGCCAGAAACATGCTCACCAATCCAACTAGGAAGTGCAAGGTTTTGAACCAGTCTGTGTTTGGTCCTTTCAGGCATCCCGTCTCCACGTGGATCATAGAGCCCCAGCGAGCTGTGCCTCACCTCTCTCCTGAGGTGGGGGTCGGGGGCGGCTGGACACCAGCTGGCCTGGATGTCGGCGGGGTCGGGGATCATCGGCTCGAACCCGGTCAGGTTCTTTCTGTAGTTTTATTTTGTCTCTTCACCCGAGCCTGGAGAGAGGGCCTCTCGTTTTCGTCAACGGCCCGGGGTTGGTCGATGATCTCCCGATGTTTGACCCCGGGGCGGGACGCCGGCTCGAACGGTCTTCTTGATGGCAGTTTGGTCTTCTTCTCCTTCCTATCCGTCGATGGAGAGGAGTCCCACTGATCTTCTCCCGAAGCGACTCCTCTTTACCCAGCTCAAAAGCTGGGCAGGCCTGCAAGCTGGCAAACTGATGAGCGTGTCTCCTGTGTCTCCTTCTCCCCGTTCATTTTTGTTCGCCTTTGTTCTACCCGTGTGTTCTCCCAATTATACTTCTTTTCCAGAAGCCCTTATCTCGCGCCAAATCAGGTTAGTCTTTGTTTAACTTTTGGTGGGCTTGTTGCACAACGGGGTAGTTATTATATTTTAAACTGTTCTTGGATGGCCGATAACGGCCCATCTCTGGTCTGGAGTGACCTTCATTGTTTTTAATGTCCTGGTGATGTCCTTAATGGGCCCTTGATGCCCTTCCCATGAATATGAAACTGTTCCCTTTTGTCTGGGTCAACATTTAGATGGGCTTTATCTACAGGCCAATCTTGACTGAATCTGCATCCAATCTATATGTATATGTGGGTGTCTGGTTTCGTTCTCTCAGAAACGGCTTCCAGAACTTACTTTGGGCTGAATCCACAAAGCTGTCTGAGGATTTGCAGGAACCATTTTAAAGTGTCCCAATAAGTTGATCACGGGGTATGGTGGCCATTTTGAATGCCCCTTTTTCTGGGCTTCTTTTAAAATAGTCTTTAAAATCATGGCCTCTTCTGCCATTTGACCCTTTATAATATAAAGTACAATTTTGCAAATCCTACACTCCCCCCTGATGATACTGTAACTTGCTTGAAGTATCATAATTCTGGGTGAGCAAAATTTTCTGACTTCCCATAATCTAACCATCCCCAGTATTTACCTATCTATGACCCCACGACACGTGCATTTCCCATTTCAGAAAAACTTCGTGTACCTTAAGCATCTATAGATGGCAATACCTTGGAGTTAAAAATCTAACAACTTACTTCCAGGTGTGGAGGGGGGCCTTATACCCCTACATCACCTGGTGCATTCACACTATCTTTTAATAATAACAACACATCTAATAAACTTCAATAAGAAAAAATAAAGTACAAAAATTAAAATGCACATGAATACATGTCAAAAATAATACATGGTGTGGAGATGCCAGTGTTGGACTGGGGTGGACAAATGTAAGAAATCACACAACACCAGGTTATAGTCCAACAGCTTTATTTGAAATCACAAGCTTTCGGAGCGCTGCTCCTTCATCAGGTGAAGTGGAGAGATGCATAAAAACACAGCTTATATAGTCAGAGAATAATGTCAGATGTTTACAGGTAATCTTTCTAACTGCCATTTATCACACCTCGGCAGAGAGATAATCACAGCAATCAAAGGTGTAAATGGTGTCCAAACAGGTAAGCATTCTCCAAGGCGGCCTTCGAGACACACGACAACGCAAAATCATCGAGCAGAAACTGATAGCCAAGTTCCGCACCCATGAGGATGGCCTCAACCGGGATCTTGGGTTCATGTCATGCTACATGCAACCCCACCTGATGTAGGGTCATCCAGGCTCGAGTCGTCCTTGGCTTGTTCTCTCCACACAGATGCGGCCGGATCTGCTGTGATTTCCAGCAAAAAAATATGTTTTTTGTCCGTTTTTTTGTTTTTCATACAGATCCCAGCATCTGCAACATTTGACCCCTTGTGACCCCACCTCATTGTTCTTTGATGTAATGTTTTCCTGACTGACCTGTTTGGACACCATTTACACCTTTGATTGCTGTGATTATCTCTCTGCCGAGGTGTGATAAATGGCAGTTAGAAAGATTACCTGTAAACATCTGCCATTATTCTCTGACTATATAAGCTGTGTTTTTATGCATCTCTCCACTTCACCTGACGAAGGAGCAGTGCTCCGAAAGCTTGTGATTTCAAATAAAGCTGTTGGACTATAACTTGGTGTTGTGTGATTTCTTACAAAAATAATACAGAGGAGGGAGGGGAAACTTTAACTTTATACACAGCAGCAAAAATCTAAACGGGTGTCTCTTATTCTACCCGCACATAATGCTACCTCCATTCCCCTCTATTCTGGTACTTTTGCGAATGTTTGACCTTTTTACAGTATACAAACAGTAAATAAACTACAATGATAACCTGACACACTACAAGAATGTGGGAGGCTATCCTAATCCACGAAGGGACTTCTATATTAGTGAACAGGTCCCACCACGGTGGGGTCACTATATCCAATATGTTTGCCCCATCTCTAAAGTCTTCTGCTCCAGTGTATAGAAATGTTTCTGTGAAACAACAACGGCTTTTAATATTTTGGTGAGGTGTTCAGGGAGAGGGGGAATGATATATCCAAAATGTGCAACGAATCGCTACAGATCGGTGAAATTCTCTTTAACAGTGATGTGAACAGTGGAAGGTTCAGGAATGGGGACAATTCGCTCTTGGGCCACTTGAACCTCTGCCCTGGGCTTGAAACAGAAGCTGCTGTCATTAACCGGACACCAACTGTGCTGTCCATGTTGGTAGTGGGGCGCTGCAGTGGTGACACAGTATGTCCCACCTCCTATATTTGCCACCTGCGGGGGCACATGGCCTTGTGCCATTGCCTCCATGGTGCAATTTATAGGCTTCGCACCAGCAGTTCTGAGCCCGCACTGTGGTTTTGAATGGGCATTCAAGTGCTGGGGATACAGGATGATGTGTGCTCCCCGGCTCCGGCACCCCGAGAGGTCGGTACCCATCATTGCATGCTCCCATCGAATGATGTAAAGTGGGACCCCTGTGTAGCGAATGTGCGCACCCCCCTGAATGACTCCAATGTTCTCCACCCTGTATACCGGGGCGGGTTTAGCTGTCTTTCCCATCACCGGCATTCTTACCACTATACCCATAATGGTGTGATTAGACCGTCCACAATCCACTGGGACTGGGTAGGCCTCTGAAGCTAGTCTGAGCTGGCACGGACTCAATGCATTCTCAAAAGGGTGGAGGGCTGTGAGGTGCTTGTTGCTGCTCCAGGAGGGGACTAAACCTTGTTTCAAATCCTCCAGGTTACTGCAGCCCTCGCCCAGTAACCACGCCCCATATAGCACTCAAGCTTCGTTCTGCGCAGCCTGATCGGACGCGTTCCGATCCTCCCTAATGAGAGCATTTACCGTTTTGGCGTGTTTCTCCAGCTCAGCTATTATCTCTTTTAAGTGTAGTGTCATGGCCTGGTCCTCATGTAACTCAGAACCCACTACCTTATTCTCGTTAGTCAGTATCTTTCTTAACTGTGTTTTCAAACCATTGATCTGGGTTTGCAGCTCCACATCATCCAGTGTGTTGATGACGGAAGTTCCTGTATTAAAAGCTGTGAAAATATCATTTACTGCACCCCTTCTTTGCCTCCCTATCCTGTCCAAGGCCTCATGTGGTGTGGTGTACAATTCGGCTCTGTCGATATCGGCAAAGTCGAATTCGTAAAACTGTTTAAACATGTTTGTTAACAGGACCTGAGGACCTTGGGGCACCACTCTGGCAACCGCACCTCGGTGAGGTTTAAAATCACCAAAGCCACCGCGTAGTGCACCCCTTGGTACAGCACCTGACCTGTGGGTACCAGTACCAATCCATTCCCGGCTCCCTTTGTTGTGGTGGGGCACCCTTCCTTGAGGGCTTTAGCTACCGGAATTGTGGGCAGGGGCTTGCGGGGTCGGGTGATGAGCTCAGTGGCGTTTACTGGGATCTGAGAGTATGGGACTCCGCACGCCCATGTGCTGACGTCCCACCTCATTCCTTGTCCAGCATCCTGCCACTGCCTTTGGAAAAAGATGGAGACGCCTGTGGGGCAAGCGCGTTCTGAACCCCACATACAGATGTAGATCCCCTCATCTGGTTCCCACCATTTGTCCCAACAGACACTCAACCCCCCATGAGTCCCTGTAATAGTCCGATGGGTGTTGTTACCCAGTCTTTCCCATTCTACCGTGGAATTCTTCATGGTCTTACTCAGCTTCCTGAGCCACCACCAGCGGCTCAAAGGTACATGTCCCAGACAGTTCAAACAAATCCTTCTTCCCACGGTGACGCTGATCCTTGGTGCGATGATCCTCACCCTGGGGCACATCAGAGACGTTTCTCTGTATGCGAACCCCGTCTGGCTGGAGTATTCAGTAGAGTTCGACCCCAGCCAGCCTGGCCATCTCCCCTCATGGAAGTAGACAGCAGTCTCTTCAGCGTCCCGTGGGCCGGTTCCATCAGTCGCGATGGGGCCTCTGCTGCCAGAGCACCCATAGATGGTGGAGTCCTTAGTGCGGCCCCGATAGGCCTAGCTCCATCCGATCAACATGAATGCGACAAGGATCCCTCTCATCTTTCTCCTGATTCCTGCAACAAAGTAAACAATGCCGCCATGCTCCTGAGAGATTCTGGCTTAGGTGAAGGCATGATCGGATCTTTCGACCTTGATCCAAATAGCACACATACTGAGCAGATTCCCAAACTACTTCTAACTCTTTATCATTTTAATATTTACACAACTTAAAACTTAAAACTTAAACCTAACTTATGTACAGCGCCGCCCGTCCCCGGGCGGCTTGCCTAATCCCTGATTGGACTGCAGCTCACCGCTCCCTGCGGTGGGGCTGCAGTGGCCTGTGGCTTGGGTTCCCCACAGCCTTTTGCTGCCGATCGGGGACTGCATTTTGTCAGGGATTTCTCAAGTCGGCGTTTGCTGAGAACGGGGGACTCGGGCCAAGGTTTTACCGGCTGAGGCGTTCGAGTCGACCTGCGAAGAGGTACTTTGGGCATGGCTCCCTTAGCGAGCGGACCTTCGGTTGGGACTTTAGCTCTCACAGCCCATGGCACCTCCACGGCTGCCAGCTTTGGCTCCCTTCCTTCAGGCTCTGCCCCTTTGGGATTTGGGCAGGCTCCTTTAGCAAGTGGACCTTCGGGTGGTGTAATGATCAATAACATGTCATTCTATAGTGGACACTAGGTGGAGCCGTAGAGCTGTGTAGAGCTGTATATAAGACTACACTACCCAGCTGTATATATATTAAGACTATATTACCCATGAGGCACTAGGCTACCCACAAGGCAGCAGTCAAGATGGAAGCCTCTACAGATACTGTACCAGTCCACGTGTGCTCAATAAAAGTGTCTAGCAAAAGCTAGCTGTGTTCATAATAAGAATGTTTATTTATTAATGAACATAAGATGGTACCAGGGTGGTGAAGATCTGCTGAAAATTGTGAAAAGCGACATGGAGAATTTGAAGCCACCAGAGCGTTTGAATCTCGAGGGAAACATCGACTACAATTGGCAGACTCTTAAACAACAATTCGAACTCTACATTGCAGCCATCGGATTCGGTACGAAGCCAGACGCAAGGAAGATAGCGTTGCTGCTTACGGTTGCAGGTCCACAGGCGATAGAGGTATTTAGTACATTTGTATTTAATCCAGTGGAGAACAGAGAAAAATTAGAAGATGTGCTAAAAAAATTTGATGCACATTGCTCTCCCAAAAAGAATGAGACCTATGAAAGATACATCTTCTGTTCTCGGACACAGCAGCAAAATGAGACTTTTGATAGCTTTATAACTGATCTGAAACTGAAAGCACAGACATGTAATTTCTCTGAGCTCAAAGCATCCATGATTCGTGACCAGATTGTGTTTGGTATTTATGATAAAAAAGTCAGGGAACGTCTGTTGAGAGAAACCGAATTAAATTTGGAAAATGCGGTGAAAATATGCCAAGCCAGCGAGCTAGCTCGAAAGCACGCGAAGACTTTCAGTGAAATCAATAATGATGCGATTGTAATGAGTGATAATGCTGCTGTCGGTGCTGTGTCCTATAAGGGGAAGAAACATGGGCAGAACAGAAATGAAAAGCAATCGGAGGATGAAATTTTTAATTGTAAACGCTGTGGTTACAAACACCAGTTAAGACAATGCCCAGCGTTTGGAAAAATGTGCACAAAGTGTAATGGAAAGAATCACTTTGCCAAACAATGCTTTTCAAAAGTACAAACTAAGAAAGGGCAACGAGTTAATGTAATTGAGGACACTGATTTAAGTGAGACATTTTTTGTAGGAATGGTGTCATGTGACAATATCAAAAAGGATACAGAAAATGTACAGCCCTCTGAAATGGACAATGCTGAACATAAAGTTAATGCAGTAAAAGAGGACAAATGGATGATCCCACTGCAGGTAAATGGAGCATTAGTTACCTTGAAACTAGACACTGGGGCAAAAGCAAACTTAATCAGTATGAGTGACATTAACAATATGAAAGAAAAGCCCAAAATACAGAAAAAGTCAGTACTACTGAAGGACTATAATGGACAGAAAATAGATAGCTTAGGTGTATGCAGACTTAAAGTGACAGTCAAAGACAAAGTGCATCATCTCATGTTTTCTGTTGTGGCTGAAAGGCTTGACTCACTACTGGGTGACAAAGCTTGTGAGGACTTAGAACTGGTCAAAAGAGTCTACCGTATAAACTGTGCCATAAGCAGACCAGATGACTCGATGGATTCTGCAGTGAATAATTTCCAGGATGTGTTCAAAGGATTTGGAGTTCTACCATTCACTTACAAGATCCAGCTAAAGCAGAATGCTCAGCCAGTGGTACATGCTCCATGAAGAGTTCCAGCACCCCTGCGTGACCGGCTCAAGAATGAACTGGACAGAATGACCACACTAGGAGTCATCAGGAAAGTCGAAGAGCCAACAGACTGGGTTAACTCCATGGTATGTGTAAAGAAAAAGAACAATGATCTAAGAATATGCATGGATCCAAAGGACTTAAATGCAAACATAAAACGTGAACACTACCAGATTCTCAAGCGAGAAGAAATCACCAGTGAAATGTCAGGTGCCAGATACTTTACAAAGCTCGATGCCTCACAAGGATTTTGGCAACTAAAACTGGATGAAGAGAGCACCAAATACTGTACCTTCAACACACCATTTGGCAGGTATTGTTTCCTCAGAATGCCTTTCGGGATAATATCTGCATCTGAAATCTTTCATAGAGCGATGGAATACATAATTGAAGGTCTGGAAGGAGTTCGGGTCTATGTTGATGACATCATCATCTGGGGCTCCACACTGAAAGAACACAATGAGAGACTGACTAAAGTGCTACAGAGCATACGCCAGAATGGACTGAAGCTCAACAAAGCCAAGTGTCAGTTTGGCGTCCAGGAAGTCACTTTCCTAGGAGATAATCTATCTGGTAAAGGAATAGAGCCAGATATGGAAAAAGTAAATGCCATACTCAAAATGCCCCGACCCACTGACAAAAAAGGAGTGCTACGCATCATGGGGATGATAAACTTCATTGGAAAGTTCATTCCTAACTTGTCAGCCAAGACAGCCTGTCTGCGAGACCTGCTACATAAAACAAATGAGTTCGCATGGACAGAAAGACATGAACAAGAGTGGATAAACCTCAAAACAGTGCTGACAACCACACCTGTACTCACCTTCTTTGACCCAACAAAAAGAATCAACGTGTCAACAGATGCATCAAAAGATGGCCTAGGTGCGGTCTTGCTACAAGCAGAGGGTGAAGATTGGAAGCCTGTTGCCTATGCCTCCAGGTCTATGACTGATACTGAGTGTCGATACGCCCAGATTGAAAAGGAATGTCTAGGCTTGGTAGTTGGACTAGAAAAGTTTCATGGCTACATATATGGACTTCCCACCTTTACAGTTAAGACAGACCACAGCCCTCTGGTTGCCATCATAAAAAAAAACCTGAATGAGATGTCTCCAAGGATTCAACGACTCATGATGAAGCTGCAAAGATATGACTTTGAACTGATCTACACACCAGGCAAATACATAGTGTTAGCAGATGCACTATCCCGAGCACCCACAATGAGTCATGTGAGCTCTACTGAAGAAGACGTGGATGTTCATGTGAGTATGCTCACTGCTGCGCTGCCCATGTCAGACACAAAATCAAAGCAAATAGCAGAAGAAACAGTAAAAGATACAGTATTACAAACAGTAATAGAGAACATTCATCATGGTTGGCCAAAAGGTTCCTGTCCAAAATATTTTCACATAAGGTCAGAATTGAGTGTCGCAAGTGGACTATTACTAAAACAGAACAGAATAGTCATTCCACAGGCTCTACGTCAAGACATGCTCAAAAGGATTCATGAGGGACACCTCGGAATTGAAAAATGCAAAAGGAGAGCAAGAGACACTGTTTATTGGCCTGGCATAAATAAGGACATTGAGAACATGATAGGCAAATGTGAGACATGTCAGAAACACCAAAACAAACAAGCAAAGGAACCAATGATAGTAGCTGACATACCAACAGCAGCATGGCAAAAGGTTGGTATGGACCTTTTTATTTAAATGGTAAAGACTATCTAATAGTGATTGACTACTATTCTAACTATCCTGGGATGGCGCTGCTCTCAAGCACCACAGCAAGCAGTGTCATAATGCATGTGAAATCCATCTTCGCCAGACATGGAATTCCCAGGATTGCCGTTAACGACAATGGTCCGTGCTTCAACTGTAAGGAGTGGCAACAGTTTGCAACACATTATGACTTTCAGCACATCACATCCAGTCCTTTGTATGCTCAGTCAAATGGTAAGGCAGAGAAAGGTGTTCAAGTTCTCAAGCAGCTACTGAAGAAAGCAAAAGAAAGCAAGTCTGATCCTTATCTCACCCTGCTGGGCTACCGAGCCTCTAGAGTGGTTAGCACTGTTGCCTCACAGCGCCAGAGACCCGGGTTCGAATCCGGCCTCGGGCGACTGTCTGTGTGGAGTTTGCACATTCTCCCCGTGTTTGCGTGGGTTTTCTCCGGGTGCTCCGGTTTCCTCCCACAGTCCAAAGATGTGCGGGTTAGGTTGATTGGCTATGATAAATTGACCCTTAGTGTTAGGGGGATTAAATACGTGGGGTTACAGGGATAGGGTGGGATATGTGTTGGTGTAGGGGTTACGGGGATCGGGTGGGATATGTGTCAGTGCAGGCTCGATGGGCCGAAATGGCCTCTATCTGCACTGTGGGGTTTCTGTGATTCTGTGATTCTGTGATTCTTCACCTGCTGAACTGCTAATGGGTCGCAAGTTGCGCACCACACTACCCTGCTGTGCAAAAGAACAGCAAAGTGAGGAACTGAGACAGAGACTTCAACTGTTAAAGCTGAAACAGAAATCTTACTATGACAAGTCATCCAAAACTCTAAAACCATTGACAAGAGATGATGTTGTCAGGATTGAGGATCCAGATGCATGGAACAGGAAAGCTACAGTTCTTGAGGAAGTAGGACCAAGGTCATACACTGTTAGAACTGAGGAAGGACAGATTCTCAGGAGGAACCGCCGTTCCCTCCTAAAAACACAAGAGACTATCCAAGACCAGATTGATGACAATGCCGCAACTGCATCTTGTCATTCACCGCCAGAACAATCTCATGAAGACACATCAGGCTTACCTGTGTTGAGAAGATCCACACGTGAAGTAAAAGAGCCTGATAGACTTAATCGTTGAGTACAATGTAAAGCTTTGAAAATGTGTTGACTGTTTTGAAAATGTTTATGTTTATAGAGCACTAACAAAAGTGTTCCTGATATTATCTTTATTGTTTTCTTGAAAGTTGATTGATATTGATTTTGTTAAACCTCAAAGAAAGGGGGATGTAATAATCAATAACATGTCATTCTATAGTGGGCACTAGGTGGAGCCGTAGAGCTGTGTAGAGCTGTATATAAGACTACATTACCCAGCTGTATATATATTAAGACTATATTACCCATGAGGCACTAGGCTACCCACAAGGCAGCAGTCAAGATGGAAGCCTCTACAGATACTGTACCTACCCACATGGGCTCAATAAAAGTGTCTAGCAAAAGCTAGCTGTGTTCATAATAAGAATGTCTATTTATTAATGAACATAAGAGGTGGGACTTCAGCGTTCACAGCCCGTGGCTCTTCCATGACTGTGGGCTTTGGCTCCCTCCCCTCAGGCTCCACCCCTTCGGGAATTGGGCCTGTGGCAGATGGCTCCTCCTCACCTGTCCCTACAGGTGGAGAATCTCTGCCCCCAATTTCTACCTCCCCCACGCTTGAGTCGAGGGCGGGACCTCCGTCCTCCGACTCCACCTCCTCCAGAATCGTGTCGAGGGCGGGGCCTTGCTATTCGGGCCCCTCCTCATCCAAGTCCCAGGCCATACGGGAAGCCTCCCCCCAGTTGGGCGGGGCAGCTTCTCCTTCCAAGCAGGCTACAACGCCAGCTTGTGTGGTCTGTGACTCATCGCACGCCTCAGGCTGAGGATCTTTACCCTCAGACCTGGCTTCGGTTGCTGATACTCTTGCACACGGTTTAAACAGTTTGCACTGATTGATGTGAAACCATTTAGTGCGGCGGGACACCTCTACTGCGCGACTGGCGGGGGCCGGTGGATTTTGCACTGATTCCTGTCTATCCTGGTCTGTGTCCCTCTCGCCAGCGCGGAGGGTCAGACCCAGGAATTTGACTTCCCGCCGGCCGACCTGTGCTTTCGTTGGGTTTTCCTTGACACTCTCTATCCCTTTCACACTTGTACCCGCTCCCCAGAGACAATGATTTCTTAGGTCCACGTGGATCCCATGGGCTACCAAGAAATCAGATCCAAGAACCCCCGTTCCATCCCCCGCCTCCCACTTCATTAGTGTACATCTCCACGTGGTGCGGAGTGGTCCTAAATGAATGGAGAGGGGAAGGGAATGCGCGCCAGTCCGTTCCTCGCCCATGAAGCCCGATAGAAGGTATGGAATCCCGGTGGATAGAGGTGAGGCGGTGGGGTTATCTGCGTGTATCACGGTGCATGATGCCCCCGTATCCAGCAAATAGGTCCCTTTCACCTCTTCCACCTCCATCTCCACGAAGGGTCATCTCCATACATCATATCGCAGCACACACAAGTAAATGGGCTGCGCCAGCTCTAGTCATGTGGGCACAGCGGTCGGGGTTTCGGGAGCGACAAGGCCAGTGGTGACGGCTATCTTCCCCTGCGAAATCATCAGAGACCGCATTGTCTCTATGATTGATTCAATCGCAGCGGGATCCATAACTGCACCAGCTCCTTGTGCTGGGGCAGGAGCTACAGCTTGGGTTTGGGCTGGTGCTGGGGCGGCGGTCTGGGCTTGGGCTTGGGCTGTGGGAAATTTTCCCTTATTATCCTTCCACGGATTTCTACAGTCCTTGCGCCAATGTCCATCCTTCCCACACCCATAACAATTGAGCTTGGCTTGGGTAGGGCGATTCCCCTCCTGACGCCACTCCTTCTTGCTTGGGGCTGCGGGTTTTGCCTCATGCACCTTTCCCTTCTGGGGAGGTGTTTCCTGACCTCTACAATTCTTATACGCAACGTTGAGCTGGCGGAGCACCGTCTCCTCCGTGACACCGGGCCCTTGGGGATCAAACCAAGATCTGGCTAGGGCCCGTATCTGCGGCAAGCTGTTGGTAACCAAGCAACGGAGCCAATGAACCCACTGTTCGTCATTCATTGCAACCCATTCAGGCATGCCCGGACAGCTGCGTCGATACACAGGCCACAGCCTTTCTGCAAAAACCCGTGGGGGTTCTCCAGATAGCTGCACGGTCCCTTCCACATGGTCGAACGGACTACCGTCATCCACTCCCATTATTTCTAAGACTTCCTCCTTGAGATCCGTATACCCTTTCTGTCCTCTCATCTGAGAGGCACTGAAGGATTGTGCAATCCAGGGAGAAAAGCAAGAGTTTCACCTGTTCCTGTTCATCACAGTCATTAATGGCTGCTGTTTCCTCTATCTCCCTGAAATGAATCGAGGGATCTCCCTTTACTGTGAGTCGTGTGAGGTGGCTCACCATGGACCTTAATTGCGGGGCAGCGTATGGCACCACGAGCTGGTTCTGGTGGGGTCCGACATCGCCATTTGCAGCGTTGGGACCGAACCTCTGGTGCCGAGCGGGACACATTGGTGCCGGTCCCGGCTTCGCTACCAGTGGCTGTTCGTCCTCACATTCCACCTCGGCTACCTCCTCTTTTACCACCCCCTGTTTTTCCGGCCAAGTCTCACTATAGCTCGGCGGTGCTGAGGGCTCGGTGGCTGGTACCACAACTACTTCAGCTGGAATCGGCTGTTTTGATTCCTTTAAAAAGTCCATGTGACTGGCTTTCGGGCTGACGAGACACACCATGCCTTTTGCCTTAACCAGGGCCGTTCTTAGGTCCTTTATGGTCTTTTGGCAGGGGCCGTGGTCTGTGCTCTCAAACCCGTGCTCTAGGGCTAGCTTGTAAGCTGCCTTAACCTCCACTACTCTCTCCTCCTGCGCTCTTAGCTGTTGTGCGAAGCGGGTGTTTTTCTCCCGGATCCTCGTTTCATTGATCTTTGCCTCAGTAACCTGGCACTCCAGGTACTCTATCCTGGCCTGATGTTGACTAGCTACCACTTGGCATTCCTGATTTAGCGCTTGAAGCGCTGTGATGAGTTTTTCCCCACCCATGGCCTTTTCCTCTATCTCTGCTGCCTGGGTTGTGATCCTGGCTGCCTGTGCTGCAACGACCCGGTCCAAGATCTGGACCTGCTTCTTGTAACACATCAGCCACACTGCCTTCTCCACTGACTTCTTATGCTCTTTGCTCTCTGCCCACTTGATGGCTGCGTCCACCGGACGCCCATCCAGTAAGAGATCGGAAATCCACTGCTTAGTGAGATTTACCTTGCCAAAGACATAATCCGCTATCCTCTCATTCATTGCATTTCGACCATTCAAACTTTGATCTATTACATTGCAATCCTGCTGCCAGAGTCCTGCTGCGGTCGCCATTTTCTGTAAGGGGTTTTAGATCGCAGAGGTTTCTCTCTCTAGAGGCCTCTCTCTCTTGCACAGTAAAACCTTGAGTGGTTCGACCCACTCACCCCTTAGATTCTATACTCTGGACTTTGGGGCAGGAACTACAATGTAGAGAAAACTCTTATAGACTAAGTTTGATGAAACGAAATGAAATTTTATTGCAAATGGAAACACAAATCAAATGCAAGCAAATAAGAGGGTACATGGGAGGGAAAAACACAAACAAATCATAACGACACAATACTAACTAAGGCAAATACAGGCATATTATACTCTACAAAAATCATCATGAAATAGGGAAACACACAGAACATCGAGGGATAACAACTCATGTTAATTATACCCTTAAATATCCACCCCCTTAAACCTATCTAGATCTGATTATGGAGGGCCAGAAACATGCTCACCAATCCAACTAGGAAGTGCAAGGTTTTGAACCAGTCTGTGTTTGGTCCTTTCAGGCATCCCGTCTCCACGTGGATCATAGAGCCCCAGCGAGCTGTGCCTCACCTCTCTCCTGAGGTGGGGGTCGGGGGCGGCTGGACACCAGCTGGCCTGGATGTCGGCGGGGTCGGGGATCGTCGGCTCGACCCCGGTCAGGTTCTTTCTGTAGTTTTATTTTGTCTCTTCACCCGAGCCTGGAGAGAGGGCCTCTCGTTTTCGTCAACGGCCCGGGGTTGGTCGATGATCTCCCGATGTTTGACCCCGGGGCAGGACGCCAGCTCGAACGGTCTTCTTGATGGCGGTTTGGTCTTCTTCTCCTTCCTCTCCGTCGATGGAGAGGAGTCCCGCTGATCTTCTCCCGAAGCGACTCCTCTTTACCCAGCTCAAAAGCTGGGCAGGCCTGCAAGCTGGCAAACTGACGAGCGTGTCTCCTGTGTCTCCTCCGCATTCGTTTTCATTCACCCTCGTGTTCTCCCAATTATACTTCTTTTCCAGAAGCCCTTATCTCGCGCCAAATCAGGTTAGTCTTTGTTTAACTTTTGGCGGGCTTGTTGCACAACGGGGTAGTTATTATATTTTAAACTGTTCTTGGATGGCCGGTAACGGCCCATCTCTGGTCTGGAATGACCTTCATTGTTTTTAATGTCCTGGTGATGTCCTTAACGGGCCCTTGATACTCTTCTCATGAATATGAAACTGTTCCCTTTTGTCTGGGTCAACATTTCACAGAATCACAGAATCACAGAAACCCCACAGTGCAGATAGAGGCCATTTCGGCCCATCGAGCCTGCACTGACACATATCCCACCCGATCCCCGTAACCCCTACACCAACACATATCCCACCCTATCCCTGTAACCCCACGTATTTAACCCCCTAACACTAAGGGTCAATTTATCATAGCCAATCAACCTAACCCGCACATCTTTGGACTGTGGGAGGAAACCGGAGCACCCAGAGAAAACCCACACAAACACGGGGAGAATGTGCAAACTCCACACAGAGAGTCGCCCGAGGCTGGATTCGAACCCGGGTCTCTGGCTCTGTGAGGCAACAGTGCTAACCACTATGCCACCGTGCTGTAGATGGCCTTTATCTACAGGCCAATCTTGACTGGATCTGCATCCAATCTATATATATATGTGGGTGTCTGGTTTCGTTCTCTCAGAAACGGCTTCCAGAACTTACTTTGGGCTGAATCCACAAAGCTGTCTGAGGATTTGCAGGAACCATTTTAAAGTGTCCCAATAAGTTGATCATGGGGTCTGGCAGCCATTTTGAATGCCCCTTTTTCTGGGCTTCTTTTAAAATAGCCTTTAAAATCATGGCCTCTTCTGCCATTCGACCATTTATAATATAAAGTACAATTTTGCGAATCCTACAAAGTACTCATGTTTTTTGGCTCGGCTTCACTTACCCGTGCCTCCCGTCCGCGTGGAATCCTGTTCATGACACCAATTGATGTGGTGTATTTTAAACCAACACTCGACACAAGGTTTTCCGATCGATAGTCAAGTTGCCTTTATTACACCGCTGGGGAGACAATCTGCTCTGTCTTAGCCAGACTACTCCAAATTGTTATACATGCAAATAAGCATGTCGGCCTGATGCACAATTCATTCCCGCAACCTGATTGGATCTTGGCCTGCATGCATCTTCACGGATTGGGTTTCATGTCCTAAGGTAAACATGTGTAAGCTGCATACCCAATTATTAGCTCAAACTGTTGAACGCTGATTAAAAGATAATTTGGATGTATTGTGACCCAGATAACAAAACCCTAAGGGCAGCTGAAATGCTAGACATCATGTCTCAACTGAGTTGTTTTTAGTCTCAAAGGCCAGTTATCTTGACCACACCTTATGGATGTGGTCTTTCATGTTAGCAACTGTCTCCCTTACACCATTCTGTGAGCTGCCAGCGATGTTATTTTAACTCTTTCCCCACTTCATAATGTTGCCAAAAAAGTAGTAAGCCTGAGGATTGGGAGGATTTTAGAATTCAGCAAAGGAGGACCAAGAGATTGATAAGGAAAGAGAAAAAAGAATACGAGAGTAAATTAGCAAGAGACATAAAAACAGATTGTAAACGTCTCTATAGTTATTTAAATAGGAAGAGATTAGTGAAAGTAAACGTGGGTCCATTAGAGGCAGAGACAGGAGAAATTATAATGAGCAATAAGGAAATGGCAGAGTTATTACAGAAGTAGTTTGTATCTGTCTTCACAGTAGAGGACACAAAAAACATTCCGGAAATAATGGGGACCCAAGGGTCTAGAGAGAATGAGAAACTTAAAGAAGTTAGCATAAGGAAAGACATAGTACTGGAGAAATTAATGGGACTAAGTGGTGACAAATCCCCTGGACCTGATGACCTGCATCCTAGGGTTTTAAAAGAGGTAGCTGCAGAGATAGTGGTTGCATTGGTATTAATCTTCCAGAATTCTCTAGATTCTAGAACAGTCCCCAAGGACTGGAAGGTAGAAAACATAACCCCGCTATTTAAGAAAGGAGGAAGAGAGCAAACGGGGAACGATATGCCAGTTAGCCTGACATCAGTTGTAGGCAAAATGCTAGAATCTATTATTAGGGACATGGTAAAGGGGCACTTAGAAAATCATAATATGATTAGGCAGAGTCAACATGGTTTTATGAAAGGGAAATTGTGTTTGACAAATTTGTCAAAGATGTAACTAGCAGGATGGATGAGGGGGAACCAGTGGATGTAGTGTATTTGGTTTTTCAAAAAGCATTCAATAAGGTGCCACACAAGAGGTTATTACACAAAATTGGGACTCATGGTATTGGGGGTAATATTAGCATGAATTGAGGATTGGTTAATGGACAGAAAACAGAGAGTAGGAATAAACAGGTCTTTTTCAGGTTGGCAGGCTGTAACTGGTGGAGTGCCGCAAGGATCAGTGTTGGGGTCCCAGCTATTTACAATCTATATTAATGACTTAGATGAAGGGACCGAGTGTAATGTATCCAAGTTTGTTGATATACAAAGCTAGGTGGGACAGTAAGCTGTGAGGAGAACACAAAGAGGCTGCAATGGGATTTAGATACACTAAGTAAGTGGGCAGTAAGGTGGCAGATGGAGTATAATGTAGGGAAATGTGAGGTTATTCACTTTGGCAGGAAGAATAGAAAAACAGAATATTTTTTAAATGGTGAGAAACTTTCAAATGTTGGTGTTCAGAGAGATTTGGGTGTCCTCGTGCAAGAAATACAGAAAGCTAGCATGCAGGTACAGCAAGCAATAAGGAAGGCAAATGGAATGTTGGCCTTTATTACAAGGGGTTGGAGTAGAAGAGTAAGGAAGTCTTGCTACAATTGTACAGGGCATTGGTGAGACCACACCTGGAGTACTGTGCACAGTTCTGGTCTCCTTATCTAAGGAAGGATATACTTGCCTTGGAGGCGGTGCATTGAAGGTTCACTAGATTGATTCCTGGGATGAGCGGGCTATTCTATGATGGGGGATTGTGTAGAATGGGCCTATACTCTCTGGAGTTTAGAAGAATGAGAGGTGATCTCATTGAAACATACAAAGTTCTGAAGAGCATTGACAGGGTAGATGCTGAGAGGCTGTTTCCCCAGCTGGAGTGTCTAGAACTAGGGGGCATAGTTTCAGGGTAAGGGGTAGGCCATTTAAGACCGAGATGAGGAGTAATTTCTTCACTCAAAGGGTTGTGAATCTTAGGAATTCACATGGCTGTGAATGCTAAGTCTTTGAGTATATTCAAGGCTGGGATAGATAGATTTTTGGACTCTCGGGGAATCAAGGGATATGGAGATCAGGCAGGAAAGTGGAGTTGATGCCAATGATCAGCCATGATCTTATTGAATGGCAGAGCAGGCTCGAGGGGCCGTGTTGCCTACTCCTGCTCCTACTTCTTATGTCCTTAAGTTAGAAAGAAGTTTCTGAGCCGCACTCCCACTTCTGATTTCTAATTGAGTGCCGGTTCTGAGCTGTTGAGGCTGTCAGACTGAGGATTGCTGTGCAACAAAACGCTCACAGGCCAGGTACGGGACTGTAGTGGTTCTTGGACTGGACTGGAACCCAGGGTACAAATATGGCAATTTTAATGATAGACTTAAATATATATTTAAACAAGAACGGGCAAGAACAGCAGAGGGAAAAGCTTCAAAATATCATTGAATGTCAATGCACCCAGGTAATGCACTCAAGATACTCTGTACAAATCAGGTTAAAAACGAATTATCAATAGAAAGGGACAAAAATCACACATCAAGGTATCACATGTGTGGGAATCACCAGAGGACTCGGGCCCTTCTCACCGACGAACAGGTGACATTTCCCGGGGGATCTTAACACAGTGAGCGGCTATGTCAATATAAACTGGGGCTGGAGAGTCTTTTGAAAATGTATTCCCTGATTGCAGTGAGGGAGCTTGTGACTGGTGGCAGGTACTAAATCTAATTGGATATCCAAGGAAACCAATGAAAATGTTTCTGGGAAGAAGTATTGTAACATCAATACAAACTAACCAATCACAATCATTGCCTTCACCCATCCTTTATTGGCATAGCGCTCTGGGGCTGCCTATTTAATACACTCCCGGAACGAATTTGCGCTATTTCTGTAACTGAAGTTTAGTTTGAAGATGCCTGAGGAGGTGAAGAAACTAGCTCCAAAGAAGGGGGCCAAGAAATCCCTAAATAAAGCACCAAGAAAGAGCAGTAAGAAGAGGAGAAAGTCAAGGAAGGAGAGTTATTCCATCTACATCTACAAAGTGATGAAGCAGGTTCACCCCGACACCGGCATCTCCTCCAAGGCCATGAGCATCATGAACTCCTTTGTGAATGATATTTTTGAGCACATCGCGGGTGAGGCTTCCCGCCTGGCCCATTACAACAAGCGGCACACCATCAGTTCCCGGGAGATCCAGACCGCCGTGCACTTGCTGTTGCCCGGGGAGCTGGCCAAGCACGCCGTGTCTGAAGGGACAAAGGCGGTGACCAAATACACCAGCTCCAAGTAAAACTCCTCAACGGACCAACAAGACAAACACAACGGCTCTTTTAAGAGCCACCCACAATTTCTCTGAAAAAGCTGCACCAACATCCCTCTGGAATTGTTTTATTGTAGTGACTTTTTAATACTAAATGTCTGATTTCTGTTTTAATCTGGTAGGGAGATTCTCCGACCCTTTGTAAGCTGTTCTCAACCCCTTTCAGATTTCCCACAATATGGTCAGTTAGAGCTGATTTAAGGGGAATAGGTCAGTTTTCAATCACTACTTTCACTCTTACTCAACTTATTTATTGTCGGTGCTGGGTCCTTTCCTGTTTGTAGTGCACATTAATGATTTAGATATGAATGTAGGCGGTATGAACAGTAAGTTCACAGATGACACGAAAATTGGTGGAGTGGTAAAGAGCGAGGAGGGAAGCCTCAGGCTACAGGATGATATAGACGTGTTGGTCAGATGGGCAGAACAGTGGCAAATGGAATTTAACCCTGAAAAGTGTGAGGTAATGCATTTTGGGAGGACTAAAAAGGCAAGGGAATACACAATGAATGGTAGGACCCTAGGAAGGACAGAGGATCAGAGGAACCTTGGTGTGCATGTATATAGACCCCTGAAGGCAGCAGGACAGGTAGATAAGGTGGTTAAAAAGGCATATGGGATACTTGCCTTCATTGGCCAAGGCATAGAATATAAGAGCAGGGAGGTTATGATGGAGCTGTACAAAACGCTAGTTAGGCCACAGCTGGAATACTGTGTGCAGTTCTGGTCGCCACACTATAGGAGGGATGTGATTGCATTGGAGAGGGTGCAGAGGAGATTCACCAGGATGTTATCTGGGCTGGAGCGCTTCAGCTATGAAGAGTGACTGGACAGGCTGGGGTTGTTTTCCTTGGAGCAGAGAAGGCTGAGGGGGGACCTGATTGTGGTGTACAAAATTATGAGGGGCATAGATAGGGTAGATAGAAAGGAACTTTTCCCCTTAGTAGAGGGGTCAATAACCAGGGGGCATAGTTTCAAGGTAAGGGGCAGGAGGTTTAGAGGGGATTTGAGGAGAAACTTTTTCACCCAGAGGGTGGTTGGAATCTGGAACTCACTGCCTGAAAGGGTGGTAGAGACAAGAACCCTCACAACATTCAAGAAGCATTTGGGTGAGCACTTGAAATTGTAGTGTATGTGCCTTTAAGAGCCCCAGGTGTGCTGTAATGCCGGTAATGGCCACTCGGGCTATATAAGGCTGTATATTGTGTATATCCGTTAGAACCCCCCCCAGACTTTGCTTAATAAACACCTATGAACCAACTCCTGTCTTCAGTGTCTTTATCAACACACAGACACTACAGTGGCGACGAAGTGGAAACGGACTTACCTGCAATTCGGCAGCACCTCAAGGACATCGATTCCTCGGGCGTCCAGAAGACTCAAAAAAGTGAGAGAAGCTGTGGTTTCACCAGCGTGCCAAGCTGGTGTCAGGTACTACGCTAATCCTTCCTGGGCGTCAGGCTGGGGCTCCAGCGGCTGGCTCTATAGCTGAGACAGGCAGCGAAATCGGAGGCAAGCAATAACGGACTGGGAGGGAGCACTCGGGAGACGGCCGGCGCGGCAAGCAGGTCAGCATTCAGACCTGGAGAGAAAGTCCCGCGGGAACGAGTCTCCAACTGTAAATACATTTTTTAAAAAGAACGGGAACCGCGGGAAACAGCGCTTTCATCGGCAGCAGCGGCGGGAAAGCGCGGGAAGCGCCATATCTTTGCTGCAGAAAAGGAAGAAAAGCGCGGGAAGCACCATATCTTTTCTGAAATGCCTAAGTCTGGCAATATTGATGCTTTTGATAGCGAAATAGAGGATTGGACCACATACGTGGAAAGAGTAGAGGTATATTGCACTGCAAATGGAATAGAAGATGAAAAAAAAGCTTCAGTACTGCTGAACCTAATGGGCGCAAAGGCATACGGGCTGTTACAAAATTTAATCACTCCAGCCAAACCAAAGGACAAGAATTTTAAAGAAATTGTTGATACCCTGCAGGAGCACTTAAACCCAACACTGCTGCTGATAGCGGAACGATTCAAATTCTTCAAGAGAAATCAACACAAGAATGAAAGTAACGCTGATTACCTAACCGAACTAAGAAAGCTGTCAAAGTACTGCCAATTCGGGGCAGGACTAGCAGATTATCTTCGAGACAAATTCGTTTGCGGTCTCTTAAGTGAAGGAACACAAAAAAGGCTGCTTTCTGAAAAAGATTTAACATTGGACAAAGCTTTCAGTATGGCTGTATCATACGAAGCAGCAGCAAGAGGAGCTGCAGAGATACAACAAAAGACACAGGACTTCGGCACCCATGAAATGACACAGGGTTTCGAAAGATGTTATCGCTGCGGCAGATCCACCCATAACCAGAAGGACTGCTGGTTCAAGCACAAAGCATGCAGGCAATGCGGAAAAATTGGACACATTGCACGGGTATGCCGATCTGGACAAAATAAATCCACGGACAGAAAAAAAAAAATCAATAAAGGAAAGTACAGGAAGGTACAAATGATGACGGACAGTAGCTCCGAAGACCAGAAGAGCAATAGCAACTCCGAAAACAAGAGACTAAGCTGTCTCAAATTACATAATGTACTTGCCAAAGATGATTACCAAACCATTTGGGTTACCCTCACGATAGCAGGGTCCCCAGTTAAAATGGAGCTAGATACAGGATCAGCTCTAACCGTAATAAATCGACGGGATTACGAGAGGCTATTTTCGCATATACCTCTAAAAGACACATCCATTAACTTAAAAACATATATGGGGCAGAAAGTATACCCCAAAGGAAAAATAAGGGTGCCTGTTGTATACAACGGCAAAGAAATACAAAAGTTGTATTTATACATTCTACAACATGGTGGTCCACCGTTGTTGGGACGTGAATGGATCAGAAAGATACGCTTAGACTGGCACTCCATTCAGGCACTGACGGTGACCAGTAAGAAAAAAAACAATGATGACATCATACCTGAACGATTAAAAGGCATCTTGGCCAACGCCAAAGAAGTGCTTCAAGAGAAACTAGGAACCTTGAAAGGCATCACCGCCTCAATAAAAGTGGAAGATGCAGCAATTCCCAAATCTTTTAAGGCAAGACCGGTGCCATACGCAATTCGTCCAGCAGTCGAGGCAGAGCTGGAGAATTTGGAAAAGGCAGGCGTATTATCCAAAATAGATTGGAGCGAGTGGGCAACACCCATCGTTCCAGTCATGAAAAAAGCATTGAATAATGATAAATCTGAAGAACAGAGAAAAATTCGCATCTGTGGAGACTTCAAGGTGACTGTAAACCCAGTCCTTCACACAGTACAGTGTCCTCTTCCGAGGATAGAAGATATTTTCGCCTCAGTATCCGGAGGGAAACGTTTCACCAAAATTGACTTGGCACAAGCATATCTACAGATGGAGGTTGAGGAGGCCTCTAAAAAGTATCTCACGATAAACACACACAAAGGCCTGTACCAGTACAATCGACTGGTTTTTGGAGTAGCATCAGCTCCAGCTATCTGGCAAAGAGCTATGGAGCAAGTCCTGCAAGGGATTCCGGGGACTCAATGCTACCTAGACGACATCCTTGTAACAGGAGAAAACGACAACGAGCACCTTGCCAATTTGGAGCAGGTGCTCGCTAGGCTGAAAGAACGGGGCCTACGAGCAAATCGCCCCTAGTGCGAATTTTTCTAAAATCAGATATCATATTGTGGCCACATAATTAATAATGAAGTGTTGCATAAGTCACCTGAAAAAATTGAAGTGGTCATAAAAGCCCCAGCACCTGAAAATGTTTCACAATTCAGGTCGCTCCTGGGATTAATAAATTACTATCATAAATTTTTACCGAACTTATCAACTCTTCTACACCATCTTAATGAACTTCTACAAACAGGAGTGATTTGGAAATGGAACGAAGACTGTAAACGTGCCTTCCATAAATGCAAAGACTTAATCACATCCGAAGAAGTTTTGGCTCATTACAACCCATCACTGCCAATCAGACTGGCGTGCGATGCATCCCCTTACGGAATAGGAGCAGTATTATCCCATAAATTCCCTGATGGCTCAGAACGGCCGATAGCTTTTGCGTCACGCTCATTGAACTCAGCTGAGCGTAACTATGCCCAAATCGACAGGGAAGCACTCAGCCTGGTATGGGGAGTGAAGAAATTCAACCATTACCGACACGGACAAAAATTGACCTTGTTGACTGACCATCAACCCCTCATCTCCATATTCAACCCTAAAAAGGCTGTTCCCATTATGACAGCGCAAAGGCTACAGAGGTGGTCCCTTTTTCTAGGGGCACACCAATACAACATAGAATACAAAGGATCAAAACAGCATGGGAATGCTGACAGTTTATCGCGCCTACCGTTGCCAACGGTAGAAGAGGCACCTACAGTAGACCCAGTAGAGATGTTCCACTCTACCATAATGGAATGTCTACCAGTAACAAATTCTGCCATTGAAAGGGAGACGAGAAATGACCCGACTCTCTCACAGGTCTACGATTTAACAGTGAAGGGATGGCCAGCACATGGCGAACCACTGTTGCCAGCATTCTCGCAAAGAAGAGAACAGCTGTCAGTGTGCCGCGGAACCTTGATGTGTGGATCCAGAGTGGTGATTCCACCCAAACTCCAGAATAAAGTGCTAAAGGAGCTTCACGAGGGGCATCTGGGTGAAGTGAAAATGAAGAACCTAGCTAGGGCGTTTGTATGGTGGCCAGGTATCGATGGAGACATCGAAGAAATGACCAAGAGCTGCCTAGGATGCCAGAAGGCCCAAAACGCTCCACCACAAGCCCCTCTACATCCATGGGAGTGGCCCTCATCTCTCTGGCAAGGGGTGCACATCGACTTTGCTGGTCCATTTATGGACTCAATGTTCTTAATCGCAGTTGATGCACGCTCCAAGTGGCCAGAGGTAATAAAGATGTCCTCCACCACCACGGAAAAAACCATCACAGTATTAAGGACCATATTTGCCAGGAATGGGCTGCCGGAACAGATATGTTCTGATAATGGACCGCAATTTGTGTCCGAAGAATTCAGAAAGTTCTTAAAAAACAATGGGGTTAAGCACTACACGTCCGCCCCATACCATCCCGCCACCAATGGATTGGCTGAAAGGTTTGTCCAGACCTTCAAGAAGGCCATAAAGGCCATGGGTAATGAAGACATAAAACTTCAGCACAAGGTGGATAACTTCTTATTCGCATACAGGAATGCAACACATATGGTTACCAACCAAACTCCCGCCATGATGTTCTTCAATAGAAACCTAAGATGCCGGCTGGATTTGGTCAAGCCCAACATCAGAAGGGACGTGGAGAACCGGCAGTTTCAAGGCATGAATGAAAGGCCAACTAGAACCTTCCAGATAGGTCAACAAGTTTTGACCCGGGACTACCGTACCGAGAAATGGCAGCCTGGAACTATCTGCACACGACTAGGACCACTGATGTATACCATGGACATCGGAGAAAGCATAATAAGGCGCCATGCTGACCAAATCATAAAGTCATCCGAAAAGGGACAACCTACACCACAACTCTATACGTCTAACGATGAAGTAGAGATACCCATATCTACCTCCGATTCGGTGACACTGGAACTCGATGAACCCGACACTGGCATTCAAGCCGAATCAGCCTTGCCAAAAGAACCTACTACACCACCAGAAACTACTACACCCCCGAGGCGTTATCCGGACCGAGTCAGGAAGCCTCCTGAGAGACTGACTTATAATTAATTAACTACAGCAATGTGTATATTATTTTTCTTATAACATGTAATTAATAATTACTTAAAATATGATGTACTGGTTAGCTAAAAGGGGAGGAATTGTAGTGTATGTGCCTTTAAGAGCCCCAGGTGTGCTGTAATGCCGGTAATGGCCACTCGGGCTATATAAGCCTGTATATTGTGTATATCCGTTAGAACCCCCCCCAGACTTTGCTTAGTAAACACCTATGAACCAACTCCTGTCTTCGGTGTCTTTATCAACACACGGACACTACAGAAACGCCATAGCATACAAGGCTACGGACCAAGTGCTGGAAAATGGGATTAGAATAGACAGGGCTTGGCCGGCGCGGACACGATGGGCCGAAGGACCTCTTTCTGTGCTGTATAACTCTATGACTCTATTATCAGGGAATATCAGTTCATTCAGCATAAACTCCTGGTAGCAACCCTTCATGTCACCTTTAGACGACTTTCACCAGGCGTCTCGGCTCTGGTTTAGCTCCCGCTGTAGCTTCTGTGAATCGAAATCAATCCACACTCTGATGATTGTTTTAGAAAGATTGAGCTGGAATACTTTCAAAGTGAACAGAATAAACCCCGAAATTTAGACCGGAGTGTAAAATCCTGTCTGAAAGTTGTGACGGGAAATGTGGAATTGAGATAATGTAATTTTTTGTCTCAAGATCGTATTATTTACGAAAGCCGCATTGTTGGTCTTATAAATACATTGGCGGGCTTTTCAAATTTGAAAAATCGTTTCGTATTTCACAATTTGGCGCTGTTACCATCGCCCTTTTCTCATTGCCGTCTGCTGAGTGGTGAATGAAGCTGCTCTCTGATTGGGCTGTTGATGTGACCACTGAGAATCAGTACAGAGTGACCAATCACAAGTGCCTCCACTGCATTCCTCCTGAAGGTATAAGGGCGAGTGCGGGAGAAATTTCTCATTTTTTGTGGAAATATTTCTGAGTCTGTGGAAATGTCTGGAAGAGGAAAAAGCGCCGGTAAAGCTCGGGCCAAGACCAAGTCTCGCTCATCCCGGGCCGGACTGCAGTTTCCGGTGGGCCATGTTCACAGACTCCTGCGAAAGGGGAACTATGTTGAGTGTGTGGGAGCCGGAGCCCCAGTCTATCTGGCTGCTGTGCTCGAGTACCTGACCGCTGAAATCCTGGAATTGGCTGGCAACGCGGCCCGTGACAACAAGACCACCCACATTATTCCCAGACACCTACAGCTGGCCATCCGCAACGACGAGGAGCTCAACAAGCTGCTGAGTGGAGTGACCATCACTCAGGGTGGGGTGACCATCGCTCAGGGTGGGGTGACCATCGCTCAGGGTGGGGTGACCATCGCTCAGGGTGGGGTGTTGCCTAATAGCCAGGCTGTGCTGCTGCCCAAGAAAACCAGCGCTGTGAGCTCCAAGAGCAAGTGAAGCGGCCAAAATTTAATCAAATAACCCAACGGCTCTTTTCAGAGCCACCCGCACAATCAGTGAAAGGGGTGGTTACTGTTTGAAGGGGTCTGAGTTATCTGAACAGCTTTGGAGCTGAAGAATTCGTTTAGTAATAGAAGGGCTTCTTTCGAGTCTGGTCTCTTCTGGGTTTAGATGCTGGCTTCTTTCCGCTATCCCACCTACAAAGTTGCCTGTTACCCCGCCCATATCAGATCGGGGATTCTCTCCCCGCAGCGTAAGGGTGACTGCTATCAAAACTGGGATGTTTATTATTAATCTCAGGTAATGCGTCGTAGAGGGCAGAATGAGTGCTGAGCGGCAATGACTGGCACTGGCTTATGAATTTTAGATCAGGTATCAGTGCTGCACCCTTTGAGTAAACTTGTGGCACGACATAAAACATGTATTCTCACCCCCAAGTTACTGGCCTAATGACTTATCACCCAGGCTGTGACTTTCCGTCTTCGGACCCTGCAGAGAGATACCTGTACGTCGAGGCTCCGCCTAGATAGTGTGCGCTGCCGAGTTATTTCTTCCGCCAGCTGCACGGCCTCAATTACGACACGCAGCTCCTGTTTGTAAAACTGTGGGGTACCCGTGCCTCCTTGCAGGAGCTGCCTGTCTTCTACCAGGAACTGCTCAGGATCTGGAACAAGGATGCCTGCAGATGGAATTCTCCCCCGTCAGGAGTGGCGGCTGTCCTACGGGAGCCGCTGCTCAGGAATCCGCACCTCCATGAATGTGGATTCATGTGGCTGGCGGAGGGCAGAGTTGTGTCTGTCACGGTGACCAGAGTCGGGGACCTACTTGCTGGCGGAAGAGCGGGTTGTATGGCACCAGAGGTGTTGGCGCAGCGCCTGTCCTGGGCCAATGCCCAGCTCGCGGCCAAAGCCATCGAGTCGCTGAAAGTGGCACTGGGCCCTGACTCCACTAGATGTATCGAGGAGGCTCAGGCACGTGGGGTGATCCCGTCCGAACTGATCCCCGTCCAGACGGAATTCCTAATCGGTGCCCGGCCCCGAAATCCTTCTCGGGAGCCGGCGCCTCACAACTTGAGCCGTCTCCGGGAAATCCCTTCCGTGCCTTTCCATTCTGCACGGAGGGGATTCCTGTATGGACTGCTCTTGAAGACCCTCCTTTTTGCCATCCTCGGCTGCCGTCCAGAGACACCTTGGCACACCATCTTGCCGTCCAGAGGAGGCGGGTGTCCCCAGTGGAGGGCTCTCTACGCAGGAACCCTCCCTTTATCTATTGGGGACTTGGCCTGGAGGGTGTTGCATGGGGCAGTCTGGTGCAATAAGGTTTTAAGTAGGTTCACGGACCCAGGCCGCCTGCCTTTTCTGTGGTCTGGACGAGTCCGTGTTCCACATTTATGTAGCGTGTAAGAGGTTGCAGCCCCTCTTCCATTATTTGAAGTGGCTGCTCCTCGATCTTTGGCTGCACTTCAGTCCCACACTCCTGAATCTTTGTTCACCCGGTGCGGAGGGGAGCGGGCAGGTCGGGGGGCCTCCTTGTAGGACTGCTCCTGGGCCTGGCCAAAGTGGCCATCAACTGCTCAAGGCAGCGGGCGGTCAACAGGGTCGGTCGGTCCGCCTACCTGCTTCTCTTCTGCGGCCACGTTCGTGCCCAGGTAGCCCTGGAGATGGAGCAGGTTGTATCCGCCGACATGCTCGAGGCCTTCCGTGACCGGTGGACGCCGCAGGGACTGGAGTGCATCATCACCCATGGAAAACAAATTTTAATTTAATTTGTTACATTTCATTTGATGTATTTTTTTAAGTTACAGTTTTTTGTTGATTGATCGAAGCACAATAGCGACACAGTGAGCGGCTATTTCAATAAAAACTGGGGTTGGAGAGACTCTTTTGGAAATGTACTTCCTGGTTGCAGTGAGAAAGCTTTTGATTGGTGACAGGTACTAAATCTAATTGGATATCCAAGGAAACCAATCAGAGAGTTCCTCGAAAAAGTTTGTGACATCATTACAAACGGACCAATCACAATCATTGCCTTCACCCATCCTTTATTAGCATAGCGCTGTGGGGCTGCCTATTTAATCCGCTCCCAGAACGCATTCGATTTATTTCTTTGTCTGAAATTGAGTTTGAAGATGCCTGAAGAGAAGAAGAAACCAGCTCCTAAAAAGGGGGCCAAGAAAACCTTGAATAAAGCGCTAACAAAGAGCGGTAAGAAGAGGAGAAAGTCAAGGAAGGAGAGTTATTCCATTTACATCTACAAAGTGATGAAGCAGGTTCACCCCGACACCGGCATCTCCTCCAAGGCCATGAGCATCATGAACTCCTTTGTGAATGATATTTTCGAGCGCATCACGGGTGAGGCTTCCCGCCTGGCCCATTACAACAAGCAGCACACCATCAGTTCCCGGGAGATCCAGACCGCCGTGCGCTTGCTGTTGCCTGGGGAGCTGGCCAAGCATGCCACGTCTGAAGGGACAAAGTCGGTGACCAAATACACCAGCTCCAAGTAAAACAACACAACAGACCAACAAGACAAACATAACGGCTCTTTTAAGAGCCACCCACAGTTTCTCTGAAAAAGCTACACCAACGTCTCTCTGGAATTGTTTTATTGTCCTGTTTTTTCTATATATTACATGTCTTTCTGGAGTTTGGTAAATGTTTGTTTTTTGTTTTAATCTAGTAGGGAGTTTCTTCGAAATGCAATTTTCGGTAGGATTTAACACTGATCCTTTTTACTCTGTTCTCAGCCCCGTTCATATTTCCCAGGATATTATTGGTTAGAGCGATTTAAGGGGATTGGGTCAGTTTTCAGTCGTTCATTTTACTCTTCCTGAAGTTGGTTAATTTATTATCAGGAATATCAGTTCATTAACCATAAATCCTTGGTCGAATAGCAACTCTTAATATCACTGTTTGATTAATTGCACCAGGAGTCTCGGCTTGGGGTTAATTCCCGCTGCAACTCCTGTGAATGAAAATGTTACATTGTTATAGTATCACATCGTTAAATGGAACAACTTTGGTATGGAACTACTTTGGTATGGTGTAGTTATATTGCTATGTGGCACAGTGTGCACGGGCAGTGCACAGTGCAGCGTCGGACATCTTGTATCACTCCGCACCTTGCGGCAGCACTGAAACAAAGCAAATACAGCTAAGTAAAAAGCACTAACTAAAAATGAACTAAAAGTGTCTGTAATATATATAGTATATATAAGAACACAAGGAGACACAACATGGTAGCAGCGGTATAAGTGAGTACAAAATTGAGCTATATGAACTACGAATAAGACGAAAAGTGATTTTATGAGCTGATTGAGAGTGAATCGTACGGGAAACTAAAATGACTGTGCAAATGCAACCCCTCATGAACTGGGAAGCCGACGATATATTAGAAGCATTCCGCAAGTTCAAACAGAAATGTGAGCTTACATTCAAAAGCTTCCTGAAGGATACTAAGAACGAGGAAAAGGTTAGTTACATTCTGTTGTGGACAGGAGAAAAAGGTCTAGATTTGTATAATAGCTGGAGTTTGACTGAAGAGGAAAAGGAAAACCCTGCGACAATTTTTGATAAATTCAGCAACCATCTAGAGCCTAAATCCAATCACCGTGTACACAGATACAAATTCCAGAGTCTAAGACAGGAACCCGGTGAAACAGCAAACAATTTCCTGACAAGGCTGAGAAATGAAGCCAGCAAGTGTAAATTTAAGGAAATGGAGGAAAGGCTTGTGGACCAGCTAATATGGGGGTCAGTGCATGTAGAGGTACAAAAAGCCCTGATAGGAAAAGAAAAGCTCGGAATTACAGAGGCTATAGATACTGCAAGAGCTCATGAAGCCATGAAGCAGCAAATGAAAACGCTGATTTCTCAAACGGCTGACATGCGGACGGCTTCTGAGACGGACAACAGAGTGGATGCAGTGAGAGAAATGTACAACACACAAAGACATGCACATGACAATGGGGGAAACATGTGCAGAAATTGTGGAAGACCACACGATTACACAGACAAGAGGAAATGTCCAGCATATGGAACAAGCTGCAATGCATGTGGCAAAATAAACCACTGGGAAAAGAGGTGTAGAACGAAGAAAGACGGAACATACATCCAAAACAAAGGCGGACAGCAGAACCAGAGAAAGAAACACAATATCCATGACATGGATGAGCAGGATGATGATGATGATCACGACAATGCACTAAACATCAAAACCATAACGATACAGCTTCACGAGCTGTCCAGAGCAGAAAATACTCCGAGGAGAGAATTGCACACCATCATCCAAAATCCAAAAAAAGGTCACAGGTCGGCCCACAACCATCAACTTAAAGTTGAAGCTGGACACAGGGGCTCAGAGCTACATTCTCCCATTGAGACTGTACCAGCAGATCTTTCCCGAAAACCTGAGAGAAGATGGCTACCTGAAAAATGGTTGTTTAAAGGCAAGTAATGTCACGCTGACAGCATACGGGGGGAGTGAGATTAAACAACTCGGAATAACCGTTATCAAAGGGACACATAAAAGAAAGAACATCAACTGCATGTTCTATGTCACCGACACTGAGGGGTCAGCGATCCTGGGATTAAACAGCTGCGAGAAGTTGAGATTGATCTCAGTGCATCACGAGCTGACGGAAACGCCACTGAAGATAGACAGCAAAACCCCACTGGAGAACCACCCACAAATCAAGAGTAAAAAAGACTTGATAGACATGTATCCGGAATGTTTCGATGATACAGTGGGATGTTTCGGAGATTTCCAATACCACATCACCATCGATCCAGAGGTAAAGCCCATTATCCATGCTCCACAAAAAGTACCCATCGAGCTGAAGACAAAGCTTGAAAGAGAGCTAAAGGAGATGGAAGAAAAGAGAGTGATCGTAAAGGTCACTGAACCCACAGACTGGGTAAACTCAATTGTGGTACGAGAAAAGCCAAACGGGCGTCTCAGAATATGTTTGGACCCCAAAGATCTAAACCAGGCGATAAAGAAGGACCACTATCCCACCCCAACGCTAGAGGAGATTATGCCATCACTGGCAGGAGCCAAGGTTTTCTCAAAACTAGATGCCAGAAATGGATATTGGAACGTGAAGTTGGATGAGGAATCAACAACACTGACAACATTCAACACACCATTTGGGCGTTACAAATTCCTGCGGCTACCATTCGGGTTAAAGGTCAGTCAAGATATCGTTCAACAGAAAATAGATGAGACATACAGAGGCTGTGAAGCAGCTATAGGAATAGCTGACGATATTCAGATCTATGGAGCAGATGAAGGAAACCATGACATGCACCTACATGAGGCCATGGGGACTACCAGGAAGGCTGGCATCTAGTTAAATGCAGATAAGTGCATAGTTAAAGTCAATGAATGCCAATTCTTCGGTATGATTTATACACCAGAGGGAGTCAAGCCAAACCCAGAGAAGATTGCGGCGATTGCTGAAACGAAACCACCCAAAGACAAGAAAGAGCTGAGGAGTTACCTCAGCTTGGTCCAATACATGAGTTCTTTCATCCCACACATGTCGGATCATACAACAAATCTCAGAGGGCTATTGAAAGAAGACGCCGAATACCAGTGGTCTGAATCACACGAAAGGAATTTCAAACAACTTAAAGAACTGTTGTGCAAAGAAACAAGTCTGTCATATTATGACAGAAGAAAACCAATCACTCTGCAAGTAGATGCTTCTACCAGAGGACTAGGGGCAGCTCTGGTGCAGGAAGGAAAGCCGATAGCTTTTGCATCAAAGGCCTTGACGTCAGCCGAGACGAGATACGCCAACATAGAAAGATAACTATTAGCAGTAGTGTACGGATGCGAGAAAATTCCATACATACCTATATGGCAGGCGATTTACAATAGAGAGTGACCATCGTCCACTAGAACAGATCTATAAGAAGAATCTGTGCAAAGCGCCTGCAAGACTGCAAAGACTACTTCTAAGGATCCAAAGCTATGACTTCACGCTTAAATATAAGCCAGGAAAGGAAATGGTGTTAGTAGATGCGTTATCTCGATTGTCACCATATGAGAAACACGAGGTGGAGGGCCTAACAGTAAAAATCCACCACCTAGTGAATGTTACCCCTACAAAGCTCAGTCAAATCAGAGATGAGACTAGCAAAGATGAGGATTTGCAACTACTCACACAACAAGTAATACAGGAGTGGCCGGAGAGAATCCAGCAGGTACAGGCGACAATTCGTCAATACTGGACGATTAAAGACGATATTGCAGTAGAAGACGGTATTCTCCTTGCTGGATTGAGGATCATCGTGCCAAAGACGATGCAGACACAACTTCTCCATCTCATACATGAAGGCCACATGGGAATGGAGAAATGCAAGCTGAGAGCCAAATCAGCTGTATACTGGATAGGCATGTACAAAAATATCGAACAGATGGTCTCTGCATGTGGTATATGCCAGAAATACAGAAATGCACAACAGAAAGAGGAGATGATACCTCGTGAAATACCGTCAAGACCATGGCACACTGTTGGGGCAGATCTCTTCATGTGCAATCAAGAATGGTATCTCATAGTGGCAGATTACTATTCCAAGTTTCCTTTTGTGAGAAGGATGAAAGACTTGAGAGCCACAACTACCACCAGGATTGCAAAAAGCTTGTTTGCTGAACAAGGAATCCCGGAAAAGGTAATCTGTGACAATGGAACCCAGTTCACATCGAGTGAATTCAGAGCTCTGGCAGAAAAGTATGGGTTCACAATAGTAACCTCATCCCCACATTTCTCAAGGGGACACGGGTTCATCGAAAGACAGATCCAGACTGTCAAGAGAACTCTCATCAAAAGCAGTGAGATGGAGGAAGACCAAGACCTTGCCCTCCTATCACTCAGATCAACACCACTTAAAGCAGACATGAAATCACCTGCGGAATTGCTGAATGGGAGGAAGTTTAAGACTACACTACCAGCAAAAATACATCCTCCCCAGGACCAGGAGGACTTCAGACAAAAGCTGGCAGAAGCACAAATCATAGGAAGCAAACATTACGATAAACATGCAAAGACGCTACCAGAATTGCTGAATGGGCAATCAGTGCATGTGCAAGACCCGGTGTTGAAAACCTGGAATCCAGCCAAGGTCATTGGAAAAGCTGATACTCCAAGATCCTACTTCGTAGAGACTGAACCTGGTAACCAATACAGACGGAACAGACTCCACATCAGACCTTCACCTGAACTGGATAAGCAGCAGACAACACCAGCAACATTGACAACACCAGCTACCACAAGCAGTACAACACCAGAAACAAGCGCTACAAATCAAACAACCACGAGCATGCACACTCCAACTCCAAAGGCGACAGCAACAACAACGACGAGAGCGGAACACACCAAAACACCACAGAGAGGAATGGTCACCACCAAACCCACAAGATGGAGGGACAACATCCAACCACCTGAGCGATATCGCGAATAAAAAAAAACTCACGATTCTTTGTAGTTTATAATAGTTTAGATATAATATTTGTTAATTTAAATTGTTAAATTTCATGTTTTAGTTTTTTGAGAAAGAGGGATGTTACATTGTTATAGTATCACATCGTTAAATGGAACTACTTTGGTATGGTGTAGTTATATTGCTATGTGGCACACTGTGCACTAACACACTGTGCACGGGCAGTGCACAGTGCAGCGTAGGACATCTTGTATCACTCCGCCCCATGAGGCAGCACTGAAACAAAGCAAATACAGCTGAGTAAAAGCACTAACTAAAAATGAACTAAAAGTGTCTGTAATATATATAGTATATAAGAACACAAGGAGACACAACAGAAATCAATCCATAATCTGTGATGTTTGTTTAGAAAGATTCCGCTGGAACGTGTCTTGTTAAACAATGCTGTGCTCGGGTGTTTCGTCCCACCCGTTACAGACAATTTGAAAGCGAGCAGAATAAACACTAATTTAGACCAAACTGAAAGTGTCTGAAATTTGTGAAGGGAAACGTGGAACTGAGACTAATTTTTTGACGAGGTAGTTTTATTTACTAAAGCCGTTGCTGGTCTTCCGAACATATTGGCGGGCTTTTCAAATTTGAAATTTTCTGCTGCTTTCTCATTGCCGCCTGCTGATTGGTGAATCAAGCGGCTCTGATTGGTGACATGAACAGCCCAATGAGAATCAGTACAGAGTGACCAATCACAACTGCCTTCACTGCATTCCTCCTGAAGGTATAAGGGCGAGAGCGGGAGCAATTCCTTGTTCTTTGTGAAAGTATGAGTTGGTGGAAATGTCTGGAAGAGGAAAAAGCGCCGGTAAACTCGAGCCAAGGTCAAGTGTCGCTCATCTATCTCAGCGCTGTGAGCTCCAAGAGCAAATGAAGCGGCCAGAATTGAATCTAATAATCGGCACCGACTCGATGGGCCGAATGGCCTCCTACTGTGCCGTGAAAGGATCAGAGTTTTCTGAACAGCTTCGGAGCTGATGAATTCCTTTAATAGCAGGGCTGGATTCGATTCTGCTGGTTCCTTTCTGCCTCCTTGCCCCACCTGCACTCTCTGGTCACTAAGCTGCCTGTTACCCCGCCCGATTCTCGCCCCGTGGGTTAAAGGCGACTGTTCCAGGGAACGCGGTTAAAGTCCGCGATGGAGATGTGTTGCGTGTTCTCTGCACCGATTTCAGTTTATTAAAGTAAGATCACATCTAATATTTATGAACAACAAATCATGAGAATGGAGATGGTTCCATAGCTACTTCCAACCAAAACGGATTTTTATCATTAAAGCCCTAATAATGCATCGTAGAGGGGAGTTTACGAGCTCTCCATCCTAAATGCATGCTCACCCGCAAGTTACTGGGCTAATGAGCAACAGATATCACTGGTTCAGGAGATCGCAGCTCTTTCCTTTGCCGATTTGGTGGCTCTGAAAAGAGCCGTTGTTGTACTTGGTGCTGAAGCCGGGTTTAGGCGCGCTCTCCGCGGATGCGGCGGGCCAGCTGGATGTCTTTGGGCATGATGGTGACTCGCTTGGCGTGGATGGCGCACAGGTTCGTGTCCTCAAAGAGCCCCACCAGGTAAGCCTCGCTGGCCTCCTGCAGGGCCATGACAGCCGAGCTCTGGAAGCGCAGGTCTGTCTTGAAGTCCTGAGCGATCTCTCGCACCAGGCGCTGGAAGGGCAGTTTGCGGATGAGCAGCTCGGTGGATTTCTGGTAGCGGCGGATCTCCCTCAGAGCCACAGTGCCGGGTCTGTACCGATGAGGCTTCTTCACTCCGCCCGTGGCTGGAGCGCTCTTCCGGGCCGCTTTGGTAGCCAGCTGTTTGCGAGGAGCTTTCCCTCCAGTCGATTTGCGCGCTGTCTGCTTGGTCCTGGCCATTTTCTCACAGATCTCAGCACAATCTGGAACACAGCCTGTTAATGCAGAGCCGGCTCTGCGGCCGCCTTTTAAAGGGTGTGTGAGGGCCCGCCCCGCCCCGGGGCTGTGACTGGCTCCAGCCCGACCCCCAGTCCGGGGCCGAGCTCTGACAGGCAGAAGGAAACGCCGGCAATTACCGGGCCCCGATTGGCTGAGTTGAAATTATTCATCATTTTCAAAACACCCGCCACTTTCAATGTAACGGACTTTGAGAGAAAGCTTGTTTGTGACAAGAAGTAATAATCTCTCTTTTATAGTGGCAGACTTGCGGTCAGAGATTCCCGGCGCTGTTTTACAATCGGGCTTTAAATCGACTCCTTCCTCGGTTCTGTCCGATGGGGAATGGTCTTCACTTTGTGCGCTAGTGTAAAACGGGTGAGAGGGAATCGGCAGCCCGTTTTAGTCTCTCCCGATGAATATTCCCATTGACTTCAATGGTGCCGACGGGCTATCACCCGATTTACACTATTGCAGATACCGGTATTTAAACAATAAATGTGAGGAGACTCGTGTTCATGTGTAGGTGACCTCGCTGTCTTTACACCCAGGGCGGAAATAATGTTCCAGATAGAACAGAAATACTTTCCCACTACAACATATCCCCGCCCCCGTTGGTGAGTCTTAGCGAAATCTCCCCCTATTCATCAACTCTCTTAAACCAATTACCATCACAATATCTCCCCACTCTAGTTCCCAGGTGACTGCTCTCTCGGTGAGTTGTTGGGTGGCTCTTAAAAGAGCCTTTGTTTTATGCGGAGTAGAAAGGGTCGAGTGGTTTAGCCGCCGAATCCATAGAGAGTGCGGCCCTGCCGTTTCAGAGCGTACACCACATCCATGGCAGTGACCGTCTTACGCTTGGCGTGCTCAGTGTAGGTGACCGCATCCCTGATCACATTCTCCAGGAAAACCTTCAGCACCCCGCGAGTCTCCTCATAGATCAGGCCCGAGATCCGCTTGACACCGCCACGGCGAGCCAGGCGGCGGATGGCTGGTTTGGTGATGCCCTGGATGTTATCACGAAGCACTTTACGATGTCGCTTGGCTCCGCCTTTACCCAATCCTTTTCCTCCTTTACCTCTGCCAGACATGGTCGTTGTTCATTCAAATCGCTGCTGAGTGAGACACGAACTGCTGCTGGTTTCTTTTTATAGAGCTGGCTCCGACCTGACTGAGAAAGCGTCAGAGTAAAGGAGACGGCAGGGGAGGAGACAGATTGAGTCACACAGAGAGAGAGAGACCGGGAGGGGAGGAGACAGAGTCAGAGACAGAGAGACCGGGAGGGGAGGAGACAGATTGAGTCACAGAGAGAGAGAGAGCGGGAGGGGAGGAGACAGAGTGAGAGTCAGAGACAGAGAGACCGGCAGGGGAGGAGACATACTGAGTCACAGAGAGAGAGAGACCGGGAGGGGAGGAGACAGACTGAGAGTCACAGACAGAGAGAGAGAGCGGGAGGGGAGGAGACAGACTGAGAGTGACAGACAGAGAGAGAGACCGGGAGGGGAGGAGACAGACTGAGAGTGACAGAGAGAGAGAGAGTGAGAGTCACAGAGAGAGAGACAGCGAGAGTTGGAGGGGAGGAGACAGACTGAGAGTCACAGACAGAGAGAGAGAGAGCGGGAGGGGAGGAGACAGAGTGAGAGTCAGAGACAGAGAGACCGGCAGGGGAGGAGACATACTGAGTCACAGAGAGAGAGAGACCGGGAGGGGAGGAGACAGACTGAGAGTCACAGACAGAGAGAGAGAGCGGGAGGGGAGGAGACAGACTGAGAGTGACAGACAGAGAGAGAGACCGGGAGGGGAGGAGACAGACTGAGAGTGACAGAGAGAGTGAGAGTCACAGAGAGAGAGACAGCGAGAGTTGGAGGGGAGGAGACAGACTGAGAGTCACAGATAGAGAGAGAGAGAGACCGGGAGGGGAGGAGACAGACTGAGAGCCACAGAGAGAGTTGGAGGGGAGGAGACAGACTCAGAGACAGAGAGAGACCGGGAGGGGAGGAAACAGACTGAGAGTCACAGACAGAGAGAGCTGGAGGGGAGGAGACAGAGTGAGAGTCACAGACAGAGCAGAGAGCGACCTCTGATCTTCCAGCTCCACCTCCAATTTTCTGCAACCTCCAATTTCAAAACATTTATCGGCAACAGAACCGGAACACAGCTCCGCACAAATCCTTACAGACTCGGGCTTCATATTCAAGGATTTCCAGAAACTCGGAGTGTTTAAATAAGGTCCTGTTACAATTAAGAATCAGTAATATTCCCGCCTATGTACAGTCCCTCTGTAACAAGTCGACCCGCCTCCTTCCATTTCAATTCAATTCAATTCAAATCGCTTTATTGGCATGACAAGTTACATCTTATGTTGCCAAAGCATCGGAAAACATTCATGTTTGTTCACAAAAATACAGATCTATCCATACAGTGTATAAACAGATATATCCCTGAGTATAAATATATACTTTCATATAATTTATATATACTCTTATATTTACTGGTTGTCCCTCTGTTTATGGCAAGCTGTAACATAGTGTGCCGCTAGTGTTATGCAATTTCTCTCTTCCCCTAGTAGGTATGGGAGTCTTTGGTCGTCATTCAAATTTCTGAATTCCGGGCATATTTTTGTGAATTTTGGGTAGAAATTCTCCCTTATGCCCTGATATTTTCTACAAGCTGTGAGGAAGTGCATCTCTGTCTCCACCACTCCTTGACTGCAGTGAGAGCATATCCTGTCCTCTCTTGGTAGGCGGGTCTGTCTGTGTCTACCTTTTTCGATCGCCAGGTTATGTTCACTAAGTCTGTACATTGTCAAAGTTTTTCTCAGTTTGCTATCCTTTACCATGGTCAGGTAATCAGCCATGTTGTATTGTCTGTTTAGGGCCAAGTAGCAATTGAGTTTGCTTTGGGTTTTTGTTGTTTCTGCCCAATATGACAGATATTTTTCCTTTTGCTTAGCGACGATTGTGTTGGGTCAAATTCTTTGTGTTACGCTGTCACTGTCCTGGGGCTGGTTATTGTTCGTGTTGTTAGTAGTTACTTCACTGAGTCCCAGGACTAGTTGACTGAGGGTATTCTTCTTTATAGTCCTCTCTTGGCATTTCAGGGCTTCCTAATGATAGCATTGGGGGTTGCTCATTTCTATTCCATCTCCCCACACCTGCCTTCCCAGCCCAGTTCAGCAGTTTACAAACACCTTATTCCAGCTGATTTGGACAATCTCATGTGTTGCGATTTGAGTTGTGACGCGGGGTTTCTCCGCCAGTGTTACCGTCTCACTGAGACTCTCAACCTGAATCTGAAATGAAAATGACCATGAACTGAGACTGGACCCGAACACATCCCCAGTTAGTGAGGCCCGGCCCGGACATCCCATTCTGTTTTATTGCAGACAGTGGGGGGAGGGAGCGAATGTCAGCGAGTCACCAGGGATCCTGGGTTTACTTGAAATGATTTCTATCTGAAATCTGAGCCCGGCGCAGGGACAGGAATCATTTGATTCCGGGATCAGCTCTTTTCTGAGAGATGTGGGTGGCTCTGAGAAGAGCCGTTGGGTTCAGATGTTTACAGGTTACACTTGATATTTTACTTCTTTTTGGGCGCTGCTCTCTTAGCCTTTGCTGATTTCGACTTGGGCTTGGCCTTCGATTTTTCCACCCTCTTGGCCGCCTTCACCTTTGCCACTGTGGCCCTCTTGGGGGTTTGGGGCTTCTTCGCAGGAGCCTTTTTCTTAAGAGTCGCCGTCTTATTTGGCGTTGGCGCCTTCTTGGTGCCCGTTTTCTTGGTGCCCGTTTTCTTGGCTGCTGATTTCTTAGCTGCCGGTTTCTTTGTTGCGACTTTCTTGGCTGCTGCTTTCTTCGCTGGAGATTTCTTGGCTGCTGCTTTCTTCACCTTTACCTCTTTTCCCTGGCTTTGCTGCTTTGCCATTTTGACAGAGCCGGAGGCGCCCTTGCCCGTGGTGTGCACCAAGATACCATTTTCCACATTCCTCTTGATACTCGCCCTGATCTGGGACCGGAGCTGCTCCACATCCAGGCCGCTGTCAGCCAGAGCCTTCTTTATCGCGACCATGGACGTCCCCTTGCGATCGCTGCAATCCGCCACAATCTTGACGATCTGCTCGCCCAACTTGGGACCGGCTTTCTTGGGCCGGGAAACAGTCTTCTGCTTCTTGGGAGTCTTGATTTGAGCGGCGGCGGCTGGAGGAGCCGTTTCGGCGGCTGCGGTGTCATTCATGTCGGGAACTCTGTAGAAAATCTCTCTGACAATCAGAAGTGGGTCAGAAATGAATCCAGAGGTGGCGGCACAGAGCAATTTAAAGGCAGCGAGCGGACGGGGCGGAGACATCCTGCTGTCAGCTCCCGGCCCCTGCAGCATTTCTGTGTTTCTCTCTCCTCATAAACTCTCCGATACCATTGAAAATCCGGCACTCCAGAATCCCAGTCGAGATCCTTCCTGATTCTAAGACCAGAACGTTTGCTGTCGAAAAAGTTTCAACCGAATTCAAGGCTCCAGTCTCGATTTAAACCCCTTTCAATGCTGCACTCATCGCGCTCTCTCACCCGATCGCTGACATGGTCTCTGGTTTTCGACTGAAATCTTGATTATCAACTCAAGCTTTACCTTAAATTCCCACTTCGGGGCTGAGCAGGGGAGCAGGGCGATTCTATGACTGGCAAATATTTTTATTTTACACAAGAGGGACTCGGCAATCCGGCGATGAGTCCGGACACACAAACACAGTGACATTAGACTTGGCCGCCCGCCCCTTTAACACACTCTCTGACACAATGTTCACATCTGCACAGTCACAGGACAAACTGTTCCCCAGATTTACAGTTCCCAGGACAGGCTTTCCTCTCTGCTCGGCCTGTGCTGCGGATTCACGGGGTGTTAGTTGTCGTTTCCCAGCTCAGTAACTGTTAAACACTCTGAGGCCGGCGCTCCTCGCAGAGTCTGTTCCCCAGATTCAGGGGCAAGAGCCAATCACAGCTGTGGCTGTGTTAACCCATATCTGCTTTTAAATTACTAATATTGTGTGCACGCAGAAACATGTTTTTGCTTTATATATAAATAGAAATTATATGTTCACCGCCCTCAGGTCTGTCTGCGTTTCCCTCTTCTAAACTGAGGGCCATATAACAGTAACTGGTGTCCTATCCGTCCCATCCTCAATACCCAGAGACGGCGACCAGAGAGACACAGACAGAGAGACACTGTATCAGTCTTCAACTTCGTATCAAAGTCTTCATATTACGCTCAATAACAGTTGATTCATATACAGTACAAAGAGAGGGCTGATAGCGACAGAGAGAGGGCGGAGGGAGAGTCAGAGACAGAGTGAGGCGGGCGGCGAGAGACAGAGATAGTATCAGTTCCAGACTGACCTGTAAATTCCCGTTTTATCCAGAAAGAACCCAATGGAGAGACAGAAGATGCAGTCTAGTTGCACACTGATCTTTTACCAGACAGGCATATTATTAATCGCGCACTCCGGGTGTTGTGTATGTACCTTTAAGGGAATAACTGGTCTCAGACTGCAGTACCGGCAGTGACCACCCCTATTGATAATGCAATAGAGGACTGGACCACGTATGTGGAAAGAGTCGAGGTATATTGCGAGGCAAACGAAATAGCCGATGAGAAAAAGGCATCGGTATTGCTAAACTTAATGGGCGCTAGAACATACGGCCTATTGCGGGACCTGATTACTCCAGCCAAATCGAAGGCGAAGAGTTTTAACGAAATTGTTGCTATCCTACAGGAACACCTAAACCCTGCACCGTTGCTGATAGCAGAAAGATTTAAATTCCACAGGAGAACTCAGCATAAAGATGAGAGCAATGCTGAGTACCTTACGGAACTACGCAAGCTATCAAAGCACTGCCAGTTCGGAGCAGGACTGGCAGATACCCTACAGGACAAATTTGTCTGTGGACTCCTGAGTGAAGGAACCCAGAAGAGGTTACTCTCAGAGAAAGAGCTGACGCTAGATAAGGCTTTCAGCGTGGCAGTATCGTACGAAGCAGCAGCCAGGGGAGCTGCGGAAATACAACAAAAGCCACAGGAATACGGCACCCACGAAATGACATGGGGATTTGCAAAATGTTATCGCTGCGGCAGAACTAACCATGACCAGAAGGACTGCTGGTCCAAGGACAAAATATGCAGGCAATGCGGAAAGATGGGACACATTGCATGAGTTTGCAGGTCTGGGAAGAAGACCAACGACAACAAAAAGGCTACTAAGGAACCGTACAAGAAAGTACAAAAGATGACGGACAGTAGTTCCGAAGACCATATGAGCGATAGTGAACCTGGGAACAAGAGACTAAGCTGTCTCAAACTTCACAATGTAATCGCAAAAGAGGATCACCGAACCATTTGGGTCACCCTCACAATAGCAGGGTCCCGAGTTAAAATGGAATTGGATACAGGATTGGCGCTAACCGTCATGAATCGACGAGACTACGAGCGGCTATTCTCACACATACCCTTGAGAGAGACATCCATTGTCTTGACGACGTATACAGGGCAAAAAGTATACCCCAGAGGAAAAATAAGGGTGCCTGTCGAATACAACGGCAAGAAAATACGGAAATTGTATCTCTACATACTGCAAGATGGTGGACCACTGTTATTGGGACGTGAATGGATCAGAAAGATAAGCTTAGATTGGCACTCCATTCATGCAATGACGGTGGATGGTAAAAAAGATGAAGACGTCACTCCTGGACGATTGTCAACAATCTTAGCTAACGCCAAAGAAGTATTTCAACAAGAACTGTGCACTCTTAAAGGCATAACCACCTCGATAAAAATAGCAGAGAATGCAATTCGCAAGTTTTTCAAAGCAAGACCGGTACCATATGCAATTCGCCCAGCCGTCGAGGCAGAGCTGGAGAATCTGGAGCATGCAGGCGTGTTGTCTAAGGTAGACTGGAGTGAGTGGGCGACACCCATCGTTCCTGTCATGAAGAAAACGTTAAGCAATAAGTCTGAGGAGCCAAGGAAGGTTCGCATCTGTGGGGACTTCAAGGTGACGGTGAACCCGGTCCTTCACACAGTACAATATCCTCTTCCAAGGATAGAAGACATCTTCGCCTCACTATCTGGAGGGAAGCGTTTTACAAAAATTGACCTAGCACAAGCGTATTTGCAGATGGAGGTTGAAGAATCCTCTAGGAAGTATCTCACGATAAACACTCACAAAGGTCTTTACCAGTATCATCGATTGGTATTCGGAGTAGCATCAGCTCTGGCGATATGGCAAAGAGCGATGGAACAAGTCCTGCAAGGGATTCCGGGGACTCGGTGTTACTTGGACGACATCCTAGTGACAGGTGAAGATGTCAGTGAATACCTTAACAACCTAGAACAGGTGCTCACTAGACTACGGGAACATGGGCTATGAGCCAACCGCCCCAAGTTTTTTAAGAAACAGATATCGTATTGTGGCCACGTGATTGATGAAGAGGGGTTACATAAGTCCCCTGACAAAATTGAAGCGGTTGTTAAGGCCCCAGCGCCTGAAAATGTGTCGCAACTGAGGTCATTCCTCGGATTGGTGAATTACTACCATAAGTTTTTACCGAATCTGTCCACAATTCTGCACCCACTTAACGCCCTACTACGAACGGGAGTAGCATGGAAATGGAGCAATGACTGTAAGCGGGCCTTTCAGAAGAGTAAGGACTTAATCACTTCAAGAGAAGTATTGGCTCACTACAACCCATCACTACCGATAAGACTGGCATGTGATGCATCTCCCTACAGCATTGGGGCGGTACTGTCACGTAAATTCCTTGATGGTTTAGAGAGGCCGATAGCTTTTGCGTCACGCTCGTTAACTTCAGCCGAGCGTAACTACGCCCAGATTGACAGAGAGGCCCTCAGCCTAGTGTGGGGGGTGAAGAAGTTCAATCACTACCTGCACGGTCAAAAATTTACTCTACTAACTGATCATCAACCTCTTGTCTCCATTTTCAACCCTCAGAAGGGCGTACCGATAATGACAGCACAACGGCTACAGAGGTTGTCCCTTTTCCTAGGGGCACACCAATATGACATCGAGTACAAAGGAACTAAACAGCATGGAAATGCTGATGGATTGTCGCGCCTACCGTTGCCGAAGGTGGAAGAAGAACTTGCAGTGGATCCAATGGAGATATTCCACTCGACTATAGTCGAATGTCTCCCTGTGACGAATGCAAACATAGAAAAGGAAACACAAAATGACCCGACACTATCCCGGGTCTATGATTTAACGGTGAAGGGATGGCCAGCACATGGCGAACCACTGCTGTCAGCATTCTTGCTGAGAAGAGAACAGCTGTCAGTGTGCAGAGGAATCTTGATGTGTGGATCCAGAGTAGTAATTCCACCCAAATTGAAGGATAGAGTGCTCAATGAGCTTCATGAGGGTCATCTGGGAGGGGTAAAAATGAAGAACTTAGCCAGAGCGTTTGTGTGGTGGCCGGGAATCGATAGAGAAATCGAAGAGATGACCAAGAGCTGTACAGGATGCCAGAAGGTCCAAAACGCCCCACCACAAACCCCTCTACATCCATGGGAGTGGCCCTCATCTCCATGGCAAAGGGTGCACATTGATTTTGCTGGTCCCTTCATGGACTCGATGTTTTTAATTGCGGTGGATGCACATTCAAAGTGGCCAGAGGTAATAAAAATGTCCTCAACCACCACAGAAAAAACTATCACAGTCTTACGAACCATATTCGCCAGGAATGGGCTGCCTGAACAGATTTGCTCTGACAATGGACCACAGTTTGTGTCTGAAGAGTTCCGGAGGTTCTTAAAGAACAATGCTGTTAAGCATTACACATCTGCCCCATATCATCCAGCCACTAATGGATTGGCCGAGAGGTTTGTTCAAACATTCAAGAAGGCTATCAAGGCAATGTGTAATGAAGATATACCCCTACAACACAAGGTGGACAACTTCTTGTTTGCCTACCGGAATGCGACACATGCGGTTACCAACCAAACTCCAGCCATGATGTTCTTCAATCAAAGACTACGATGCCACTTGGATTTGGTTAAGCCAAACGTCCGAAGAGATGTGGAGAACAGGCAGTTTCAGAATATGAATGAAAGGCCGACCAGGAGTTTTAAGATAGGTCAACCAGTTTTGGCCCGGGACTACCGCACAGAGAAATGGCAGCCAGGAACGATTTGTACACGGCAAGGACCTCTCATGTATACCGTGGACGTTGGAGAGAGCATTGTAAGACGCCATGCTGACCAGATTCTAGAGTCACTGGAAAACGTCAACTCCACACCACAATCTGATACACCTGGCGATGAAACCGACGTACCAATTGCAGCTACCGCAGAGTCGGTGATATTGGAAGCAGATGAACCAAACAACGACATTGATCCTGACTCAACCTTGCCAGAAGAACCTGATACCCCAAAGAGGCGTTATCCAGACAGAATCAGGAACCCTCCTCAAAGACTGAACTTATAATTGCTAACCTCAACCAATATATCTAGCAACCGTAATTGTGATTGTAATTAGTTATCATTTAGTTGTTAAATGAATGTTATGTACTGTTTATCTAAAAGGGGAGGAATTGTTGTGTATGTACCTTTAAGGGAATAACTGGCCTCAGACTGCAGTACCGGCAGTGACCACCCCTGTATAAAAGGCGCTAGCGATCTTCTGTAGTTTCAGTTTCCCGTTTGTCTCCATTCAGTAAAGACTTGTTATAATCAACTCCTGCTGTCCGTGTCTCAATTATACACGGACATAATACCGGGAAAGTGCCAGAGAGTGAGAAAAACAATGTCCAATATTTAACCAACTCTTGCCTGTTGTACTCGCTGCAGTCTTGCAGCTCAGGGCCTTTCGGTATTACTCTCATTGACCGAGTCTTTCACTTTTATTAAATCAATCTGGGACGGTGGCTGTCAGATATTAACTCCTGCGCGGTCCCAGCAAACACTCCGACTCCCTCGTTCCTCCCATGTTTCTGCAGCATTGCTTTCTGAAGAGGGGCTCATGAAAAACAACACACTGCAAGGAATGATCCCAAATTGAGCATCTTAAAGGGACAAGCCCGCAGCTTTAAACCTTCTCTGTCCTTCCCCCCAGGCCCAGTTTCTTTGCTCAGACTCTGATGAAAGCGAGTTAGGGAAAGCTCCCTTTGTTTTTAAATTCTGAAATATTGCAGAGAGCAACGCATGCGCGGTAAGCCCCGCCCCCTGCATCGTTTCACAGTGAGCAGAAGTACGCTTGCGGGCTCCCCTCCCCCACCGCTGCCTGTGCGTGCCATTCACTCAGTGAGCGGAAGAAGATGGTTTGAAACAGTTGGGATTGGAGATTTCACGGCCCGGGGTAAGCGAGCAAATAGCAGCAAATCGCTTTGGGATCTCAGATGGGCAGTGAGTTCGGGGCAAGTTCAGGGGGTGTCGCGGGCTGTTTGTAAGAGGCGTAGTGGAGCACAAATTGGTCCCAGTACATGGACTGAGCGGCGGAAGGGAGAGGCCACTCTTGGGCGGTGTGGACAGGGTAAGGGAGACAGAATGTGAAGAATCTGTTATAGGCGGTGTGGACAGGGTAAGGGAGACAGAATGTGAAACATCTGTTATAGGCGGTGTGGACAGGGTAAGGGAGACAGAATGTGAAGAATCTGTTATAGGCGGTGTGGACAGGGTAAGGGAGACAGAATGTGAAGAATCTGTTATAGGCGGTGTGGACAGGGTAAGGGAGACAGAATGTGAAACATCTGTTATAGGTGGTGTGGACAGGGTAAGGGAGACAGAATGTGAAACATCTGTTATAGGCGGTGTGGACAGGGTAAGGGAGACAGAATGTGAAACATCTGTTATAGGTGGTGTGGACAGGGTAAGGGAGACAGAATGTGAAACATCTGTTATAGGTGGTGTGGACAGGGTAAGGGAGACAGAATGTGAAACATCTGTTATAGGCGGTGTGGACAGGGTAAGGGAGACAGAATGTGAAACATCTGTTATAGGCGGTGTGGACAGGGTAAGGGAGACAGAATGTGAAACATCTGTTATAGGTGGTGTGGACAGGGTAAGGGAGACAGAATGTGAAGAATCTGTTATAGGCGGTGTGGACAGGGTAAGGGAGACAGAATGTGAAGAATCTGTTATAGGCGGTGTGGACAGGGTAAGGGAGACAGAATGTGAAACATCTGTTATAGGTGGTGTGGACAGGGTAAGGGAGACAGAATGTGAAGAATCTGTTATAGGCGGTGTGGACAGGGTAAGGGAGACAGAATGTGAAGAATCTGTTATAGGCGGTGTGGACAGGGTAAGGGAGACAGAATGTGAAGAATCTGTTATAGGTGGTGTGGACAGGGTAAGGGAGACAGAATGTGAAGAATCTGTTATAGGCGGTGTGGACAGGGTAAGGGAGACAGAATGTGAAACATCTGTTATAGGCGGTGTGGACAGGGTAAGGGAGACAGAATGTGAAGAATCTGTTATAGGCGGTGTGGACAGGGTAAGGGAGACAGAATGTGAAACATCTGTTATAGGCGGTGTGGACAGGGTAAGGGAGACAGAATGTGAAGAATCTGTTATAGGCGGTGTGGACAGGGTAAGGGAGACAGAATGTGAAGAATCTGTTATAGGCGGTGTGGACAGGGTAAGGGAGACAGAATGTGAAACATCTGTTATAGGCGGTGTGGACAGGGTAAGGGAGACAGAATGTGAAACATCTGTTATAGGCGGTGTGGACAGGGTAAGGGAGACAGAATGTGAAGAATCTGTTATAGGCGGTGTGGACAGGGTAAGGGAGACAGAATGTGAAACATCTGTTATAGGCGGTGTGGACAGGGTAAGGGAGACAGAATGTGAAGAATCTGTTATAGGCGGTGTGGACAGGGTAAGGGAGACAGAATGTGAAGAATCTGTTATAGGCGGTGTGGACAGGGTAAGGGAGACAGAATGTGAAGAATCTGTTATAGGTGGTGTGGACAGGGTAAGGGAGACAGAATGTGAAACATCTGTTATAGGCGGTGTGGACAGGGTAAGGGAGACAGAATGTGAAGAGTCTGTTATAGGTGGTGTGGACAGGGTAAGGGAGACAGAATGTGAAGAATCTGTTATAGGTGGTGTGGACAGGGTAAGGGAGACAGAATGTGAAGAATCTGTTATAGGCGGTGTGGACAGGGTAAGGGAGACAGAATGTGAAACATCTGTTATAGGCGGTGTGGACAGGGTAAGGGAGACAGAATGTGAAGAATCTGTTATAGGCGGTGTGGACAGGGTAAGGGAGACAGAATGTGAAGAATCTGTTATAGGCGGTGTGGACAGGGTAAGGGAGACAGAATGTGAAACATCTGTTATAGGCGGTGTGGACAGGGTAAGGGAGACAGAATGTGAAACATCTGTTATAGGCGGTGTGGACAGGGTAAGGGAGACAGAATGTGAAGAATCTGTTATAGGCGGTGTGGACAGGGTAAGGGAGACAGAATGTGAAGAGTCTGTTATAGGCGGTGTGGACAGGGTAAGGGAGACAGAATGTGAAGAATCTGTTATAGGCGGTGTGGACAGGGTAAGGGAGACAGAATGTGAAGAATCTGTTATAGGTGGTGTGGACAGGGTAAGGGAGACAGAATGTGAAACATCTGTTATAGGCGGTGTGGACAGGGTAAGGGAGACAGAATGTGAAGAATCTGTTATAGGCGGTGTGGACAGGGTAAGGGAGACAGAATGTGAAGAGTCTGTTATAGGCGGTGTGGACAGGGTAAGGGAGACAGAATGTGAAACATCTGTTATAGGCGGTGTGGACAGGGTAAGGGAGACAGAATGTGAAGAATCTGTTATAGGCGGTGTGGACAGGGTAAGGGAGACAGAATGTGAAGAATCTGTTATAGGCGGTGTGGACAGGGTAAGGGAGACAGAATGTGAAGAATCTGTTATAGGCGGTGTGGACAGGGTAAGGGAGACAGAATGTGAAGAGTCTGTTATAGGCGGTGTGGACAGGGTAAGGGAGACAGAATGTGAAGAATCTGTTATAGGCGGTGTGGACAGGGTAAGGGAGACAGAATGTGAAGAGTCTGTTATAGGCGGTGTGGACAGGGTAAGGGAGACAGAATGTGAAACATCTGTTATAGGCGGTGTGGACAGGGTAAGGGAGACAGAATGTGAAGAATCTGTTATAGGCGGTGTGGACAGGGTAAGGGAGACAGAATGTGAAGAATCTGTTATAGGCGGTGTGGACAGGGTAAGGGAGACAGAATGTGAAACATCTGTTATAGGCGGTGTGGACAGGGTAAGGGAGACAGAATGTGAAACATCTGTTATAGGCGGTGTGGACAGGGTAAGGGAGACAGAATGTGAAACATCTGTTATAGGTGGTGTGGACAGGGTAAGGGAGACAGAATGTGAAGAATCTGTTATAGGCGGTGTGGACAGGGTAAGGGAGACAGAATGTGAAGAGTCTGTTATAGGCGGTGTGGACAGGGTAAGGGAGACAGAATGTGAAACATCTGTTATAGGCGGTGTGGACAGGGTAAGGGAGACAGAATGTGAAGAATCTGTTATAGGCGGTGTGGACAGGGTAAGGGAGACAGAATGTGAAACATCTGTTATAGGCGGTGTGGACAGGGTAAGGGAGACAGAATGTGAAACATCTGTTATAGGTGGTGTGGACAGGGTAAGGGAGACAGAATGTGAAACATCTGTTATAGGCGGTGTGGACAGGGTAAGGGAGACAGAATGTGAAACATCTGTTATAGGCGGTGTGGACAGGGTAAGGGAGACAGAATGTGAAGAGTCTGTTATAGGCGGTGTGGACAGGGTAAGGGAGACAGAATGTGAAGAATCTGTTATAGGCGGTGTGGACAGGGTAAGGGAGACAGAATGTGAAACATCTGTTATAGGCGGTGTGGACAGGGTAAGGGAGACAGAATGTGAAACATCTGTTATAGGCGGTGTGGACAGGGTAAGGGAGACAGAATGTGAAACATCTGTTATAGGCGGTGTGGACAGGGTAAGGGAGACAGAATGTGAAGAGTCTGTTATAGGCGGTGTGGACAGGGTAAGGGAGACAGAATGTGAAGAATCTGTTATAGGCGGTGTGGACAGGGTAAGGGAGACAGAATGTGAAACATCTGTTATAGGCGGTGTGGACAGGGTAAGGGAGACAGAATGTGAAGAGTCTGTTATAGGCGGTGTGGACAGGGTAAGGGAGACAGAATGTGAAGAATCTGTTATAGGCGGTGTGGACAGGGTAAGGGAGACAGAATGTGAAGAATCTGTTATAGGCGGTGTGGACAGGGTAAGGGAGACAGAATGTGAAGAATCTGTTATAGGCGGTGTGGACAGGGTAAGGGAGACAGAATGTGAAACATCTGTTATAGGCGGTGTGGACAGGGTAAGGGAGACAGAATGTGAAGAGTCTGTTATAGGCGGTGTGGACAGGGTAAGGGAGACAGAATGTGAAGAATCTGTTATAGGCGGTGTGGACAGGGTAAGGGAGACAGAATGTGAAACATCTGTTATAGGCGGTGTGGACAGGGTAAGGGAGACAGAATGTGAAACATCTGTTATAGGCGGTGTGGACAGGGTAAGGGAGACAGAATGTGAAGAATCTGTTATAGGCGGTGTGGACAGGGTAAGGGAGACAGAATGTGAAACATCTGTTATAGGCGGTGTGGACAGGGTAAGGGAGACAGAATGTGAAACATCTGTTATAGGCGGTGTGGACAGGGTAAGGGAGACAGAATGTGAAACATCTGTTATAGGCGGTGTGGACAGGGTAAGGGAGACAGAATGTGAAGAATCTGTTATAGGTGGTGTGGACAGGGTAAGGGAGACAGAATGTGAAGAATCTGTTATAGGCGGTGTGGACAGGGTAAGGGAGACAGAATGTGAAGAATCTGTTATAGGCGGTGTGGACAGGGTAAGGGAGACAGAATGTGAAGAATCTGTTATAGGCGGTGTGGACAGGGTAAGGGAGACAGAATGTGAAGAATCTGTTATAGGTGGTGTGGACAGGGTAAGGGAGACAGAATGTGAAGAGTCTGTTATAGGCGGTGTGGACAGGGTCAGGGAGACAGAATGTGAAGAATCTGTTATAGGCGGTGTGGACAGGGTCAGGGAGACAGAATGTGAAGAATCTGTTATAGGCGGTGTGGACAGGGTAAGGGAGACAGAATGTGAAACATCTGTTATAGGCGGTGTGGACAGGGTAAGGGAGACAGAATGTGAAGAATCTGTTATAGGCGGTGTGGACAGGGTAAGGGAGACAGAATGTGAAGAATCTGTTATAGGCGGTGTGGACAGGGTAAGGGAGACAGAATGTGAAGAATCTGTTATAGGCGGTGTGGACAGGGTAAGGGAGACAGAATGTGAAACATCTGTTATAGGCGGTGTGGACAGGGTAAGGGAGACAGAATGTGAAGAATCTGTTATAGGCGGTGTGGACAGGGTAAGGGAGACAGAATGTGAAACATCTGTTATAGGCGGTGTGGACAGGGTAAGGGAGACAGAATGTGAAGAATCTGTTATAGGCGGTGTGGACAGGGTAAGGGAGACAGAATGTGAAGAATCTGTTATAGGCGGTGTGGACAGGGTAAGGGAGACAGAATGTGAAGAATCTGTTATAGGCGGTGTGGACAGGGTAAGGGAGACAGAATGTGAAGAATCTGTTATAGGCGGTGTGGACAGGGTAAGGGAGACAGAATGTGAAGAATCTGTTATAGGCGGTGTGGACAGGGTAAGGGAGACAGAATGTGAAACATCTGTTATAGGCGGTGTGGACAGGGTAAGGGAGACAGAATGTGAAACATCTGTTATAGGCGGTGTGGACAGGGTAAGGGAGACAGAATGTGAAACATCTGTTATAGGCGGTGTGGACAGGGTAAGGGAGACAGAATGTGAAGAATCTGTTATAGGCGGTGTGGACAGGGTAAGGGAGACAGAATGTGAAGAATCTGTTATAGGCGGTGTGGACAGGGTAAGGGAGACAGAATGTGAAGAATCTGTTATAGGCGGTGTGGACAGGGTAAGGGAGACAGAATGTGAAGAATCTGTTATAGGCGGTGTGGACAGGGTAAGGGAGACAGAATGTGAAAAATCTGTTGTTGTAAATCATTGTTACTTTCTCCACCCAAACCAGGAATGAATGTTTGGGTTTAGTTCCAGTCTCACCCTGTTTGTTATTGGACAGTGAACAGTGGAAACAGATCCAGACAATAAAGATGTGGGGAGTTATAGAAGGAGCATCTATTGCAGGTACCAAGTGAGAAGTGTGAAGCAAACATTTTAAAAAGCGGCTGTTTGACTTTGGTTGAACGGTTAATCACAAGAGAGAGGGAAGTAGCAATCTGGTCTGTGCAAAGGTGCCATTCGTTGCCCAGTGCAGGGGCTGGGTTGTGTCTGGATGTCACTAAATTGTTGTAAAACCACATTACACTCCTGGTATACAGAAGCTGAATGCTGTACTGCAGTGGAGTCATACACTGACGCTGTTTGTATCACTGGCTTTCCTTTGCCAGTGTTCATAATGATTATTAACAGGGAATAAATTGATACTTTATGCATTTTCTACCCCTCTATTTCATCTGTTATAAGAGATACTTATTCTTCTTACAGTTAAATACTTGAAGGAATTGGAATGAACGTGATGTTTCCTTCACCTGAGGCACATGGAACAGTGCAGGCAGGTCCTTCTCACATACAGTCGGTACATTATCACTCAGAGTGCAGAGACACAGACAGCTCATCAGTTCCCCACTCTCCGACAGCAGAAGTATTCAGTCACTGATTTCAAATTCCAGAGACATATTTTCAATCCAACAGTCAAACAGAGCAGGAGAGACAAACGCTGTTTCCATTTCACCCCAACTCAGTACCACTGACTGGTAGATATATAAATCCCAGTCCAAAATCACACCCACTATCATATTGAAAGGCACAATCCCACAATAATGCAGCCTTAGCTACAAATTAAGTACCAGATAGACCTGACACATAGTACCCGAGTGACAGGTTCACAATGAATCCCGATTTCCTACCTCAACAATAAATTATATACCCACCCACAACTCACGTACTATCTATGTAAATCTATGTAGAATTAATCTAGCCTGGCAAACTGTCTCAGAGAACGACAGTTACATAATGATGCACACACTCACATACAGTACCAGAGGATAGCTACAGAATAAGTTACACACTCACATACAGTACCTGAGACTGACAGAGTTAAGAATGATACTCACACTAACACACAGTACCAGAGATTGACGGATACAGAATGAATATCACACCCACATTAAGTACCAGTGTGTGACAGATACAGTATTGTTCTCACACTCACACACAGTACCAGACTGATAGATACAGAATGAGCCCCACATTCACGTACAATACCAGAGACTGACAGATACAGAATGAATCCCACACATGTACACAGTACCAAACACTGACAGGTGCCACACTCACATACCGTACCGGAGACAGTCAGATATAGAATGAATCCCACACTCGCACACTAAGGGCTGGATTTTACCAGCGCTCAGAGGGCGGGTTTGGAGGTGGGTCCGCTGACATAGCAAAGATTAACAACGGGTAGGAAACCCGCTCTCAAACCGCCTCCACGCAAGCCTCCCAGGTGTCAAGTCTGTCTTTGCAGAACTGACCCGACACCAAGTGGCGGGGGAGACAATTTAGATCATTAAATGGCTTGTTAACAGCCAATTTAATGCTATTTTGAGGCTACCTTGCAATTTTACTTGCTCCCCCACTGGTTACCCACTGCTTGAGGAACACGCCAGCTCACCCTGTCGTGAGTTGAGTCTGCTTTGATGTATCTGATAAGCTGACAGCTGCAGAAGTGGTGTAAAGGAGGCCATGTTGCAGATGGTCAGTTTCAGAGCTCAGAAACTGTTGGTTACTGCATTTGTAAGACATTTAGAGATTTCTTTAGCTTGCAAGTGTTTAGAGCCAACTGTATAATCAGTGCCACCTCATTGGAACAAAACATAGAAACATAGAAGATAGGAGCAGGAGTAGGCCATTCGGCCCCTCGAGCCTGCTCCGTCATTCAATGCGATCATGGCTGATCATCCAAATTCAGTACCCGGTCCCTGCTTTCTCCCCATACCCCTTGATCCCTTTAGCCTTAAGAAATATATCCATCTCCTTCTTGAATATATTTAATGTATTGGCCTCTACTGCCTTCTGTAGTAGAGAATTCCACAGGTTCACCACTCTCTGGGTGAAGAAATTCTTCCTCATTTCTGTCCTAAATGGCCTACCCCTTATCCTTAGACTGTGACCCCTGGTTCTGGACTCCCCGACCATTGGGAACATCCTTCCTGCATCTAGACTGTCCAGTCCTGTCAGAATTGTCTAAGTTTCAATGAGATCCCCTTTCATTCTTCTAAACTCCAGCGAGTACAAGCCCAATCGACCCAATCTCTCCTCATACGTCATTCCTGCCATCCCAGGTATCAGCCTGGTGAATTTTCGCTGAACTCCTTCCATGGCAAGAACATCCTTCCTCAGATAAGGCGACCAAAACTGCACACAATACTCAAGATGTGGTCTCACCAAGGCCCTGTACAACTGCAGCAAGATATCCTTGTTCCTGTACTCAAACCCTCTCGCTACAAAGGCCAACATACCATTAGCCGCCTGCTGCACCTGCACGCTTACCTTCAGCAACTGGTGCACAAGGACACCCAGGTCTCGTTGCACTTCCCTTTTTCCCAATCTATTGCCATTCAGATAATAATCTGCCTTCCTGTTTTTGCCACCAAAGTGGATAACCTCACATTTATCCACATTATATTACATCTGCCATGCTTCTGCCCAATCACCCAACCTCTCCAAATCATCCTGTAGTTTCTCGGCATCCTCCTCACAGCACACATGCCCACCCAGCTTTGTGTTGTCTGCAAATTTGGAGATATTACATCTAGTTCCCTTGTCTAGATCATTTAATATATATTGTGAATAGCTGGGGTCCAAGGACCGATCCCTGTGGTACCCCACTAGTCACTGCCTGCCATTCGGAAAAAGACCCGTTTATTCCAACTCTTTGCTTTCTGTCTGCCAACCAGTTCTCTATCCAAGTCAATACCTTGCCCCCAATCCCATGCGCCTTAACGTTACACGCTAATCTTTTATGCGGGACTTTATCGAAAGCCATCTGAAAGTCCAAATACACCACATCCAGTGGTTCTCCCTTATCTATTTTACTAGTTACATCCTCAAAAAATTCCAGTAGATTAGTCAAGCACGATTTACCTTTTGTAAATCCATGTTGACTTTGTCCGATCCTGTCACTGTTTTCCAAGTGCTCTGCTATTACATCTTTTATAATGGACTCTAGCATTTTCCCCACTACGGATGTCAGGCTTACCGGTCTATAATTCCCCGTTTTCTCTCTACCGCCTTTTTTGAATAGTGGGGTAACATTAGCTACCCTCCAATCCATGGGAACTGTTCCAGAATCTATAGAATTTTGGAAGATGACCAGCAATGCATCTACTATTTCTAGGGCCACTTCCTTAAGTACCCTAGGATGTAGATTATCAGGCCCTGGGAATTTATCGGCCTTCAATCCTGTCAATTTCCCTAACACCATTTCCCTACAAATACTGATCTCATTCATTTCCTCCCTCTCATTAGACCCTATGTTGCCTGACATCTCTGGGAGGTTATTTGTGTCCTCCTTTGTGAAGACAGAACCAAAGTATGTATTTAATTGGGCTGCCATTTCTTTGTTCCCCATTATAAATTCCCCTGATTCTGACTGCAAGGGACCTAAGCTTGACTTCACCAATCTTTTTCTCTTCGCATATCTATAGAAGCTTTTACAGTCAGTTTTTATGTTCCCTGCAAGCTTACTCTCATATTCTATTTTCCCCCTCTTAATTAATCCCTTTGTCCTTCTTTGCTGAATCCTAAACAGCTCCCAATCCTCAGGTTTACTGCTTTTTCTGGCCAATTTATATGTCCTCTCCTTGGATCTTATGCTATCGCTAATTTTCCTTGTTAGCCATGGTTGAGTCACCTTTTTTGTTTTATTTTTATGCCAAACAGGGATGAACAAATTCTGTCGTTCATCCATGCGATCTTTAAATGTTTGCCATTGCCTATCCACCGTCAACCCTTTGAGTAACAGTCCCCAATCAATCCTACCCAACTTTTGCCTCATACTAACATCGTTTCCTTTATTTAAATTCAGGACCCTTGTCTCTGAGTCAACTACTTCACTCTCCATCTTAATGAAGAATTCTATCATATTATGATCGCTCCGCCCCAAGAGGCCTCGCACAACAAGATTGCTAATTTTTCCTTTCTCATTACATAATACCCAGTCTAAGATGGCCTGATCTCTGGTTGGTTCCTCGACATATTGGTCCAGGAAACCATCCCGTATACACTCCAGGAATTCCTCCTCCACAGTATTGTTACTAATTTGGTTAGCCCAATCTATATGTAGATTAAAGTCACCCATGATAACTGCTGTGCCCTTATTGCACCCGTCTCTAATTTCCCATTTAATGCCATCCCCAACCTCCGCATTACTGTTTAGGGGTCTGTATAAAACTCCCACTAATGTTTTCTGCCCCTTGGTATTTCTCAGCTCTACCCATACAGATTCCACATCATCTGAGCTAGTATCCTTCCTTACTATTGTTTTAATCTCCTCTTTAACCAGCAATGCTACCCCACCTCCTTTTCCTTTTTGCCTGTCTTTCCTGAATATTGATAGCCCTGGATGTTGAGTTCCCAGCCTTGGTCACCCTGGAGCCATGTTTCCGTAATTCCAATCATATATCCGTTTACATCTATTTGCGCAGTTAATTCATCCACCTTATTAGGAATGCTCCTCACATTAAGACACAAAGCCTTCAGGCTTGTTTTTTTTTAACACTCTTAGACCTTTTAGCATTATTATTTACTGTGGCCATGTTTGATTTTAACCCTTGATTTCTCTGACTGCCACTTTTGCTTTTCTCCTTCCTGTCTTTTGCTTCTATCCTTATTTCCCTTTCCTCTGTCTCCCTGCACAGGTTGCCAACCCCCTGCCATTTTAGTGTAGAGTGAAAGAGATTGATAGAGGGAGAGTGAGGGACAGAGTATGATAAAGGGAAAGAATGAGAAAGACAGACAGAGAGAAATAGAGAGGACAGAGAGAGGGAGATAGAGACACATAGAAATAGCGTTACTGAGTGTCAGAAAAGGAGAGAGAGAGAGAGAGGTGAAGAGACAAAGTTGGGGTGAGGGACAGAGAGAATGGGAAAGGCAGAGAAAGAGAAAGGCACACAAAGAGAAAATAAGTGGGACAGAGTGAGAGGCAGAATGTCAGAGAAGGAGAGGGCCAGACAGTGACTGAGACAGACAGAGGCACAGAGAGAGATGGACAGACACAAAGAGACAGAGACAGACAGAGAGAAAATGAGAGAGAGGGGCAGAGGGACAGAGAGTGAAAAACAGAGAGAGAGGGAGATGGAGAGGGAGACAGAAAGAGAGAAAGACACTGAGAGGGACCAAGAGAGAGGGACAGAGAGTGAGAATGACAGAGAGTGAGACGGAGAGAGAGGGAGACACAGAGATAGACAGAATGAAAGAGATCTAGAGACAGAGAAAGAGAGAGTGGGACTGACATAGAGAGCAAAAGACAGATTCAGGGAGACAGAGAGTGGGAGAGGAACCAAGAGACCGAGGGACAAAGCGAGAGAGAGAGAGGGACAGAGAGAGAGCGAGAGAGAGAGAAAGGGACAGAGAGCGAGACAGACAGAGGGACAGAGAGAGAGAGAGAGGGACAGAGAGAGAGGGGGGCAGAGAGAGAGGGAGGGCGGGACAGAGAGAGAGAGAGAGGGACAGAGAGAGAGGGTTGTTGGCTGAGAGAGAGAGAGGGACAGAGAGAGAGAGGGACAGAGAGAGAGGGGTGTTGGCTGAGAGAGAGAGAGGGACAGAGAGAGAGAGAGAGGGACAGAGAGAGAGAGAGGGACAGGCAGTTAGAGAGAGGGACAGAGAGAGTGAGAGAGAGAGGGACAGAGAGAGAGTGGGACAGAGCCAGAGGGGCAAAGACAGAGAGTGAGGGACAGAGAGAGAGGGACAGAGAGAGTGGGACAGAGAGAGAGGGACAGAGAGAGAGAGGGACAGAGAGAAAGGGCCAGAGAAAGAGAAAGGGACAGAGAGAGAGAGGTGTCCTGGCGAATCGAATAACTAGGGCAGTACACAGGGCTTTAAACTAATAAAGGGAGGGTGGGAGGATTCAGGAAAGAGTAAACTTAAAAGCAGCAAGAGACATTTCAAGGCGTTAGGGCAGAGTAGAGTTTTGGGTATAAATAAGCAGAGTGGGTCAGGAAGGGACAGAGAGAGTAACAAAGGTAATAGGGCATCAGTGATAAGGTAGATTGGGAAACTGCATTAAAAGGTACAATGGTAGAGAAGCAATGGCTAGCATTTAAAGAATTAATACATAATTTACAACAAATATACATTCCTTTAAGGCACAAAAACCCCACCATGGCTAACAAGAGAAGTTAAAGATATTATTAGATGAAAGGAAGAGGCTTATAATTGATGTGGAGTATTTTAAAGCAACACTCGACACAAGGTTTTCAGATCAATAGTCAAGTTGTCTTTATTACAGCGGTGGGGAGACAATCTGCTCTGCCTTAGCCAGACTACTCCAAATTGTTACAGCAAGCCCTAAATTTTTATACATTCAAATAAGCATGGCGGCCTCATGCACAATTCATTCCCGCAAACTGATTGGATCTTGGCCCGCATGCACCTTCACGGATTGGATTACATGACCTAAGGTAAACATGTGTAAGCTGCATACTCAATTATTAGCCCAAACTGCTGAATGCTGATTAAAAGTTAACTTGGAAGTATTGTGACCCAGATAACAAAGCTCTAAGGGCAGCTGAAGTGTTGGACATCATGTCTCCACTGAGTTGTTTATAGTCTCAAAGGTCGGTTATCTTGACCACAACTTATGGATGTGGTCTTTCATGTTAGCAACTGTCTCCCTTACACCATTCTGTGAGCTGCCAGCAATGTTATTTTAACTCTTTCCCCCCTTCAATTCCCCCTTTTGGTACTTGGCCCTTGCCCAAGTTAAACCACATGTATAAGCATCGCTGTGCCTCCTGCTTCATGCGGTGATCGGTCGCTGGTTTGGGAGGCCCTGCATACCCATCATGTTTAGAGCAAACTTGTGTCTTCCAGCTCTTTCCGAATCGCTTTAGCTCTTTGTTTGGTCCGTTTCTTTTTACAAGCGTTGCACGCTGACATTTCCCATCCTATAGTCATGACGAACTGTACTATCACTTATATATGAGAAATGAAGCGGATCCATGGGTGTATGTTGACATTCATTCCCCAATCCCACAGCTTCTCATACCACGGGACTTCCTGTAGCCTTACCTCTATGTCTTTTTCTAATTCCCAGAGATTCCTTTGCAATACTATGTATTGTTTCACCACCTTGCTCAAATCTTCTTTCATTTTTGCAGCTCCTCTTGCAGGTGGGGAATTGGGGCCCCTACCAGATATTCATATTTGACCAACTCTTCCCTTAGATTATCTGTCACATTTAGTTTTATCTCCTCTCTCGAATGTACATACACCAATCTGGTGTAGCCAATTGTCACAGGGATCTTTCGCATAAAGCAGAAGTTGGGCATTGTGATTGCACATACAAGGTTACTATATTGGTACTCAGTCACTGTGGTGGCTATGCAATACTCCCCTTCTCCCCTATATCCCAAGCGGGTGTGATGGTGATCAACATGTGATAATTCCAACACACACCCCGTTGTCTTATTATAGCCGCACTCATCTTAGGGCCTTCTCCTACCGGATGTGGGCATCATCAGCGTGCCTTTCCCGTGGCATCCGTTTAGGGAGACTTCTCTCATAGTACCATTTTTCCTGATGGCATAGGTATCAATTGGATAGTATTGGAGGTATGTCTCACCCTCACTATGCCTATGTTTGTTACCTGGTACTGTGGGTATGGAGCAGTGTCTAGCCCCACCATTGGTATCAGGAGTACCACGCCTTTCATTGACGTCACTTCTGCTTTACATTTTTGTATCACCGGATATAATCTGGTCATCGCTTTGAGGGTAAAAGCATTCAGGGGGCCTGGGTTCTGGCTCAGGCCATGGAGCTGTGTTCTGTTAATCCAGTCTGGTACCTCACCTCGCTGTATCTGTGCCAGATTATGTTTCAACTGTCTGGTGATCCATTGGACACAGGCATGACACAAGCCTCGCCCTACCTCGTCTTTTGCCTGTTCCTCATCTCTATGGATTAGTTTGTTGATAATGCTAGCATGGTCCTCTATAACATTGATTCCCTCGAGTAATTTCCTTATCGTATGTTCTCCTAACTCTGATCCTTGTCGAACCAAACCAGCTTCCTTCTCTAAAATCTGTTGTATTACCCTTTGTAGTTGTTCCACGCTACTCTGGACTCCTTGTATATCTAGGGCAATAATGAATGTCTATTCCCGTGAGTATGTTGGTTCCTAAGCCCCTCTTAATCCTTTGGTGGAATGCAGCATGTCCCCTGAAACAAGTGGTCCCTGTCGCATCAGCAGCTTGGTTAATTACATTCTTTAGCATATATGCATACAATTCTCTAGTTTTGTTAAACCTCTCACAATATTCTGGCCATTGTAACATGGTTAAGTTCATTAGTACCGGTACAATTTTGTGTCTCACGTTATCATACAATTGTTCTCCCTCAGTAAATAATACTGGTCCACTTATAGATCCAGCTTTCATATCTGGACATTTTAACATCGTTGGTTTGCTCGACTCTTCTTTCTGTGTATTGGGAGTCGTGGGTGAGACTCCGAATGTTATTGTTCCATTAAAACATTGTGCTTCTTCATCGTGTACTTGTCGTGTAATGTGGGATGTCCCTTCGCTTATTTCGTGTCCCATGAGTAATCCCACCTCCATGGTGAAGTTTCCCTGTAAATTAAGCAGAAGCCTGGTCGTCACCAGATGTTAGTTTATCTCCGGTGTTTATTCCATTGTTCCTGTGGGATTTAAGATCAGATGGGTTATTGCTGTATTGTTTTAATTGGATCCAATGTTTCCATCTCCCTTTTCCCCTCATATCTATACATGCGCACGTATCGCTGGTCATGATAACCTCAAATGGTTCAGTACATCTAGGTGAGAACCCCGATCTCTCTGCTGATATTTTAACAAATACCTGCTCGCCCACCTTGGGTAGGGGCTCCAAGGCCCCCTGCTTTTGTGTATTTTTATCTCTGATATCTTGTTGTTCTTTAACTTCTTGTTTGAGCTTTCAATTGATTATCCAATATTTGTACGTATTACCTAATTTTATTTTTTAAGGGTCCTAGTCCCTCGCTACCAAATGCTACTCCTTCCGGCAGACACATTGCTTGTCCAGTCATGAGTTCATATGGTGTCAGTCCGGTCACCCTATTTGGGGTGGCTCTCAGCCTCATCAGGATGCACAGGAGGACATCCACCCATCCCGGTCCGGTTTCGGCTATGGCCTTGCTTAAAGGCTGTTTTCAGGGTTCTGTTCATTCGCTCTACCATGCCTGAGCTTTGCGGATGATAGGGGATGTGGAATTTCTGTCCTACGCCCAGTAGCTTACAAATTTCTTTCATTACCTTTCCCGTAAATTGGGTGCTTTGATCTGAATCTATTTGCAACAAGACCCCCCATCTTGGTATCATGTTGTATGCAAATATCCGGGCCACAGTCTGAGCACTACAGTCTCTGGTGGGGAATGCTTCCACCCAACCTTGTAAACTGGTCTATGATCACGAGGCAGTATTTCTTCCCTCTGCTGTTGGGTAAGGGTCCAGTAAAGTCTATCTGGAGGTTTTCCCAGGGGCCTTCGGGTCGTGGCTGGTGGGCCATTTTAACCTTTATGGGCCTACCTGGGTTGTGTTGTCCACAAATGATGCAGCGTCTGCAGTATCTTGCGACTGTTTCTCCGTTCTCGGATACTACTGCCCAACCGGTGTGTGGCTCTCCATTTATATATCGGCGAGCTCTGTCTAAATAAAAGGAGTTTTCGGGATTTTCAAGGGGCGATTCTGATACGGTTCCTCTGACCTCTTCTTCGATTACTAACTGACACTCATGTGCCTCACCCTCCGATAGCATTCCCTCTGCGGGGTTGACTCTATGTTCCCTTATAATCAGGACTGATCTGTCCTTGGGTATCAATACTGCTTCCCAAGCTGCCCTCCTTCTGTCTGATACAGCCTTCATTTTGTCTGTGTTTAGCAGGTCCACCACTGTGTATTGCGTGTGTAGTATCAGCTGTCCTGATAGTGACGGGCCCTCATATCCGCACCGCCCTTGCGGCACAGTCGAGGGCCGCCACACATCTCGCCATTTCTTAGCCACGGGGGTTTGTTGGGTGGAGTAATAGGCAATTGGCCTCATGTCTCCCCCATACTCTTGGGTGACTACGGCATTATAGAACTTCCCGTCTATTCTATAGTATATATGGAATGGTTTGACTAGATTTGGCAATCCTAGTGTGGATGTCAGGGCTGCTTTCAATTTTGCGTAAGCCTCACCCTGCTCTGATTCCCATTCTATCTTGTATGAGGCGGGTCTCCCCCCTTTAACTAATTGTTGACTCGGCTCTGCTTTCCCTGCAAAGTCTGGTATAGAATTCCTGCAGCAGTTAAATAGTCGCAACACTTTCCTCACTCCCCGGACGGTCACTGGTCTTGGCATGTCTTTTATGGCTGCCTGTCATTCCTGCGGGAGTGCCTTATACCCCTGGCTAATTTCATGTCCTAGATACTTTACTTTGGACAGTCCAACCTGTGCCTTTTTGGGGTTCAGTTTAAAGCCAGCTTTCTTATGTGCCTGGAGGGTATTAATGCTCCCATGTGTCCTTTGGCGTCCTCTGATGCAATCATTATGTCATCGACATATTGGAGTAGGGCACTCTGGTACTTTGATAGATCTAACTCGCCTAAGGCTTGACTCAATACACGGTGGAATATGTTTAGACTATTGTAGAACCCCTGCGGGACCCTGGTCCATGTATACTGTCTATCCCCGACAGTAAAGGCGAATTTCCCTTGTGATTCCTCTGCCAAAGGTATGAACCAGAACCCGTTCGCTATATCCAACTCTGTAAATACCTTAAAGTTTGGTTTCAGACCATTAAATATTGTAGAGGGACTTGCCACTATCGGATGTTCTCGTGGAGTTATCTTATTCAATGAGGTCCACACAAATTTACACCAACCAGAATTTCACCATAGCCACAATAAAAGTCTGGTTTTAATAGGTTAATTAACCTCATAACTACAATTTAATCCAGTTCAATTTCTTAAACTAAACAATATCACTTGAAAAAAAAGGAAGACGCCATAGCCACATTAACAAAGAAACAATCACCCATGCCTTGTAAACATCCAAATTCATTTTCTTCCAGGCACATTGGCAACTGTAACTTCAAGGCTGGAGCTTATCTTTTGTAAAACAATTAACAAACTTAAAACAGCACACGCTTGTCCCTCATTCAAGACAAGTCTTCAGATGGTTAAACAGCTTTTAGCTCTCTGTACAAAAGAGTGGGTGGAACTAATACAAACACAACAGACACTTTGTTTCAAAGACAGAAAACTTCCACACTTCTATCACACGCTTTCACACAAACTGAGATTCCAGCATTCCTTTTAAGATTACTTCCAGTCAGCAAATCCTGCATTTTACTTGTTTTGGACAGAAACTGATAGCATTGATATAGTAATCTGGGATGTTATGATTAAGGTTATCCACCAGGTGGTGCTGTAGCCAATGCTGCTGCTAAGGTCAGGGGTTGCTTCCTGTTAAGGTCAGGGGTTAGCTTCCTGCTAAGGTCAGCAAAGGTGCAATGCCTGGAAGCAGGCCTGCCTGGCTGTCTCGCAGTCGTTCAATAAAGTACTCATCTTAATCCTCATACCTCGCCTCTTCGAGTTCCTTGTCTCACTGCATGGATTTATCACATTTGGCGACAAGGTAAAACAGGACCCTGAATAAGAGAAGTCTGCCAGGACGTTTAAACAACAAAATCACGAGCTGCAGTTAGCTACCAGTTGCAAGAGAGCATAGCTGCCACGGTAGGAACGGTCTCAGCTTTTGATATTCAAGCACAAACTTGGGAGGAATACTGTGAAGTATTGGGTTACTTTTTCGAAGCAAATGAAATAAATGATGCCGGAAAAAGGAAAGCCATTCTGCTTAGTTCAGTGGGAAGCTAAACCTACAGTTTGACGAAGAACCTGCTCAGTCCTGAAAAGCCTGGAGACAAATCATTTGTTGAATTAGTGGCTGTGCTAAAAGAACATTTCAACCCTAAGCCTAGTGAGATTGTACAGCGGTTCAAGTTTAATTCAAGGAACAGGAAAGAGGAAGAGAGTGTAATGGACTATGTAGCGGTGTTGTGTAAATTGACACAAGATTGCAATTATGGGAACAACCTGAAGGAAATGCTGAGAGATAGGCTAGTTTGCGGAATAATGGACGACCGAATGCAGCGCAGATTATTATCCGAGACTGGGCTTACTTATGAAAAAGCATTGGAACTTGCTCAAGCCATAGAGACAGTGAACCGAGATGTAAAAGAAATACAGGGTTCAGACAGGGCTAATGCTACGCAAGTTGCAGGTCAGGTTGTTGTGCAGAAGTTGAATATGTGTCAGAAACCACAATGTGAGCATGTGAAGGCATGTTATAGATACAAGGGCGATCACCTGGCGAGTGAATGCCGGTTTCTGGAGGAAAAGTGCTACAAGTGTGGGAAACAAGGACACATAAAACGAGCTTGCAGGGCGAAATCACCGGTGGAGGAATCCAAACCAAAAGGGGGAGGACAGCAAAACCAAGGGAGATAAGTGAAAAAACATGGAGCACACCACATCAGTGGGGAAGCTGAGGAAGAAGAGGACATGCTCATAATGTATGGCATGTTAGAGAACATTCCAAAACTGGCTCCTATCACATTGCAACTGACAGTAAATGACCCCGTAAGGTGTCCAAACTAGAGCAGTATCATATTCCCAAAACAGAGGATCTCTTTGCAAACCTGGCTGGAGGAAAGAAATTCACAAAGTTGGATATGAGTCATGCCTACTTGCAGATTACACTGGATGACGAATCAAAGAAGTATGTCACCATAAATACACACAAGGGCTTGTTTACATATAACCGCTTACCGTTTGGTGTCTCATCTAGTCCAGCTATCTTCCAGAGGACAATCAAAGGTGTACTGCAAAGGATTCCACATGTTTCCATCTATCTGGATGACATTCTGGTGACGGGAAGAACCGACCAGGAGCATCTGAGCACTCTGAGAGAGGTACTACAGAGATTGGAGAGGGCAGGGTTCAACACTATCGTCCCCAACAAGCTGGCCACCAAACTCCAAACTCTTGGCCTGAACACTTCCCTCTGCAACTGGACCCTGGACTTCCTAACAAACAGACCCCAGTCTGTCATATTAGGTAACCACACCTCCCCCCCCGACCCTGAACACGGGGGCCCCACAAGGATGTGTGCTGAGCCCCCTCCTCTACTCCCTCTTCACCCACGACTGTGTGGCTGTTCATGGTTCCAACACCATCATCGAGTTTGCGGATGATACCACGATAGTAGGCCAGATCACCAACAACGATGAGTCAGCCTACAGGGAGGAGGTCCAGCATCTCATGAAGTGGTGCGCCGATAACAACCTGGCCCGTAACATCAAGAAAACCAAAGAAACCATTGTGGACTTCAGGAAGTCTAAAAGTGGAAGTCACACCCCCATCCACATCAATGGGGCTGTGGTGGAAAGGGTGGACAGCTTTAAGGTCCTCGGAGTCCACATCACGGAAGACCTCTCCTGGTCCCTCAATACCTCCTCTCTGGTGAAGAAGACCCAGTAGCGCCTATATTTCCTAAGGAGGCTGAAGGGATGTAACCTGTCACCCCTGATCCTCTCTAACTTTTACCGCTGCACAATAGAGAGCATCCTGACAAACTGTATCACAGTATGGTATGGCAGCTGTAGCTACTATGACCGGAAAGCCCTGCAGCGGGTAGTCAAAACTGCCCAACGCATTACCGGCACCCGGCTACCGACCATAGAGCACATATACCAGAAACGCTGTTTACGGAGGTCATGGTCCATCATCAAAGACCCTACCCACCCCAGCCACAGTCTGTTCGCCCTCCTGCCATCTGGGAGACGCTACAGATGTATTCGCACCCGTGCGACCAGATTTAGGAACAGCTTCTTTCTCAGGGCTGTCATCCTACTGAACTCCACAAATAAACTCTAAAGCCTGCACATCTGCCAACGCACTTTATTATGGTTATGTTTATGTTAATGTATTACAAGCCAAATGTATGTCGAATGTCTAAATGTCTTAATCTAAATGTACACTCTCGGGAGCCGCAAGCCTACATTTCGTTGTACTGCACTTGTGCACTAACAATGACAATAATAGTTGATTTGATTTGATTTTGATTTGATTTGAGCTCAAGAGGAGTAAGTGCACTTTCCAGGGGAATGAGGCAGTGTTCCTGGGACACAGAGTGGACGCCACCGGGCTCCATCCACTCAAGGAGAAGGTGAAAGCACTGCAGGACGCCCCTGCTCCTACAAATGTGGCTGAGTGAAAAGCTTACCTGGGACTGCTGAACTATTATAACAGGTTTTTACCAAACTTGTCAACTGTGTTAGCACCTCTTCACAAACTACTGCACAAGGAGACACAGTGGCAGTAGGGAGAGGAGCAGGGGGTTTCATTTGAACAGTCCAAGAAACTGATGCTGTCATCGGATGTGCTGGTTCACTACAATGCAGAGAAAGACATCATTCTCTCTTGTGATGCTTCACCTTACGGGGTGGGGGCAGTTCTTTCACACTGCATGGAAGATGGAACTGAAAGACCAATAGGGTTTATGTCCCGAACTCTAACACCAGCGGAAAAAAACTATTCCCAGTGAGACAAAGAGGGGTTAGCAGTAATGTTTGGGTTACAGAGGTTCCACGAGTACATATATGGCAGGAAGTTCACCATATGCACCAATCATAAACCTCTTATCTCTCTTTTCAATGAAATGAAAGCAGTTTCACAGATGGTGTCACCCTGGATCCAGAGGTGGGCCGTGACGTTGAGGGCATATGAGTATGTCATCGTCTACAAGGCGGGCAAGTACCATGGGAACGCAGATGCCTTGAGCTGTCTTCCACTGCCAGGCACACCTATCCGTGCAGCTCCAGAGGACAGAGTGTTGATGTTGGAGAACACTGACACAGCACTTGTGACTGCAGAGCAAGTAAGAACATGGACAGGTAAAGATCCAGTACTGTCTAGAGTTCGAGAATATGTGGTTTGGGGATGGCCACAGCATCCGGAAGGGGCTGACTTCACACCCTACAGTGTCAGGAAAACAGAGCTGAGTGTGCAGGATGGTTGCGTGTTGTGGGGAGCATGAGTGATTATTCCACAGCCAGCACGACAGTCTATCCTAGAGCAACTACATCAGTGTCATCCTGGGGTCTCGCGTATGAAAGCCTTGGCTAGGAGCTACTTGTGGTGGCCAAAGCTAGATGAGGAGATAGAAAATCTAGTCAAGACATGCAGCACTTGTCAGGAACACCGGAAGGCACCAGCAGCGGCTCCTCTCCACCCCTGGGAGTGGCCGGATAAACCATGGAGAAGATTGCACTTAGATTATGCCGGTCCATTCATGGGGAAGATGTTCCTCATAATCATTGATGCACATTCCAAATGGATGGATGTTTATCCTGTAAATTCTGCTTCCGCCACCACTACTAAAAACTGCCTGTGTTGGAGCTTCAGTAATCAAGGGCTACCGGAGATCGTAGTAAGTGACAATGCCACTTGTGTTGTGAGTACAGAGACAAAAGAGTTCTTGAGAAAAAATGGCATAAGTGCAGGTGACCTCGGCCCCATATCATCCGTCCTCAAATGGGCTTGCGGAGCGAGCCGTACAAACATTTAAAGAGATGATGAAAAAAAGTGCAGAAGGGAGTTTAGCAGCCAAAGCGTCACGGGTTCTGTTCAGCTACAGAATAACACCTCAATCCACCACAGGACTCTCTCCTGCTGAGAAGTTATTAGGTCGTAGACTACGCTCCACTCTTGACCTTGTCCACCCAGACCTAAAAAGGAAAATGGAAAACAGAAAAAACAAACAAAAAGAGAACCATGACAAAAGAACAAAGAGCCAAAGTTTTGGAGAAGGAGATGCGGTCCTTACCAGGAATTTCAGTTATGGACCCAAGTGGATTCCTGGCTTCATAGACTCAATGACCGGTCCCGTATCATACAAGGTCATGTTGGGTGATGGTAGGGTAGTACGCAGACATGCAGATCAGATACTTACCAGACAAGGGGAAATTGAAATGAAGGTTCCAGATGCAATGGCTGAGGACAGGGTTGCCCCCAGTTATCCAAGTGCATCTGTGGTGCCACCACCAGGGACAGAGACAATTACACAGGAACCCATTCATCAAGAGGAAACCATCGTTGCAGAGTCAGATACTCCGAGCACTGCTCAGGAGCAGCTGGTGGCTTCACCACAAACAAGCAGGGACTTTACTTTCAGAAGTTCACAAAGGCCTCGCAAGCCACCAGAGAGATTGATACTGACCTGTTAGATTCGTCAAGTATGGAACATGGTGAATGGAGACTTCTTATGTGACCCTTAGGAATGGTTGTTTGTTAAGAAATTCATACTGAAATCTTAAGGGAGGAGGGATATAGTAATCTGGGATGTTATGATTAAGGTTATCCACCAGGTGGTGCTGTAGCCAATGCTGCTGCTAAGGTCAGGGGTTGCTTCCTGTTAAGGTCAGGGGTTAGCTTCCTGCTAAGGTCAGCAAAGGTGCAATGCCTGGAAGCAGGCCTGCCTGGTTGTCTCGCAGTCGTTCAATAAAGTACTTATCTTAATCCTCATACCTCGCCTCGTCGAGTTCCTTGTCTCACTACATGGATTTATCACAATTTATGTCGATAAAACTTTTAAGTTTCCCTCTACCATTAGCCATTTTGGTTTTTGGTCCATATTCGAGTACGTCTACTCAACTTATAATATGCGCGAGCCACTAAAATGATGGCCTTTTCTTCCTTTCATTTTGGTTTCTTTGGCCCACCATTCTCTTTTTTTGGCTGGTGGATCATTCAGTTCCCAATCGTTTTTAACCATTTTGTCAATTAATCTTTTATTTTTGTCCGCTAAATAGTGTGTCAAAGACCTCTCCGGTCCCCACTCGAGTTTTTCACTTCCCATGGTTAATTGTTGTCAGCGGTACATCCCTTACTTTACTCTCGCAGAGTGAGACCGTACTTGCAACAATTTTGTTCGGGTAATTTGCTGTCAGAGATATGCTTAAACTTTCTGCACTACTTGCAACTCATACCGCGCCTATTTTTCTTGTTCGGGTTGTTTGTTGTCAGAGGTATGCTTATACTTTACATCAAAGTTAACACACTACTTGCAAATCATACCACGCCTATTATTCCCAGCGTTGCGCCCGAACCCCGACGCCACTTGACTGATTGATTCAAACCTTTTAGTTCTTTGATTCCAACAGGGGTGGTGGACACGAGACGGTGTTGCCTTGCCCTAACTGTATGTGGTAATTAAAAAGTTGTAAGGGGTTTTAGATCGCATAGGTTTCTCTCTCTAGAGGCCTCTCTCTCTTGCACAGTAAAACCTTGAGTGGTTTGACCCACTCGCCCCTTAGATTCTATACTCTGGACTTTGGGGCAGGAACTACAATGTAGAGAAAACTCTTATAGACCAAGTTTCATGAAACGAAATGAAATTTTATTGCAAATGGAAACACAAATCAAATGCAAGCAAATAAGAGAGTACCTGGGAGGGAAAAACACAAACAAATCATAACGACACAATACAAACTAAGGCAAATACAGGCATATTATACTCTACAAAAATCATCATGAAATAGGGAAACACACGGAATATCGAGGGATAACAACGCATGTTAATTATACCCTTAAATATCCACCCCCTTAAACCTATCTAGATCTGATTATGGAGGGCCAGAAACATGCTCACCAATCCAACTAGGAAGTGCAAGGTTTTGAACCAGTCTGTGTTTGGTCCTTTCAGGCATCCCGTCTCCACGTGGATCATAGAGCCCCAGCGAGCTGTGCCTCACCTCTCTCCTGAGGTGGGGGTCGGGGGCGGCTGGACACCAGCTGGCCTGGATGTCGGCGGGGTCGGGGATCATCGGCTCGAACCCGGTCAGGTTCTTTCTGTAGTTTTATTTTGTCTCTTCACCCGAGCCTGGAGAGAGGGCCTCTCGTTTTCGTCAACGGCCCGGGGTTGGTCGATGATCTCCCGATGTTTGACCCCGGGGCGGGACGCCGGCTCGAACGGTCTTCTTGATGGCAGTTTGGTCTTCTTCTCCTTCCTATCCGTCGATGGAGAGGAGTCCCACTGATCTTCTCCCGAAGCGACTCCTCTTTACCCAGCTCAAAAGCTGGGCAGGCCTGCAAGCTGGCAAACTGATGAGCGTGTCTCCTGTGTCTCCTTCTCCCCGTTCATTTTTGTTCGCCTTTGTTCTACCCGTGTGTTCTCCCAATTATACTTCTTTTCCAGAAGCCCTTATCTCGCGCCAAATCAGGTTAGTCTTTGTTTAACTTTTGGTGGGCTTGTTGCACAACGGGGTAGTTATTATATTTTAAACTGTTCTTGGATGGCCGATAACGGCCCATCTCTGGTCTGGAGTGACCTTCATTGTTTTTAATGTCCTGGTGATGTCCTTAATGGGCCCTTGATGCCCTTCCCATGAATATGAAACTGTTCCCTTTTGTCTGGGTCAACATTTAGATGGGCTTTATCTACAGGCCAATCTTGACTGAATCTGCATCCAATCTATATGTATATGTGGGTGTCTGGTTTCGTTCTCTCAGAAACAGCTTCCAGAACTTACTTTGGGCTGAATCCACAAAGCTGTCTGAGGATTTGCAGGAACCATTTTAAAGTGTCCCAATAAGTTGATCACGGGGTATGGTGGCCATTTTGAATGCCCCTTTTTCTGGGCTTCTTTTAAAATAGTCTTTAAAATCATGGCCTCTTCTGCCATTTGACCCTTTATAATATAAAGTACAATTTTGCAAATCCTACACTCCCCCCTGATGATACTGTAACTTGCTTGAAGTATCATAATTCTGGGTGAGCAAAATTTTCTGACTTCCCATAATCTAACCATCCCCAGTATTTACCTATCTATGACCCCACGACACGTGCATTTCCCATTTCAGAAAAACTTCGTGTACCTTAAGCATCTATAGATGGCAATACCTTGGAGTTAAAAATCTAACAACTTACTTCCAGGTGTGGAGGGGGGCCTTATACCCCTACATCACCTGGTGCATTCACACTATCTTTTAATAATAACAACACATCTAATAAACTTCAATAAGAAAAAATAAAGTACAAAAATTAAAATGCACATGAATACATGTCAAAAATAATACATGGTGTGGAGATGCCAGTGTTGGACTGGGGTGGACAAATGTAAGAAATCACACAACACCAGGTTATAGTCCAACAGCTTTATTTGAAATCACAAGCTTTCGGAGCGCTGCTCCTTCATCAGGTGAAGTGGAGAGATGCATAAAAACACAGCTTATATAGTCAGAGAATAATGTCAGATGTTTACAGGTAATCTTTCTAACTGCCATTTATCACACCTCGGCAGAGAGATAATCACAGCAATCAAAGGTGTAAATGGTGTCCAAACAGGTAAGCATTCTCCAAGGCGGCCTTCGAGACACACGACAACGCAAAATCATCGAGCAGAAACTGATAGCCAAGTTCCGCACCCATGAGGATGGCCTCAACCGGGATCTTGGGTTCATGTCATGCTACATGCAACCCCACCTGATGTAGGGTCATCCAGGCTCGAGTCGTCCTTGGCTTGTTCTCTCCACACAGATGCGGCCGGATCTGCTGTGATTTCCAGCAAAAAAATATGTTTTTTGTCCGTTTTTTTGTTTTTCATACAGATCCCAGCATCTGCAACATTTGACCCCTTGTGACCCCACCTCATTGTTCTTTGATGTAATGTTTTCCTGACTGACCTGTTTGGACACCATTTACACCTTTGATTGCTGTGATTATCTCTCTGCCGAGGTGTGATAAATGGCAGTTAGAAAGATTACCTGTAAACATCTGCCATTATTCTCTGACTATATAAGCTGTGTTTTTATGCATCTCTCCACTTCACCTGACGAAGGAGCAGTGCTCCGAAAGCTTGTGATTTCAAATAAAGCTGTTGGACTATAACCTGGTGTTGTGTGATTTCTTACAAAAATAATACAGAGGAGGGAGGGGAAACTTTAACTTTATACACAGCAGCAAAAATCTAAACGGGTGTCTCTTATTCTACCCGCACATAATGCTACCTCCATTCCCCTCTATTCTGGTACTTTTGCGAATGTTTGACCTTTTTACAGTATACAAACAGTAAATAAACTACAATGATAACCTGACACACTACAAGAATGTGGGAGGCTATCCTAATCCACGAAGGGACTTCTATATTAGTGAACAGGTCCCACCACGGTGGGGTCACTATATCCAATATGTTTGCCCCATCTCTAAAGTCTTCTGCTCCAGTGTATAGAAATGTTTCTGTGAAACAACAACGGCTTTTAATATTTTGGTGAGGTGTTCAGGGAGAGGGGGAATGATATATCCAAAATGTGCAACGAATCGCTACAGATCGGTGAAATTCTCTTTAACAGTGATGTGAACAGTGGAAGGTTCAGGAATGGGGACAATTCGCTCTTGGGCCACTTGAACCTCTGCCCTGGGCTTGAAACAGAAGCTGCTGTCACTAACCGGACACCAACTGTGCTGTCCATGTTGGTAGTGGGGCGCTGCAGTGGTGACACAGTATGTCCCACCTCCTATATTTGCCACCTGCGGGGGCACATGGCCTTGTGCCATTGCCTCCATGGTGCAATTTATAGGCTTCGCACCAGCAGTTCTGAGCCCGCACTGTGGTTTTGAATGGGCATTCAAGTGCTGGGGATACAGGATGATGTGTGCTCCCCGGCTCCGGCACCCCGAGAGGTCGGTACCCATCATTGCATGCTCCCATCGAATGATGTAAAGTGGGACCCCTGTGTAGCGAATGTGCGCACCCCCCTGAATGACTCCAATGTTCTCCACCCTGTATACCGGGGCGGGTTTAGCTGTCTTTCCCATCACCGGCATTCTTACCACTATACCCATAATGGTGTGATTAGACCGTCCACAATCCACTGGGACTGGGTAGGCCTCTGAAGCTAGTCTGAGCTGGCACGGACTCAATGCATTCTCAAAAGGGTGGAGGGCTGTGAGGTGCTTGTTGCTGCTCCAGGAGGGGACTAAACCTTGTTTCAAATCCTCCAGGTTACTGCAGCCCTCGCCCAGTAACCACGCCCCATATAGCACTCAAGCTTCGTTCTGCGCAGCCTGATCGGACGCGTTCCGATCCTCCCTAATGAGAGCATTTACCGTTTTGGCGTGTTTCTCCAGCTCAGCTATTATCTCTTTTAAGTGTAGTGTCATGGCCTGGTCCTCATGTAACTCAGAACCCACTACCTTATTCTCGTTAGTCAGTATCTTTCTTAACTGTGTTTTCAAACCATTGATCTGGGTTTGCAGCTCCACATCATCCAGTGTGTTGATGACGGAAGTTCCTGTATTAAAAGCTGTGAAAATATCATTTACTGCACCCCTTCTTTGCCTCCCTATCCTGTCCAAGGCCTCATGTGGTGTGGTGTACAATTCGGCTCTGTCGATATCGGCAAAGTCGAATTCGTAAAACTGTTTAAACATGTTTGTTAACAGGACCTGAGGACCTTGGGGCACCACTCTGGCAACCGCACCTCGGTGAGGTTTAAAATCACCAAAGCCACCGCGTAGTGCACCCCTTGGTACAGCACCTGACCTGTGGGTACCAGTACCAATCCATTCCCGGCTCCCTTTGTTGTGGTGGGGCACCCTTCCTTGAGGGCTTTAGCTACCGGAATTGTGGGCAGGGGCTTGCGGGGTCGGGTGATGAGCTCAGTGGCGTTTACTGGGATCTGAGAGTATGGGACTCCGCACGCCCATGTGCTGACGTCCCACCTCATTCCTTGTCCAGCATCCTGCCACTGCCTTTGGAAAAAGATGGAGACGCCTGTGGGGCAAGCGCGTTCTGAACCCCACATACAGATGTAGATCCCCTCATCTGGTTCCCACCATTTGTCCCAACAGACACTCAACCCCCCATGAGTCCCTGTAATAGTCCGATGGGTGTTGTTACCCAGTCTTTCCCATTCTACCGTGGAATTCTTCATGGTCTTACTCAGCTTCCTGAGCCACCACCAGCGGCTCAAAGGTACATGTCCCAGACAGTTCAAACAAATCCTTCTTCCCACGGTGACGCTGATCCTTGGTGCGATGATCCTCACCCTGGGGCACATCAGAGACGTTTCTCTGTATGCGAACCCCGTCTGGCTGGAGTATTCAGTAGAGTTCGACCCCAGCCAGCCTGGCCATCTCCCCTCATGGAAGTAGACAGCAGTCTCTTCAGCGTCCCGTGGGCCGGTTCCATCAGTCGCGATGGGGCCTCTGCTGCCAGAGCACCCATAGATGGTGGAGTCCTTAGTGCGGCCCCGATAGGCCTAGCTCCATCCGATCAACATGAACGCGACAAGGATCCCTCTCATCTTTCTCCTGATTCCTGCAACAAAGTAAACAATGCCGCCATGCTCCTGAGAGATTCTGGCTTAGGTGAAGGCATGATCGGATCTTTCGACCTTGATCCAAATAGCACACATACTGAGCAGATTCCCAAACTACTTCTAACTCTTTATCATTTTAATATTTACACAACTTAAAACTTAAAACTTAAACCTAACTTATGTACAGCGCCGCCCGTCCCCGGGCGGCTTGCCTAATCCCTGATTGGACTGCAGCTCACCGCTCCCTGCGGTGGGGCTGCAGTGGCCTGTGGCTTGGGTTCCCCACAGCCTTTTGCTGCCGATCGGGGACTGCATTTTGTCAGGGATTTCTCAAGTCGGCGTTTGCTGAGAACGGGGGACTCGGGCCAAGGTTTTACCGGCTGAGGCGTTCGAGTCGACCTGCGAAGAGGTACTTTGGGCATGGCTCCCTTAGCGAGCGGACCTTCGGTTGGGACTTTAGCTCTCACAGCCCATGGCACCTCCACGGCTGCCAGCTTTGGCTCCCTTCCTTCAGGCTCTGCCCCTTTGGGATTTGGGCAGGCTCCTTTAGCAAGTGGACCTTCGGGTGGTGTAATGATCAATAACATGTCATTCTATAGTGGACACTAGGTGGAGCCGTAGAGCTGTGTAGAGCTGTATATAAGACTACACTACCCAGCTGTATATATATTAAGACTATATTACCCATGAGGCACTAGGCTACCCACAAGGCAGCAGTCAAGATGGAAGCCTCTACAGATACTGTACCAGTCCACGTGTGCTCAATAAAAGTGTCTAGCAAAAGCTAGCTGTGTTCATAATAAGAATGTTTATTTATTAATGAACATAAGATGGTACCAGGGTGGTGAAGATCTGCTGAAAATTGTGAAAAGCGACATGGAGAATTTGAAGCCACCAGAGCGTTTGAATCTCGAGGGAAACATCGACTACAATTGGCAGACTCTTAAACAACAATTCGAACTCTACATTGCAGCCATCGGATTCGGTACGAAGCCAGACGCAAGGAAGATAGCGTTGCTGCTTACGGTTGCAGGTCCACAGGCGATAGAGGTATTTAGTACATTTGTATTTAATCCAGTGGAGAACAGAGAAAAATTAGAAGATGTGCTAAAAAAATTTGATGCACATTGCTCTCCCAAAAAGAATGAGACCTATGAAAGATACATCTTCTGTTCTCGGACACAGCAGCAAAATGAGACTTTTGATAGCTTTATAACTGATCTGAAACTGAAAGCACAGACATGTAATTTCTCTGAGCTCAAAGCATCCATGATTCGTGACCAGATTGTGTTTGGTATTTATGATAAAAAAGTCAGGGAACGTCTGTTGAGAGAAACCGAATTAAATTTGGAAAATGCGGTGAAAATATGCCAAGCCAGCGAGCTAGCTCGAAAGCACGCGAAGACTTTCAGTGAAATCAATAATGATGCGATTGTAATGAGTGATAATGCTGCTGTCGGTGCTGTGTCCTATAAGGGGAAGAAACATGGGCAGAACAGAAATGAAAAGCAATCGGAGGATGAAATTTTTAATTGTAAACGCTGTGGTTACAAACACCAGTTAAGACAATGCCCAGCGTTTGGAAAAATGTGCACAAAGTGTAATGGAAAGAATCACTTTGCCAAACAATGCTTTTCAAAAGTACAAACTAAGAAAGGGCAACGAGTTAATGTAATTGAGGACACTGATTTAAGTGAGACATTTTTTGTAGGAATGGTGTCATGTGACAATATCAAAAAGGATACAGAAAATGTACAGCCCTCTGAAATGGACAATGCTGAACATAAAGTTAATGCAGTAAAAGAGGACAAATGGATGATCCCACTGCAGGTAAATGGAGCATTAGTTACCTTGAAACTAGACACTGGGGCAAAAGCAAACTTAATCAGTATGAGTGACATTAACAATATGAAAGAAAAGCCCAAAATACAGAAAAAGTCAGTACTACTGAAGGACTATAATGGACAGAAAATAGATAGCTTAGGTGTATGCAGACTTAAAGTGACAGTCAAAGACAAAGTGCATCATCTCATGTTTTCTGTTGTGGCTGAAAGGCTTGACTCACTACTGGGTGACAAAGCTTGTGAGGACTTAGAACTGGTCAAAAGAGTCTACCGTATAAACTGTGCCATAAGCAGACCAGATGACTCGATGGATTCTGCAGTGAATAATTTCCAGGATGTGTTCAAAGGATTTGGAGTTCTACCATTCACTTACAAGATCCAGCTAAAGCAGGATGCTCAGCCAGTGGTACATGCTCCATGAAGAGTTCCAGCACCCCTGCGTGACCGGCTCAAGAATGAACTGGACAGAATGACCACACTAGGAGTCATCAGGAAAGTCGAAGAGCCAACAGACTGGGTTAACTCCATGGTATGTGTAAAGAAAAAGAACAATGATCTAAGAATATGCATGGATCCAAAGGACTTAAATGCAAACATAAAACGTGAACACTACCAGATTCTCAAGCGAGAAGAAATCACCAGTGAAATGTCAGGTGCCAGATACTTTACAAAGCTCGATGCCTCACAAGGATTTTGGCAACTAAAACTGGATGAAGAGAGCACCAAATACTGTACCTTCAACACACCATTTGGCAGGTATTGTTTCCTCAGAATGCCTTTCGGGATAATATCTGCATCTGAAATCTTTCATAGAGCGATGGAATACATAATTGAAGGTCTGGAAGGAGTTCGGGTCTATGTTGATGACATCATCATCTGGGGCTCCACACTGAAAGAACACAATGAGAGACTGACTAAAGTGCTACAGAGCATACGCCAGAATGGACTGAAGCTCAACAAAGCCAAGTGTCAGTTTGGCGTCCAGGAAGTCACTTTCCTAGGAGATAATCTATCTGGTAAAGGAATAGAGCCAGATATGGAAAAAGTAAATGCCATACTCAAAATGCCCCGACCCACTGACAAAAAAGGAGTGCTACGCATCATGGGGATGATAAACTTCATTGGAAAGTTCATTCCTAACTTGTCAGCCAAGACAGCCTGTCTGCGAGACCTGCTACATAAAACAAATGAGTTCGCATGGACAGAAAGACATGAACAAGAGTGGATAAACCTCAAAACAGTGCTGACAACCACACCTGTACTCACCTTCTTTGACCCAACAAAAAGAATCAACGTGTCAACAGATGCATCAAAAGATGGCCTAGGTGCGGTCTTGCTACAAGCAGAGGGTGAAGATTGGAAGCCTGTTGCCTATGCCTCCAGGTCTATGACTGATACTGAGTGTCGATACGCCCAGATTGAAAAGGAATGTCTAGGCTTGGTAGTTGGACTAGAAAAGTTTCATGGCTACATATATGGACTTCCCACCTTTACAGTTAAGACAGACCACAGCCCTCTGGTTGCCATCATAAAAAAAAACCTGAATGAGATGTCTCCAAGGATTCAACGACTCATGATGAAGCTGCAAAGATATGACTTTGAACTGATCTACACACCAGGCAAATACATAGTGTTAGCAGATGCACTATCCCGAGCACCCACAATGAGTCATGTGAGCTCTACTGAAGAAGACGTGGATGTTCATGTGAGTATGCTCACTGCTGCGCTGCCCATGTCAGACACAAAATCAAAGCAAATAGCAGAAGAAACAGTAAAAGATACAGTATTACAAACAGTAATAGAGAACATTCATCATGGTTGGCCAAAAGGTTCCTGTCCAAAATATTTTCACATAAGGTCAGAATTGAGTGTCGCAAGTGGACTATTACTAAAACAGAACAGAATAGTCATTCCACAGGCTCTACATCAAGACATGCTCAAAAGGATTCATGAGGGACACCTCGGAATTGAAAAATGCAAAAGGAGAGCAAGAGACACTGTTTATTGGCCTGGCATAAATAAGGACATTGAGAACATGATAGGCAAATGTGAGACATGTCAGAAACACCAAAACAAACAAGCAAAGGAACCAATGATAGTAGCTGACATACCAACAGCAGCATGGCAAAAGGTTGGTATGGACCTTTTTATTTAAATGGTAAAGACTATCTAATAGTGATTGACTACTATTCTAACTATCCTGGGATGGCGCTGCTCTCAAGCACCACAGCAAGCAGTGTCATAATGCATGTGAAATCCATCTTCGCCAGACATGGAATTCCCAGGATTGCCGTTAACGACAATGGTCCGTGCTTCAACTGTAAGGAGTGGCAACAGTTTGCAACACATTATGACTTTCAGCACATCACATCCAGTCCTTTGTATGCTCAGTCAAATGGTAAGGCAGAGAAAGGTGTTCAAGTTCTCAAGCAGCTACTGAAGAAAGCAACAGAAAGCAAGTCTGATCCTTATCTCACCCTGCTGGGCTACCGAGCCTCACCTTTAGACTGTGGTTCTTCACCTGCTGAACTACTAATGGGTCGCAAGTTGCGCACCACACTACCCTGCTGTGCAAAAGAACAGCAAAGTGAGGAACTGAGACAGAGACTTCAACTGTTAAAGCTGAAACAGAAATCTTACTATGACAAGTCATCCAAAACTCTAAAACCATTGACAAGAGATGATGTTGTCAGGATTGAGGATCCAGATGCATGGAACAGGAAAGCTACAGTTCTTGAGGAAGTAGGACCAAGGTCATACACTGTTAGAACTGAGGAAGGACAGATTCTCAGGAGGAACCGCCGTTCCCTCCTAAAAACACAAGAGACTAGCCAAGACCAGATTGATGACAATGCCGCAACTGCATCTTGTCATTCACCGCCAGAACAATCTCATGAAGACACATCAGGCTTACCTGTGTTGAGAAGATCCACACGTGAAGTAAAAGAGCCTGATAGACTTAATCTTTGAGTACAATGTAAAGCTTTGAAAATGTGTTGACTGTTTTGAAAATGTTTATGTTTATAGAGCACTAACAAAAGTGTTCCTGATATTATCTTTATTGTTTTCTTGAAAGTTGATTGATATTGATTTTGTTAAACCTCAAAGAAAGGGGGATGTAATAATCAATAACATGTCATTCTATAGTGGGCACTAGGTGGAGCCGTAGAGCTGTGTAGAGCTGTATATAAGACTACACTACCCAGCTGTATATATATTAAGACTATATTACCCATGAGGCACTAGGCTACCCACAAGGCAGCAGTCAAGATGGAAGCCTCTACAGATACTGTACCTACCCACATGGGCTCAATAAAAGTGTCTAGCAAAAGCTAGCTGTGTTCATAATAAGAATGTCTATTTATTAATGAACATAAGAGGTGGGACTTCAGCGTTCACAGCCCGTGGCTCTTCCATGACTGTGGGCTTTGGCTCCCTCCCCTCAGGCTCCACCCCTTCGGGAATTGGGCCTGTGGCAGACGGCTCCTCCTCACCTGTCCCTACAGGTGGAGAATCTCTGCCCCCAATTTCTACCTCCCCCACGCTTGAGTCGAGGGCGGGACCTCCGTCCTCCGACTCCACCTCCTCCAGAATCGTGTCGAGGGCGGGGCCTTGCTGTTCGGGCCCCTCCTCATCCAAGTCCCAGGCCATACGGGAAGCCTCCCCCCAGTTGGGCGGGGCAGCTTCTCCTTCCAAGCAGGCTACAACGCCAGCTTGTGTGGTCTGTGACTCATCGCACGCCTCAGGCTGAGGATCTTTACCCTCAGACCTGGCTTCGGTTGCTGATACTCTTGCACACGGTTTAAACAGTTTGCACTGATTGATGTGAAACCATTTAGTGCGGCGGGACACCTCTACTGCGCGACTGGCGGGGGCCGGTGGATTTTGCACTGATTCCTGTCTATCCTGGTCTGTGTCCCTCTCGCCAGCGCGGAGGGTCAGACCCAGGAATTTGACTTCCCGCCGGCCGACCTGTGCTTTCGTTGGGTTTTCCTTGACACTCTCTATCCCTTTCACACTTGTACCCGCTCCCCAGAGACAATGATTTCTTAGGTCCACGTGGATCCCATGGGCTACCAAGAAATCAGATCCAAGAACCCCCGTTCCATCCCCCGCCTCCCACTTCATTAGTGTACATCTCCACGTGGTGCGGAGTGGTCCTAAATGAATGGAGAGGGGAAGGGAATGCGTGCCAGTCCGTTCCTCGCCCATGAAGCCCGATAGAAGGTATGGAATCCCGGTGGATAGAGGTGAGGCGGTGGGGTTATCTGCGTGTATCACGGTGCATGATGCCCCCGTATCCAGCAAATAGGTCCCTTTCACCTCTTCCACCTCCATCTCCACGAAGGGTCATCTCCATACATCATATCGCAGCACACACAAGTAAATGGGCTGCGCCGGCTCTAGTCATGTGGGCACAGCGGTCGGGGTTTCGGGAGCGACAAGGCCAGTGGTGACGGCTATCTTCCCCTGCGAAATCATCAGAGACCGCATTGTCTCTATGATTGATTCAATCGCAGCGGGATCCATAACTGCACCAGCTCCTTGTGCTGGGGCAGGAGCTACAGCTTGGGTTTGGGCTGGTGCTGGGGCGGCGGTCTGGGCTTGGGCTTGGGCTGTGGGAAATTTTCCCTTATTATCCTTCCACGGATTTCTACAGTCCTTGCGCCAATGTCCATCCTTCCCACACCCATAACAATTGAGCTTGGCTTGGGTAGGGCGATTCCCCTCCTGACGCCACTCCTTCTTGCTTGGGGCTGCGGGTTTTGCCTCATGCACCTTTCCCTTCTGGGGAGGTGTTTCCTGACCTCTACAATTCTTATACGCAACGTTGAGCTGGCGGAGCACCGTCTCCTCCGTGACACCGGGCCCTTGGGGATCAAACCAAGATCTGGCTAGGGCCCGTATCTGCGGCAAGCTGTTGGTAACCAAGCAACGGAGCCAATGAACCCACTGTTCGTCATTCATTGCAACCCATTCAGGCATGCCCGGACAGCTGCGTCGATACACAGGCCACAGCCTTTCTGCAAAAACCCGTGGGGGTTCTCCAGATAGCTGCACGGTCCCTTCCACATGGTCGAATGGACTACCGTCATCCACTCCCATTATTTCTAAGACTTCCTCCTTGAGATCCGTATACCCTTTCTGTCCTCTCATCTGAGAGGCACTGAAGGATTGTGCAATCCAGGGAGAAAAGCAAGAGTTTCACCTGTTCCTGTTCATCACAGTCATTAATGGCTGCTGTTTCCTCTATCTCCCTGAAATGAATCGAGGGATCTCCCTTTACTGTGAGTCGTGTGAGGTGGCTCACCATGGACCTTAATTGCGGGGCAGCGTATGGCACCACGAGCTGGTTCTGGTGGGGTCCGACATCGCCATTTGCAGCGTTGGGACCGAACCTCTGGTGCCGAGCGGGACACATTGGTGCCGGTCCCGGCTTCGCTACCAGTGGCTGTTCGTCCTCACATTCCACCTCGGCTACCTCCTCTTTTACCACCCCCTGTTTTTCCGGCCAAGTCTCACTATAGCTCGGCGGTGCTGAGGGCTCGGTGGCTGGTACCACAACTACTTCAGCTGGAATCGGCTGTTTTGATTCCTTTAAAAAGTCCATGTGACTGGCTTTCGGGCTGACGAGACACACCATGCCTTTTGCCTTAACCAGGGCCGTTCTTAGGTCCTTTATGGTCTTTTGGCAGGGGCCGTGGTCTGTGCTCTCAAACCCGTGCTCTAGGGCTAGCTTGTAAGCTGCCTTAACCTCCACTACTCTCTCCTCCTGCGCTCTTAGCTGTTGTGCGAAGCGGGTGTTTTTCTCCCGGATCCTCGTTTCATTGATCTTTGCCTCAGTAACCTGGCACTCCAGGTACTCTATCCTGGCCTGATGTTGACTAGCTACCACTTGGCATTCCTGATTTAGCGCTTGAAGCGCTGTGATGAGTTTTTCCCCACCCATGGCCTTTTCCTCTATCTCTGCTGCCTGGGTTGTGATCCTGGCTGCCTGTGCTGCAACGACCCGGTCCAAGATCTGGACCTGCTTCTTGTAACACATCAGCCACACTGCCTTCTCCACTGACTTCTTATGCTCTTTGCTCTCTGCCCACTTGATGGCTGCGTCCACCGGACGCCCATCCAGTAAGAGATCGGAAATCCACTGCTTAGTGAGATTTACCTTGCCAAAGACATAATCCGCTATCCTCTCATTCATTGCATTTCGACCATTCAAACTTTGATCTATTACATTGCAATCCTGCTGCCAGAGTCCTGCTGCGGTCGCCATTTTCTGTAAGGGGTTTTAGATCGCAGAGGTTTCTCTCTCTAGAGGCCTCTCTCTCTTGCACAGTAAAACCTTGAGTGGTTCGACCCACTCACCCCTTAGATTCTATACTCTGGACTTTGGGGCAGGAACTACAATGTAGAGAAAACTCTTATAGACTAAGTTTGATGAAACGAAATGAAATTTTATTGCAAATGGAAACACAAATCAAATGCAAGCAAATAAGAGGGTACATGGGAGGGAAAAACACAAACAAATCATAATGACACAATACTAACTAAGGCAAATACAGGCATATTATACTCTACAAAAATCATCATGAAATAGGGAAACACACAGAACATCGAGGGATAACAACTCATGTTAATTATACCCTTAAATATCCACCCCCTTAAACCTATCTAGATCTGATTATGGAGGGCCAGAAACATGCTCACCAATCCAACTAGGAAGTGCAAGGTTTTGAACCAGTCTGTGTTTGGTCCTTTCAGGCATCCCGTCTCCACGTGGATCATAGAGCCCCAGCGAGCTGTGCCTCACCTCTCTCCTGAGGTGGGGGTCGGGGGCGGCTGGACACCAGCTGGCCTGGATGTCGGCGGGGTCGGGGATCGTCGGCTCGACCCCGGTCAGGTTCTTTCTGTAGTTTTATTTTGTCTCTTCACCCGAGCCTGGAGAGAGGGCCTCTCGTTTTCGTCAACGGCCCGGGGTTGGTCGATGATCTCCCGATGTTTGACCCCGGGGCAGGACGCCAGCTCGAACGGTCTTCTTGATGGCGGTTTGGTCTTCTTCTCCTTCCTCTCCGTCGATGGAGAGGAGTCCCGCTGATCTTCTCCCGAAGCGACTCCTCTTTACCCAGCTCAAAAGCTGGGCAGGCCTGCAAGCTGGCAAACTGACGAGCGTGTCTCCTGTGTCTCCTCCGCATTCGTTTTCATTCACCCTCGTGTTCTCCCAATTATACTTCTTTTCCAGAAGCCCTTATCTCGCGCCAAATCAGGTTAGTCTTTGTTTAACTTTTGGCGGGCTTGTTGCACAACGGGGTAGTTATTATATTTTAAACTGTTCTTGGATGGCCGGTAACGGCCCATCTCTGGTCTGGAATGACCTTCATTGTTTTTAATGTCCTGGTGATGTCCTTAACGGGCCCTTGATACTCTTCTCATGAATATGAAACTGTTCCCTTTTGTCTGGGTCACCATTTCACAGAATCACAGAAACCCCACAGTGCAGATAGAGGCCATTTCGGCCCATCGAGCCTGCACCGACACATATCCCACCCGATCCCCGTAACCCCTACACCAACACATATCCCACCCTATCCCTGTAACCCCACGTATTTAACCCCCTAACACTAAGGGTCAATTTATCATAGCCAATCAACCTAACCCGCACATCTTTGGACTGTGGGAGGAAACCGGAGCACCCAGAGAAAACCCACACAAACACGGGGAGAATGTGCAAACTCCACACAGAGAGTCGCCCGAGGCCGGATTCGAACCCGGGTCTCTGGCTCTGTGAGGCAACAGTGCTAACCACTATGCCACCGTGCTGTAGATGGCCTTTATCTACAGGCCAATCTTGACTGGATCTGCATCCAATCTATATATATATGTGGGTGTCTGGTTTCGTTCTCTCAGAAACGGCTTCCAGAACTTACTTTGGGCTGAATCCACAAAGCTGTCTGAGGATTTGCAGGAACCATTTTAAAGTGTCCCAATAAGTTGATCATGGGGTCTGGCAGCCATTTTGAATGCCCCTTTTTCTGGGCTTCTTTTAAAATAGCCTTTAAAATCATGGCCTCTTCTGCCATTCGACCATTTATAATATAAAGTACAATTTTGCGAATCCTACAAAGTACTCATGTTTTTTGGCTCGGCTTCACTTACCCGTGCCTCCCGTCCGCGTGGAATCCTGTTCATGACACCAATTGATGTGGTGTATTTTAAACCAACACTCGACACAAGGTTTTCCGATCGATAGTCAAGTTGCCTTTATTACACCGCTGGGGAGACAATCTGCTCTGTCTTAGCCAGACTACTCCAAATTGTTATACATGCAAATAAGCATGTCGGCCTGATGCACAATTCATTCCCACAACCTGATTGGATCTTGGCCTGCATGCATCTTCACGGATTGGGTTTCATGTCCTAAGGTAAACATGTGTAAGCTGCATACCCAATTATTAGCTCAAACTGTTGAACGCTGATTAAAAGATAATTTGGATGTATTGTGACCCAGATAACAAAACCCTAAGGGCAGCTGAAATGCTAGACATCATGTCTCAACTGAGTTGTTTTTAGTCTCAAATGCCAGTTATCTTGACCACACCTTATGGATGTGGTCTTTCATGTTAGCAACTGTCTCCCTTACACCATTCTGTGAGCTGCCAGCGATGTTATTTTAACTCTTTCCCCACTTCATAATGTTGCCAAAAAAGTAGTAAGCCTGAGGATTGGGAGGATTTTAGAATTCAGCAAAGGAGGACCAAGAGATTGATAAGGAAAGAGAAAAAAGAATACGAGAGTAAATTAGCAAGAGACATAAAAACAGATTGTAAACGTCTCTATAGTTATTTAAATAGGAAGAGATTAGTGAAAGTAAACGTGGGTCTATTAGAGGCAGAGACAGGAGAAATTATAATGAGCAATAAGGAAATGGCAGAGTTATTACAGAAGTAGTTTGTATCTGTCTTCACAGTAGAGGACACAAAAAACATTCCGGAAATAATGGGGACCCAAGGGTCTAGAGAGAATGAGAAACTTAAAGAAGTTAGTATAAGGAAAGACATAGTACTGGAGAAATTAATGGGACTAAGTGGTGACAAATCCCCTGGACCTGATGACCTGCATCCTAGGGTTTTAAAAGAGGTAGCTGCAGAGATAGTGGTTGCATTGGTATTAATCTTCCAGAATTCTCTAGATTCTAGAACAGTCCCCAAGGACTGGAAGGTAGAAAACATAACCCCGCTATTTAAGAAAGGAGGAAGAGAGCAAACGGGGAACGATATGCCAGTTAGCCTGACATCAGTTGTAGGCAAAATGCTAGAATCTATTATTAGGGACATGGTAAAGGGGCACTTAGAAAATCATAATATGATTAGGCAGAGTCAACATGGTTTTATGAAAGGGAAATTGTGTTTGACAAATTTGTCAAAGATGTAACTAGCAGGATGGATGAGGGGGAACCAGTGGATGTAGTGTATTTGGTTTTTCAAAAAGCATTCAATAAGGTGCCACACAAGAGGTTATTACACAAAATTGGGACTCATGGTATTGGGGGTAATATTAGCATGAATTGAGGATTGGTTAATGGACAGAAAACAGAGAGTAGGAATAAACAGGTCTTTTTCAGGTTGGCAGGCTGTAACTGGTGGAGTGCCGCAAGGATCAGTGTTGGGGTCCCAGCTATTTACAATCTATATTAATGACTTAGATGAAGGGACCGAGTGTAATGTATCCAAGTTTGTTGATATACAAAGCTAGGTGGGACAGTAAGCTGTGAGGAGAACACAAAGAGGCTGCAATGGGATTTAGATACACTAAGTAAGTGGGCAGTAAGGTGGCAGATGGAGTATAATGTAGGGAAATGTGAGGTTATTCACTTTGGCAGGAAGAATAGAAAAACAGAATATTTTTTAAATGGTGAGAAACTTTCAAATGTTGGTGTTCAGAGAGATTTAGGTGTCCTCGTGCAAGAAACACAGAAAGCTAGCATGCAGGTACAGCAAGCAATAAGGAAGGCAAATGGAATGTTGGCCTTTATTACAAGGGGTTGGAGTGTAAGAGTAAGGAAGTCTTGCTACAATTGTACAGGGCATTGGGGAGACCACACCTGGAGTACTGTGCACTCTTTTGGTCTCCTTATCTAAGGAAGGATATACTTGCCTTGGAGGCGGTGCATTGAAGGTTCACTAGATTGATTCCTGGGATGAGCGGGCTATTCTATGATGGGGGATTGTGTAGAATGGGCCTATACTCTCTGGAGTTTAGAAGAATGAGAGGTGATCTCATTGAAACATACAAAGTTCTGAAGAGCATTGACAGGGTAGATGCTGAGAGGCTGTTTCCCCAGCTGGAGTGTCTAGAACTAGGGGGCATAGTTTCAGGGTAAGGGGTAGGCCATTTAAGACCGAGATGAGGAGTAATTTCTTCACTCAAAGGGTTGTGAATCTTAGGAATTCACATGGCTGTGAATGCTAAGTCTTTGAGTATATTCAAGGCTGAGGTAGATAGATTTTTGGACTCTCGGGGAATCAAGGGATATGGAGATCAGGCAGGAAAGTGGAGTTGATGCCAATGATCAGCCATGATCTTATTGAATGGCAGAGCAGGCTCGAGGAGCCGTGTTGGTACTCCTGCTCCTACTTCTTATGTCCTTAAGTTAGAAAGAAGTTTCTGAGCCGCACTCCCACTTCTGATTTCTAATTGAGTGCCGGTTCTGAGCTGTTGAGGCCGTCAGACTGAGGATTGCTGTGCAACAAAACGCTCACAGGCCAGGTACGGGACTGTAGTGGTTCTTGGACTGGACTGGAACCCAGGGTACAAATATGGCAATTTTAATGATAGACTTAAATATATATTTAAACAAGAACGGGCAAGAACAGCAGAGGGAAAAGCTTCAAAATATCATTGAATGTCGATGCACCCAGGTAATGCACTCAAGATACTCTGTACAAATCAGGTTAAAAACGAATTATCAATAGAAAGGGACAAAAATCACACATCAAGGTAATCACATGTGTGGGAATCACCAGAGGACTCGGGCCCTTCTCACCGACGAACAGGTGACATTTCCCGGGGGATCTTAACACAGTGAGCGGCAATGTCAATATAAACTGGGGCTGGAGAGTCTTTTGAAAATGTATTCCCTGATTGCAGTGAGGGAGCTTGTGACTGGTGGCAGGTACTAAATTTAATTGGATATCCAAGGAAACCAATGAGAATGTTTCTGGGAAAAAGTATTGTAACATCAATACAAACTAACCAATCACAATCATTGCCTTCACCCATCCTTTATTGGCATAGCGCTCTGGGGCTGCCTATTTAATACACTCCCGGAATGAATTTGCGCTATTGGTGTAACTGAAGTTTAGTTTGAAGATGCCTGAGGAGGTGAAGAAACTAGCTCCAAAGAAGGGGGCCAAGAAATCCCTAAATAAAGCGCCAAGAAAGAGCAGTAAGAAGAGGAGAAAGTCAAGGAAGGAGAGTTATTCCATCTACATCTACAAAGTGATGAAGCAGGTTCACCCCGACACCGGCATCTCCTCCAAGGCCATGAGCATCATGAACTCCTTTGTGAATGATATTTTTGAGCACATCGCGGGTGAGGCTTCCCGCCTGGCCCATTACAACAAGCGGCACACCATCAGTTCCCGGGAGATCCAGACCGCCGTGCACTTGCTGTTGCCCGGGGAGCTGGCCAAGCACGCCGTGTCTGAAGGGACAAAGGCGGTGACCAAATACACCAGCTCCAAGTAAAACTCCTCAACGGACCAACAAGACAAACACAACGGCTCTTTTAAGAGCCACCCACAGTTTCTCTGAAAAAGCTGCACCAACATCCCTCTGGAATTGTTTTATTGTAGTGACTTTTTAATACTAAATGTCTGATTTCTGTTTTAATCTGGTAGGGAGATTCTCCGACCCTTTGTAAGCTGTTCTCAACCCCTTTCAGATTTCCCACAATATGGTCAGTTAGAGCTGATTTAAGGGGAATAGGTCAGTTTTCAATCATTACTTTCACTCTTACTCAACTTATTTATTGTCGGTGCTGGGTCCTTTCCTGTTTGTAGTGCACATTAATGATTTAGATATGAATGTAGGCGGTATGAACAGTAAGTTCGCAGATGACACGAAAATTGGTGGAGTGGTAAAGAGCGAGGAGGGAAGCCTCAGGCTACAGGATGATATAGACGTGTTGGTCAGATGGGCAGAACAGTGGCAAATGGAATTTAACCCTGAAAAGTGTGAGGTAATGCATTTTGGGAGGACTAAAAAGGCAAGGGAATACACAATGAATGGTAGGACCCTAGGAAGGACAGAGGATCAGAGGAACCTTGGTGTGCATGTATATAGATCCCTGAAGGCAGCAGGACAGGTAGATAAGGTGGTTAAAAAGGCATATGGGATACTTGCCTTCATTGGCCAAGGCATAGAATATAAGAGCAGGGAGGTTATGATGGAGCTGTACAAAACGCTAGTTAGGCCACAGCTGGAATACTGTGTGCAGTTCTGGTCGCCACACTATAGGAGGGATGTGATTGCATTGGAGAGGGTGCAGAGGAGATTCACCAGGATGTTATCTGGGCTGGAGCGCTTCAGCTATGAAGAGTGACTGGACAGGCTGGGGTTGTTTTCCTTGGAGCAGAGAAGGCTGAGGGGGGACCTGATTGTGGTGTACAAAATTATGAGGGGCATAGATAGGGTAGATAGAAAGGAACTTTTCCCCTTAGTAGAGGGGTCAATAACCAGGGGGCATAGTTTCAAGGTAAGGGGCAGGAGGTTTAGAGGGGATTTGAGGAGAAACTTTTTCACCCAGAGGGTGGTTGGAATCTGGAACTCACTGTCTGAAAGGGTGGTAGAGACAAGAACCCTCACAACATTCAAGAAGCATTTGGGTGAGCACTTGAAATTGTAGTGTATGTGCCTTTAAGAGCCCCAGGTGTGCTGTAATGCCGGTAATGGCCACTCGGGCTATATAAGGCTGTATATTGTGTATATCCGTTAGAACCCCCCCCAGACTTTGCTTAATAAACACCTATGAACCAACTCCTGTCTTCAGTGTCTTTATCAACACACAGACACTACAGTGGCGACGAAGTGGAAACGGACTTACCTGCAATTCGGCAGCACCTCAAGGACATCGATTCCTCGGGCGTCCAGAAGACTCAAGAAAGTGAGAGAAGCTGTGGTTTCACCAGCGTGCCAAGCTGGTGTCAGGTACTACGCTAATCCTTCCTGGGCGTCAGGCTGGGGCTCCAGCGGCTGGCTCTATAGCTGAGACAGGCAGCGAAATCAGAGGCAAGCAATAACGGACTGGGAGGGAGCACTCGGGAGACGGCCGGCGCGGCAAGCAGGTCAGCATTCAGACCTGGAGAGAAAGTCCCGCGGGAACGAGTCTCCAACTGTAAATACATTTTTTAAAAAGAACGGGAACCGCGGGAAACAGCGTTGTCATCGGCAGCAGCGGCGGGAAAGCGCGGGAAGCGCCATATCTTTGCTGCAGAAAAGGAAGAAAAGCGCGGGAAGCACCATATCTTTTCTGAAATGCCTAAGTCTGGCAATATTGATGCTTTTGATAGCGAAATAGAGGATTGGACCACATACGTGGAAAGAGTAGAGGTATATTGCACTGCAAATGGAATAGAAGATGAAAAAAAAGCTTCAGTACTGCTGAACCTAATGGGCGCAAAGGCATACGGGCTGTTACAAAATTTAATCACTCCAGCCAAACCAAAGGACAAGAATTTTAAAGAAATTGTTGATACCCTGCAGGAGCACTTAAACCCAACACTGCTGCTGATAGCGGAACGATTCAAATTCTTCAAGAGAAATCAACACAAGAATGAAAGTAACGCTGATTACCTAACCGAACTAAGAAAGCTGTCAAAGTACTGCCAATTCGGGGCAGGACTAGCAGATTATCTTCGAGACAAATTCGTTTGCGGTCTCTTAAGTGAAGGAACACAAAAAAGGCTGCTTTCTGAAAAAGATTTAACATTGGACAAAGCTTTCAGTATGGCTGTATCATACGAAGCAGCAGCAAGAGGAGCTGCAGAGATACAACAAAAGACACAGGACTTCGGCACCCATGAAATGACACAGGGTTTCGAAAGATGTTATCGCTGCGGCAGATCCACCCATAACCAGAAGGACTGCTGGTTCAAGCACAAAGCATGCAGGCAATGCGGAAAAATTGGACACTTTGCACGGGTATGCCGATCTGGACAAAATAAATCCACGGACAGAAAAAAAAAAATCAATAAAGGAAAGTACAGGAAGGTACAAATGATGACGGACAGTAGCTCCGAAGACCAGAAGAGCAATAGCAACTCCGAAAACAAGAGACTAAGCTGTCTCAAATTACATAATGTACTTGCCAAAGATGATTACCAAACCATTTGGGTTACCCTCACGATAGCAGGGTCCCCAGTTAAAATGGAGCTAGATACAGGATCAGCTCTAACCGTAATAAATCGACGGGATTACGAGAGGCTATTTTCGCATATACCTCTAAAAGACACATCCATTAACTTAAAAACATATATGGGGCAGAAAGTATACCCCAAAGGAAAAATAAGGGTGCCTGTTGTATACAACGGCAAAGAAATACAAAAGTTGTATTTATACATTCTACAACATGGTGGTCCACCGTTGTTGGGACGTGAATGGATCAGAAAGATACGCTTAGACTGGCACTCCATTCAGGCACTGACGGTGACCAGTAAGAAAAAAAACAATGATGACATCATACCTGAACGATTAAAAGGCATCTTGGCCAACGCCAAAGAAGTGCTTCAAGAGAAACTAGGAACCTTGAAAGGCATCACCGCCTCAATAAAAGTGGAAGATGCAGCAATTCCCAAATCTTTTAAGGCAAGACCGGTGCCATACGCAATTCGTCCAGCAGTCGAGGCAGAGCTGGAGAATTTGGAAAAGGCAGGCGTATTATCCAAAATAGATTGGAGCGAGTGGGCAACACCCATCGTTCCAGTCATGAAAAAAGCATTGAATAATGATAAATCTGAAGAACAGAGAAAAATTCGCATCTGTGGAGACTTCAAGGTGACTGTAAACCCAGTCCTTCACACAGTACAGTGTCCTCTTCCGAGGATAGAAGATATTTTCGCCTCAGTATCCAGAGGGAAACGTTTCACCAAAATTGACTTGGCACAAGCATATCTACAGATGGAGGTTGAGGAGGCCTCTAAAAAGTATCTCACGATAAACACACACAAAGGCCTGTACCAGTACAATCGACTGGTTTTTGGAGTAGCATCAGCTCCAGCTATCTGGCAAAGAGCTATGGAGCAAGTCCTGCAAGGGATTCCGGGGACTCAATGCTACCTAGACGACATCCTTGTAACAGGAGAAAACGACAACGAGCACCTTGCCAATTTGGAGCAGGTGCTCGCTAGGCTGAAAGAACGGGGCCTACGAGCAAATCGCCCCTAGTGCGAATTTTTCTAAAATCAGATATCATATTGTGGCCACATAATTAATAATGAAGTGTTGCATAAGTCACCTGAAAAAATTGAAGTGGTCATAAAAGCCCCAGCACCTGAAAATGTTTCACAATTCAGGTCGCTCCTGGGATTAATAAATTACTATCATAAATTTTTACCGAACTTATCAACTCTTCTACACCATCTTAATGAACTTCTACAAACAGGAGTGATTTGGAAATGGAACGAAGACTGTAAACGTGCCTTCCATAAATGCAAAGACTTAATCACATCCGAAGAAGTTTTGGCTCATTACAACCCATCACTGCCAATCAGACTGGCGTGCGATGCATCCCCTTACGGAATAGGAGCAGTATTATCCCATAAATTCCCTGATGGCTCAGAACGGCCGATAGCTTTTGCGTCACGCTCATTGAACTCAGCTGAGCGTAACTATGCCCAAATCGACAGGGAAGCACTCAGCCTGGTATGGGGAGTGAAGAAATTCAACCATTACCGACACGGACAAAAATTGACCTTGTTGACTGACCATCAACCCCTCATCTCCATATTCAACCCTAAAAAGGCTGTTCCCATTATGACAGCGCAAAGGCTACAGAGGTGGTCCCTTTTTCTAGGGGCACACCAATACAACATAGAATACAAAGGATCAAAACAGCATGGGAATGCTGACAGTTTATCGCGCCTACCGTTGCCAACGGTAGAAGAGGCACCTACAGTAGACCCAGTAGAGATGTTCCACTCTACCATAATGGAATGTCTACCAGTAACAAATTCTGCCATTGAAAGGGAGACGAGAAATGACCCGACTCTCTCACAGGTCTACGATTTAACAGTGAAGGGATGGCCAGCACATGGCGAACCACTGTTGCCAGCATTCTCGCAAAGAAGAGAACAGCTGTCAGTGTGCCGCGGAACCTTGATGTGTGGATCCAGAGTGGTGATTCCACCCAAACTCCAGAATAAAGTGCTAAAGGAGCTTCACGAGGGGCATCTGGGTGAAGTGAAAATGAAGAACCTAGCTAGGGCGTTTGTATGGTGGCCAGGTATCGATGGAGACATCGAAGAAATGACCAAGAGCTGCCTAGGATGCCAGAAGGCCCAAAACGCTCCACCACAAGCCCCTCTACATCCATGGGAGTGGCCCTCATCTCTCTGGCAAGGGGTGCACATCGACTTTGCTGGTCCATTTATGGACTCAATGTTCTTAATCGCAGTTGATGCACGCTCCAAGTGGCCAGAGGTAATAAAGATGTCCTCCACCACCACGGAAAAAACCATCACAGTATTAAGGACCATATTTGCCAGGAATGGGCTGCCGGAACAGATATGTTCTGATAATGGACCGCAATTTGTGTCCGAAGAATTCAGAAAGTTCTTAAAAAACAATGGGGTTAAGCACTACACGTCCGCCCCATACCATCCCGCCACCAATGGATTGGCTGAAAGGTTTGTCCAGACCTTCAAGAAGGCCATAAAGGCCATGGGTAATGAAGACATAAAACTTCAGCACAAGGTGGATAACTTCTTATTCGCATACAGGAATGCAACACATATGGTTACCAACCAAACTCCCGCCATGATGTTCTTCAATAGAAACCTAAGATGCCGGCTGGATTTGGTCAAGCCCAACATCAGAAGGGACGTGGAGAACCGGCAGTTTCAAGGCATGAATGAAAGGCCAACTAGAACCTTCCAGATAGGTCAACAAGTTTTGACCCGGGACTACCGTACCGAGAAATGGCAGCCTGGAACTATCTGCACACGACTAGGACCACTGATGTATACCATGGACATCGGAGAAAGCATAATAAGGCGCCATGCTGACCAAATCATAAAGTCATCCGAAAAGGGACAACCTACACCACAACTCTATACGTCTAACGATGAAGTAGAGATACCCATATCTACCTCCGATTCGGTGACACTGGAACTCGATGAACCCGACACTGGCATTCAAGCCGAATCAGCCTTGCCAAAAGAACCTACTACACCACCAGAAACTACTACACCCCCGAGGCGTTATCCGGACCGAGTCAGGAAGCCTCCTGAGAGACTGACTTATAATTAATTAACTACAGCAATGTGTATATTATTTTTCTTATAACATGTAATTAATAATTACTTAAAATATGATGTACTGGTTAGCTAAAAGGGGAGGAATTGTAGTGTATGTGCCTTTAAGAGCCCCAGGTGTGCTGTAATGCCGGTAATGGCCACTCGGGCTATATAAGCCTGTATATTGTGTATATCCGTTAGAACCCCCCCCAGACTTTGCTTAGTAAACACCTATGAACCAACTCCTGTCTTCGGTGTCTTTATCAACACACGGACACTACAGAAACGCCATAGCATACAAGGCTACGGACCAAGTGCTGGAAAATGGGATTAGAATAGACAGGGCTTGGCCGGCGCGGACACGATGGGCCGAAGGACCTCTTTCTGTGCTGTATAACTCTATGACTCTATTATCAGGGAATATCAGTTCATTCAGCATAAACTCCTGGTAGCAACCCTTCATGTCACCTTTAGACGACTTTCACCAGGCGTCTCGGCTCTGGTTTAGCTCCCGCTGTAGCTTCTGTGAATCGAAATCAATCCACACTCTGATGATTGTTTTAGAAAGATTGAGCTGGAATACTTTCAAAGTGAACAGAATAAACCCCGAAATTTAGACCGGAGTGTAAAATCCTGTCTGAAAGTTGTGACGGGAAATGTGGAATTGAGATAATGTAATTTTTTGTCTCAAGATCGTATTATTTACGAAAGCCGCATTGTTGGTCTTATAAATACATTGGCGGGCTTTTCAAATTTGAAAAATCGTTTCGTATTTCACAATTTGGCGCTGTTACCATCGCCCTTTTCTCATTGCCGTCTGCTGAGTGGTGAATGAAGCTGCTCTCTGATTGGGCTGTTGATGTGACCACTGAGAATCAGTACAGAGTGACCAATCACAAGTGCCTCCACTGCATTCCTCCTGAAGGTATAAGGGCGAGTGCGGGAGAAATTTCTCATTTTTTGTGGAAATATTTCTGAGTCTGTGGAAATGTCTGGAAGAGGAAAAAGCGCCGGTAAAGCTCGGGCCAAGACCAAGTCTCGCTCATCCCGGGCCGGACTGCAGTTTCCGGTGGGCCATGTTCACAGACTCCTGCGAAAGGGGAACTATGTTGAGTGTGTGGGAGCCGGAGCCCCAGTCTATCTGGCTGCTGTGCTCGAGTACCTGACCGCTGAAATCCTGGAATTGGCTGGCAACGCGGCCCGTGACAACAAGACCACCCACATTATTCCCAGACACCTACAGCTGGCCATCCGCAACGACGAGGAGCTCAACAAGCTGCTGAGTGGAGTGACCATCACTCAGGGTGGGGTGACCATCGCTCAGGGTGGGGTGACCATCGCTCAGGGTGGGGTGACCATCGCTCAGGGTGGGGTGTTGCCTAATAGCCAGGCTGTGCTGCTGCCCAAGAAAACCAGCGCTGTGAGCTCCAAGAGCAAGTGAAGCGGCCAAAATTTAATCAAATAACCCAACGGCTCTTTTCAGAGCCACCCGCACAATCAGTGAAAGGGGTGGTTACTGTTTGAAGGGGTCTGAGTTATCTGAACAGCTTTGGAGCTGAAGAATTCGTTTAGTAATAGAAGGGCTTCTTTCGAGTCTGGTCTCTTCTGGGTTTAGATGCTGGCTTCTTTCCGCTATCCCACCTACAAAGTTGCCTGTTACCCCGCCCATATCAGATCGGGGATTCTCTCCCCGCAGCGTAAGGGTGACTGCTATCAAAACTGGGATGTTTATTATTAATCTCAGGTAATGCGTCGTAGAGGGCAGAATGAGTGCTGAGCGGCAATGACTGGCACTGGCTTATGAATTTTAGATCAGGTATCAGTGCTGCACCCTTTGAGTAAACTTGTGGCACGACATAAAACATGTATTCTCACCCCCAAGTTACTGGCCTAATGACTTATCACCCAGGCTGTGACTTTCCGTCTTCGGACCCTGCAGAGAGATACCTGTACGTCGAGGCTCCGCCTAGATAGTGTGCGCTGCCGAGTTATTTCTTCCGCCAGCTGCACGGCCTCAATTACGACACGCAGCTCCTGTTTGTAAAACTGTGGGGTACCCGTGCCTCCTTGCAGGAGCTGCCTGTCTTCTACCAGGAACTGCTCAGGATCTGGAACAAGGATGCCTGCAGATGGAATTCTCCCCCGTCAGGAGTGGCGGCTGTCCTACGGGAGCCGCTGCTCAGGAATCCGCACCTCCATGAATGTGGATTCATGTGGCTGGCGGAGGGCAGAGTTGTGTCTGTCACGGTGACCAGAGTCGGGGACCTACTTGCTGGCGGAAGAGCGGGTTGTATGGCACCAGAGGTGTTGGCGCAGCGCCTGTCCTGGGCCAATGCCCAGCTCGCGGCCAAAGCCATCGAGTCGCTGAAAGTGGCACTGGGCCCTGACTCCACTAGATGTATCGAGGAGGCTCAGGCACGTGGGGTGATCCCGTCCGAACTGATCCCCGTCCAGACGGAATTCCTAATCGGTGCCCGGCCCCGAAATCCTTCTCGGGAGCCGGCGCCTCACAACTTGAGCCGTCTCCGGGAAATCCCTTCCGTGCCTTTCCATTCTGCACGGAGGGGATTCCTGTATGGACTGCTCTTGAAGACCCTCCTTTTTGCCATCCTCGGCTGCCGTCCAGAGACACCTTGGCACACCATCTTGCCGTCCAGAGGAGGCGGGTGTCCCCAGTGGAGGGCTCTCTACGCAGGAACCCTCCCTTTATCTATTGGGGACTTGGCCTGGAGGGTGTTGCATGGGGCAGTCTGGTGCAATAAGGTTTTAAGTAGGTTCACGGACCCAGGCCGCCTGCCTTTTCTGCGGTCTGGACGAGTCCGTGTTCCACATTTATGTAGCGTGTAAGAGGTTGCAGCCCCTCTTCCATTATTTGAAGTGGCTGCTCCTCGATCTTTGGCTGCACTTCAGTCCCACACTCCTGAATCTTTGTTCACCCGGTGCGGAGGGGAGCGGGCAGGTCGGGGGGCCTCCTTGTAGGACTGCTCCTGGGCCTGGCCAAAGTGGCCATCAACTGCTCAAGGCAGCGGGCGGTCAACAGGGTCGGTCGGTCCGCCTACCTGCTTCTCTTCTGCGGCCACGTTCGTGCCCAGGTAGCCCTGGAGATGGAGCAGGTTGTATCCGCCGACATGCTCGAGGCCTTCCGTGACCGGTGGACGCCGCAGGGACTGGAGTGCATCATCACCCATGGAAAACAAATTTTAATTTAATTTGTTACATTTCATTTGATGTATTTTTTTAAGTTACAGTTTTTTGTTGATTGATCGAAGCACAATAGCGACACAGTGAGCGGCTATTTCAATAAAAACTGGGGTTGGAGAGACTCTTTTGGAAATGTACTTCCTGGTTGCAGTGAGAAAGCTTTTGATTGGTGACAGGTACTAAATCTAATTGGATATCCAAGGAAACCAATCAGAGAGTTCCTCGAAAAAGTTTGTGACATCATTACAAACGGACCAATCACAATCATTGCCTTCACCCATCCTTTATTAGCATAGCGCTGTGGGGCTGCCTATTTAATCCGCTCCCAGAACGCATTCGATTTATTTCTTTGTCTGAAATTGAGTTTGAAGATGCCTGAAGAGAAGAAGAAACCAGCTCCTAAAAAGGGGGCCAAGAAAACCTTGAATAAAGCGCTAACAAAGAGCGGTAAGAAGAGGAGAAAGTCAAGGAAGGAGAGTTATTCCATTTACATCTACAAAGTGATGAAGCAGGTTCACCCCGACACCGGCATCTCCTCCAAGGCCATGAGCATCATGAACTCCTTTGTGAATGATATTTTCGAGCGCATCGCGGGTGAGGCTTCCCGCCTGGCCCATTACAGCAAGCAGCACACCATCAGTTCCCGGGAGATCCAGACCGCCGTGCGCTTGCTGTTGCCTGGGGAGCTGGCCAAGCATGCCACGTCTGAAGGGACAAAGTCGGTGACCAAATACACCAGCTCCAAGTAAAACAACACAACAGACCAACAAGACAAACATAACGGCTCTTTTAAGAGCCACCCACAGTTTCTCTGAAAAAGCTACACCAACGTCTCTCTGGAATTGTTTTATTGTCCTGTTTTTTCTATATATTACATGTCTTTCTGGAGTTTGGTAAATGTTTGTTTTTTGTTTTAATCTAGTAGGGAGTTTCTTCGAAATGCAATTTTCGGTAGGATTTAACACTGATCCTTTTTACTCTGTTCTCAGCCCCGTTCATATTTCCCAGGATATTATTGGTTAGAGCGATTTAAGGGGATTGGGTCAGTTTTCAGTCGTTCATTTTACTCTTCCTGAAGTTGGTTAATTTATTATCAGGAATATCAGTTCATTAACCATAAATCCTTGGTCGAATAGCAACTCTTAATATCACTGTTTGATTAATTGCACCAGGAGTCTCGGCTTGGGGTTAATTCCCGCTGCAACTCCTGTGAATGAAAATGTTACATTGTTATAGTATCACATCGTTAAATGGAACAACTTTGGTATGGAACTACTTTGGTATGGTGTAGTTATATTGCTATGTGGCACAGTGTGCACGGGCAGTGCACAGTGCAGCGTCGGACATCTTGTATCACTCCGCACCTTGCGGCAGCACTGAAACAAAGCAAATACAGCTAAGTAAAAAGCACTAACTAAAAATGAACTAAAAGTGTCTGTAATATATATAGTATATATAAGAACACAAGGAGACACAACATGGTAGCAGCGGTATAAGTGAGTACAAAATTGAGCTATATGAACTACGAATAAGAAGAAAAGTGATTTTATGAGCTGATTGAGAGTGAATCGTACGGGAAACTAAAATGACTGTGCAAATGCAACCCCTCATGAACTGGGAAGCCGACGATATATTAGAAGCATTCCGCAAGTTCAAACAGAAATGTGAGCTTACATTCAAAAGCTTCCTGAAGGATACTAAGAACGAGGAAAAGGTTAGTTACATTCTGTTGTGGACAGGAGAAAAAGGTCTAGATTTGTATAATAGCTGGAGTTTGACTGAAGAGGAAAAGGAAAACCCTGCGACAATTTTTGATAAATTCAGCAACCATCTAGAGCCTAAATCCAATCACCGTATACACAGATACAAATTCCAGAGTCTAAGACAGGAACCCGGTGAAACAGCAAACAATTTCCTGACAAGGCTGAGAAATGAAGCCAGCAAGTGTAAATTTAAGGAAATGGAGGAAAGGCTTGTGGACCAGCTAATATGGGGGTCAGTGCATGTAGAGGTACAAAAAGCCCTGATAGGAAAAGAAAAGCTCGGAATTACAGAGGCTATAGATACTGCAAGAGCTCATGAAGCCATGAAGCAGCAAATGAAAACGCTGATTTCTCAAACGGCTGACATGCGGACGGCTTCTGAGACGGACAACAGAGTGGATGCAGTGAGAGAAAAGTACAACACACAAAGACATGCACATGACAATGGGGGAAACATGTGCAGAAATTGTGGAAGACCACACGATTACACAGACAAGAGGAAATGTCCAGCATATGGAACAAGCTGCAATGCATGTGGCAAAATAAACCACTGGGAAAAGAGGTGTAGAACGAAGAAAGACGGAACATACATCCAAAACAAAGGCGGACAGCAGAACCAGAGAAAGAAACACAATATCCATGACATGGATGAGCAGGATGATGATGATGATCACGACAATGCACTAAACATCGAAACCATAACGATACAGCTTCACGAGCTGTCCAGAGCAGAAAATACTCCGAGGAGAGAATTGCACACCATCATCCAAAATCCAAAAAAAGGTCACAGGTCGGCCCACAACCATCAACTTAAAGTTGAAGCTGGACACAGGGGCTCAGAGCTACATTCTCCCATTGAGACTGTACCAGCAGATCTTTCCCGAAAACCTGAGAGAAGATGGCTACCTGAAAAATGGTTGTTTAAAGGCAAGTAATGTCACGCTGACAGCATACGGGGGGAGTGAGATTAAACAACTCGGAATAACCGTTATCAAAGGGACACATAAAAGAAAGAACATCAACTGCATGTTCTATGTCACCGACACTGAGGGGTCAGCGATCCTGGGATTAAACAGCTGCGAGAAGTTGAGATTGATCTCAGTGCATCACGAGCTGACGGAAACGCCACTGAAGATAGACAGCAAAACCCCACTGGAGAACCACCCACAAATCAAGAGTAAAAAAGACTTGATAGACATGTATCCGGAATGTTTCGATGATACAGTGGGATGTTTCGGAGATTTCCAATACCACATCACCATCGATCCAGAGGTAAAGCCCATTATCCATGCTCCACAAAAAGTACCCATCGAGCTGAAGACAAAGCTTGAAAGAGAGCTAAAGGAGATGGAAGAAAAGAGAGTGATCGTAAAGGTCACTGAACCCACAGACTGGGTAAACTCAATTGTGGTACGAGAAAAGCCAAACAGGCGTCTCAGAATATGTTTGGACCCCAAAGATCTAAACCAGGCGATAAAGAAGGACCACTATCCCACCCCAACGCTAGAGGAGATTATGCCATCACTGGCAGGAGCCAAGGTTTTCTCAAAACTAGATGCCAGAAATGGATATTGGAATGTGAAGTTGGATGAGGAATCAACAACACTGACAACATTCAACACACCATTTGGGCGTTACAAATTCCTGCGGCTACCATTCGGGTTAAAGGTCAGTCAAGATATCGTTCAACAGAAAATAGATGAGACATACAGAGGCTGTGAAGCAGCTATAGGAATAGCTGACGATATTCAGATCTATGGAGCAGATGAAGGAAACCATGACATGCACCTACATGAGGCCATGGGGACTACCAGGAAGGCTGGCATCTAGTTAAATGCAGATAAGTGCATAGTTAAAGTCAATGAATGCCAATTCTTCGGTATGATTTATACACCAGAGGGAGTCAAGCCAAACCCAGAGAAGATTGCGGCGATTGCTGAAACGAAACCACCCAAAGACAAGAAAGAGCTGAGGAGTTACCTCAGCTTGGTCCAATACATGAGTTCTTTCATCCCACACATGTCGGATCATACAACAAATCTCAGAGGGCTATTGAAAGAAGACGCCGAATACCAGTGGTCTGAATCACACGAAAGGAATTTCAAACAACTTAAAGAACTGTTGTGCAAAGAAACAAGTCTGTCATATTATGACAGAAGAAAACCAATCACTCTGCAAGTAGATGCTTCTACCAGAGGACTAGGGGCAGCTCTGGTGCAGGAAGGAAAGCCGATAGCTTTTGCATCAAAGGCCTTGACGTCAGCCGAGACGAGATACGCCAACATAGAAAGATAACTATTAGCAGTAGTGTACGGATGCGAGAAAATTCCATACATACCTATATGGCAGGCGATTTACAATAGAGAGTGACCATCGTCCACTAGAACAGATCTATAAGAAGAATCTGTGCAAAGCGCCTGCAAGACTGCAAAGACTACTTCTAAGGATCCAAAGCTATGACTTCACGCTTAAATATAAGCCAGGAAAGGAAATGGTGTTAGTAGATGCGTTATCTCGATTGTCACCATATGAGAAACACGAGGTGGAGGGCCTAACAGTAAAAATCCACCACCTAGTGAATGTTACCCCTACAAAGCTCAGTCAAATCAGAGATGAGACTAGCAAAGATGAGGAGTTGCAACTACTCACACAACAAGTAATACAGGAGTGGCCGGAGAGAATCCAGCAGGTACAGGCGACAATTCGTCAATACTGGACGATTAAAGACGATATTGCAGTAGAAGACGGTATTCTCCTTGCTGGATTGAGGATCATCGTGCCAAAGACGATGCAGACACAACTTCTCCATCTCATACATGAAGGCCACATGGGAATGGAGAAATGCAAGCTGAGAGCCAAATCAGCTGTATACTGGATAGGCATGTACAAAAATATCGAACAGATGGTCTCTGCATGTGGTATATGCCAGAAATACAGAAATGCACAACAGAAAGAGGAGATGATACCTCGTGAAATACCGTCAAGACCATGGCACACTGTTGGGGCAGATCTCTTCATGTGCAATCAAGAATGGTATCTCATAGTGGCAGATTACTATTCCAAGTTTCCTTTTGTGAGAAGGATGAAAGACTTGAGAGCCACAACTACCACCAGGATTGCAAAAAGCTTGTTTGCTGAACAAGGAATCCCGGAAAAGGTAATCTGTGACAATGGAACCCAGTTCACATCGAGTGAATTCAGAGCTCTGGCAGAAAAGTATGGGTTCACAATAGTAACCTCATCCCCACATTTCTCAAGGGGACACGGGTTCATCGAAAGACAGATCCAGACTGTCAAGAGAACTCTCATCAAAAGTAGTGAGATGGGGGAAGACCAAGACCTTGCCCTCCTATCACTCAGATCAACACCACTTAAAGCAGACATGAAATCACCTGCGGAATTGCTGAATGGGAGGAAGTTTAAGACTATACTACCAGCAAAAATACATCCTCCCCAGGACCAGGAGGACTTCAGACAAAAGCTGGCAGAAGCACAAATCATAGGAAGCAAACATTACGATAAACATGCAAAGACGCTACCAGAATTGCTGAATGGGCAATCAGTGCATGTGCAAGACCCGGTGTTGAAAACCTGGAATCCAGCCAAGGTCATTGGAAAAGCTGATACTCCAAGATCCTACTTCGTAGAGACTGAACCTGGTAACCAATACAGACGGAACAGACTCCACATCAGACCTTCACCTGAACTGGATAAGCAGCAGACAACACCAGCAACATTGACAACACCAGCTACCACAAGCAGTACAACACCAGAAACAAGCGCTACAAATCAAACAACCACGAGCATGCACACTCCAACTCCAAAGGCGACAGCAACAACAACGACGAGAGCGGAACACACCAAAACACCACAGAGAGGAATGGTCACCACCAAACCCACAAGATGGAGGGACAACATCCAACCAGCTGAGCGATATCGCGAATAAAAAAAAACTCACGATTCTTTGTAGTTTATAATAGTTTAGATATAATATTTGTTAATTTAAATTGTTAAATTTCATGTTTTAGTTTTTTGAGAAAGAGGGATGTTACATTGTTATAGTATCACATCGTTAAATGGAACTACTTTGGTATGGTGTAGTTATATTGCTATGTGGCACACTGTGCACTAACACACTGTGCACGGGCAGTGCACAGTGCAGCGTAGGACATCTTGTATCACTCCGCCCCATGAGGCAGCACTGAAACAAAGCAAATACAGCTGAGTAAAAGCACTAACTAAAAATGAACTAAAAGTGTCTGTAATATATATAGTATATAAGAACACAAGGAGACACAACAGAAATCAATCCATAATCTGTGATGTTTGTTTAGAAAGATTCCGCTGGAACGTGTCTTGTTAAACAATGCTGTGCTCGGGTGTTTCGTCCCACCCGTTACAGACAATTTGAAAGCGAGCAGAATAAACACTAATTTAGACCAAACTGAAAGTGTCTGAAATTTGTGAAGGGAAACGTGGAACTGAGACTAATTTTTTGACGAGGTAGTTTTATTTACTAAAGCCGTTGCTGGTCTTCCGAACATATTGGCGGGCTTTTCAAATTTGAAATTTTCTGCTGCTTTCTCATTGCCGCCTGCTGATTGGTGAATCAAGCGGCTCTGATTGGTGACATGAACAGCCCAATGAGAATCAGTACAGAGTGACCAATCACAACTGCCTTCACTGCATTCCTCCTGAAGGTATAAGGGCGAGAGCGGGAGCAATTCCTTGTTCTTTGTGAAAGTATGAGTTGGTGGAAATGTCTGGAAGAGGAAAAAGCGCCGGTAAACTCGAGCCAAGGTCAAGTGTCGCTCATCTATCTCAGCGCTGTGAGCTCCAAGAGCAAATGAAGCGGCCAGAATTGAATCTAATAATCGGCACCGACTCGATGGGCCGAATGGCCTCCTACTGTGCCGTGAAAGGATCAGAGTTTTCTGAACAGCTTCGGAGCTGATGAATTCATTTAATAGCAGGGCTGGATTCGATTCTGCTCTTTTACGATTAGATAATTTGAATGCTGGTTCCTTTCTGCCTCCTTGCCCCACCTGCATTCTCTGGTCACTAAGCTGCCTGTTACCCCGCCCGATTCTCGCCCCGTGGGTTAAAGGCGACTGTTCCAGGGAACGCGGTTAAAGTCCGCGATGGAGATGTGTTGCGTGTTCTCTGCACCGATTTCAGTTTATTAAAGTAAGATCACATCTAATATTTATGAACAAATCATGAGAATGGAGATGGTTCCATAGCTACTTCCAACCAAAACGGATTTTTATCATTAAAGCCCTAATAATGCATCGTAGAGGGGAGTTTACGAGCTCTCCATCCTAAATGCATGCTCACCCGCAAGTTACTGGGCTAATGAGCAACAGATATCACTGGTTCAGGAGATCGCAGCTCTTTCCTTTGCCGATTTGGTGGCTCTGAAAAGAGCCGTTGTTGTACTTGGTGCTGAAGCCGGGTTTAGGCGCGCTCTCCGCGGATGCGGCGGGCCAGCTGGATGTCTTTGGGCATGATGGTGACTCGCTTGGCGTGGATGGCGCACAGGTTGGTGTCCTCAAAGAGCCCCACCAGGTAAGCCTCGCTGGCCTCCTGCAGGGCCATGATAGCCGAGCTCTGGAAGCGCAGGTCTGTCTTGAAGTCCTGAGCGATCTCTCGCACCAGGCGCTGGAAGGGCAGTTTGCGGATGAGCAGCTCGGTGGATTTCTGGTAGCGGCGGATCTCCCTCAGAGCCACAGTGCCGGGTCTGTACCGATGAGGCTTCTTCACTCCGCCCGTGGCTGGAGCGCTCTTCCGGGCCGCTTTGGTAGCCAGCTGTTTGCGAGGAGCTTTCCCTCCAGTCGATTTGCGCGCTGTCTGCTTGGTCCTGGCCATTTTCTCACGGATCTCAGCACAATCTGGAACACAGCCTGTTAAGGCAGAGCCGGCTCTGCGGCCGCCTTTTAAAGGGTGTGTGAGGGCCCGCCCCGCCCCGGGGCTGTGACTGGCTCCAGCCCGACCCCCAGTCCGGGGCCGAGCTCTGACAGGCAGAAGGAAACGCCGGCAATTACCGGGCCCCGATTGGCTGAGTTGAAATTATTCATCATTTTCAAAACACCCGCCACTTTCAATGTAACGGAATTTGAGAGAAAGCTTGTTTGTGACAAGAAGTAATAATCTCTCTTTTATAGTGGCAGACTTGCGGTCAGAGATTCCCGGCGCTGTTTTACAATCGGGCTTTAAATCAACTCCTTCCTCGGCTCTGTCCGATGGGGAATGGTCTTCACTTTGTGCGCCAGTGTAAAACGGGTGAGAGGGAATCGGCAGCCCGTTTCATTCTCTCCCGATGAATATTCCCATTGACTTCAATGGTGCCGACGGGCTATCACCCGATTTACACTATTGCAGATACCGGTATTTAAACAATAAATGTGAGGAGACTCGTGTTCATGTGTGGGTGACCTCGCTGTCTTTACACCCAGGGCGGAAATAATGTCCCAGATAGAACAGAAATACTTTCCCACTGCAACATATCCCCGCCCCCGTTAGTGAGTCTTAGCGAAATCTCCCCCTATTCATCAACTCTCTTAAACCAATTACCATCACAATATCTCCCCACTCTAGTTCCCAGGTGACTGCTCTCTCGGTGAGTTGTTGGGTGGCTCTTAAAAGAGCCTTTGTTTTATGCGGAGTAGAAAGGGTCGAGTGGTTTAGCCGCCGAATCCATAGAGAGTGCGGCCCTGCCGTTTCAGAGCGTACACCACATCCATGGCAGTGACCGTCTTACGCTTGGCGTGCTCAGTGTAGGTGACCGCATCCCTGATCACATTCTCCAGGAAAACCTTCAGCACCCCGCGAGTCTCCTCATAGATCAGGCCCGAGATCCGCTTGACACCGCCACGGCGAGCCAGGCGGCGGATGGCTGGTTTGGTGATGCCCTGGATGTTATCACGAAGCACTTTACGATGTCGCTTGGCTCCGCCTTTACCCAATCCTTTTCCTCCTTTACCTCTGCCAGACATGGTCGTTGTTCATTCAAATCGCTGCTGAGTGAGACACGAACTGCTGCTGGTTTCTTTTTATAGAGCTGGCTCCGACCTGGCTGAGAAAGCGTCAGAGTAAAGGAGACGGCAGGGGAGGAGACAGACTGAGTCACACAGAGAGAGAGAGACCGGGAGGGGAGGAGACAGAGTCAGAGACAGAGAGACCGGGAGGGGAGGAGACAGATTGAGTCACAGAGAGAGAGAGAGCGGGAGGGGAGGAGACAGAGTGAGAGTCAGAGACAGAGAGACCGGCAGGGGAGGAGACATACTGAGTCACAGACAGAGAGAGAGAGCGGGAGGGGAGGAGACAGACTGAGAGTGACAGACAGAGAGAGAGACCGGGAGGGGAGGAGACAGACTGAGAGTGACAGAGAGAGAGAGAGTGAGAGTCACAGAGAGAGAGACAGCGAGAGTTGGAGGGGAGGAGACAGACTGAGAGTCACAGATAGAGAGAGAGAGAGACCGGGAGGGGAGGAGACAGACTGAGAGCCACAGAGAGAGACAGCGAGAGTTGGAGGGGAGGAGACAGACTCAGAGACAGAGAGAGACCGGGAGGGGAGGAAACAGACTGAGAGTCACAGACAGAGAGAGCTGGAGGGGAGGAGACAGAGTGAGAGTCACAGACAGAGCAGAGAGCGACCTCTGATCTTCCAGCTCCACCTCCAATTTTCTGCAACCTCCAATTTCAAAACATTTATCGGCAACAGAACCGGAACACAGCTCCGCACAAATCCTTACAGACTCGGGCTTCATATTCAAGGATTTCCAGAAACTCGGAGTGTTTAAATAAGGTCCTGTTACAATTAAGAATCAGTAATATTCCCGCCTATGTACAGTCCCTCTGTAACAAGTCGACCCGCCTCCTTCCATTTCAATTCAATTCAATTCAAATCGCTTTATTGGCATGACAAGTTACATCTTATGTTGCCAAAGCATCGGAAAACATTCATGTTTGTTCACAAAAATACAGATCTATCCATACAGTGTATAAACAGATATATCCCTGAGTATAAATATATACTTTCATATAATTTATATATACTCTTATATTTACTGGTTGTCCCTCTGTTTATGGCAAGCTGTAACATAGTGTGCCGCTAGTGTTATGCAATTTCTCTCTTCCCCTAGTAGGTATGGGAGTCTTTGGTCGTCATTCAAATTTCTGAATTCCGGGCATATTTTTGTGAATTTTGGGTAGAAATTCTCCCTTATGCCCTGATATTTTCTACAAGCTGTGAGGAAGTGCATCTCTGTCTCCACCACTCCTTGACTGCAGTGAGAGCATATCCTGTCCTCTCTTGGTAGGCGGGTCTGTCTGTGTCTACCTTTTTCGATCGCCAGGTTATGTTCACTAAGTCTGTACATTGTCAAAGTTTTTCTCAGTTTGCTATCCTTTACCATGGTCAGGTAATCAGCCATGTTGTATTGTCTGTTTAGGGCCAAGTAGCAATTGAGTTTGCTTTGGGTTTTTGTTGTTTCTGCCCAATATGACAGATATTTTTCCTTTTGCTTAGCGACGATTGTGTTGGGTCAAATTCTTTGTGTTACGCTGTCACTGTCCTGGGGCTGGTTATTGTTCGTGTTGTTAGTAGTTACTTCACTGAGTCCCAGGACTAGTTGACTGAGGGTATTCTTCTTTATAGTCCTCTCTTGGCATTTCAGGGCTTCCTAATGATAGCATTGGGGGTTGCTCATTTCTATTCCATCTCCCCACACCTGCCTTCCCAGCCCAGTTCAGCAGTTTACAAACACCTTATTCCAGCTGATTTGGACAATCTCATGTGTTGCGATTTGAGTTGTGACGCGGGGTTTCTCCGCCAGTGTTACCGTCTCACTGAGACTCTCAACCTGAATCTGAAATGAAAATGACCATGAACTGAGACTGGACCCGAACACATCCCCAGTTAGTGAGGCCCGGCCCGGACATCCCATTCTGTTTTATTGCAGACAGTGGGGGGAGGGAGCGAATGTCAGCGAGTCACCAGGGATCCTGGGTTTACTTGAAATGATTTCTATCTGAAATCTGAGCCCGGCGCAGGGACAGGAATCATTTGATTCCGGGATCAGCTCTTTTCTGAGAGATCCAGAGGTGGCGGCACAGAGCAATTTAAAGGCAGCGAGCGGACGGGGCGGAGACATCCTGCTGTCAGCTCCCGGCCCCTGCAGCATTTCTGTGTTTCTCTCTCCTCATAAACTCTCCGATACCATTGAAAATCCGGCACTCCAGAATCCCAGTCGAGATCCTTCCTGATTCTAAGACCAGAACGTTTGCTGTCGAAAAAGTTTCAACCGAATTCAAGGCTCCAGTCTCGATTTAAGCCCCTTTCAATGCTGCACTCATCGCGCTCTCTCACCCGATCGCTGACATGGTCTCTGGTTTTCGACTGAAATCTTGATTATCAACTCAAGCTTTACCTTAAATTCCCACTTCGGGGCTGAGCAGGGGAGCAGGGCGATTCTATGACTGGCAAATATTTTTATTTTACACAAGAGGGACTCGGCAATCCGGCGATGAGTCCGGACACACAAACACAGTGACATTAGACTTGGCCGCCCGCCCCTTTAACACACTTTCTCTGACACAATGTTCACATCTGCACAGTCACAGGACAAACTGTTCCCCAGATTTACAGTTCCCAGGACAGGTTTTCCTCTCCGCTCGGCCTGTGCTGCGGATTCACGGGGGGTTAGTTGTCGTTTCCCAGCTCAGTAACTGTTAAACACTCTGAGGCCGGCGCTCCTCGCAGAGTCTGTTCCCCAGATTCAGGGGCAAGAGCCAATCACAGCTGTGGCTGTGTTAACCCATATCTGCTTTTAAATTACTAATATTGTGCGCACGCAGAAACATGTTTTTGCTTTATATATAAATATAATAAATTATATGTTCACCGCCCTCAGGTCTGTCTGCGTTTCCCTTTTCTAAACTGAGGGACATATAACAGTAACTGGTGTCCTATCCGTCCCATCCTCAATACCCAGAGACGGCGACCAGAGAGACACAGACAGAGAGAGACACTATCAGTCTTCAACTTCGTATCAGAGTCTTCATATTACGCTCAATAACAGTTGATTCATATACAGTACTGTGCTATCTTGAGGTGGCCATAGATGGAGACGGACACAGGTTAACTCCGTAACATGGTTTAATCAACACTTGCACATAAAAGCTTCTGCCATGAGGCAGCAAAAACAAAGAGTACAAACAGTACAGATCAGACTTAACTCAGGAGACCAACTGCCACAGCACCACCTGGTGGATCAGGTTACTCATAACCTCCCAGGTTACTACACTCCCCCCTTAAGATTGCCGTATGCAATTCTTAAACAATAACCCTTACTAGGTACTACGTTTTAATTAACCAGTATGCTCTAACCATGGTTAACCCCTGACTAATTTAACAGGTTTGTATAAGTCTTTCTGGTTGCTTGCGAATCCTTTGTGAACGTCTTAATTCCACTTGTGGTGGATTCTCAGATTCATTCGCCCTTGAGATTGGAGTAGTCTCTGATGTTGGTTTTACTCTGACCCGCTGTGACCTGGCAGTACCAGTGTCCACTGGCACCTTATAAGCCGTGCTGGGTCCTGGAACAGCCTCCTCTACTGCCCTTTGTTCCATCTGAGGCAGTTCCCCCTGCTGCCGGCTGAAAAGCTGATCCACATGCCGACAAACCCCTCGGCCATCCCCTAGTAACACGGAGTACGACACAGGTCCTGTAATGTCCTGGATTAGTCCTGGTATCCATTTAGGTCCATAGCCGAAGTTCCAGGTGTACACAGAGTCCCCTATGGCGAAATGGTGAGCTTTAGTATGTTTGTCATGGTACGCTTTTTGGTTTGTTTGTTTTGTCTCAACCTTGCTTTTGCGATCTGGGTGTATCAAGTCTAACGTGCACCGCAACTTTCTCCCCATCATCAACTCAGCCGGAAAAAGTCCCGTGGTAGCTTGGGGTGTTATACGATAACTAAACAAGGCTCTATTGAGCTTGGTCTCCAGGGTGTCACCTGAGCTCTTCCTCATGAGCTCCTTAAAAGTCTGCAAGGCTCGCTCGGCTAACCCATTTGAGGCTGGGTGATATGGAGCCGAGGTGACATGTGTGATTCCATTCCTTACCATGAATTCTTTGCTCCCTTCACTAACAAAACACTGTGCATTGTCGGATACAATCATTTCTGGAATACCATGCATGCTGAAGCTGTTCCTGAGACAATTCAGTGTGGCATCAGTCGTTGCAGAGCTCACTGGATAAACCTCGATCCACTTTGAGTGAGCGTGTACCAGCACCAAAAACATTTTGCCCCTAAAAGGTCCCGCATAGTCTATGTGAATTCTCCTCCAGGGTTTGCTGGGCCACTCCCAGGGATGGAGTGGTGCCCCGGCAGGTGCTTTCCTCTGTTCCTGACATATAGTGCATGACTTTACCTTTGACTCAATTTCAGCATCCAAGTTAGGCCACCACAGGTAGCTCCTAGCCAGTCCTTTCATTCTAGTCATTCCTGGGTGCGATTGATGCAACTGTTCCATCAAAGTAGAGCGTCCCCGCTCTGGGACTATGATGCGTGCTCCCCATAGCACACATCCATCTTGGACACTGAGCTCGTGCTGTCTCTGTACGGCGCGAACTCCGGTCCCTCACGGTGATCTGGCCAGCCTTTCAACACATACTCACGGACCCTTGACAGAACGGGGTCCTTGGCTGTCCAGCCCTGGATTTGCGCTGAAGTCATCAGGGGACTGATCTCCTGATCCAGCATCAGGACGTGCTCCTCAGGGGAAGTACTGTGAGGAGATTTTGAGAGGGGCAGGTGGCTGAGAGCATCCGCGTTCCCGTTTTCCTTGCCGGCTCTGTACATGATCACATATTCATAGGCTCTTAGTATTACTGCCCATCTCATTATTCTCTGTGATGCCATTTGAGGCACCGCTTTCATCTCATTCAGTAAGCTAATAAGAGGCTTGTGGTCAGTACTGATTACAAACTTCCTCCCATATATGTACTTATGGAATTTCTTTACTCCAAATATAATGGCTAACCCCTCTTTATCAAGCTGTGAATAGTTCTTTTCCACAGCTGTGAGCGTGCATGAAACAAACCCGATGGGCCTTTCCGCTCCACCTTGCATGCGGTGGGCCAACACTGCCCCCACTCCATAGGGTGATGCGTCGCAGGACATTATCAGCTCCTTCTTCTCGTCGTAATGCACTAACACCCTGCTGGACTGAAGTAGCTCCTTTGACTGCTGAAATGCTTTTGCTTGCTCTGACCCCCAACGCCATGGCTCCTCCTTTCTCAGCAGTTTGTGCAGGGGTGCCAGCAGCATCGATAAGTTTGGAAGAAACCGGTTATAATAATTCAGGAGCCCTAGATAGGCTTTCAGTTCAGTCACTGAGGTGGGTGCAGGTGCATCCTGCACTGCCCGCACTTTCCCTTGTAATGGATGGAGGCCTGTGGCATCCACCCAATGTCCCAGGAATGTAACTTCCTTCTCCATGAAACTACACTTACTCCGTTTCAGGTGTAGCCCTGCCTCTTCCAGCTGCTGTAGCACTTTGTCCAGTGTTTTTAAGTGATCCTGATCGTCACTTCCTGTTAGCAGAATATCATCTAAGTACACGGCCACCTTTGGAATGCCCTGCAGAATGCCCTCCATAATCCGTTGGAATATTGCTGGGCTAGAACTGACACCAAATGGTAACCTGGCATACGTGAACAGCCCCTTGTACGTGTTCACCGTGACAAACTTTTTTGATTCTTCATCTAGCAATATCTGCTGATACGCATGACTCATGTCCAGTTTGCTGAATCTTTCTCCCCCAGCGAACGATGTTAACATGTCCTCCATTCTCGGAATGGGGTACTGTTCCAGTGATGATACTCTGTTCACTGTTAACTTATAGTCACCACACACCCTTACGTTACCGTCGGGCTTCAATACCGGGACTATTGGTGCCGCCCAGTCTGAAAATTTCACTGGTTCTATTACTTTGTCCTTTAGCAGGCGATCTAGTTCCGCCTCAACCTTGGTTTTCATTGCAAAAGGTACCGACCTTGGTTTAAAGAAACGAGGCGTGGCATCACTGGCTACATGAATCTTGGCTGTGGCTCCCCTTAAGGTGCCCAGTTCATCCTTGAACACTAACTCATGCTTCATCAGCACTTCTTGCAGTGCCTCTGTACTGTCCTCCATTTTATTCATTGCCTGCCAGTCCACACTCAACTCACTGATCCACCCTCGCCCTAACAGGTTTGGCCCTGACCCTGCTACCACTACCACCATAAGCTCTTTGGTGACTCCTTTGTGTTCCACTTGTACTTCGGCCGCCCCCAAAATGTCCACCTTCTGTCCTGTGTAGGTTTTGAGACTAATGGGGCATGTACCTAGCTCTGGTACTTTTGCTTCCCCCCATAGCTTGGCGTACTCAGTCTGCAACATTATGGTTACACTACATCCGGTGTCAATCTCAAACTTTACTTGACCTCCGTTCACTATCAAATACTGAGTGAGAGGGGGTACGTTGGGCCTTGAAGTGTCTATACTGTATATAGTGAAAACCTCCTCACTAGACTCTTCCTCCTCTTATGTAATTTGCCCACTTTGTGTACTTCTCCCTCCCCCCTTTAGCATGCTTTGCCCCTTTAGCACTGCTTCTCTCACTCACTGCCCTTTTACAGACTTTCTTTAAGTGCCCTATTTTTCCACAATTGTGGCACTTTGCCTTTGCAAACCTGCAGTCCTTTGCATAATGGCTCGTCCCGCCACATCGGTAGCAATCCCCAACCCCGACTGGTGAACTTTTCGCACCAGCTTCCATCTTGAAAACAGCTCCTCCCACTGGTTTACTCCATTTCTCCTTGCTCATACTGTTTAAGTCCTTAATGTCCTTGTTAGCCGTCTCCATGGCTTGTGTTTTTTTAAGTGCCGTCTCAAACATTAATCCTTCTTCTGACAGCAACCTTTGCTGTATACTGTCGTCGTTAACTCCGCATACTAGTCTGTCCCTTAACATGACTGTGAGCGCATTTCCAAAATTACAGTCCTGTGCGAGCTTCCGAAGCTCCTCCACATACTCAGTAACGCTTTCTTCCGGCCTCCTAATCCTTGAATTGAATTTCCATCTCTGCACTATTTCACTAGGTTTCGGATCGAAATGATTCTTTAGTAGACTCACCAACTCGTCAAAAGATTTTTCTCCTGGCTGCTCCGGGCTCAGCAGATTCCTCATCCGTGTATAGGTTTGCACTCCCACACAACTCAGTAAAATGGCCCTTTTCTTTTCAGCACTGTCCACCTCGTTTGCCATAAAGAAATGGCTCAGTATTTCACAATACTCCTCCCAAGACAGCGACTTGATGTCAAAAGGTGCCACGGAGCCTACCGTTCCTGCCATCCTTGGAGTCCGGTCACTTCAGCCAAAAAATCAAACTCCGTTTCGACTCCCGTGGCCTAGCCTCGTGCTTTTCCGACTAGTTTGCTAACCAACCCGAGCACCTCTTCCGAATACTCCTTAACTATGACTGATCCACCAAAACCTTTCCGTCCTTTATTCTCATCGCCATATGTGGTATCTTGAGGTGGCCATAGATGGAGACGGACACAGGTTAACTCCATAACATGGTTTAATCAACACTTGCACATAAAAGCTGCTGCCATGAGGCAGCAAAAACAAAGAGTACAACCAGTACAGATCAGACTTAACTCAGGAGACCAATTGCCACAGCACCACCTGGTGGATCAGGTTACTCATAACCTCCCAGGTTACTACAAGTACAAAGAGAGAGCTGATAGTGACAGAGGGCGGAGGGAGAGTCAGAGACAGAGTGAGGCGGGCGATGAGAGACAGAGATAGTATCAGTTCCAGACTGACCTGTAAATTCCCGTTTTATGCAGAAAAAACCCAATGGAAAGACAGAAGATGCAGTCTAATTGTACACTGATCTTTTACCAGACAGGCATATTATTAATCGCGCACTCCGGGAAAGTGCCAGAGAGTGAGAAAAACAATGTCCAATATTTAACCAACTCTTGCCTGTTGTACTCGCTGCAGTCTTGCAGCTCAGGGCCTTTCGGTATTACTCTCATTGACCGAGTCTTTCACTTTTATTAAATTAATCTGGGACGGTGGCTGTCAGACATTAACTCCTGCGCGGTCCCAGCAAACACTCCGACTCCCTCGTTCCTCCCATGTTTCTGCAGCATTGCTTTCTGAAGAGGGGCTCATGAAAAACAACACCCTGCAAGGAATGATCCCAAATTGAGCATCTTAAAGGGACAAGCCCGCAGCTTTAAACCTTCTCTGTCCTTCCCCCCAGGCCCACTTTCTTTGCTCACACTCTGATGAAAGCGAGTTAGGGAAAGCTCCCTTTGTTAAATTCTGAAATATTGCAGAGAGCAACGCATGCGCGGTAAGCCCCGCCCCCTGCGTCGTTTCACAGTGAGCAGAAGTACGCATGCGGGCTCCCCTCCCCCACCGCTGCCTGTGCGTGCCGTTCACTCAGTGAGCGGAAGAAGATGGTTTGAAACAGTTGGGATTGGAGATTTCACGGCCCGGGGTAAGCGAGCAAATAGCAGCAAATCGCTTTGGGATCTCAGAAGGGCAGTGAGTCCGGGGCAAGTTCAGGGGGTGTCGCGGGCTGTTTGTAAGAGGCGTAGTGGAGCACAAATTGGTCCCAGTACATGGACTGAGCGGCGGAAGGGAGAGGCCACTCTTGGGCGGTGTGGACAGGGTAAGGGAGACAGAATGTGAAGAATCTGTTATAGGCGGTGTGGACAGGGTATGGGAGACAGAATGTGAAACATCTGTTATAGGCGGTGTGGACAGGGTAAGGGAGACAGAATGTGAAGAATCTGTTATAGGCGGTGTGGACAGGGTAAGGGAGACAGAATGTGAAGAATCTGTTATAGGCGGTGTGGACAGGGTAAGGGAGACAGAATGTGAAGAATCTGTTATAGGCGGTGTGGACAGGGTAAGGGAGACAGAATGTGAAGAATCTGTTATAGGCGGTGTGGACAGGGTAAGGGAGACAGAATGTGAAACATCTGTTATAGGCGGTGTGGACAGGGTAAGGGAGACAGAATGTGAAACATCTGTTATAGGCGGTGTGGACAGGGTAAGGGAGACAGAATGTGAAACATCTGTTATAGGCGGTGTGGACAGGGTAAGGGAGACAGAATGTGAAGAATCTGTTATAGGCGGTGTGGACAGGGTAAGGGAGACAGAATGTGAAACATCTGTTATAGGCGGTGTGGACAGGGTAAGGGAGACAGAATGTGAAGAATCTGTTATAGGCGGTGTGGACAGGGTAAGGGAGACAGAATGTGAAGAATCTGTTATAGGCGGTGTGGACAGGGTAAGGGAGACAGAATGTGAAGAATCTGTTATAGGCGGTGTGGACAGGGTAAGGGAGACAGAATGTGAAGAATCTGTTATAGGCGGTGTGGACAGGGTAAGGGAGACAGAATGTGAAGAATCTGTTATAGGCGGTGTGGACAGGGTAAGGGAGACAGAATGTGAAACATCTGTTATAGGCGGTGTGGACAGGGTAAGGGAGACAGAATGTGAAACATCTGTTATAGGCGGTGTGGACAGGGTAAGGGAGACAGAATGTGAAACATCTGTTATAGGCGGTGTGGACAGGGTAAGGGAGACAGAATGTGAAACATCTGTTATAGGCGGTGTGGACAGGGTAAGGGAGACAGAATGTGAAACATCTGTTATAGGCGGTGTGGACAGGGTAAGGGAGACAGAATGTGAAGAATCTGTTATAGGTGGTGTGGACAGGGTAAGGGAGACAGAATGTGAAACATCTGTTATAGGCGGTGTGGACAGGGTAAGGGAGACAGAATGTGAAACATCTGTTATAGGTGGTGTGGACAGGGTAAGGGAGACAGAATGTGAAACATCTGTTATAGGCGGTGTGGACAGGGTAAGGGAGACAGAATGTGAAACATCTGTTATAGGCGGTGTGGACAGGGTAAGGGAGACAGAATGTGAAGAATCTGTTATAGGCGGTGTGGACAGGGTAAGGGAGACAGAATGTGAAACATCTGTTATAGGCGGTGTGGACAGGGTAAGGGAGACAGAATGTGAAACATCTGTTATAGGCGGTGTGGACAGGGTAAGGGAGACAGAATGTGAAGAATCTGTTATAGGCGGTGTGGACAGGGTAAGGGAGACAGAATGTGAAGAATCTGTTATAGGCGGTGTGGACAGGGTAAGGGAGACAGAATGTGAAGAATCTGTTATAGGCGGTGTGGACAGGGTAAGGGAGACAGAATGTGAAGAATCTGTTATAGGCGGTGTGGACAGGGTAAGGGAGACAGAATGTGAAACATCTGTTATAGGCGGTGTGGACAGGGTAAGGGAGACAGAATGTGAAGAGTCTGTTATAGGCGGTGTGGACAGGGTAAGGGAGACAGAATGTGAAACATCTGTTATAGGCGGTGTGGACAGGGTAAGGGAGACAGAATGTGAAGAATCTGTTATAGGCGGTGTGGACAGGGTAAGGGAGACAGAATGTGAAACATCTGTTATAGGCGGTGTGGACAGGGTAAGGGAGACAGAATGTGAAACATCTGTTATAGGCGGTGTGGACAGGGTAAGGGAGACAGAATGTGAAGAATCTGTTATAGGCGGTGTGGACAGGGTAAGGGAGACAGAATGTGAAGAATCTGTTATAGGCGGTGTGGACAGGGTAAGGGAGACAGAATGTGAAGAATCTGTTATAGGCGGTGTGGACAGGGTAAGGGAGACAGAATGTGAAACATCTGTTATAGGTGGTGTGGACAGGGTAAGGGAGACAGAATGTGAAACATCTGTTATAGGCGGTGTGGACAGGGTAAGGGAGACAGAATGTGAAACATCTGTTATAGGCGGTGTGGACAGGGTAAGGGAGACAGAATGTGAAACATCTGTTATAGGTGGTGTGGACAGGGTAAGGGAGACAGAATGTGAAGAATCTGTTATAGGTGGTGTGGACAGGGTAAGGGAGACAGAATGTGAAACATCTGTTATAGGCGGTGTGGACAGGGTAAGGGAGACAGAATGTGAAGAGTCTGTTATAGGCGGTGTGGACAGGGTAAGGGAGACAGAATGTGAAACATCTGTTATAGGTGGTGTGGACAGGGTAAGGGAGACAGAATGTGAAACATCTGTTATAGGCGGTGTGGACAGGGTAAGGGAGACAGAATGTGAAGAGTCTGTTATAGGCGGTGTGGACAGGGTAAGGGAGACAGAATGTGAAACATCTGTTATAGGCGGTGTGGACAGGGTAAGGGAGACAGAATGTGAAGAATCTGTTATAGGCGGTGTGGACAGGGTAAGGGAGACAGAATGTGAAGAATCTGTTATAGGCGGTGTGGACAGGGTAAGGGAGACAGAATGTGAAACATCTGTTATAGGCGGTGTGGACAGGGTAAGGGAGACAGAATGTGAAGAGTCTGTTATAGGCGGTGTGGACAGGGTAAGGGAGACAGAATGTGAAACATCTGTTATAGGCGGTGTGGACAGGGTAAGGGAGACAGAATGTGAAGAATCTGTTATAGGCGGTGTGGACAGGGTAAGGGAGACAGAATGTGAAGAATCTGTTATAGGCGGTGTGGACAGGGTAAGGGAGACAGAATGTGAAGAATCTGTTATAGGCGGTGTGGACAGGGTAAGGGAGACAGAATGTGAAGAATCTGTTATAGGCGGTGTGGACAGGGTAAGGGAGACAGAATGTGAAGAATCTGTTATAGGCGGTGTGGACAGGGTAAGGGAGACAGAATGTGAAACATCTGTTATAGGCGGTGTGGACAGGGTAAGGGAGACAGAATGTGAAGAATCTGTTATAGGCGGTGTGGACAGGGTAAGGGAGACAGAATGTGAAACATCTGTTATAGGCGGTGTGGACAGGGTAAGGGAGACAGAATGTGAAGAATCTGTTATAGGCGGTGTGGACAGGGTAAGGGAGACAGAATGTGAAACATCTGTTATAGGCGGTGTGGACAGGGTAAGGGAGACAGAATGTGAAGACTCTGTTATAGGCGGTGTGGACAGGGTAAGGGAGACAGAATGTGAAACATCTGTTATAGGCGGTGTGGACAGGGTAAGGGAGACAGAATGTGAAACATCTGTTATAGGTGGTGTGGACAGGGTAAGGGAGACAGAATGTGAAGAGTCTGTTATAGGCGGTGTGGACAGGGTAAGGGAGACAGAATGTGAAGAATCTGTTATAGGCGGTGTGGACAGGGTAAGGGAGACAGAATGTGAAGAATCTGTTATAGGCGGTGTGGACAGGGTAAGGGAGACAGAATGTGAAGAATCTGTTATAGGCGGTGTGGACAGGGTAAGGGAGACAGAATGTGAAGAATCTGTTATAGGCGGTGTGGACAGGGTAAGGGAGACAGAATGTGAAGAATCTGTTATAGGCAGTGTGGACAGGGTAAGGGAGACAGAATGTGAAACATCTGTTATAGGCGGTGTGGACAGGGTATGGGAGACAGAATGTGAAGAATCTGTTATAGGCGGTGTGGACAGGGTAAGGGAGACAGAATGTGAAACATCTGTTATAGGCGGTGTGGACAGGGTAAGGGAGACAGAATGTGAAGAATCTGTTATAGGCGGTGTGGACAGGGTAAGGGAGACAGAATGTGAAACATCTGTTGTTGTAAATCATTGTTACTTTCTCCACCCAAACCAGGAATGAATGTTTGGGTTTAGTTCCAGTCTCACCCTGTTTGTTATTGGACAGTGAACAGTGGAAACAGATCCAGACAATAAAGATGTGGGGAGTTATAGAAGGAGCATCTATTGCAGGTACCAAGTGAGAAGTGTGAAGCAAACATTTTAAAAAGCGGCTGTTTGACTTTGGTTGAACGGTTAATCACAAGAGAGAGGGAAGTAGCAATCTGGTCTGTGCAAAGGTGCCATTCGTTGCCCAGTGCAGGGGCTGGGTTGTGTCTGGATGTCACTAAATTGTTGTAAAACCACATTACACTCCTGGTATACAGAAGCTGAATGCTGTACTGCAGTGGAGTCATACACTGACGCTGTTTGTATCACTGGCTTTCCTTTGCCAGTGTTCATAATGATTATTAACAGGGAATAAATTGATACTTTATGCATTTTCTACCCCTCTATTTCATCTGTTATAAGAGATACTTATTCTTCTTACAGTTAAATACTTGAAGGAATTGGAATGAACGTGATGTTTCCTTCACCTGAGGCACATGGAACAGTGCAGGCAGGTCCTTCTCACATACAGTCGGTACATTATCACTCAGAGTGCAGAGACACAGACAGCTCATCAGTTCCCCACTCTCCGACAGCAGAAGTATTCAGTCACTGATTTCAAATTCCAGAGACATATTTTCAATCCAACAGACAAACAGAGCAGGAGAGACAAACGCTGTTTCCATTTCACCCCAACTCAGTACCACTGACAGGTAGATATATAAATCCCAGTCCAAAATCACACCCACTATCATATTGAAAGGCACAATCCCACAATAATGCAGCCTTAGCTACAAATTAAGTACCAGATAGACCTGACACATAGTACCCGAGTGACAGGTTCACAATGAATCCCGATTTCCTACCTCAACAATAAATTCTATACCCACCCACAACTCACGTACTATCTATGTAAATCTATGTAGAATTAATCTAGCCTGGCAAACTGTCTCAGAGAACGACAGTTACATAATGATGCACACACTCACATACAGTACCAGAGGATAGCTACAGAATAAGTTACACACTCACATACAGTACCTGAGACTGACAGAGTTAAGAATGATACTCACACTAACACACAGTACCAGAGACTGACGGATACAGAATGAATCCCACACATGTACACAGTACCAAACACTGACAGGTGCCACACTCACATACCGTACCGGAGACAGTCAGATATAGAATGAATCCCACACTCACACACTAAGGGCTGGATTTTACCGGCGCTCAAAGGGCGGGTTTGGAGGCGGGTCCACTGACAAAGTAGCAAAGATTGACAACGGGTAGGAAACCCGCTCTCAACCTGCCTCCACGCGAGCCTCCCAGGTGTCTGGTCTGTCTGCGCAGAACTGACCTGACACCAAGTGGCGGGGGAGACAATTTAGATCATTAAATGGCTTGTTAACAGCCAATTTAATGCTATTTTGAGGCTACCTTGCAATTTTACTTGCTCTCCCACTGGTTACCCACTGCTTGAGGAACACGCCAGCTCACCCTGTCGTGAGTTGAGTCTGCTTTGATGTATCTGATAAGCTGACAGCTGCAGAAGTGGTGTAAAGGAGGCCATGTTGCAGATGGTCAGTTTCAGAGCTCAGAAACTTGGTTACTGCATTTGTAAGACATTTAGAGATTTCTTTAGCTTGCAAGTGTTTAGAGCCAACTGTATAATCAGTGCCACCTCATTGGAACAAAACATAGAAACATAGAAGATAGGAGCAGGAGTAGGCCATTCGGCCCCTCGAGCCTGCTCTGTCATTCAATGCGATCATGGCTGATCATCCAAATTTAGTACCCGGTCCCTGCTTTCTCCCCATACCCCTTGATCCCTTTAGCCTTAAGGAATATATCCAACTCCTTCTTGAATATATTTAATGTATTGGCCTCTACTGCCAAATGGGTGACCAACCGACAGAGTACTAGGCACAGGCGGCCGCAAACGAGACTCCAGGATGGTGTGTTGCCTCCCTGGTGCAAGGGTCAAGGATATCTCAGAGTGGCTGCAGAACATCTTGGAAGGGGAGGGTGAACAGCCAGCTGTCATGGTGCATATAGGTACCAACGATATAGGTAAAAAGCGGGATGAGGTCCTAAAAGCTGAATATAGGGAGTTAGGAGGTAAATTAAAAAATAGGACCTCAAAGGTAGTAATCTCAGGATTGCTACCAGTGCCACGTGCTAGTCAGAGTAGAAATAGAAGGATATTTCAGATGAATACGTGTCTAGAGGAATGGTGCAAGGGGGAGGGATTCAAATTCCTGGGACATTGGAACCGGTTCTGGGGGAGGTGGGACCAGTTCAAACCGGACGGTTTGCACCTGGGCAGGGCCGGGACCGATGTCCTCGGGGGAGTGTTTGCTAGTGCTCTGGGGGAGGGTTTAAACGAAAATGGCAGGGGGTTGGGAACCTGAGCAGGGGGACAGAGGAAAGGGAAACCAGGATAAAAGCAAAAGATAGGAAGGAGAAAAACAAAATCAACGGTTTAAATCAAACATGGCCACAGTAAATAATAATTCTAATAGATCTAAGAGCGTTAAAAAAACAAGCCTGAAGGCTTTGTGTCTTAATGCGAGGAGCATTTGTAATAATGTGGATGAATTAGCTGCACAAATAGAGGTAAACAAATATGATTTGATTGGGATTATGTAAACATGGCTCCAGGGTGGCCAAGGCTGGGAACTCAACATCCAGGGGTATTAAATATTCAGGATAGATAGGCAAAAAGGAAAGGGAGGTGGGGTAGCATTGCTGGTTAAAGAAGGGATTAACACAATTGTAAGGAAGGATATTAGCTCTGATGATCTGGAATCTGTATGGGTAGAACTGAGAAGTACCAAGGGGCAGAAAACGTTAGTGGGAGTGGTATATAGACCTCCAAACAGTAATGCGGAGGTTGGGGATGGCATTAAAAGGGAAATTAGAGAAGCGTGCAATAAGGGCACAGCAGTCATCATGGGTGACTTTAATCTACATATAGATTGGGCTAACCAAATTACTAACAATACTGTGGAGGAGGAATTCCTGGAGTGTTTACGGGATGGTTTCCTGGACCAATATGTCGAGGAACCAACCAGAGATCAGGCCATCTTAGACTGGGTATTATGTAACGAGTAAGGATTAATTAGCAATCTTGTTATACGAGGCCCTTTGGGTCGGAGCGATCATAATATGATCGAATTCTTCATTAAGATGGAGAATGAAGTAGTCGACTCAGAGTCTAGGGTCCTAAATTTAAATAAAGGAAACTACGATGGTCTGTGGTGCGAGTTGGGTAGGATTGATTGGGGAATGTCACTCAAAGGGTTGACGGTGGATAGGCAATGGCAAACATTCAAAGACCGCATGGATGAACTACAGAATTTGTCCTCCCAGTTTGGCATAAAAATAAAACAAAAAAGGTGACTCAACCGTGGCTAACAAGGGAAATTAGGGATAGCATAAGATCCAAGGAGAGGACATATAAATTGGCCAGAAAAAGCAGTAAACCTGTGGATTGGGAGCAGTTTAGGATTCAACAAAGGCTGACAAAGGGATTAATTAAGAAAGGGGAAATAGAACGATAGCAAAATACTGCAGATGCTGGAAATCCAAAATAACAACAGAAAATGCTGGAAAAACTCAGCAGGCCAGGCAACATCCGTGGAGAGAAAATAGAGTCGACGTTTCGGGTTTTGAAAAAGGGTTAGACCCGAAACGTCGACTCTAATTTCTCTCCACGGATGTTGCCTGGCCTGCTGAGTTTTTCCAGCATTTTCTGTTATTAAGGGAAAATAGAATATGAGAGTAAGCTTGCAGGGAACATAAAAACTGACTGTAAAAGCTTTTATAGATATTGTGAAGAGAAAAAGATTGGTGAAGTCAAGCGTAGGTCCCTTGCAGTCAGAATCAGGGGAATTTATAATGGGGAACAAAGAAATGGCAGACCAACTAAATACATATTTTGGTTCTGTCTTCAGAAAGGAGGACACAAATAACCTACCAGAGATGTCGGGGAACATAGGGTCTGATGAAAGGGAGGAACTGAAAGAAATCAGTATTTGTAGGGAAATGGTGTTAGGGAAACTGATGGGATTGAAGGCTGATAAATCCCCAGGGCCTGATAATCTACATCCTAGGGTACTTAAGGAAGTGGCCCTAGAAATAGTAGATGCATTGCTGATCATCTTCCAATATTCGGTTGAATCTGGAACAGTACCCATGGATTGGAGGGTAGCTAATGTTACCCCACTATTCAAAAAAGGTGGTAGAGAGAAAACGGGGAATTACAGACCAGTAAGCCTGACATCGGTAGTGGGGAAAATGCTAGAGTCCATTATAAAAGATGTAATAGCAGAGCACTTGGAAAACAGTGACAGGATCGGACAAAGTCAACATGGATTTACAAAACGTAAATTGTGCTTGACTAATCTACTGGAATTTTTTGAGGATGTAACTGGTAAAATAGATAAGGGAGAACCAGTGGATGTAGTGTATTTGGACTTTCAGAAGGCTTTCGATAAGGTCCCGCAGAAGAAATTAGCGTGTAAAGTTAAGGCACATGGGATTGGGGGCAAGGTATTGACTTGGATAGAGAACTGGTTGGCAGACAGAAAGCAAAGAGTTGGAATAAACGGGTCTTTTTCTGAGTGGCAGGCAGTGACTAGTGGGGTACCGCTGGGATCGATCCATGGACCTCAGCTATTCACAATATATATTAATGATCCTAGACAAGGGAACTAGATGTAATATCTCCAAATTTGCAGACGACACAAAGCTGGCTGGGCGTGTGTGCTGTGAGGAGGATGCTGAGAAACTCCAGGATGGTTTGGACAGGTTGGGTGATTGGACAGAAGCATGGCAGATGCAATATAACGTGGATAAATGTGAGGTTATCCACTTTGGTGGCAAAAACAGGAAGGCAGATTATTATCTGAATGGCAATAGATTGGGAGAAGGGGAAGTGCAACGAGACCTGGGTGTCCTTGCGCACCAGTCGCTGAAGGTAAGAATGCAGGTGCAGCAGGCGGTTAAGAAGGCAAATGGTATGTTGGCCTTCGTAGCAAGAGGGTTCGAGTACAGGAACAAGGATGTCTTGCTGCAGTTGTACAGGGTCTTGGTGAGACCACATCTTGAGTATTGTGTGCAGTTATGGTCGCCTTATCTGAGGAAGGATGTTCTTGCCATGGAAGGAGTTCAGCGAAGATTCACCAGGCTGATACCTGGGATGGCAGGAATGACGTATGAGGAGAGATTAGGTCAATTGGGCTTGTACTCGCTGGAGTTTAGAAGAATGAGAGGGGATCTCATGGAAACTTAGAAAATTCTGACAGGACTGGACAGACTAGATGCAGGAAGGATGTTCCCGATGGTCAGGGAGTCCAGAACCAGGGGGTCACAGTCTAAGGATAAGGGGTAGGCCATTTAGGACAGAAATGAGGAGGAATTTCTTCACCCAGAGAGTGGTGAACCTGTGGAATTCTCTACCACAGAAGGCAGTAGAGGCCAATACATTAAATATACTCAAGAAGGATTTGGATATATTTTTTAAGGCTAAAGGGATCAAGGGGTATGGGGAGAAAGCAGGGACTGGGTACTGAATTTGGATGATCAGCCATTATCGCATTGAATGGCGGAGCAGGCTCGAGGGGCCGAATGGCCTACTCCTGCTCCTATGTTTCTATATTTCTACAATACAATGGAAAAACCTACTTGACCTGATCCTCACCAACCTACCTGTCGCAGATGCATCTGTCCATGACAGTATTGGTAGCAGTGACCACCGCACAGTCATTGTGGAGACGAAGTCCCATCTTCACACTGAGGACACCCTCCATCATGTTGTGTGGCACTACCACCATGCTAAATGGGATAGATTCAAAACAGATCTAGCAGCTCAAAACTGGGCATGCATGAGGCCATCAGCATCAGCAGAGTTGTAATCCACCACGATCTGTAACCTCATGGCCCGGCATATCCCTCACTCTACCATTACCATCAAGCCAGGGGACCAACCCTGGTTCAATAAGGAGTGTAGAAGAGCATGCCAGGAGCAGCACCAGGCGTACCCAAAAAATGAGGTGCCATTTTTTGAGGTGCCACAGTACTACATGCATGCTAAAAAGCTGAAGCAGCAAGCTATAGATAGGGCTAAGAGATCCCACAATCAACAGACCAGATCAAAGCTCTGCAGTCCTGCCACATCCAGTCGTGAATGGTGTTGGACCATTAAACAACTAACAGGAGGAGGCTCCATGATTATCCCCATCCTCAATGATGGTGGAGCCCAGCACATGAGTGCAAAAGACAAGGCTGAAGCGTTTGCAACCATCTTCAGCCAGAAGTGTCGAGTGGATGATCCATATTGGCCTACTCCTGAGGTCCCTACCATTACGGAAGCCAGTCTTCAGCCAATTCGATTCACTCCACGTGATATCAAGAAAGGGCTCAGCGCACTGGATACAGGAAAGGCTGCAGTTCCCGACAACATCATGCTGAAGACTAATGCTCCATAACTAGCCGTGCCTCTAGCCAAGCTGTTCCAGTACAGCTACAACACTGGCATCTATCCGACAATGTGGAACACTGCCCAGGTACGTCCTGCCCACAAAAAGCAGGACAAATCCAACCCGGCCAATTACCGCCCCATCAGTCTACTCTCAATCATCAGCAAAGTGATGGAAGGTGTCATCGACAGTGCTATCAAGCAGCACTTACTCACAAATAACCTGCTCACTGATGCCCAGTTTGGGTTCCGCCAAGACCACTCGGCTCCTGACCTCATTACAGCCTTGGTCCAAACATGGACAAAGGAGCTGAATTCCAGAGGTGAGGTGAGAGTGACTGCCCTTGACATCAAGACATCATTTGACCGAGTGTGGCATCAAGGAGCCCTAGTAAAACTGAAGTCAATGGGAATCGGGGGGGGAAAACGTTCCACTGGCTGGAGTCATACCTATCACAAAGGAAGATAGTTGTGGTGGTTGAAGGTCAATCATCACAGCCCCAGGACATCGCTGCAGGAGTTCCTCAGGGCAGTGTCCTAGGCCCAACCATCTTCAGCTGCTTCATCAGTGACCTTCCCTCCAAAATACGATCAGAAATGGGGATGTTCGCTGATGACTACACAGTGTTCAGCGCCATTCACAACTTCTCAGATAATGAAGCAGTCCATGCCCGCATGCAACAAGACCTGGACGACGTTCAGGCTTGGGCTGATAAGTGGCAAGTAACATTTGCACCAGAGAAGTGCCAGGCAATGACTATCTCCAACAAGCGAGAGTCTAACCACCTCCCCTTGACATTCAACGGCATTACCATCACCGAATCCCCCACTATCAACATCCTGGGGATCACCATTGACCAGAAACTTAACTGGACCAGGCACATAAATACTGTGGTAACAAGAGCAGGTCAGAGGCTAGGTAATCTGCGGCAAGTGTCTCACCTCCTGACTCCCCAAAGCCTCTCCACCATCTACAAGGCACAAGTAAGGAGTGTGATGGAATACTCTCCACTTGCCTGGATGAGTGCAACTCCATCAACACTCAATTAGCTCGACACCATCCAGGACAAAGCAGCCCGCTTCATTGGCACCCCATCCACCACCTTACACATTCACTCCCTCCACCACCGGTGTACCGTGGCTGCAGTGTGTACCCTCTACAAGATGCACTGCAGCAACTCGCCAAGACTTCTTCGGCAGCACCTCCCAAACCTGTGACGTCTTCCAACTGGAAGGACAAAGGCAGCAGGCGCATGGGAACACCACCACCTCCAAGTTCCCCTCCAAGTCACACACCATCCTGACTTAGAAGTATATCGTCGATCCTCCATCGTCGCTGGGTCAAAATCCTGGAACTCCCTACCTAACGGCGCTGTGGGAGTACCTTCACCACGCAGACTGCAGCGGTTCAAGAAGGTGGCTCACTACCCCCTTCTCAAGGGCAATTAGGGATGGGTACTAAATGCTGGCCTTGCCAGCGATGCCCATATCCCATAAATGAATTTTTAAAATCCGTAGCCAATTTTGTATCCATGCTGCCACTGTCCCTTTTATTCCATGGGTTTCAACTTTGCTGGCAAGCCTATTATGTGGCACTTTATCAAACGCCTTATGGAAGTCCATGTATCCCACACCAATCGCATTGCCCTCATCAACCCACTCTGTTACCTCATCAAAAAACTCAATCAAGTTAGTTAAACACGATTCGCCTTTATCAAATCCGTGCTGGTTTTCCTTAATTAATCCACAATTGTCCCACTGACTGTTAATTTTGTCCCTGATTATCATTTCTAAAAGCTTCCCCACTACCGAGGTTGAACTGGTTGGCCTGTAGTTGCTGGGTTTATCCTACACCCTTTTTTGAACAAGGGTGTAACATTTGCAATTCTCCAATCCTCTGGCATCACCCCCGTATCTCTTTGTCTCTCTCAGTGACCCTCCCTTTCTGTGTGTGTGTCTCTCTCTCTCTCTCTCTTTTTCACTCTCTGTCTCTCCTGGTCTCTCTCTCTATCTGTCTTTATCTCCATCTCTCTGTCCTCTCTCTCGTCTCTCTCTCCTTCTCTGGCCCTCTCTGTATCTCTCTTTCTATCTGTCTCTATCTCCCTCTCTCTCTTTGTCTTTCTCTTTCCTTCTATCACTCTCTTTCACACTATCACTCACTGTCCATTTCTTAATCTCTGTCTCTGCCCCTCTCTGTCCATCTCTGTCACCTTCTCTCTCCACCTCTCTCTTGGTCATTCTCCCTCTCTCGGTCATTCTCTCTCTCTGTCACCTATCTCTCTCATTCCCCTCGCTCTCTGGCCGCTCTCTCTCTCTCGGTCCCTCTCTCTCTCATTGTCCCACGTCCTCTCTCCCTTTTTCCAGCTGTACCTCACTCTCTCTGTCCTTCGCTCGGTCTTTGTTTCTTTACCTCTCTCTCTCCGTCTCCCTCCTTCTCTGACACTCTCTCTGTATCTCTATTTCTTTCTGTATCTATCTCACTCTCTCTGCCCTCTCTATTCCTCTCTCTGACTTTCTCTTTCTTTCGCACTATCAACCAAAGTCCCTCTCTCCCTGTCCTTCTCTGCCCTCCTCTTTCCCTCCCTCTCTCTGTCTCTGTCTTTCTCCCTTTATCTGTCTTTCTCTCACTCAGTCGCCTATCTCTCTCTGTCCCTTTCTCTCATTGTCCCGCACCCTCACTCTCTCTGTCCAGCTCCATCTCCCTCTCTGTCCTCTCTCTCTCTGACTCCCCTCTCTCTCTTTATCTCTCTGTCTGTCTCTCTTGCTCTCAATTCAATTCAATTCAATTCAAATCGCTTTATTGGCATGATAAGGTACATCTTATGTTGCCAAAGCATCAAAATACATTTATGGTTGAACACATAAACGCAGTTCTATTCATACAGTGTATAAACAGGTATATCCCTGAGTGTATAAATATACATTTGCCTTGTTTATATATACTCTTTTCTTAGTTTACTGGTTGTCCCTCTGTTCATGGCAAGCTGTAACATAGTGTGCCGCCAGTGTTACACAGCTTCTCTCCTCCCCCAGTAGGAATGGGAGTTTTTGGTTGTCATTCAGATTTCTGAATTCAGGGCATATTTGTGAGAATTTTTGGTAGAAATTCTCCCTGATGCCCTGATATTTTCCACAGGCTGTGAGGAAGTGCATCTCTGTCTCCACTACTCCCTGACTGCAGTGAGAGCATATCCTGTCTTCTCTTGGCAGCCTGGTCTGCCTGTGTCTGCCTTTTTCGATCACTAGGCTATGTTCGCTAAGTCTGTACCTTGTCAAGGTTCTTCTCAGTTTGTTATCCTTTACCATGGTCAGGTAATCAGCTATGTTGTATTGTCTGTTTAGGGCCAAGTAGCAATTGAGTTTGCTTTGGGTTTTTGTTGTTTCTGCCCAATATGTCAGATATTTTTCCTTTTGCTTAGCGACGATTGTGTTGGGTCGAATTCTTTGTGTTACCCTGTCACTGTCCTGGGGCTGGTTATTGTTAGTATTGTTAGTAGTTACTTCACTGAGTCCCAGGACTAGTTGACTGAGGGTATTCTTCTTTAAGGTCAGCTCTTGGCATTTCAGGGCGTCATAGTGATAGCATTGGGGGTTGCTCATTTGTAGGTGATTCCAAAATTTGGTGGCTCTTTTTTGGATAGTGATTATTAATGGATATTGGCCTAGTTCCGCCCTGCATGCATTGTTTACTGTTTTCCTTTGAGTCCGGAGGATACTTTTACAGAATTCTGCATGTAGGATCTCAATTGGGTGTTTGTCCCATTTTGCAAATTCTTGTTGTGTTAGCGGTCCCCATAGAGTGCAATTGGTTCAATTACTGATTTGAAAATTTTGAGCCAAATGCTAATTGGGATTTCTATTTGGATTGATTTTTTGATGGCATAGAAAGCCCTTCTTGCTTTCTCTTTCAGTTCATTCAGCCAGTTTGAAGTTTCCCGTAGAACTGATTTTTAAGCCCAAGTATGTGTAGTTAGCGGTTTGTTCAATTTTGGTTGTTCCTACTGTGAAATTTATTTTGGGTCCCTGATGTTTGGATCTTTGCTGGAACACAAGGACTTTGGTTTTTTGGGGATTTATTGTCAGGGCCCAAGTCTGGCAGTACGACTCCAGCAGGTCCAGGTTCTGCTGTAGACCCTCCTTAGTTGGTGACAGCAGAACCAGGTCGTCTGCATGGAGGAGGAATTTAACCTTGGATTCATATAGGGTGAGGCCGGGTGCTGTAGATTGTTCAAGTAGTTTTGCCAATCCATTTATGTAAATATTAAAGAGTGTCGGTGAGATTGGCAAGCCCTGCGTCACCCCCCGCCCCTGTGGGAAGTATTTTGTTTGTTTGTCTCCAATTTTAACTGCACATTTGTTGTTTGTATACATTGATTTAATTACATCATATGTTTTCCCTCCTACCCCGCTTTCGATAAGTTTCAGGAATAAACCGTCATGCCAGATGGAGTCGAAAGCCTTCTGGAAATCTACAAAGCATGCGTAGATTTTGCTTTTGTTATGGTGAACGTGCTTGTCAATTAGGGTCTGTAGGGTGAAGATATGATCGGATGTTCTATAGTTTGGCAGGAATCCAATTTGGCTTTTACTCAAGACATTGTGCTCCTCAAGGAAGTTTATAAGTCTTTTGTTTATGATGCTACAGAATACCTTCCCCAGGTTACTGTTTACACAGATGCCTCGATAGTTGTTTGGGTCGATTTTGTCCCCACTTTTGTATATGGGCGTTATGAGTCCTTTGTTCCAGATATCAGGGAAATAACCGACACTCAGAACCAAGTTGAAGAGTTTTAGGATAGCCAGTTTCATTTTGTCATCTGTGTGTTTAATCATCTCGTTTAGTATGCCGTCTGTCCCGCAAGCTTTTCCTGGTCGCAGGTCCTTGAGTTTTTCAAGAAGTTCTTTTTCTGCTATTATGGCGTCTAGCGGGTTTTGGTTATCTTTTATGGCCATTTCTAGCTTTTCCAGTTTTTTGCATATTTGGTGTTGCTCTGGTCTTAGTGTGTTTTTCTGGTATAATTTTTCAAAGTGGTTTACGCATGTGTCCCCATTTTGAATGGCCAAATCGTCGTGTTTTTTGTGTAGTGTATTCAAGTTGTCCCAGAAACAATTGGAATCAATGGATTCCTCCATGGAGCTGAGTGTATTCTTAATATATTGCTCTTTTTTGGTTCTGAGTGTGTTTCTGTATTGTGTTAGTGTCTGACAATAAGTAAGGCATAATTCCTCGTTTTCTGGATGTCTGTGTTTTTGGTTTGATATTTTTCTAAGTTTTTTCCTCATGTTATGGCAATCTGGGTCAAACCATTTTTCATAGTTTTTTGTTTTGGGTTTGTTCTTGCGAGCTTTCAAGTTTGCACTTGTTGCCAAATTATCAAAAATATTGTTTAGGTTAATAACTGCCCGGTTTACGCCTTCTTTATTGTGAGTGTATATGTTATCCAGAAAGGTGTCTAAGAGAGCTTGAGTTGATGCATTGCTAATTGTTTTCTGGTATTTTTCCGTGTCGTTTTTGGCCCATCTGTACGATTTTTTGGTGTTGTACAGTTTACTGGGTTGTGTTTCTATGTTGTTTGCTTCTGTCTTTTTGAGATACATAGTAATTTGACTGTGATCTGACAGTGTTGTTTGTGGTTTGACTGTGAATGCTCTGAAAGAGGATGGGTCTAAATCTGTAATCATATAGTCTACTGTGCTGCAGCCAAGAGGTGAGCAATAGGTCGATCTTCCTAGGAGGTCTCCTATGAACCTACCATTGACAATGTACAGACCCAGGTTTCGACAGAGCTGTAGTAGCTGTTTTCCGTTGGTATTTGACTGCTTGTCGCAGTTATGCCTGTATGGAAGGGAAGGGATGTCAAAGTGGTTATTCCCGAATACATAATTGTTTCCCTGGTTATTGGTGAAGCCTGGTTCTTCACCCGTTCTCTGTCTGGCTCTATCTCGCTCTCCCTGTCCTCTCTCTCTCTCACCCTCATTATGGACAAATGTAAAGGAAAGCCAGTGTCCGAGTCTGATTCCACTGCAGCACTGAGCCTCTGCATACCAGGTGTGTTGGGCAGACTTGCAGCAATTTAATGATTTCCAGACACAAAACAACCTCTGCACTGCTCCATGAATGGGACTACCACATGGAGTAGGGACTTTTGCACCGGTCTGATTTATATTGCCCACTCCCATGGGACTAACCGTTCAACCGAAACCAACAGCCGCTGTTTAAAATGTATCCTTCACACTACTCAGCTACCGCCTGCAATAGATGCTTTTTGTATAACTCCTCACACCATTACTGTCCGGATCGGTTTCCACTGCTCACTGTCCAATAACAGCAAAGAGGGTGAGACTGGAACTAAACCAGGAACATTCACTGCGGGTTCGGGGAGAGGAAACTGCAATGGTTGTAAGTAGCAGGTTCTTCACATTCTGCCTCCCTTCCATAATATCTGACAGCCTCCGTTCCAGATTAATTGAATAAGCGTGAAAGACTCGGTCAATGAGAGTAATACCGAACGGCCCTGAGCTGCAGGACTGCAGCGAGTACAACAGGCAAGAGATGGTTAAATATTGGACATTGTTTTTCTCACTCTCTGGCACTTTCCCGGAGTGCGGGATTAATAATATGCCTGTCTGGTAAAAGATCAGTGTGCAATGAGACTGCATCTTCTGTCTCTCCATTGGGTTCTTTCTGGATAAAACGGGAATTTACAGGTCAGTCTGGAACTGATACTATCTCTGTCTCTCGCCGCCCTCCTCACTCTGTCTCTGACTCTCCCTCCGCCCTCTCTCTGTCGCTATCGGCTCTCTCTTTGTACTGCATATGAATGTTGGATACTGTTATTGAGCGAAATATGGAGACTGATCCGAAGTTGAAGACTGATACAGTGTCTCTCTGTCTGTCTCTCTGGTCGCCGTCTCTGGGTATTGAGGATGGGACCGATAGGACACCAGTTACTGTTATATGGCCCTCAGTTTAGAAGAGGGAAACGCAGACAGACCTGAGGGCGGCGAACGTATAATTTCTATTTTCATATAAAGCAACCATGTTTCTGCGTGCGCACAATATAGTAATTTAAAAGCAGATATGGGTTAACACAGCCACAGCTGTGATTGGCTCTTGCCCCTGAATCTGGGGAACAGACTCTGCGAGGAGCGCCGGCCTCAGAGTGTTTAACAGTTACTGAGCTGGGAAACGACAACTAACCCCCCGTGAATCCGCAGCACAGGCCGAGCAGAGAGGAAAGCCTGTCCTGGGAACTGTAAATCTGGGGAACAGTTTGTCCTGTGACTGTGCAGATGTGAACATTGTGTCAGAGAAAGTGTGTTAAAGGGGCGGGCGGCCAAGTCTAATGTCACTGTGTTTGTGTGTCCGGACTCATCGCCGGATTGCCGAGTCCCTCTTGTGTAAAATAAAAATATTTGCCAGTCATAGAATCGCCCTGCTCCCCTGCTCAGCCCCGAAGTGGGAATTTAAGGTAAAGCTTGGTGCACACCACGGGCAAGGGCGCCTCCGGCTCTGTCAAAATGGCAAAGCAGCAAAGCCAGGGAAAAGAGGTAAAGGTGACGAAACCAGCAGCCAAGAAATCTCCAGCGAAGAAAGCAGCAGCCAAGAAAGTCGCAACAAAGAAACCGGCAGCTAAGAAATCAGCAGCCAAGAAACCAGCAGCCAAGAAAACGGGCACCAAGAAGGCGCCAACGCCAAATAAGACGGCGACTCTTAAGAAAAAGGCTCCTGCGAAGAAGCCCCAAACCCCCAAGAGGGCCATAGTGGCAAAGGTGAAGGCGGCCAAGAGGGTGGAAAAATCGAAGGCCAAGCCCAAGTCGAAATCAGCAAAGGCTAAGAGAGCAGCGCCCAAAAAGAAGTAAAATATCAAGTGTAACTTGTAAACATCTGAACCCAACGGCTCTTCTCAGAGCCACCCACATCTCTCAGAAAAGAGCTGATCCCGGAATCAAATGATTCCTGTCCCTGCGCCGGGCTCAGATTTCAGATAGAAATCATTTCAAGTAAACCCAGGATCCCTGGTGACTGGCTGACATTCGCTCCCTCCCCCCGCTGTCTGCAATAAAACAGAATGGGATGTCCGGGCCGGGCCTCACTAACTGGGGATGTGTTCGGGTCCAGTCTCAGTGCATGGTCATTTTCATTTCAGATTCAGGTTGAGAGTCTCAGTGAGTCGGTAACACTGGCGGAGAAACCCCGCGTCACAACTCAAATCGCAACACATGAGATTGTCCAAATCAGCTGGAATAAGGTGTTTGTAAACTGCTGAACCGGGCTGGGAAGGCAGGTGTGGGGAGATGGAATAGGGGCTGGCACTGAAATGGAAGGAGGCGGGTCGACTTGTTACAGGGACTGTACATAGGCGGGTATATTACTGATTCTTAATTGTAACAGGACCTTATTTAAACAGTCCGAGTTTCTGGAAATCCTTGAATATAAAGCCCGAGTCTGTAAGGATTTGTGCGGTAGCAAAATACTGCAGATGTTGGAAATCCGAAATAACAACAGAAAATGCTGGAAAAACTCAGCAGGTCAGGCAACATCCGTGGAGAGAAATTTGAGTTGACGTTTCGGGTTTGACCCTTCTTCAAAACTGGAATAAGGTGTTTGTAAACTGCTGAACCGGGCTGGGAAGGCAGGTGTGGGGAGATGGAATAGGGGCTGGCACTGAAATGGAAGGAGGCGGGTCGACTTGTTACAGAGGGACTGTACATAGGCGGGAATATTACTGATTCTTAATTGTAACAGGACCTTATTTAAACAGCTGTTCCGGTTCTGTTGGCGATAAATGTTTTGAAATTGGAGGTTGCAGAAAATTGGAGGTGGAGCTGGAAGATCAGAGGTCGCTCTCTGCTCTGTCTGTGACTCTCACTCTGTCTCCTCCCCTCCCGGTCTCTCTCTCTGTCTGTGACTCTCAGTCTGTCTCCTCCCCTCCAGCTCTCTCTCTGTCTCTGTCTGTGACTCTCACTCTGTCTCCTCCCCTCCCGGTCTCTCTCTCTCTGTGACTCAGTCTGTCTCCTCCCCTGCCGTCTCCTTTACTCTGACGCTTTATCAGTCGGGTCGGAGCCAGCTCTATAAAAAGAAACCAGCAGCAGTTCGTGTCTCACTCAGCAGCGATTTGAATGAACAACGACCATGTCTGGCAGAGGTAAAGGAGGAAAAGGATTGGGTAAAGGCGGAGCCAAGCGACATCGTAAAGTGCTTCGTGATAACATCCAGGGCATCACCAAACCAGCCATCCGCCGCCTGGCTCGCCGTGGCGGTGTCAAGCGGATCTCGGGCCTGATCTATGAGGAGACTCGCGGGGTGCTGAAGGTTTTCCTGGAGAATGTGATCAGGGATGCGGTCACCTACACTGAGCACGCCAAGCGTAAGACGGTCACTGCCATGGATGTGGTGTACGCTCTGAAACGGCAGGGCCGCACTCTCTATGGATTCGGTGGCTAAACCACTCGACCCTTTCTACTCCGCATAAAACAAAGGCTCTTTTAAGAGCCACCCAACAACTCACCGAGAGAGCAGTCACCTGGAAACGAGAGTGGGGATATATTGTGATGGTAATTGGTTTAAGAGAGTTGATGAATAGGGGGAGATTTCGCTAAGACTCACTAACGGGGGCGGGGATATGTTGTAGTGGGAAAGTATTTCCGCCCTGGGTGTAAAGACAGCGAGGTCACCCTCACATGAACACGAGTCTCCTCACATTTATTGTTTAAATACCGGTATCTGCAATAGTGTAAATCGGGTGATAGCCCGTCGGCACCATTGAAGTCAATGGGAATATTCATCGGGAGAGACTAAAACGGGCTGCCGATTCCCTCTCACCCGTTTTACACTAGCGCACAAAGTGAAGACCATTCCCCATCGGACAGAGCCGAGGAAGGAGTCGATTTAAAGCCCGATTGTAAAACAGCGCCGAGAATCTCTGACCGCAAGTCTGCCACTATAAAAGAGAGATTATTACTTCTTGTCACAAACAAGCTTTCTCTCAAAGTCCGTCACATTGAAAGTGGCGGGTGTTTTGAAAATGATGAATAATTTCAACTCAGCCAATCGGGGCCCGGTAATTGCCGGCGTTTCCTTCTGCCTGTCAGAGCTCGGCCCCGGACTGGGGGTCGGGCTGGAGCCAGTCACAGCCCCGGGGCGGGGCGGGCCCTCACACACCCTTTAAAAGGCGGCCGCAGAGCCGGCTCTGCCTTAACAGGCTCTGTGTTCCAGATTGTGCTGAGATCTGTGAGAAAATGGCCAGGACCAAGCAGACAGCGCGCAAATCGACTGGAGGGAAAGCTCCTCGCAAACAGCTGGCGACCAAAGCGGCCCGGAAGAGCGCTCCAGCTACAGGCGGAGTGAAGAAGCCTCATCGGTACAGACCCGGCACTGTGGCTCTGAGGGAGATCCGCCGCTACCAGAAATCCACCGAGCTGCTCATCCGCAAACTGCCCTTCCAGCGCCTGGTGCGAGAGATTGCTCAGGACTTCAAGACAGACCTGCGCTTCCAGAGCTCGGCTGTCATGGCCCTGCAGGAGGCCACCGAGGCTTACCTGGTGGGGCTCTTTGAGGACACCAACCTCTGCGCCATTCACGCCAAGCGAGTCACCATCATGCCCAAAGACATCCAGCTGGCCCGCCGCATCCGCGGAGAGCGCGCCTAAACCCGGCTTCAGCACCAAGTACAACAACGGCTCTTTTCAGAGCCACCAAATCGGCAAAGGAAAGAGCTGTGATCTCCTGAACCAGTGATATCTGTTGGTCATTAGCCCAGTAACTTGCGGGTGAGCATGCATTTAGGATGGAGAGCTCGTAAACTCCCCTGTATGATGCATTATTAGGGCCTAATGATAAAAATCCGTTTTGGTTGGAAGTAGCTATGGAACCATCTCCATTCTCATGATTGTTGTTCATAAATATCAGATGTGATCTTACTTTAATAAACTGAAATCGGTGCAGAGAACACGCAACACATCTCCATCGCTGACTTAACCGCGTTCCCTGGAACAGTCGCCTTTAACTCGCGGGGCGAGAATCGGGCGGGGTAACAGGCAGCTTAGTGACCAGAGAATGCAGGTGGGGCAAGGGGAGGCAGAAAGGAACAAGCATTCAAATTATCTAATCGTAAAAGAGCAGAATCGAATCCAGCCCTGCTATTAAATGAATTCATCAGCTCCGAAGCTGTTCAGAAAACTCTGATCCTTTCACGGCACAGTAGGAGGCCATTCGGCCCATCGAGTCGGTGCCGATTATTAGATTCAATTCTGGCCGCTTCATTTGCTCTTGGAGCTCACAGCGCTGAGACAGGTGAGCGACACTTGACCTTGGCTCGAGTTTACCGGCGCTTTTTCCTCTTCTAGACATTTCCACAAACTCATACTTTCACACAACAAGGAATTCCTCCCGCTCTCGCCCTTATACCTTCAGGAGGAATGCAGTGAAGGCAGTTGTGATTGGTCACTCTGTGCTGATTCTCATTGGGTTGTTCATGTCACCAATCAGAGCCGCTTGATTCACCAATCAGCAGGCGGCAATGAGAAAGCAGCAGAAAATTTCAAATTTGAAAAGTCCGCCAATATGTTCCGAAGACCAGGAACGGCTTTAGTAAATAAAACTACCTTGTCAAAAAATTAGTCTCAGTTCCACGTTTCCCTTCACAAATTTCAGACACTTTCAGTTTGGTCTAAATTAGTGTTTATCCTGAAATAACAACAGAAAAAGCTGGAAAAACTCAGCAGGTCAGGCAACATCCGTGGAGAGAAATAGTGTTTATTCTGCTCGCTTTCAAATTGTCTGTAACGGGCGGGACGAAAGACCCGAGCACAGCATTATTTAACTAGACACGTTCCAGCGGAATCTTTCTAAACAAACATCACAGATTATGGATTGATTTCTGTTGTGTCTCCTTGTGTTCTTATACTATATATATTACAGACACTTTTAGTTCATTTTTAGTTAGTGCTTTTACTCAGCTGTATTTGCTTTGTTTCAGTGCTGCCTCATGGTGCGGAGTGATACAAGATGTCCTACGCTGCACTGTAGTTCCATTTAACGATGTGATACTATAACAATGTAACATCCCTCTTTCAAAAAACTAAAATATGAAATTTAACATTAAATTAACAAATATATCTAAACTATCATCAACTACAAAGAATCGTGAGTTTTTTATTCGCGATATTGCTCAGGTGGTTGGATGTTGTCCCTCCATCTTGTGGGTTTGGTGGTGACCATTCCTCTCTGTGGTGTTTTGGTGTGTTCCGCTCTCGTCGTTGTTGTTGCTGTCGCCTTTGGAGTTGGAGTGTGCATGCTCGTGGTTGTTTGATTTGTAGCGCTTGTTTCTGGTGTTGTACTGCTTGTGGTAGCTGGTGTTGTCAATGTTGCTG